>NC_137422.1:32115213-33315213 GCF_964374335.1 Astatotilapia calliptera | reverse complement strand
AAAAATTAATAAGATAATAAGAAAAATCACCCTCATCTAAGTAGTTAAAAATTGGGAAACTATACACCAATAGTAAAAGAATTCTTTGACTTTGATTTTTAATGCTGAGTCTATAGCCCCTTTTCCATTCGCCCCTACTCAGATCGTCTGGTTTTCAATTACAATCGAATACCACCTAATGTGTGTGGTCGTCATTATAGCAATACACCTGAGTGTTCCGTGACATAATTAGCTACAACAAAGGTCGACGTCAAGGTGATGATAAACCTGCTACTGTGGCTTTTCGTCAGACTTATTTTCGTGAAAGAGATGCTCTCATGATTCATCTAGTGACACCACTAACCAGCCAATCAGTCCCACGGAGTCTGCCGTCACATTTCAGTACCTGCTCAGATCACTTTGGAATCATGGCCAAGCAGGTACTATTTTTGTACTATGTACCAGGTACAATAAAGTAATTGAAAACCCTGATAAATATGGCGAACTGCGGCAAGTCGATCCATGTCGGCACTAATGGAAAAGGGGGCTTATGTTGACTGACCCCCTTTTGGAGTCAGCCTAAAGTCTATATGCCACTTCGCACTTCAGCTCTAGATGTTGCCCATGACAGTGTCATAAGATATGCTTAAAGGAAGTTAAACTCTTAAGATTAACAAAAAAGCAGTGATAGTGGGAAAAAAATGAAGAAACAAAATGCTGATTCAAATAAAAAAATTTGTCAATTAACTTCATACTATCGAGATTACCCTACAATCACAATGGTATTAATCTGAGCCTAGTATAAGGAATGTGGTTCTATTATCTTTCACTTTAAAGAAAAAAAGAAAAAAAAAAGTGAATAGCTTCGTCACACAATCTAGCACAGTTAAAATCATTTAGCCAGCTTAAAATTGGTGACACACTACATTTTTCAGCCAATGTCAGTAAATGCCATCTTATTTGGCAGGCCCATCATTCTATACCAGTGTTCAGTAGTTGTGTTTTTGTTATGTTTTTTTCTTGTTTTTTTTTTTTTAGGGCTGTGAACAACAAAAGTAACAACACATTAAATGAGTGCTGTAAGTCAGACTCAATTCAACCCAAACAACAAAGTGACATTATTAGAGAGTGTTCATGGTCTACATTTCCTTCCTGGCAACAAAACTCTGCAGGCAGAGGATATCCCAAGAGAAGCAGACACGGCATCAATATTAATGAGGCCTATTGGCTTCTTAGGGTAGCTCTGTTGGCTGACAGCCTCCTGTTGCAGGGCACAGTGTGTTAGAGATTGCACCCAAACAAACACGTGTGATAAGAGCGTCCCTCCGGATGCACTGGAGTTCTGCCAGCCCACTTTAGTGTCCTTCCTCCAGCAGGAGCCGCTTAGGGCTAATGTTAGCCCTACTTCCCCACTCGCCGTACATGTCAGCTGCTCAACTTCAACAGGAAGGGGGTTTAGGTTTCCTGGAGCAAGCTCCTTGTCGCCAGTAACAAAAACTTCAAGCCAAGTATGCCACTGGGCATGTAGTAAAGTCATGGTACCTGTCTTTACAACCTGCTGGCCAAACAACTGCTTACAAAGGACTACCTTAAAAATGAGGTAGTATAATAGCAACAAATCCTTGAAATACTGATAATAATTCAGAAATGCCACAACTACTTAAATAATACTGTCTGGGCTACACTTGTATTGTAACAGATATTCATACTGATCAGCTCTACTTGACTATTGGCAGGGGTCTGCATTTTATTTTATTCAAATTTCTCTATAGGTTTTACAACATTAAAACACCCTTGTGTTAATTAATGCAACCTTCAGAGTTCATAACAGCAGTTACTTTTGGATACTCTGCCATATTTGTGTCACTGTTACTTCAAAGCTAGGTGGCTTAATAGCTGTAGATGGGGCAGCTGTTACCCATGTTGACAGCTCCTTATCCATCTGCCACTGGGAGGCAAACACAAGCCCTCTGATGCTCAAGCCACAGGCCCGACATTAGCTCTCTCATGAAGTCTATTTCGGCCTTCATGGGCAAAACAGCTGCCCTGAAAGTCCACACTGCTCCGTTTTTAGACACTCCAAAAGGTTCAGCGCAAAGTAAAAAAATGTCCTCCTCTACATCTGTTGCCAATGAAGCAAAGGAATGCATTTCCCCAAGAACACTCTTAATGTGGGTTCATACGAGTATAGAAAAATGGGCCAGAAAAACGGATATGCTGCAAAACATCTCCACAAAATGTAATGTAAACATGAAAAATGCATGTTTAAAAAATGATGCACTAATTGAAATGGAAGGAAAAGTTTACACTGTGTGTTTTACTGAAGACATTCCAAAGAGCAGATAAGTCACAGTGAAGTCTGAGAATCGGCAGACAGGTCGAGGAGGTCAGTCCGAATGACAGGACAAGTGCCGTGAGCAACTGTGTGATAGGAGCTGAGCCAGGCTCCTCTTGCCCACAGAGCACAAGGAGAGTATTGTGGCAGCCCTGGTGTCCTCATACCAGCACACAGAAAAAACACACACATGCACACTTGCACATGCAGCTGCATGACTTTGTAAGAGGAAGAGAAAAATAAAGGTCTTGGCTACAATTTAATATTAATATTAATAACAACTTTTCCCCCCCATCAATATAGTCTGTTTCTTCTTCGTCTTCTTCCTTCTTTTTAATCCTGGCCCTGTTTTTTTAGGCATTGCGGGTTTTGATTGTTGTGGTTTTGTTCCCATAACTAATTCTGTTTTGGTCCCGTTTTTGGCTTGAAACTAAAAATAAATTTGATTTTATAATCAGGTATTACAAAAGACTGTTTCTAAACACTTTTCCAGTTCTGCTAAATTGTATTTTTTGGCAGAATTTGCACTTTATAAAGCAGTAGTGAAACCTTTCCTACTGCTTAAGTACCACTGTTATGAGTTTGCTCAGACATATCAGTCAAGAGGCTGATACAGCTGGCTGGATAATATTAGACTAACCTGTAGTGTCCTAACACACACACTGTAAGTAGCTTATGGCTCCAATAAAAATAGTGAACAGGCCGCACTCACAAAGGACACACTCACAGGCCTCATACGTCTGTGTTGCACAGACTTCAACATGTGCTTTTGACTTAATTAAATATTAATACATTCCATCACCCTAAGAACAAACAAAAAGCATATGTCCCAAATTTATTAAAGTCTAACGGGGAATCAAGATGTCAGCTGACATGCATGCATGAATCTCATTTGATTAAATAAAAGTCCCATCTCATCTGATCTAATCTAAGCTTTTGCACAAAGCCTAAATACCTTTCAACAGTCAACATTAAGCAATCGGAATAAGCTCAAATACCCTCTTCAAATAACTCTGTACAATAGACCATGTTTACTGTGCCTAACCAGTGGGTTTCAATAAGTGAGAGCTGTGATGAAAGGCTCTGACGTCAGTTCCATTCATAAAAGGTTGGTGGCAACCTGTGGGGATGAAAATGCTTTCCTCAGCCTAAACTGAGCAGACTGTATACTGAGATTGCAGGTTGTGTTACATGCCAAGCATGAGAGTTGTATTTATAGCCAAAAAGAAAGATAGAATTTACCTTTCCCGTTTAGCCACAATGACAAAATATATAGAGGTGTCACAGAAGCCGTAAATCTAAATAGGGTAGTAAAAGAAAATCAAGCCAAGTATAGCACTATGCATGTTATCATTAATATAGCTGCACCAATCTAGCTTTTACCACTTCTTATTCGATCCGGAGACCATGGCTTAAGGCATCTTCTTATACCAAGTACTGATCTGACCCCACTGTTAAATAAATAAGCTATATAAATTTATTAAACTGGTACGCATCCCTTTTGTCAACAGCTAATTAGAGCTGGGCGATATGAGATTTTTTCATATCACGATATGTTTTTTTCATTTCAGGCGATAACGATATCTATCACGATATAAGCCAAATAACTATATTTGTAAGATTTAAATGTGCCGTTGCTCACAAGTAAAATGTGAAATAATCAGCAGCTTGTTTTTATTTAAATATTTATTTCCCATAATAAGTTCAACAGGGTAGATGTACTTAAGGAACATGAGACTTTTTCAGATAAATAAAGGCAAATATTGCAAACTACACAAAAGGCAGCCGCTAAAGCGTTTAAGTTTCAAAACAGAACAAACGAAACAGACTACTAAATTGTCAATTCCACTTACAAAATATTAATTCTAAAAATAAATCTTAGTTTGTTTTACAGAATAACAGACAAAACTGACTAACTTTTGTCAATATCAAATAAACTGAGAACTAAAAGGAAATTCTCAATCTCTCCTTGTTGTATAGCTTAGCTTTTCAAACAGTTTTAACAGTTACTTTAGTCTGACAAAAGCCGAATGACGAATTAGCGCTTCCAGTCAGAGAATGAGGCTACGTCCACGCGTACACGGGTATTTTTGAAAACGGAGATTTTCCGTTTTCGTTTTAAAAAAATAATCCTGTCCACACATAAAGGCAGAAATGAAGGAAAACGCTGCTATGAACATGCCAAAGCAGCAGGTGGCACTAGATTCCTAACCGTGCAGAAATGTTGGCCAATCAGAAGTCTAGAAGCCTCGGTGGGAAAAAGTAAACAAAGCTGCGGCATAGAAGCAGAACCGAGTCGTATGTGTGGACGGACAGTAACTGTGTATATGTAAGCATTTAAACACTGCAGAGAGTAGAATTAACAGTAACAGTATTGTAGAAATTCATTTCACCGAAACAATAACGTGGCGCACAGTGTGACGCATGCACCAGTTTATTGTATTTCCAGACTTGCTTTCGGCACAATTTACAGTGCACGCTACTCTGTTTTTTGTCAGACTTGAAATAGCCGAAATACCTTCACACTACGGAACTTCTATGGCTCTTCCGTTCGACAATCTCTCCGGCATTGGAACCATCATCTGTTTTCTCTTCGGTCACGCTCGGTTGATTTTTCTAGTCGGCACACTCATTTCCTCCATTACCCGCTGGCTGCTTCCCAAACAAACACACGTGCGGCTTGGCACTTGTGCTGTACGTAACAAGTCACGCGACGTGACGCTGCGGCTGTGATTGGTTCGGCTCTGCGCTACTTAGTTTGGATTGGCTGACCTTTTTTTTTTTTTTTTTAAGAGGACAAGAGCAGCGAGGTCTATCGCGATAGCTTAATTTCTCTATCGAGTAAAAGTTATATCGCGATACATATCGTTATCGTTCTATCGCCCAGCTCTACAGCTAATTAATTATCTTGAGTTGATTCAACTGCTATTAGCTTAAAGGTGGGATACAGACTGACAAACAATCATTCACAAACACAGTCAACTTTGAATCGCTAATTAAGCTAACCCATGCATTTCTTTGGACAGTGGGAGGAAGTGACTGAGTCAGCTGCTTTCACAGCTGTTTGCATTGTAATATCTGTTCTGAACTTAAAGTTTTTAGCTAAAAAAATACCATTGACATTATAATAAATAAAAAAATTAAACTAATGAAAACTAAAGTAAACAAAACAACAAATTAAATTTAAATTAACAAAAATCTGAAAACTATTTAAAACAAAAGTGAATTTAAAAAGCCAAAATGAAATGGGAATAAAAACTCATTTTAAAGCTCAAAATTATAAAATATGCATGTTGATCGCAATTTGCATTTAAGTTACAGACTTTTGAAGACATTCAAAGACAAGATCTTGGCATCAAGGATGTGAAAAACAACCAAAATGCTGACGCTTTGCTGTCAGCAGCCGGTTCACTGTTCCTGAAGCGTTGCGTAGCAAATACAAAACAAAGATTTGAAGTGAGCAAAGCAACCCCATAAATCACTACAGATTTTATCATTCCTAATTCTCACACAGTTACAAAACTCAGTAAATGACAATCCTTTGCACAGAGGATAAAGAAAGGCTGTTTACTGACTGAGTGCTTCAAAACAATACAATACATTGGCAGGTATGGCACAGGGTGCAGACTATGAAACATTTAAACACTGGACAAATGTTTGATTCACTACTGAAATACCTTACAACAATCTATAAAATCTTTGCCATCTCCACTGCTTGATTTTTAGTAACTGATCCCAACGTCTAAGCTGCATATTTTCTGCAGGGATTAATAAAGAGAAGTTTCTCTATAGAGTTTCATGGTAGTCTTGTTTCATTTGATCATCTCTGGTGCATGAACAGTCATGCTTCTCACTGGGAACATTTGACTGAGGGGCAAATAGCTGACCACAAACTAAGGCTAAACTGGTTTCCCAGGAGACAAGGGTGAGATTTCAAGGAAGAAGCCCCCTCCCTCCCTCAATCCTTTGATTTTCTGAAAAATCGACAGTGCCCCTTATAATCTGGTGCACCTTATGTATGAATTCTGGTTGTGCTTACTTAGCTCAAACCAATTTTATGTGGTACATGGCGCTCAAAAATTTGTCAAAAAATGTTTTAGTAAGACTTTCGTAAGCTACGAAGGATGGACCGCTTGATGGACTGTCAGAGCATTACGGCTACTGTAGTCAGGAGCCTTGCAGAGTAATACGCACTGTATGCTTGTTAGCTGCTTGTTTAATTGAAAATACATTGATGGGTTTTTTTTTTTGCACTAATAAAGTTGTGGAGTTGTAAAGTATTTTGTCTTGCATCAATTATATCGTCAGTTATATTGTTATCCCAAATTTTCAAATATATATCATGATAAATATTTATGACCATATTGTCCTGCCCTACATGACACACTAGCAGACAGAGTTGAAACAGCCCATGTAAGAGAAAGAGGTAGACCCAAGCCCTCTGACACACATAAATACTGTTAGTTTTATTCATCCAAAGGAAAATACAAACACAAACCACACAAAGGAAAAAGATTAACAGAATAAAATGGGTTGCAGCTGAAAATTATTTAATATGATCAGAGACATGTGAAATGTAAATTGTCCAGTCTGTCCCAAATTTCACATGTTTGATTAAAGTCAAAGTCTAGAGACATCTATATGTCAAAATCATGTCACACTCACAGCATCAGCTAATGGCAACAGGGAATCAATTAGCACCTACCAAGGAACTTTTTACATGTATTAAACAAAAATTACCAGAAAAAAAGTAACCTTTAATTTATAGTTAATTTACTCAAGCTTAATTACATTTGTTTCAAATGCAGCCAAAAATAACAACAAAATACAAACATTTACATTAAAAAAGGCTCTTTACTTGAGATGATTCTTTGCCTTAGCTATATGTGAGCCAGATGTGGTCCCATGAGTAATCGCCATTAAAAGCTTGTTTTTGAGCTTAGAAAAGCCATTTTTCAGTAAGCAATAACTTTTCCCAGTTCCAGTATTTGAACTATCCAACTGAATGCAAGATTTAAATCCTACGTACAAAACGCAAACTCTAAACAGTGCAAATCATTGCAATGTATTTACATTTAACACAGACTCCCAACTTTCTGGAAGTTGTAGTTACTGGCTACATAACATCTTGCAAATCTTTCTGGTCTAAATGAAAATTTTTAAGTAAAACTAAATACACAAAATGAAGGAATTCCTGTTTATCACCTACTTCCCCCTCAGTGGAAATGTCTCTGTAAGACTCACCTACATAAATTTGACGTGGAACAATAATGACTATAAAACTCCTTTGTTTAAGGAAATATCATTCAGGCCCATGAAGTGCCTGCACTCCACCCGATGCAAGTGCAAACAGTAATCTTGTGACTGCTGACTTCCTCATACATGTATCCGGATTTAAAGTTAGACTGAGGAAAATGGCACTCCAGGTCATATATATCACATGTTGACAAATACTGGCAACAAATAATAGTATGAAAACAACTGGAGCCTCAGTGCTAGTCCACCAGCTACGGTGCCCATTCAGGCACAAAGGCTATCCAAAGGAATTGAGTTTAAAACAGACAGGAATTTTGCAGTGCAAAGCATGTATTTCCACAGAGACACAGCTGTGGCAGATGTCAACACAAAGGTTCAGGGTTGTTTTAATGACAGTTGTACATGCATGCAAAACTCCACAAAAGGAACGTACTGGCTTTACCATACATCTTCACTTTAACAAAAAATAAAAAACAACAACAACAAAAAACATTGAACACCAGTGACAAACACAGTCATCTGAGTGAAAACAACTTTCAATAAAAGTTTAAAAGATCACAGCCTTTTACAGGCATTTCTCAATGATAACATCTTTACTTTGGAAGGCAGCAAACCTAAACCACCTATTGGACAATATTAGATGAAATTGTGTGTTAGGGTCAACAAAGCCACTGAAAAACAGTGGTTTTATTAAACTTCAAGAAAATACGTTAATGAAGTTGATCTTCATGAATATTAATTATAATTCAACTGACATGAGCTGAACTAAACCAAACAGAGCTTAACAGGGAATCAACTGAGGCTCCTCAAAGGTGAAAGAAGAGCCTTAAAGTGGATTTTATACCAATTATCTTAATTTAAAAGCCCTTGGAAGGCAAAAATTGTAATTGAAATCAAATTAACTGCACACCCCTATTACCTAACAAGCAAGAAAATATGAATCATGCAATGACAACAATTTTATCAGTCTTCATCAGAGTGGCTGCTCATGGCAAACCTTGCACGTATGAATAGCCAATCAGCGCACAGACATCTCAAATCATAGGTGATATCCTATGCCAAGACACGATCAGACAGTAGGACAGCTTCTACTTTCACCACAAGCACATCCACACGATCTCAAACGACAGACATCTGGCTAGACTGTAGATGGCTACACCCCTCCAAAGAAGTGGGGCAACGTTATTTATTAATACAACTCCACTCATCTTCTCTGTACTGTAGAGACTATATAAAAACATCGACATCAATGTAGCTGTGCAAGTTTCTACTTTACTTATAGTACGATTATTTAAGGTCAATATATCGAAATTAATGTAAACCAAGAGGCGAGTATTAAAAGACCATAATAGCATGTCTGAGGATACGATATCAAGACCTCTACAGCATTACTGCTGCTCTGCTCTGTACGTGTTATTAAACACAGCAAGGCTACTCTAGGGCTATTATTACAACAGCTTGTTACTTAATCCTGAAACCCCAGCGGGGAAGAAAACCAACTAGCTAGCTAGTTTTGTAAGGGGGTTATTGTCAAACACGATCACTATTTAGCAGGAAGGTGTAACAGAATCCCCGCAAGCGCAGTTAGCCGGTTTCATCGAAACTCTGCGATGACATGGCCCAAGTCATGGGAACACTATGTCGCAGCTATTAATACGGCCTTTTAACGCCCTAAACGCGGTGTCGCCGGAAAGCCTTTCGCGGCATCAACACGCCAAACGCTGGATAAGCGAATGACGGGGAAATGCCACCCCCGGTGGGTACCCAGCACACTAGGTCCCTTGCTTTCCCCGGTCTTTGACACTCAGCCGCCTGCCACTTAGAACCAGACGCTCGCTTTCGTGTTAGCTAGCAAGCCGGAGCACAGAAAGGCACAGAAACAAGTATGTAGCCAGAGGAACCGTAAATAACGTCCGTGTCGCCAGCTTGTCTCTAACGTTAGCCTGCATTCCATCTTTGTGCGGCGGATGATCACCGACTGCAGCGCGTAACTTCAAACCGAGAACGCCCAGGTCCGTTATCGGACACGCAGTCAATCCAGGTTATTACAAAAGCTTAAGGCTTGTTACATCAATCTCGCACGTAAGAGTGTCAAGACGATGATCAAATCTGAAGCATCGTGCACAGATATAAACAAGGGGCAGTGTTAACAGAAACAAACGACAGCGTCAACCCACCTCTCCTCCTTCGCTAGCCGAGGCGGATGCGCTTTATCAGCACACATGAAATTGGGCTTGTGTACATACGAGCGTTCAGTTGCACAAATATGTCAAGTCCTTCTGGAGCCTTCACTGAAAACACTTGTCTTAGCGATTATGGGGTTGCATTATTTTGCTTAACACGACTTAGAAAAATAAGCACGTCAAATAAAGGTGCGTCCGATAATGGACACATCAGTACTAATCAAGCTAGCTACACAGCTAAGCGAGCTAGCGTTAGCAAACCAGCTAGCTCTCTGCGACACGACTGTAAGCGCTGCTAGAAAGCACCAGCTAACGTAAGCGGCCCGGTGCTGCTCCACCACAGACTCAAAACAGCCGGGACTACCGCGGTCAAGACAAAACAAGCTCCCGTGAAACACAAGAAAATTATTACAGTACGCGTTCAGTTAATCAAAGCATCGCTTACCAGCTCTAGGCATCCACCCTCTTGACAGCGAATTCCCTGTCTGTGTGACCACTATCAAAACCAAGTCAATAAACTCACACTTCCGCTGAGACTTTCACAATAAAACCGTCAATCAGCAATATTTTATCAGATACCGGTTGTTCAGTGATGACGCGACGACTCCTACTTCCGGGTCTAAAGTAGTCTGCGTTTAATATGGCTTTTGTGTTGTTAACATGTTTAATGTTATGTATTTTCTTCTGTTTGATCTCAAAAAGCTCCTAAAACAGTCAGTGATCACTGACCTCCCTCGGCTTTTATTACCGCTAATCATTTATTTAAGCTCAGTTTTTAAAACCTTAGGATGTAACTACAGCCCAGCCCATGCAGCAGTATATGAATGACTAACCTCATATTGTGGATGGATTATCTCAGTTGTTCTCCTGGCTGAAGTTTGGTCCTTTTACAGCATCCTGCCATGCGATTACATTTGTTTCTGACCACTGAGAACACTCACGTTAACTTTTATCGAGTGGAAAAAAAGTTAGCTTGTTTATATTATGCTAACACAGCTGTGTCGCTAGCGGTCACGTAGCACATCATTATATACCAGCTAGCCCAACTTCAGTAACCCTACAAACGTCACTGCTGTTTAGTTTTCTGTCTTCATTTATGCTGGAAGTGATAACAGAGATGTACGTTTTAATTTGTTTTCAAAACCCTGCAGTCAGGACATGCTATATTGTATTTAGATAGAAGCTAGCGAGCTAACTCCCTGCTAACTTCTAACTCCGTTAAATGTCATAAATTCCGTTTTCATGGATGCCTGGATGTTAAACTCAATTGTTACACCTGGTAGAGCAGAACGCTGATCATTTTATTAAAGATGAAAGACTTTAGACAGTTTTTCAACTCTCAATAATGCTATAGTGATCGTTTGATATATGGACCTGCAGCGAAGTTTAGACCCAGACACGGCTAGTGACGTCAGACTGAACAACCGGATATTTTGTCTTCCTACAACACCGCCTTAAATACCATTTAAAAATAATATAAGATTGCGTTACCATATTGTTTAATTTAGTTTCTAAACCTTACACTTCAATTTTGATTCTTGTAATATAACTCTAACTAATATAAATAATAACGATAACTATAAATAACATAAATATAACCAATATAGTCAAAGGCACGAAGTAAGAATAAACATGGAAAGCATCAAACATCATGATTGAAAAAGTAGGGAAACCTAGTTATTCAAATGAAAGGGAACCCAAATAGTGAGCTGAGAAAAAATCGCATTATATCTTTTGCTTGAAGTGTAGAACGGGTTTGTGACTACATGGAATGAAGATTAAGACGAAATAAAATCCAGCACAATTTAATGCTGCTTCTGGATAAGGTTTTCTCGCCCCCTAATGTTTGTTAGAGAATGTTACATCTTGTACTTCATGCTTAAATAAGAACACTTGGGGGCGCTAAGGTCTCAAACTTGTCTTTAACAATGCAACCTCTCCAGGTAGCAGACACCTGCACAGCTTTAAAGGATACCGCCTGCACTTGATCTGGATCTGCAGTGTCTCAACAAGGGTTACAACTTTCAGATTTAGATAATTAAAGAGGAGCCACAATTTGCACTGTTAGGTCAACTGATTTAATCGCTATGTGTTACATAAAATATGCACGTACTGAAATCAAGCATATTAAAACACATTATGTTACACACATTTACCAAGAACTAGCTGAGCATAAATGGTCGCTTGTCTTTTTTTACTAGCTGTAGAACAGTAATGCTAAATAAGGCATAACTAGTAACAAGCCAATATGCTTGTTTTTGGACTTCAGTGCAGCGTACTACAATGCAGGTTTGGATGAGAAACCTGCGAGAAAAGCTTAGTCTATAGTTTGGATGTTTCCTTTTTCCCCACATATAGTTGGAGAAGAATATTACTAAATGTAAATTAGTAGTTCATTACAAAATGAAAAGTTGTTGCGTTCATATAATTCTTCTTTGCCTTGGGCATAAATGCAACCCTTATACTCAGTTTTAAATGAGTATGAACTGAGTTTTAACTTAACTGAGTCTTAACATTTATGGCCACCTTCCATTTTTTGTGACTGGCTTCCCCTCACAAACAGAAGTTGGAAGGGGCTGCTGTGCTCACTGCTGTGCTCTTTGTCTCTGAGATGGGCATATTAGAGATGTCCACTCTCACTGAAATTTCACAGATACAGAACAAGTGAAAAGAAATTGGAGACTTACAGTGATTATGTCATCCACTGATCTTATTTTAAACTGTGGCCATTTTTGGCTATTTGACTACTGTATAACCATTTAAGAGAAAAATAAGAAAAGGTACAACACATTGTCTGACCTGTGTGATGATCCGTGTGGCACAGTGAACTACATGCACTCAAACCCTGCAAGACAGTGGGCAAGTGTGACACGCTCAGGTCATGGATATTATATGTCTCTTGTAGGAGGGGCAAGTTTAGATCTAGACTGTGCCCTTCAAAAAGCTCTCTCTCTGACCTGCTCAGTCGCACTCAGCCAAGATAGTTGAGCACAGTGGAGCACAGCAAGCCCCCCTCTCTGGACAGCATGGGACTTACTCAGGACCCCAACTTTCAAAAGTTGCAGGAGTGGTACACAGCCCACGCCCTGGGCCTCAACATGAGGCACATGTTTGAGGCTGACAAGGAGAGATTCAACAAGCTCAGGTATAAAACAAGAACAGAATACATTTAGATATGTTTGATGTATTTGGTAAGTTAATGTTAATTCTGTTTTATCATCTGTTGACATGTTCACATAACAGACCTCTGTGTGGCTTCATTACACACATGTCAAACCTCAACACAACGACAAAATGATAGTTTTTGTCTGGATACTGATACTCAGAAAATATCCTCATCTTGTCTCCGATAGCCTCACACTGAAAACTGAGGATGGAGACATTCTTCTGGATTACTCCAAGAACCTCATCACAGAGGACGTTATGAAAATGTTGGTTGACCTGGTAATTCAATTTACATTTAAATGATCTGTGGCCTTTAAACTGTTTATATTAATTACCGAATCATTAGCCAATCAATCCTTTCATCAAGCAGAAAGTGGGGGTCAGTTCATCAGATACAAGTTTCATCTTCACTTAAGTTGTGTTTCTTTGAAGGACTGCTCATAAGTTTAAAACTTCCCAAATTGTTACTGACATAGCATTCATATTTATTGTTTCATTAGGCCAAGTCAAGAGGCATTGAGGCTGCCAGAGAGAAGATGTTTACTGGAGAGAAGATAAACTTCACTGAGGTGCTCGTTGTTAAACAGTCATAACTTCGCTTAACACTCTTTCTTTTATTTCTCTTAAAAATGAACACTAAGTACAGTAAATGCAAGCTGAAAAACCCATTCACTTCTCATTCACGAGCAGTGTAAGCAGCCAGCAGAAAAATACCCAGTGCTTCAGTGCTGATAGTAAGAGTCTGTGTATATTAACATTTATCTCCTGGTGCTGTGGAAATGAAGGGCCGTGCTGTGCTCCATGTGGCTCTGAGGAACCGTTCCAACACTCCCATCATGGTGGATGGGAAGGATGTAATGCCAGACGTTAATAAGGTTCTGGAGAAAATGAAGGGTTTCTGTCATGTGAGTGAACCCAAAAATAAAGGCACAAAATCACAACAAAAGCTCTTCCACAGAACTGTTTAAACAATTCACTATGTCAGTTTTGTAGCCCTGCTCATGAATTTTTTGATGCAGCTATCAGCAGTTTATAGACCCACAAAAATAATGTTTGCGATTTATGTGTTGCAGAAAGTTCGCAGTGGCGAGTGGAAGGGCTACACAGGGAAGGCCATCACTGATGTTGTTAATGTTGGAATTGGAGGATCTGATCTTGTGAGTGGATTAGCTTGAAAGATCTGTTAATCTTACATATATTAATAATAACACAAATAGGCCTGACTTTTTTTTTTCCTTACCATGACCTGTAGGGCCCCCTGATGGTAACTGAGGCCCTGAAGCCGTACTCAAAAGATGGACCTCGTGTGTGGTTTGTGTCCAATATTGATGGCACCCACATCGCCAAAACCCTGGCACAGCTCAACCCTGAGACAACCCTCTTCATCATTGCATCCAAGGTAGCATGTTCATGAAGAAATGAGGAATATTTATTTATTTATTGCTAAATCTTCAAGCACAGACAGAAAGTTCCTTATAAATTGCTGCATGAATATATGTGTATTCCTATATATACAGACATTCACCACACAAGAGACAATTACAAATGCTGAGTCGGCCAAAGCTTGGTTCCTCGAACATGCCAAAGATGTGAGTTTGCAGCAATCCTGCACAGCACAGTTTCATTACTACACTAAAAGGATGTCTTTCTTAATTATAAATTTGATATGTTTCAACAGAAAGCTGCTGTCGCCAAACACTTTGTGGCTCTTTCCACCAATGGTGTAAGTTGTACCAAATTTTTTTCAGGGTTAATAAGCCTCTCGCTGCATCTACACATTCTAATACTAACTTTTCTGTTTTTCTCTGTCTCCCCTTCAGCCCAAAGTGAAAGACTTTGGCATCGACACAGAGAACATGTTCGAGTTCTGGGACGTGAGTGCCCTTTGAGCTTTAAAACACACACACTGTATGCAGGTTTTTCACGTCCACACGGTGCCATGGAGCGAGAGTAGAAGCTATAAATAAAGCAGACTTTTGACCTGTGAAGTAGGTGAGACAGACTCTCTGAACAGCAGCTGCCGGGTAATCAGAAGCCTCTCTCTTCAGTCTCAGTTATTATTGGTAGTGACCTTCTCTCTTGCAGAGGTTACTGTAAAGGCTGAGTTGCATCAAAGGTCAGAGAGTTGCATTTAGTTACATTGTTGGTATTTTAAAGGTAACAGCTATAATGTGGCCTTTATGTCAGGAGAAAATGGCTGCATGCACAAAATCTACAGCAAAGGTGGGCAATCAATTTTCCCAAAGGGGCACATGGGAGACTGGGACTGTTATAGAGGGCTGCCACAATAAGCTTATAAAGAGCTAAAATTAAAATCAAATGAAACTGAGTTAAGCTTATTGATGTGGCCCTCGACATCAGTCCCAGTTTCTCATGTGGCCCCTTGGAAAAATGTATTGTCCGCCTCTAGTCTACAGTATTTTCAGTCCAAAAGAGAGAAGAAGGGAGAAAAAATGCCTAAAAGAACTTTTGGAAAAGATTTAAGACTGAAGCAATCAATCAATCAATCAATCAATCAATCAATCTTTATTTATAAAGCACTTTTCATACAAAAAAAAATGTAGCACAAAGTGCTTTACATGGTTAAAAGCAGCCCACCCCACCCCACCCTCCAACTCACTCCCCACACTCTCATTAACATAAACAATGTGAATACACACATATCCCCCCCCCCCACACACACACATGCACACTTAAAGAGTAAAATTGGGCTGGGTACACATGTGCCAAGTGAGGAAACACTATAACAGGGAGCCGTCTGCACCGGGAGCCGGTCACAGACCGTAGCCTCCAGGCTGGGCACACAGCAGGAGGGAGGCAAAGAAGCCCCCCAGCCAGGCTGAGAGGCAAATCATACATTTCTTGCTACTATTTAACAAAGCTATAAAGATCAAGTGTGGTGTTTATTTTAATTGCATATGTGCATAACCTTGGCTTCCTTTTATTAAAATGGGACAAAACATTGTATAATTTTTGTGTGTTTTCTTGTAGTGGGTTGGTGGTCGTTTCTCCCTGTGGTCTGCAATTGGAATGGCTATTGCCCTGCACATTGGTATGTACAGTAAACACACCCACACATTTCAGGGAGCTCGCTGGGGCTTAAACTACAGGAATACCAAGGTTACTTGGGTCCATCCTGAGGAGAAATATTTGCATTTTTATGTCAGTATCTAAAATCATTGCTAAAACATATATGAAAACTTATATGTGTGGACCAGCAATCATATTCATCCCAAGTACAGTGCTAAAAGTCTACACAATCACTTAACTTTTCTTGTGCATCTGATCTCCAGGCTTTGACAACTTTGAGAAGCTTCTGTCAGGAGCACACTGGATGGTGGGTACACCATAATGAGATGTTCAAAGTGTCACTTCTTCACCTGCCTGATATTGAAAATTATTGTTATGATTTTTTCCCTAAAGAATGATACAGAAAACAAAGGTAAATTAGGTTTACCCTTTCATATATAGGACAAGCACTTCCGTACTGCTCCCCTGGATAAGAACGCTCCCATCCTGTTGGCTCTGTTGGGCATTTGGTACATCAACTTTTTCCACGCTGAGACTCAGGCTATGCTGCCCTATGACCAGTATATGCACCGTTTCACTGCCTACTTCCAACAGGTCTGTCCCCACAATGCAGAAGTGATCCAAAACATTATTTTAAATCAACTTATAGAGTTGATAGATTATTTTAATAATATAAGTGAGTCATTGTATATTGAGAGTGTTTGTTGTCTAGGGTGACATGGAGTCAAATGGAAAGTACATTACTAATCATGGGACACGTGTGAACTACCACACTGGGCCAATAGTCTGGGGAGAGCCTGGAACAAATGGACAGCATGCCTTCTACCAGCTCATCCACCAAGGTAACTCCACCTGGGAGCAGCAACAGACATTTGATTCAGCTGGTCTTTTTCTGGTCCTGGGTTGTCAAATATGTAGACTGTGTACAAAAACCAGCACATTAAAGTATTTCTGGAGGTTGGTGAGTTGTTGAATCATAAAAACAGTATATACTATTGTAGTTTAGTTACATGTAATTAACAGACTCAGTGAATGTGGAAATCTGAGCCATATCACTGAAATTGCTGTCAGTTGTCTTAAGACACCTCAGGCTGGTGATTATTTCGGTTTGTATCACTCAGCATATAAGAAAAAAATAATAATTTACCAAGAAATATACATTTCTATTGTCTAGCAAAATTTGTGAGGGAAAGTGATAAGGTGTGTTTTCATTTAAAAATATTATGGTTTCAGTGCAGGTGAAACTCTTCAGAGTAAACTTATATACAGTTAAAGAACTGGAATTATCTTAATGGTCCAGGATCAAATTGAGCTGCATGTAGCCCACAGACTAAAGGACTTTAATCCAGTTTGCTACCTGGTTAAGTTTGTCACTAATGCGACTCAACATGTTCATTTCAGGAACTCGAATGGTGCCTTGTGACTTCCTGATTCCAGCTCAATCACAGCATCCAATCAGAGACAACCTGCACCACAAGGTATCACTGATGTTAGAGAGGTATCTGTCTAAAGCAGCATTTATGCAGATATTGCGAAGTCTGTCTCTTGTTTAGGATATTAAATGAGTTTGACCACATCCTAGACTACTCTACTAGACTGTATAGACAAAAGTATTCAGCCATACCGCTTAATCTTAAAATTACAGTGCTTTTAGTTTCCCTGTAAGCACCTAGCCATGCAGTCTACTTATATAAATATTTGTGAAAGAATTCCCTGACTTGAAATGTGGTACTATAATAGGATTCCACTGTTGCTACAGGATAGTTTGTGGAATTTCTTTCCTCCTAGATATTTCACAGTCAACCGTAAGCACTACTTTTCTGAAAAAATCTCAAGCATGCCAATACACCACCTTTTCAGCAACACATACAAGCTAATAGGATGCATAATGTTAGTAGATTTAATAAAGCTAGATAAAGAGACCAATATTAGAGCTGTTTTTAATTGTTTTAAACGGTGGTTGGCGGAGGCTGCTTGTTGGATTTGTGAGATGAAAGTCCAAAGCATAAACTTCAAATGATGGTTTTATGATAAGGTTTGTCCGAGAGGTAGAGCTTGGGGTGGGATTAGAAATTATTAAAATCAGTGTAACAAATAGCTACGAAAAGTCACAATAAACTATTCCCAAGAGAGCTGCATGTTCTGATATAACTTTTGTGGGCATTTTCTTAAAGCTCCAAGACAAGTTATTTGGCAACATATATGATATTGCACTGGCACCTTGAGGTGATTGTCAGACCTCCGACATTAGCATCAGAACAAGAGCTGCGCACTGGAGCTGAGGTGCAAGCCACTGACCTTCAATTTATTTTCTGCTTCCTTCTAATTTGTCATAGTGGTCAAACCAGTTTATGCCAACATCTATTTAAAGACGCAGCAACAAATTGAACTTTTGATCTTTGCGGTGGATTTGTTGGTTCTTTTATGCTGTGCATTTTTGTAAAATGGTTTGATTCCACTCATGTCCTTAGAAAAAAGGGTCAGCGCAAATCAATGAAAAGTTGCTCTGAGTGATCACCTTTATTCTAAAGAATATTTATGGGAGAAATCAGTTTCAGGATCACTATGCCCCAATTCGAAGGGCACGAGGGCCAGCTAAACAAGTACAGGAGATTTTGGACTGATGTGTCCCAGAAATGAGGGAGTATCTTTTAGAAGAATGGTGCTGAATTCTTTCAGTTCCAGATACTGAGACATTTTAAATATATTATTTTAATTTGTTACTTATCTGTTTGTTAATCATGTAGGAAATACACTATCTAAAACTGCCTGTTTCATTTGACTGTAGATCCTGTTGGCCAACTTCCTGGCTCAGACAGAGGCTCTGATGAAAGGTAAGACTACCGAAGAGGCCAAGAGGGAGCTGGAGGCAAGCGGCCTGAGTGGGGAGGCTCTGGAGAAAATCCTACCACACAAAGTACGTAGAATAAAGAGAAACTACCTTATCAAAGATAATGAACCTGCTGCGCTGCTGATAGCATGTAACAGCAACAAACTAAAACCTAAACTTAAGAGGAGAGCTCCCTGTCATGTTGCTTTTACAAACCCGATTGCAAATTGTTTTTGACAGCAGGTTAGAGAGACTCACCCAGTAAAAACTCTGTAAACAGATGTTGAAGACAACTGTGTCACTTTGAAAAGTGAAAAGACATCTAAAAAAAACAAAAAAAACCCACATCTCTCTTTATGTCTAACGTTGGCTGAAAAATGAAAATACACCTTTTCTTCTCGCTACATTTGCAAACTCTAAAACATCAAAGAAGTTCAAAGCACTCTCTTTTTCAAATAACCCTGGAGGCTTACTGAAGGCTTTTTTGCTGAAATGCACTGGAGTTTGTTTTTTTTAAAGGTTAAATATGACCATGGTCTGACAATGGAGGCATTTATTGATTTTATTTGAAGAATAAATTGCCTTTGACTTCTTTGATGATTTAGCTTATATGTATCTCATCCAAAGAGGACCGCAAACAAACACAGTCTGAATCAAGGATGCAGACTTTTTCAGAAACCATTTAAGTGCATCTTCAAACTCCTCAGACAACCAGGAGAATCAAACTCTGAACCTTCTTGCTATAATGTACTAGCAACACCCTAGCTTGTGAAAAAAAAACTCAGTTTTGACTGTCCACAAGCCAGTAAGCTTATTTTGCAACAGAAAACCAGAGTTAACTGCATTAAAAACAGAATTTCATTCATGTTTTAATATTTGTTTTTTTTTTTAAATGTCATCCTCTATCATCTGCCTGTCCAATCACACTGGTTTCAAATTAAATTTCGATCCAGCTTTGTACTAAAACCCCAAAGACATATGTATTTGCAATTTAAAAAATGAGGGGATTGTCACAGATTATTAGGCAGAGGACTCAATCACAGGACTTTGAAGTTTTAGAGAGAAGGTGAGGGTTTATTTACAATGTGGCACCAAGTGAGGATATATACATATATACAGTGAGACAGATAACACGGGGCTCCAGGGAGTAGAGGGGGGTCTGAAGGGGAGGGAAGGTCCAAGGCAGGTGCACGCACCCTCCTCTTCAACTCAATCCACAACTCACTCAGATAGTCCACTCCAAAATGCTCATGCTCACTCACACACATCCACAGGAATCCAGCCGGCAGGGAATCTAGAAGGCCTGTACACAGAGGAAAACAACATTAGGAGGGAGCTCTAGGACAGCACAAGGAATACTCAAAAGGCTAGGCTACACTGATGCTAGGTAGTGTGACGATCCAGCAAGGAAGCAGTCTCTCTTGCCATCTTAAGTAGTCTGCCAGCATCAGTGTAAATGAGCCACAGGTGTGTGTTCAGGGCAGGTTCAGAGGCGAGGAATCAAGATCCAGTTCCGCCTTGGAAAGGCGAAGACAATAAAACACACACCACGACCTCTCCAGATCTTGAGAGATATTCACTTGTGTCATTTCAGTTCAGTTCACCAAAATAAAGAAAATAAATAAATAAAAGCTTCCAGTAACGAGATATGTTTCAAATAGGAATAGGAATTGCCTATTAGAAATAAGCAAATCTGAGATGGTGACATGGTGGGTGGACATTTAAACTTGAAACTTAAACTGAAATGACAATGACCCACTTTTGAACCCATCTTAAACATTTAATTTTAGCCCTGACAGCTAAGTACCATGTTTACATCTGTGTCTAAACTAGACTTCTGATTTTTGTTCAAATTAAAGTCAAGTCATTGTAACAGCTAAAAAAGTTAACCCCCCCCAAAAACTTTCCATGAATATCTTGTGTTAGGGGGACAGTGCCCTCCAGTGACATGTATGGACATGGCAATGTATACTTTGTTAAAAAAAACATTTTTGCAAAATAGTGAATTGTATTCTAAAATGTTTCTATTTGATCGCCGCAGGTATTCCAGGGAAACAGACCAACCAACTCAATCATCTTCAAGAAACTGACTCCATATACACTTGGAGTACTTATAGGTAAACCACTTTTGTCACTGTACTGGTTTTATCATTGGTAACATTACCAATAACAATTTCTTTTGAAGCTTTAATGTCCTTTTAAACATCGTTTTAATCAATTTAATTCTACATATACCATTATCTAATTTAACCCGGTTAGTTTTATCTGAAAATGAGACATTACGAAATAATTTCCACTGTTTTTAAATGCGCTGGACTGCACAATAATAAATGATATCTGAGATAGTGGTGGTAATGATCACACAGTGGGAATTTCCTGAAACAGCCAAAGAGCGGCAATTTCCAGCTGAGCTTCAGTCAGGACGTTGCACACTGTTGCATAGTAACAGTCAGTGTGTTTGCACCTATGATGGGAAACTAACTGAGCAGGTTTTATTCTGAACAGCTCTATTGTGCTGCTTCAGAAATTCAATCTTTGTTTTCATTTCATTTGTTGAATTTGTGATTATTCTTCCCATTTTTGCAGCAATGTATGATCACAAGATCTTTGTCCAGGGATTAATGTGGGAGATCAACAGCTTTGACCAGTGGGGGTGAGTCTGTTTCTTTCAGCATACACAACAAGTTTCCTAATAAAAGTCTCTCTTTTGTGCTAATTCGCAGCTCCACATGTTTATTCCTGGACTCTGCTGAAATTTTGCATGATTCACAGTCAGAATTAACCTTATTTAACATTTACTATGCCTTGGTGTAGGCCCCTCCGTTCATCCCCTTTCCGAAACAAGCCTCTCCCCCACTTTAGGCCAACTTTCTTCTCATTGTCTGACCCAAAGGTTTGAACACCAGGGGCTGCTGTGCTCAAATAAGCAAGCTTTAAGAGAAGTCTGACGCCTAATGTTATACTGTGCAGCTTTCAGATTGAGGCACTGTGGATACATTTTTGCAGATTTTCCAAAATGTATTAACACATGACTGAACCCATCATATCTCTTGTATTTATGTCTTCTCCCCTCACATACGCATTATTAGAGTGGAACTGGGCAAACAGCTCGCCAAGAAGATTGAGCCTGAGCTCAAGGACACTGCTGAGATTCACTCCCACGACTCCTCCACCAACGGACTAATCAACTTCCTCAAGAAGAATTTTGCCTGAGCTGAGTGACCTCAATAACTTCCCCTTGACTCCACAGTATTATCTATCTTATCAGCTCAGGAGCTGCGTGGACAGGAGTCCCGCAGTGGCAGCTGGTCACTCCCACGCAGTTGAGCTGAAGCACTCTGTATGTTTGTTCTCGCATTATGAATATCGTGACTGTCTAGTATGCTGTCGTTTCCACGTTTGTTCGTTTACCACTGTGAGAGGAAAAGCTTTTTGTATTAGACTGTCGTGACAGGCAGAGCAAAGCATGCCCCCACTCTGTCTCTACTGTTACACGAAATTTTGTTCCTGAAATAAAAATCTTCACACAGAATATGTAGATATGTTCGGTTTTCTCATACATATGTACATGTATGTAATGATGATGTGAGCGTGCGACTAACAAAAAGCAGTACACCACTAGATGGCATCAGAGTGCCAGATTTATTTGCTGGGAGCAAATGAGCCACCCAGTAATCAACTAGTTATTCAGTGGAACAAAGGGTCAAAGGTCAGTCCATCTGTACTGTTCCTCCCCACAAATCCCCAGACTCCACAGCATCCATTTAGCTTAGAGAGAAAAACAAACAACTGGACTAAACAGCATCTGGACTGCAAGTCAGTCAGCACTATGTTTAACTAGAATTTAATTTTATGATCGTTTTGGACACATGTAACAAAATCTCCTTGTATTCTCCCGATAAACAGAAGGATCACATATAATACTTGTATGAGAGGCAGCTTGCTTCTGAATAAATCATGATTGTGTTAAGTACTGTTTGATGCACAAAACAGCCTGAGCCTTAAATATATTTCACGGTGTTTCCTTCACTTTAAACCCACTGCCGGGTACAGAGTGTGTGTAAGGACAAACAGAAAGTTAAAAAAGAAACCGAGACCCCCAGACACTGCTGGGTTTTCAGTCCTGTTGCCAGGCAACAATACAGTACTTCAAATCTAACTTGTGCTTTTTATCTCTAGCTCTGAAACAAGATACAGAAGAAAGTGAGTTTGTCTGAGGAGAACATTCTGCCTTATTGTGAATTATCAGTGAAATCAGTCCAAAAAGAACACATTTTCGACTCATAGCTAGAAAAAAAAAGAAGATAATTTTGGAGTATTCTTTGTAAATGGTGTTACCTTTCTCACTGAAACTCATCCCTCGATGACTCTCAGCTGAGTCCTAGATGAAGGGGCAAAGCCCTGGCTACATCATGGTGGTGAGGCTGAGCAAACCTGCAACTCTGCTTACTGAAACAAGAAAGTCCAGTGAACTAATAAAATACAAAAAGCAAACAGTAAAAATCTCCAAAATAGAAGAAAACGTTATAGCACCTGAACAGGAGTGAAAATATTTCATCCCTCTTACTTACCTCGCAGTGACAGTGCGAGTTTCATTTCAAATCTTGGGGAAAATACCACTTCTTGCCTTTACGCTCTCTAAGTTGTCATTTTTAACTGAGGTTAGTAAGTGGTTTAAATTAAAAGCAATGTTTCCGTAAACAACTGCTGCTGAACCTGGTTGTAACAGGAGAAACTGGACACGATTTAAAGAATAGACACAGACTAACCTGAAAGCGAGTGTACATTTAACCAAAAACAGTAACACAGTGGGAGCTATCTTCAAAAAATATAACAGACCGGGAAAAAACAAAGGAACTCCTGACAAAAAAAGACAGAGTTTTTGATGAACCATTTTTGCTTTTGACAGCACAACCAGTTTATGGGCCTAATCAACAAATCAATCAATCAATCAAAGCAAAACAAAAATGCATCAACTGAGACTTACATAATGGAATTTATCATACATATGACTCTATCTGTTTTACTTGAGAATAGCAGCCCGTATCAGCAACTAATAAGTGAACAATTCACCAGAAAAATCTGCTATTTGGCCAAAAGCAAGGCTGAAATATTCATCCTTGTGACATCTAAACAGTTGAACATGGCCACACCTATAAAGACTTCTTCTTCCTATGTGCACCTGCATCCACAAATAGCGAAAGCCTCTAGTACTTCTGCGTTACTCTGCGCACTATTATTCAAAACAGGTTAATTTTCGAGGCAGGAATAAACAAACTGTAACAAATCAACATGAAGAAGTAACAGGGCCGACTCGGTTCAGCGGAGAGTGGAATCAAATTGCAGCGGGAAAGCATTAAACAGGATCTGTGTGCGTTCCTGAGATTTTTGTTGAACAATGCCGCTGCACACCCTCACATTCCACTTCATACTCTATTGGTTTGGCCACTTGGTTATTTTTCTTTCCTCCTGGAGTGTTTAAGAGTTGCCCCCCTTCAACATTGCTTGCCATAATGTTACTGACAATGTCAGGTGTAGCTTTGGAGCACAAAACTGGAATTCTTCCAGATGGCATGAAGTGCTTGTTGTTGTATGGAAAGATCCTCTGAGATGCATGTTTTCTTCATCAGCATGTTCTCAACACATTTGTATTCATCGTGCGCCACAGTGGAAGCAGTTTGACGGTCAGCATCCGTGCATGTAAAAAAGCTCGGAAATTCAGGCCTCAGAGGAGGAGAGTGCCTGCAGGTCTTCAGCCAGCTGCCATTCTCACTTGAACTTCACTGGCATGCTTGTAATGTGCATGAGTTTAACTCTGCTGCCCTGCCAGAAACCTTCAGGGAACATATTCTCTTGGGCAAAACATTAGCCTTTCAAACACATGACCGATTTCTGACTCTGTAGTCTGATGCTGCCACTGAAAGCAGCCACTGAAAAACTCTGGAGGATATAAAAAAAAAAAGAAAAGAAAAAAAAAAGCCATCGTGTCAAGCCCAGCTTCATTTTTCCCATGACTACAGGAGTTATATAAAGATTAACTTAAGTACGTGGGCAGAGCTTGTCATATTGCAGCAAAGGAAGCCTGCTGGAGTCGCACGAGGCCTCAGAGTGCTTCAGCTAACCACTGCTCAGACTCCATGTTTCTCCTCAACTTTCTACAGCTCCCCATTTTGAGGACCACATCGAAAAAAACTGCTCTCTGCATTCTCACCATCACCGCAACAAGAACAAAATCCTGAGGACTATTACAGCTACATGCCAGTGCACATTGTGTGATTTTGTTCAGGTATTAAAGCAGAACGCTAAACATTGGTTGCCAACATTAGTACACAGATAGTGTACAGGCAGTTCTGGCATAAAGCATCACATGCAAACATATGCATCCTTCATAGCAGAATTACTTCTTTGAGATGCCCTTGACCTCACAGGTCAATCAGAGGCTGCTTTTTAGTGGTTTCTCCCTGCCAAGCTACCAGACAGCTGGGCTGGTTTTTCCCTCTGGGAAGGCCCAAAGTCAGTTATCTGGTTTTCTGTGTGGGTTTTTGCATACTAAGCACCCATTGTAAGAATCATATTTTTTGTTGCCTCTGCAGATAAACTGACCAACATCTGGCTCTAAGTCAGCATCACAAAGTGAGAGATACATAATACTCCCACGCTGATATCAACCTCTGTTAGTCTGCAGGAGACATAATATCACAGCGACAAACACAAGGATTGTGTTGAATGTTGATTTATTTTAAAAGATTTGTACATCAAAGCTTTTATTTCTGATTGTGGTGACATATTTCAAACCAAGCTGACATGACTGTGTAGCTTCAAGCTAGAGCAGTGTAGATACGATTATTTATTTTAACCTTCAAAATTTAATAGTTCAGCATAAGAGATTTTTTTCAGTAAGTCTTGTAAATGAGTGAATTGGTCACCTTTGTGCTCTTTCTTATTTATTTACTGGTTTCTGGTTAACAATTTAGTGTTAGTTTGCTAGCTAAACCTCAAAAAAGCAATTACTCATGTAATGTAAATTGAAGTAGTGTAGTAATTAACTACAACCACACATCAAACTCGTCTAAAGGCCCCATATGCTTGTTTGTTTCCATTCCTTCCCTCTTTGTCTGTTTGCCATCTTCTCTCAGAGGCATCACGCGGCTCTACTAGGTCGAGAAGATAAGGCCTTCCCTAAACTGCAGCATTTGGCCCGTTCATTAATCTTTCACTATTCCCATCTTCATCAGTAAACATGTGGAGTACATTTGGGGTTGTAGTTTTTGCTTGTGAATCTCTAACATGACAGAAATCTGGCTCTTTTCCCACTCAGTGTCAAAATAAACAAGACACTAAATTACTGGTAATTGTCTGTCAGACTTCCTGTTTAAAGTAGGTTTCAAGCCCTGCCCAGCATAATGATGATGACATCGTGAGGGGTTATTTTCTCAAATCCCTTTAGAGCCACAAAAGACGCTACACAGAGGAGGGTGACTAGCAGATGTCGAAAAAACTGATCTTTGGAGTGAACGATTAGGAGGTTGACCGTTTATAGTTAACATCTTTATCTTTAAAGAATCATTAAAAAATAATAAACAAGCAAAAAGAAATCAAGCAATAAAAATAGGAAACAGACAAAAATCGGTTCCTGTTGTTCAAGGATGTCAAAATCATTTTACATCGCTAAATATGGCCGTCTTAGATCCATGTCTTTAACATTGTTAGGAAAAGATTACCGATTTCCGGAGAGGGTTTGTTTTTTGTTGTTGTTATTTTGTTATTCTGTCTAGTTTGGCTTAATTGTCTTATTTATTCCACAAAACGTAATCTCTGAGGGGATGTGTTTCCTAAAATTAACACTATCAGCTTTTTTATTTAAAAATACTTTAAATAAAATACTTAAAAAACGAACATTAATCAAACTAACATATTACTGATGTTTATTAATTTATAGTCTTATTATGTTTCTTCTGGATACAACCCCGGTGAAAAGAGATTTGAGTCTAGTGAAATTTCTTTAGAAATAAAATAATAACTATTATTTTTATAGCAATTTTCAAAATCCAAACTTCACAGGAGCAACAAAATAAATTGACATTAAAAAAAATGTGTGAAGACGTTGCAAAAATAACAGAAATTGTTTTGTAAATAAGGTCTGTTCAATGGAAATTCAAACTCTTGTAAAATCGGGAAAGTGTGTTTTAAGTATTTAAAATAACTGACTCAGCCAATTTCTTCAGGGAGACCCTTCCAATGCGCCTGGATAAAAGTCCGCTTCCCAAGGATCCCAAAGTGTACACTGGTTCATATGGTACTAAGAAGTCAGAGATATAGCTAGGAGCAAGGTAGTGAGGCCAATTAAAAGTTATCAATAAAATCTTCAAAGATATTTAAAACATACTGGAAGTGATTGTAAAAAGGATAAATAGGAATTATACAGTGATTAAAGTCTGATCTTCTCAGATTATTCTGACCTCTTCCTAAAATGTCTTTCTGCACCCTCAAACACAGTAAGACAGTCTATCTATCTATCTATCTATATAGATATCTATCTATATAGATATCTATCTATATAGATATCTATCTATATAGATATTAGGGGTGCAACGATACTCGTATCGATATTGAACCGTTCGATACAGTGCTTTCGGTTCGGTACGCATATGTATCGAACAATACAAAATTTGTAATTTATTTTATCAACTTTCCTTCTGACGATGCTGTCTGTGTTGAGCGCTCAGTAAATCTGCGTTCGACTACTCAGCCTAGGCTGCACTGTCGAGCGCAGATCCACTGAGCGCTCAACACAGATAGCATTATCAGAAGGACAAGCGCAGGGCAAGCTAGCGAGACAGAAGTTAAGCTCTCCTTGCAACATGGCAAATTGAACCTTCCCCACCCTCATTCAGATGTGGCGTTTGGAATTATTTTGGTTTTCATGTGACATATGACCCTGAAGGTAAGCGCGTCATGGACTAAAATAAAACAGTATGTTGGATGTGCCACGCAATGCTCAATTACATGGGTGGGAACTAGTGTGTTAGCGAGCAGTTAGCTCGTTAACGTGTTAGCCGTCTAGCCCCACGCAGGGGTAGCTCGATAACGGAGCACTAGTGGGAACACAACGAATATGACTGCACATTTACGCCGACATCATCCTAGTGCAAAGACAAGTGGAAGCAGACAAAAACAACAAGCATGCATGTTACAAACTTTACCCGAGTCATTTAGACAGCCGTTAGCACATGATTCTCCTTATGGGGACCTGATATGTTTAATATTGTGGCGAGCTCAGACAAGGAGGAGAGGGAGGTGTCGTTTAGTCTTGCTTACCGTGAGCTAGCCAGGGAGCACAGCCGTTTATTGACATCTGCAGAAGAACACTGCCGCTAGCTAACTGCTCAGCGCGGCAACCGCACAGCAACAACAACACACAGAGCGCCCTCTGACCCCGGAAGGACACACCGTCGCAGCGAGAAGGCGTCACCCGTCACTATGGCAACATAAACAAAACATAACTGTACAAACAGAACCCCGAACAGCCCTGACCCGCTACATAGCCCCCGCCTAAGGGGTCAGTCGTCCCCGACGACCCCATTGCCCCACACAAAGTCCTGCAAATGTCCAGGTGCCTTCTTTTGGCGCACCGCCGGTCACGACAGGCGGGGGAAAAGTCACTCGGGTCAGAACATGGGGTGCCACCATCATCCCACTTCTGACACCAATGTGGCGAGCTCAGACAACGAGGAGACGGAGGTGTTGTTTGGTCTTGCTTCTCGTGAGCTAGCCAGGGAGCACAGCCGTTTATTGACATCTGCAGAAGAACACTGCCGCTAGCTAACTGCTCAGCGCGGCAACCGCACAGCCACAACAACAACACACAGGGCGCCCTCTGACCCCGGAAGGACACACCGTCGCAGCGAGAGGGCGTCACCCGTCACTATGGCAACATAAACAAAACATCGAACAATACAAAATTTGTAATTTATTTTATCAACTTTCCTTCTGACGATGCTGTCTGTGTTGAGCGCTCAGTAAATCTGCGTTCGACTACTCAGCCTAGGCTGCACTGTCGAGCGCAGATCCACTGAGCGCTCAACACAGATAGCATTATCAGAAGGACAAGCGCAGGGCAAGCTAGCGAGACAGAAGTTAAGCTCTCCTTGCAACATGGCAAATTGAACCTTCCCCACCCTCATTCAGATGTGGCGTTTGGAATTATTTTGGTTTTCATGTGACATATGACCCTGAAGGTAAGCGCGTCATGGACTAAAATAAAACAGTATGTTGGATGTGCCACGCAATGCTCAATTACATGGGTGGGAACTAGTGTGTTAGCGAGCAGTTAGCTCGTTAACGTGTTAGCCGTCTAGCCCCACGCAGGGGTAGCTCGATAACGGAGCACTAGTGGGAACACAACGAATATGACTGCACATTTACGCCGACATCATCCTAGTGCAAAGACAAGTGGAAGCAGACAAAAACAACAAGCATGCATGTTACAAACTTTACCCGAGTCATTTAGACAGCCGTTAGCACATGATTCTCCTTATGGGGACCTGATATGTTTAATATTGTGGCGAGCTCAGACAAGGAGGAGAGGGAGGTGTCGTTTAGTCTTGCTTACCGTGAGCTAGCCAGGGAGCACAGCCGTTTATTGACATCTGCAGAAGAACACTGCCGCTAGCTAACTGCTCAGCGCGGCAACCGCACAGCAACAACAACACACAGAGCGCCCTCTGACCCCGGAAGGACACACCGTCGCAGCGAGAAGGCGTCACCCGTCACTATGGCAACATAAACAAAACATAACTGTACAAACAGAACCCTGACCCGCTACATAGCCCCCGCCTAAGGGGTCAGTCGTCCCCGACGACCCCATTGCCCCACACAAAGTCCTGCAAATGTCCAGGTGCCTTCTTTTGGCGCACCGCCGGTCACGACAGGCGGGGGAAAAGTCACTCGGGTCAGAACATGGGGTGCCACCATCATCCCACTTCTGACACCAATGTGGCGAGCTCAGACAACGAGGAGACGGAGGTGTTGTTTGGTCTTGCTTCTCGTGAGCTAGCCAGGGAGCATAGCCGTTTATTGACATCTGCAGAAGAACACTGCCGCTAGCTAACTGCTCAGCGCGGCAACCGCACAGCCACAACAACAACACACAGGGCGCCCTCTGACCCCGGAAGGACACACCGTCGCAGCGAGAGGGCGTCACCCGTCACTATGGCAACATAAACAAAACATAACTGTACAAACAGAACCCCGAACAGCCCTGACCCGCTACAATATGCTGCTGAGAATATAGCCCAGAAGAAGCGTATAGTATAGCTTTTATTTTGGAAAGAGCCATTTCTCTGTAATAAACTCTCTTTTCCAAAGATGAGTGACTCCTCAATCAGATACAGGTGTTACCGCGCCAGATCCGCGGCCCCGAACCGTAGTAAGGAAACCTCTGGCAGTTACTTGAAGGTTCCGTAACTGACTCGTAGCCGGCAACAGCTTACTATACAGGTCAACTCCGCTAGCAAAAAGATCGAAGGAGGCGTAGGAAACTGCTTCACCGAACTTTATTTCTTCTCTAAGGCACGAACACAGCGTACAGTGGGCTGAAACAGTTTACTCACAGCGAGCATCGCCGACACAACTCTGGCTGTCGAGGGAGTTATTATATTCCTTTTATTTATTTTCTTTCTGTCTCTTCTGTAGCTAACCGTTACTTTTTCCCCTTCTCCGCTCTCTCTCTTCACACACACACACACACACCAGGCAGTCCCGCTACACACATCCCGAATACATTTCCCATCAGGCTTCATCCTTAAAGGGCCATGCCTGTAACACAGGGCTTGCAAAATCGGGCTAGCGATTTTTCCAGTCGGGCTACCAAAATCTATCTCTGCCCTGCCCGTCGGGCTATTGTAGGAAGGAAAAATATATGTCAATGCTTTTGCATTCTTTCGGAAATGTAGCTGGGTAATTATGTCATTGGCATCGGTGAGCCACTGTCAATATGTGACATATTGAAATCGCGTTTGAATTTGCGCTTGTTTTTTGCTTTCACTTTGCAAATATCCAGGTGCCTTCTTTTGGCGCACCGCTGGTCACGACAGGCGGGGGAAAAGTCACTCGGGTCAGAACATGGGGTGCCACCATCATCCCACTTCTGACACCAATGTGGCGAGCTCAGACAACGAGGAGACAGAGGTGTTGTTTGGTCTTGCTTCCCGTGAGCTAGCCAGGGAGCATAGCCGTTTATTGACATCTGCAGAAGAACACTGCCGCTAGCTAACTGCTCAGCGCGGCAACCGCACAGCAACAACAACAACAACACACAGGGCGCCCTCTGACCCCGGAAGGACACACCGTCGCAGCAAGAGGGCGTCACCCGTCACTATGGCAACATAAACAAAACATAACTGTACAAACAGAACCCCGAACAGCCCTGACCCGCTACAATATGCTGCTGAGAATATAGCCCAGAAGAAGCGTATAGTATAGCTTTTATTTTGGAAAGAGCCATTTCTCTGTAATAAACTCTCTTTTCCAAAGATGAGTGATTCCTCAATCAGATACATTTATTTTTTTAAATTATTTTTGTTTCAGTAACATTAAATTTAAAAACTGTACTTTTGAGTTAAAATATATATTTATAATTTTAATAAATGACAAATTAAAAAGGCATGAACATTTTTTTTGTATCGAAAAAATATCGAACCGTGACACCAAAGTATCGAACCGTGAATTTTGTGTATCGTTGCACCCCTAATAGATATATATATATATATTTATAACAATCTAACTTCAACTAGCAGTTCCAATATGTTGGCTTTAACCGGCTATAGTGTTATATTCTGAACTCTTCAATGGGCAGAATGAAAACATTATAATCTGAAGAAGCTACAAAAAATATAGTCCAAATAGTCCTGATTTTTTTTGTTGTTGTTTTGGGAGGGGGGGGGGGGGATTAAATAATATTCACATATTTTGGAACTCTGATTTTGGTCAAAGATCTTCATTCAAATTACTTTATTTAAATTAATAAATTACTGGCATACTCTGGCACTTGGATTTTAATTATTTGCCTGCCAAATAAATTACACCTGCACTGAATGTGAATTCTGTGTAAAAATTTGTGTCACCTTTAATCAAACAGTTTGTCAGTATTATCTGTGTACAGAAAAAACAGCGTAGTTTCTGAAAAGTCGCACTGCTGCGGACTTCTTCAAGTGTATTATTTTATATGGCTGTTGTACTGAGTATGCACTTTAAAAAATTAACACATCGTTGTTTTGGCAGAGAAAAACAAAACTTTCCTTTTAGTGCTTACACTCAATAACTGAAATGATTTATGAAGTGACTCATAACCAGTGTAGCTCCTGCCAGTTTAATGTCTTTTCTCTTTAATTTTCAGTGCATGAAATTTGATTTTCTTCAGGTTCACAGTAGAAATAATTTCATTTCCCTACAGGTACGCGCTATATGACTGCACTACACACAGCTAATGATTGCACTTCGAGGAAACTCAGTGTACCTTTTCGAGGGTCAAAATATATGTTTTTTGCAGATTAAAATATGAAGAAACACATTCTATGTTTGGCTGAAATCAAATAGGAAATAGGTAAAAAAAAAATGTTTTAATTTAGTCTTAGATTTTTAACAGTTTCTTTCCTCAAGGTTCTGCATTGGAATCTTAAAAGTTTTTGTTCCCATATGCCTGGTGATTTCTCTCTGGAGGCTCTGGTTTCCTTCCAGAGTTCAAATGCATGCATGCTTGCATGTTAACAGAAGGTGCAGATGTGAGATAAACAAAGCTCTGAGTGTTCAGAAAGACTAGGAGGGCATTATGAACCAATTTTGTACTTTTTAGTCTGTTTATATGTATTCATATGTATGGTTACATTAAGGGGAAAAATTGTCAGCACATGTTCAAGACTGGTCTCCTTTAAGCTACAAACAATGACTGTTTTTTACAGTTACTGACTACAAACCACAATGGTACCCTCTGTTGAGGGTACAATGGTGGTATCTTTGGCCCCAAGTTACAACAAAAATAAAATCAGGGCAGAGTGCCAGTAACTCAAGTTCCTAGAATTTGCTCCAACTGCTCAGCTATATGAAATCTACAGTATATAAAATCTAAGATGGCAGGAGGGGGATGTTGTTCTTGTACCTTTATAGATACAATAATACATTTTATTTTGTAGGAGTGAGTGGATGTACGGAATATTATCTGCTACTGATGCAGAAACTTAAATAAATTATATTGATGAGAAGATGATGAAGACTCACTATTTTGTGTGTTTTACATCTACAGAGGAGAACAGGAACACAGAATTTAATACAGTTGTGGTGAATCATCTCAAACTTGCCCCTGACTTTGTGTCCAAACCACTCAGCCTGAGCTGTCCCTCTGATGTACTTATTTCTCATCTTGTCAGTTCTAGTCCCTTATAATAAAAATCTTAACATCTGCAGGGCAGCATCCTGTCTTTTCATCAGTGCTACCATTTCCCAGCCACACATCATAGCAGGTCATATTCTATAAATCTTCCCTTTCACTCTTGCTGCTATCCTTCTATCACAAATCACCCCTGACATCGTCTCCACCCACTCCACCTTGCCTGTACTCTCTTCTTCATCACTCTTGTGCTCTTTCCATTGCTTTGGATAGTTAACGTCAGGTATTTAAACTCATCCATCTTTACTACGTCTACTCCTTGCTTGTTCACCTTTCCACCTGTCTCTCTCTCATCCACACACTCATTCTGTCTTTTCTTGTACTGACTTTCATTCTTCTTCTCTCCACTGCATACCTCCACCTCTCCAGGTTCTCTTCTCTTCTCTCTTCTCTCTACTTTCACTGCTAATATTAGTATTGTTTGCAAACATCATAGTTTATCCTAGCTGACTTCATCTGTCATTCTGTCCATCACCGTCACAAACAAGAAGGGGCTCAGAGCTGATACCTGATATAATCTGACTCCCACCTTGAACCCATCCATCACTTCATCCAGACATTTTACCGCTGTCTTGCTGTCCTCACACATATCTTCCACCAGCCTTTTCTGTCACTCTCGACTTCCTCTTGAAGTTCCTTTCTTGGCACTGTATAATATGATTTCTCTAGAGTCACAAAGACACAGTGCAACTCTGTTGCATCTTCTCGGTACTTCTCCATCAACACTCTCAAAGCAAACATTGCATCTGCAGTGGTCATTCTCAGCAGTGAAGACACAACTTTGCTCACTTATCATCACCACTGTGCTTAACCTATCTTCACTGTCTCTTTCCCAAATATTCATGGTAATACTCTTTAACATCATTCCTCTGTAGTACAGCTCTGCACATCACCTTTTTTCTTGAGGCTGGAATTTTTGGTAGCAGGAAGGAGACAATGCATCAGTAACAAAGGATTCAGCATGTGTGAGGTAATCTTGTGGCAAGAATTTTTTCACTCATTTCCTGGCAGTGGAGGGAGCCGTGTGCTCCAGAGGAAAGGTGTTCTTCGGTTCTTTTGTGCGGTGTAACAGAGCTCACCTCATAGCCGATCCCCTGGGGCTCGGCTACCTCTGCAAGCTTACACACACACAACCGCACACACACTCAGGGTGGAACCCTCACACACATAAAGGGCGCTTTGTGCCCTGACTCATGGAGCTGTCAACCAACACCAGAGAGCTCCTCACAGTGAACACCACTGTTCAGCACACCGGAGAGCTCAGTCAGTGGGCAGCTGCACTTTCATGTACACCCACACAAACTTTATCTACATCTCAAACAGACTGTGTATCACAGACTCATAAATACAGCTGCCCCTACTGTAATTACATTTTCAGACAAGTGGTTTGAAAGCCACAAAGAACGAGCAAGTTTTTTATTTTCTTTCAACTTCTGTTCAGGTGAAGTCTCCTTCCTTCATTTTCATTTTATATTAAAGTTATTCAGTCTTTTATAACTGGATTTTTTTAGCCTTGCTCTCCAACAAGTATTTCCTGAAAATGAAAAAAGAGAATAATTTGATATTTTGTCCTCTTGGGGGAAGGAGCCAGACAGCAGTAATTTAGCCAGTGAGTAGTAAAAAAAAAAAAAAGGGACTTCTGCATCTAGTAAATCCCATCAACTCACCTGCAGGATCTTCAGAGAAATGACAGTACTACTTGTGGCATGCTCCTTTACTTTTGCACAACCACTACACAGTGAGGCGTGACTTTTTATGTCAGTATTGTGGTATCGCAAGAAATTAGTTGGTTATATAAATATATGAGTATGCATAATAGTTATTATTCATAGATACCTACATCCTAAATTCCTGTTATTCATCTGAAAGAAACAGAATGAGTGTGTGGTTACAATGGTAATGCCAGGAGAGGCAGTATTGGTTCTGTGTTACATTTATGTTGTAAGAAAGTGGAAGAAGAGAGTGTCCTGTAGGAGGCAGTAAAAATGGACACTGATTTTCTGTACAGGTACTGAAAAGAAGGTTCAGTAAACAAGTCGCAACATACTCCATTGTAAGTCTCAGTTATTTTATTTTTGTTTTTGAAGATGCAACAAGTATAAGATGACACTTATACTGATGAACACACAGAGGGTTATGGCCTAAAACTGCAGTTTCCTTTCAGTTCCAAAGAATTTTTTAGTGCATTGTTGGTTCATTGTTATGGTTTTTGTTCACTTGCTTTGCTGTCATTAGCACCGTTTCAAGCCTCAGAAGGCAGGTGCTTACAGCAAAAACATTTGTTAAATCTCTACCTGCCTAAAACCTAAAGCTAAAGCCTTGCATGCTTTTTTTTAAAGGAAAAGTTCAATGAAATAATGCAAAACTAAAGAACTAAAGTGAAAACAGAGCTAGCTGAGAAAATGCATAGAAACATCAACATATATCTTGAATTTAAAATAATTTCATACTTTTATAAGGTAATACCTTAGTGCCAAAAATATGGTTGCTCAGCTCCTGATCATATAGGAAGAATTTCTCCATAAACTTCATTGTAGTCACATTACATTTCCTCTTCTTTTTGTGCAGTTAAATATTAATTCTTCAATTGTTATTGTTAATTTCACTTCTTGTTTTGCTTTGTTTCCTTTTTCATGTGCCCCCTGTGTTCCCCTCTGGCTCTGTCAGTGTCATCCCAGTCCCACTTTCAGTTTACTTCCTGTTTTATGTTGAAGGTAAGATCCTTGTGCGGTTTTCCGTGTTTTCAGCTCCTTCCTTTGTTCTTTTCCAACCCTTGTTATTTTCTAATTAAGGTCAGCCTTAACTGCTTGCTTATTTAGTCTGTGGCTATGTCCTCAGATTTTGTCAAGTATGATTTATCCTGTTTAAAGGTTTTTTCCCCTACCATCGTCTGCAGTGCCACCTGATTTTCTGTCTGTGTTTGGGTTTCTTTCTGTCTGAAATCAGATCTTTCTAGAAAATGTTCAATCCTATCATCCAAGGATCTGAATTTGGTAAAGGAGAACATTTTACCTTGAGAAAAGATGCACTTGGTGTTCTTCAGTGGAGAATATTTTTAAGGAATATTTGATAAAAGCCAATGATAAGCCATTATTTGTGTAAAAGTATGTTCTTGGAAATGTTGGCAGAAATTTAAAAGAAGAAGCTTTTATTCAGTGCTCACTTCCCCTCGTTGTTATGCAGTTTGTCATCGTGACCCAGTGTACTGAGAAAAAACCTTCCTGACCTGCATTTATAAACTAGCCACTTTTACTCATACTTCCTGTGTTAGTTTCCTTGCTGTGGTTTTTTTAGAACCCCAAAAGCTTTGTGACACATTCCTCATTTTACCCATTTTTTATTTCATGTCTCCAAAGCAACAATAAAAGTAAATACAATCAGATTCAGCTGAAAGCGTCTAAGGTGTTTTTTTCTGTCTCTTAGAATAGAATAGAATAGAATAGAATTCAACTTTAGTGTCATTGCACATGTCACAGGTACAAGGCAACGAAATGAAGTTTGCATCCATCTAGAAGTGCTTTAGCCATGATATAGATATATTACAAATATATATTAGCAATAATATAGATATGTGAGTATATTACAGAAGTGGGTCTATTATGGTATGTTATAATGTACACGGTATGAAGTATCTTATGAATATGCTATAACTATAAGTATGTACAGGCTATGAACAGGATATAAATATGAATAACATATGAATAAAATGAATGAATAAAATAAAAAAACTATACAGAAATATGAGATACACAGCTATACAGAAATGTGAACTATGCAGTTGTAGATTTAAAAGTTATCGTATTGTACAGAATGATTATTTACACAGTCCTCTTGTTCAGCCACTGCCCCATGCTCCTGCACTTCTATAACATTTTGCAGTCATTTTGATGATCTATTCCTCCTTCAGATGCCCACAAACATTCCTACCTGCGGCATCACACCGTAACCTGATCATCCCCACCCACTCTTACCCCCTGCTCCCACATCTTCTTTGTCAGATTTTCCACTTTGCTCAAGCCACTCTCCCTTTCAACTGCTCTGTTCAAGCATCTTTTTCTGACCCGCTGCTTGTCTTTAATCTCTGCACCTGCTTTAATTTAATTGACTTGTTTGCATGTAAAAACTGTATTACCTTCCCTTCCAATTAAAGACCATCTTACCAAATCTGCCCGTGTCTGCACTTTTATAAGTTTATTTATAGAAGCATTAAAGTCAGTGATTCAGTCACAGAGGTCATAATTATTTATAGTATGGCTGTTAAAATGTTAAATCTGAAACAAAGTTAAAGGGAAATTATAATTCTCATTTTCAGTGTCTATATTTTCATCATTGGACGCACTTAGCTTTGCATGATTCATCTTCATACTTTATCATCAATTCATCTTCTACCTCAGACAAGCTGTTTTACTTCCTCTCCAGATGTCCTCAGATTTCCTTCCATTCATAAACAGAGGGTTCAGACAGCAGGAGGCTAGGTTTTCTGCAATCAAAGCTAGTATTGTGTACCTGAAATCACAATATTAGGGACATCCATTCTATTCGGCATCATACAGAGCCAAGGGTGAAAAAAAGTGAGCATCTCAAACTCTCTGAAACTCTCAATCTCATTTGAAGTGAGCATTCAGAGGAAATAAGAAAAACACAACAGACCTCTCTTGAAGAACGTCTAATGGAGACTCTCTATCACCCGTTAGTAACCGATAATATTTTAACTGCTCTTGTACCGGATGGGTTTTATGTATTTAGCCTAAGGGTCCGGAGAATATTCAGAATTTAATATCTGACATTAGGCAGAGATAATGAACCTACTTTATGCTCCAATTAGCCCAAATGTTGTATAATGCTGCACCACAGGGGTGCAGTCTCTTCATTCATCCCAACAACCCAGCAGTTGCATGACAGTTGTAAGATCTAAAGGGAAGCACCATTGAGGGACAACTTTAACTCTATAACTTAGCTGCACAAATCGAAAAATAATCTTTACTGCTTTATTTCATGCCCAGAGGTTTTGTCAGCATATAACCAATTTGTTCCAGTATGTAAAATATTTGTGCTTCTAAATGCATTAAATATTTTATGCTTGACTTCAGGCTGTTTTCATGTCTGTAATTAAAAAGCTTTGGAAATTCCACGTTTGTCCCTGCAGTATGGGTTTATCTTGCCAATGTGATGTTTACAGGAACGTTTGTGCACTAGATCAGTTTTCTGAAAGTGTCAGTACCAAGGGATCAGCCTCATCAGTGGATTTCAGCCAGCAGACATAGTTTATGCTTATCTCTATCATTTTATGCCATCGTGTTTAAATTTGTGTTTGTTAGTTGTTTCTAGTTTGTCTTTTCCTTTTTTAGTTTTTAGATAAATGGTTTCTGATGGTCTTTTTTTTTTCAGACTTTTGACCGTAAGAGATCTCGGCTGTATGCCAGGAGGGAGAGTCCATGGCATGCTACAGGGTTGCGTGCAAGGACGTGATTATATCACAGTATTTTACTAACTGCGGGCAAAACTGCCCACTTGCACATATTTAATGCAACTAATGATGTTGTGTGGGACTTTCTGTTGTTCCCACTTGAGCGGGGGCGGGAAGGTGGTTGGGGGGGGGGGGGGGGGGGGTAAGGTTGTAATTAAAGTTTTTAATTAAAGGATTTATTTATTATTTCATAATGTCAGTCTTATTTTTGGCTGTATCAGCACACTAGAATTTGTAAAACACTGACATTAAGAGCCGGTAAATCCTGCAGGGTCATATCAGGAACACAGAAGAAAAAAAGGAGATTTCATGTAAAATCTAACTGAAAAAGTTCCCATCTGACCACATTCATATTAACTGATCTTTTTATGTACAATAATGTTTGTATATCTAACAATAATACTATGAAAACTGTCAGAGTTACAGGTCTTTGAGGTAAATATAGGGTGGGTCCAATTTTCACCTGTCAAAGGAGATACACATGAACTGTATTGCGATTTATCACAGTTTCAATAGAAAACAACACCAATTATTTGTCTATAATGTTAACTGATCCGAGCATTGGTCGCCTGGATATTATATCGGTTTTCTTCAAGATGTGTGACTAGGTGGCTTTTTATAACAAGTCATAGCATCTGAAAGGTCTCTTTTTTATTTTTACCTATGTTTTGATACCAGAGTCATCTTCCAGCCAAGATTCCTTCTGTCCCAAAACAATTTCCCAGCGTTTTCATGTTTAAACACTTGCAAACATAGCTTGTGGCTTTGAAATAGAGAAATATTTCTGATGTTCATGTTCTGCATGATAGCTGGGAGATTGATCAAACAACTTTCAGTCCATTCTCAGGATCGATGGATTCACTCCCCAAAAGTTGATTATGTTCATCTGGACGTAACGTTTTTAGTGGGAGAAACGTTTCGTCACTCATCCAAGTGACTTCTTTGGTCTCAGCTGCATTTGCATAATGACTGAAACTAGCACCACTGAAGGAACAATAGGCTGGGAGGTCAGTTCCTTCATCATAATTATGCAAATTCTCATGACCATTGATCAACAACCACTAATCAAAGACCACAGATCAATGGCCATGAGTACCATTCACAGAGAGTTGGGGAATGGCTGCAATCACAGCATAGTAATATGGTGAAAGATGTACCCTTAGGCCTCCTTTCCCTTTTCACGTAAATGGCTTCAAACCAGCGTCATATGATATGACCAGTTCCTTCAGTGGTGCTAATTTCAGTCATTATGCAAATGTACTGTTTATAAGATTGGGGAAACCTGCAGTCAGCTGAGACTGAAGAAGTCACTTGGATGAGTGATGTAGCGTTTCTCCTGCTGAAAATGCTACGTCCAAATGAACAGAATCAACGTTTGGGGATATACCTACCTGGATGATTGAGCATGCATCAAGAAGATGGATAAACTCCTTTTTTCAGCCTGTGAAGACTTTCTTTTGGAAGAAGTTTGCATCTCCGTTTTATTGTCCAACTGTGGTGAAACAGCTTGTAGTCAACTCCAAACAATTTTTCACTTAACAACATGCTGGTCCACCAAATTTTTTTACGTTTGCTTCTGTGTACAAAACCATCATATATCTGTATTTTCACACATTTTATTACTTTAACTACAATTCCTCCCTCTTTGTCGATATTGAAGGAGAGATCTGAGACTACAGAGTATCTAGGTGAACATAAAGAAAACAAACAAACAAACAAAAAACTAATCAAGAATAACAGAAATCATAATAGTGGTTATCAGCTTTAGTCAGGCCTTCTGCTTCAGGTCCTGTTCTCATTTGACACTTCTTTCTTTCACAGTGTAGCCTATGTGATAAGAGGGCAGTCCATACAACATGTTCACTTAAATGAAGATGAATTAATAAAACAGAAATACCAATGAGGCTTGATGAGATATGGATAGAAGCATCAGTTGGTGGGCAGTAAATTGCCATAAAATGGATCCAAAAATTGCCAATTAGGAGGACGAGGTCATCGAGAGATATGAATGACACAAAAGCAAAACACAATGCATGCGGCAAGTCAGGAAAGTATAAAATACCGCAGTTTTTTAATTTTATTTTGTTCAAATAGTGGCAAGTCATTGTTTCAGTAATTACTTGGCTCATAGTGAATGTTACAGAAAATAAATAGTGTCAGTGTGGGACTCAGTGAAGCTGATTTTAAACTGATTTTAACCACACCCTTGTTCCTTTAACGTGGTAAAAAGAGAACCATCCAAAACTGAGGATACAATTCGGAAAGACTCATCAAAATCAGATAATTGAATGTTGGAAAAATTCTGCCTGGTCTTAATTTGGATAGTACAAATCTAACCTTTGTATAGTAGAGACAGAGTTTGACACACACTGGGCGCTGCACTACCAGCTGACCACAGTCAACCGGAGTATTGTTGCTGAGCCTGTCCACAACTTTATGACTACAGTATACCCATCTTCTCATACTCCCACCAGAATATGGTGCTGTCTCACAAAGCTCAAATCATGTCCTTTGAGCACCTTTGGAGCTTGGTGGAACGGGAGATTTGAATCCTGGATGTGCAGCCAACAATTCTGCAGGAACTGTGTGATGCTATCGTGTCGTTATGGAGCAAAATCTCTGAGGAATGCTTCCAGCACCTTGCTTAATCTGAATCATTAAGAAGTAATTATGTCCCCCTTCAGGGGCAAGGGTACCTAGACCCGGTTTGTAGAGTACGCTTGGGGAGTGTGATCGTGTGTACAGCGTCTCTTTATGTCTGTCTCCACGTTGGTTGAGTGTGGAGTAAGTGCATATGAGAGCATGAGGGTGGGAATGGATGTTTGTATCTGTGTGTGCCTGTATGTCTGTGTCTATATGTCAGGTTGGGTGTCAGGCGCCACCTCTCTGGGGACATCTCAGGCCCTCCAAGGTTTGGAGGCCTATCTCCCCCTACCACCACTTCCCCTGCCAGTGGCGGACTCCCTCAGACATCGGTGCGTTGGTGGTTCTTTGTGTCCGGGGGTGGGCGTCCAGGTACACACCGGCTCACTCCTTGGCGGCCGCTTATCGGGGCCTGGAGCCTGGGGCTCGCTCGGGCCACTTCGGAGGTGGGGTGCCCCCGGCCTCTCGGCCTGGGGCTCGGTCACTCAGGCACGGCTGGCTGCCGGCGGAGCTCACGGGTGCGTCACTGCAACTCCCCCTGGCTTCTGCTCCGCGGCTGCTGAGTGAGCCCTCATCTGGGACTCTCCTCAGCTCTTTCTGGGACAGTGGCGCGGCTGCCCCTCTGTTGGTCTTCCTTGGTCTCTTGTGTTCTGGGGGCCTCTGGATGTCTGGAGTTTTGATCTCCTCCATACCTGCTTCATGCCCTGGAGGACGGGGCTGTGGCCCCCCCACACCCTCTAGCAGATCATTACATGAAGGAACCTTTTAAAAAAACAAGCGCGTCCATGCTCACAGGTGTACACACGGGTGATCACACCCACAAACTACACCCTTTTTGGCTCCTACCTCAAAGCACCCTGTGTTCTGTTGATCTTATGTGCTGCACAATAATGTTTAATATTTAGTATTTACTGTCATATTCTCATATATCATTGTGATGCTGTTTATTCTATTACTCTTGTTCTCTTCTGCTTGTTTTCTTTTTTCTTTCTCAGCAGGTGATCCAGGTGATCGATATATGCATTTATTTATTTCTTTTTTTTTTTTTTTCTGCTCATTCTGTTGGTTTTTGTTTTTTGCCCTTCTCCCCCGTCCCTCTTCTCAGCTGTTTCTCTTTCCCTCTTTCTTTCCCCCAGTCAAGTCTGTCCCGTATTCAGTAAGTGAAAATAAAATAAACAATAAAAGGTGAATCAAATGGACCATTACGGCAAGGCTGGCATGGTCCATTTGGTAAAGTAAATCCGTTGGGCATCTTTCTTTGCCTTTAGACAACAATTCTGATGGCAAAAGAGCCAAACGGGACAGGCCAAAAAAAAAAGAAGAAAAAAAAGAAGTAATTATGTCAAAATCCAGCCACCCTGGTACTGTCAAGGTGTAACTAACATATCGAGTTAGAGATGCTGAGTGTACATAATTCTTGAATTATGATTAAAATAACATTCAGAGAATAAAACAAAACGAACATCAGAAATCGTTTGCAGTTAGCTACAAAACCACTTTATTGAAAAAGCAGATTATGTCATCTACAGTTAAATGATACGTCCCGATTTTAATACATTAAATAACTTTAGACTTTTTCATGTTTAGATAAATAGATCTAGTTTCCTTTTTTAAAATGAACCATCTAGGTAATCAAAACACTTAGCGATATAAAAGATGTGTGACAGGTATCCAGATGTGCTTATTGGAACTACGAGTAGGAGAAGATATCTTTTCTTTCCAAGTGATTTTTGACAGAATTATAAAATAAAATAAACTAGCCTTTTTATGTACAGGGTAACTACCTGTGTGCTATGCAGCAGAAACTGAAGTAGTACTTTTAAACAAGCGAATTAAGACATCTTTGAAGGGGATAAACTGGGCTTGTTAAGTCGTTGATAAAACACAAAAGTTCAGAAAATGCCTCATTCTTCAAGTATAGCACACATGACTTAACCCTTGTACAAAGTTGAGGTTAAACACATCAAATACGGGGGGAATGAATCACGTACAGTATGCAGTCCTTTTGTTCTTTTACACGTACTAGTCATTATTACATTCAAACGAATCTCATTACATCAGGTTACATTAAAAAGCCCTTTCGGCCTGTGGTGACCCCTGCCTTCAGTCTATGCTTCAGTCTCTGTTTTGGACACATTCAGTAGTATTTAATCAGACCTGCATGTATTACAGTATGAATAAAAGCACGGCCAGTGTTTGCAAGTAACAATTGGTGATTGTTTTACTCAAGTTTGCATACTTGACGGGTGGAGTTTAAGTGCTACGGTCAAAGTTTGACGTATGAGCTACTGGAGCATTAGCTGGAACATGTGTAAACTTCACATGTTTGAGATCCAGTATGGTACAAGAGAGAAGTTCAAACAAACACCAACAATTAGAGACAAACATCCGGAATATGGTAAGCAATGAACAGACAGCATCATCACAATCATTACCAGGTTTGAGAGCGCAAGGATCAGTGTGCTGGATGCTGCTGAGCCCTGCAAACACAGTGAGGTGCATGTGCCATGGCCCTGCCACTAATACGCACACACACACACACACACACACACACACACACACACACACACACACACACACGCATGCACGCACACACAATATTAGACATTATGACAAGTTGCTCTTATTTCAAATAAGCTCATATTGTTGGGGTTCATCTGCAGAAGTGCAGGATTTCTTTCAGAATTAAGAGCTTTCCTCACAAAAACAATGCTTTAAATATAATCAGGGAATGATCAACAGACTGCCAGTTCAATAAACACACTGATAACAGTCCAATGAAGAAGGTTGGGAATTTTAGTTTAAAATATTTAAGTCTCGTGTTGGTCTTCCTTTGCATATATGTATAGATATATATGCACATCACTCACTAAAAGACATACATATAAGTGCCTGCCAATGCACACACACACACACAAACACACACACACACAATCAAAGAAGGGGGTGTGGGTGGAACTCCCTAAAGAACACAGGTGGGACCAGCAGCTCCGTGTTCTCAGGTACATCCTCTCGAAACACAACAGCAGGCTTCATGGCAGACCAGAGAAAGACACACAAACAAACCTGTTCTGTCTTAAGGCATGTGGACAAGTGGAGATTCCTCATAGTAATGCACGATGTGCTGATGTGATTTAAAAAAAAAAAAAAAGTCTGCAAAAACATCAGGAAACAGCGCCCTGAACAGATCTGGAGCAAAAGGTATTTGTAGATAAGCGTTCAGTCTGTTTTAACCCGCTTGGTTTACCCATGGTAGCAGAGAGAGTGTGGCCTTTTATGTCTCTCTTTTAAGGAAATTCAGCTACTTCCTGGTTGAAACAAATGATCATATATGCTTACCTGCATGACAATCACCAGCCTATCAAAACGACACTGTCCCAGTCTTGTAGCTTTAAAAACTGTTTGAATAAACTGTCTTTAGCCAAGAATATACCCTATATAGTTTAAAACAAGGAGTTCTCACACTTTTTTACTGGGGGAAATTTTTTTCCACAACCACTATATTATAAACCCTAAACAGATTAATTGTGTTTAGTGTCACCAGATGCTGTGGGCTGATATTTCTCCATGCGCGCCAGCAACCCAGCGGTCTAATACACCGAGCTAAATAGTAACAGGAACATTATAATGCACCCTGAGAGAAGTAAGAGCTGGTGACAGACTGATATGATGTTTCCCAACCTAATGTGGGAGGGAAATAATGGATCCAATATGCTGCTTTTACTGGCGCAAATAGTTCCAGTCTATATCTGTGAATTTAAACAATGAAGTTCAGTTTTCTAACTTACAGGAATTTATTCTGAGGACCACTTAGCAATAGGTTGCGGACCCCTGGGGATCCTCAGACCCCACTTTGAGAACTGTAGATAAAAAAAAGAGCTAATGAATGCTTTATTTTTGGAAATTTCTCCAACAGTGAGTCACAGCTGGAATTTTTCCTGTGAGCTGTGGACATCTGCCTTGTGCGACTGCTGAGTGTCCTTTAGTGTTGCACCAAAAGCCCTAATCCTCTGTATTTAAAGACTTATCTCCGGCTAATCTCTTAAGACGTTAGGATTAAGCTAAGTCTTAATCTTAATGATATAACTTTGATGACTTGTGGTGTGATGACAGAAGGCATGAAGATAAATTTAAAAGGGTCTGAAATAAAGATTAATATTTGTTTTACATTTTGTAGGATTTAACTACAACGTATAGCTGCCTCTATACAATCTGTGCGATGGGACTGCTCATCTGTTGTCTGTTAAAGACAGAGAATGATAACATTGGTTCAGTCAGGGAGCACATGACCAAAAGAAGTATTTTCTATTTGGCCTGGTCTGGGACTCCCTTGTCCTTAGAGCACCAGCGTGAAACTCCATCTCCTGTGATGGAGATGGGTTGCAATGTGACTTGCAGGTGTGTAGTACCTGTATGCAGGCTAAAGCTTATTAAATAGTGCACCCTGTATGTGATTTGCTAATTGGATCTGTAGAAGGCGGTGAGCTGAGAAGAAGAAGAAGAAGAGTGCACCCAAGCCTAGTTTCAAGGCCTGCCTGAACTAATGCGATGCTTGATTTGTAAGCTTTCTATGGTGAGTAAGGGCTAAAAGAAACTCATTTCACTGGGTGTACAAAGTGGGACAAAACAACTGAAGGCAAATACTATTTGATCCTGGTCTGCTCCTACAAAGCCTGTGAATCTCTGACAGGCATGAAGAGGCTCTGTGTCCTGGAGGAGAAATGATACAACAGACCAAAAGCTTCCGAGGCTTTAGACTGATTCTACCATGAGCGCAGCAACATTAAAAAGAAAACAACAAAACAAGAATCTACATCTAAGATCTGATGTGGAAAATGTCTGCAAAATATATATCCATATATAAAAGACAATCTATGTGCATCTAAAATTTTCTGTCATCATATAATCATTAATTAAGACACTGCTTGTGACTTCTAAGTGGAATGTCAGTCCGTCCTCTGGGCTTGTGGTGCTACTCTGCATCGGTGATGTCGAGGTGGTGCAAGGGTGACAGTTTTTCATCACAGCCCTGTGTCATGAATGCTGGGTGTCCATTGCATAGCCTTTAGCAGGACTCCATTTCAGTGTTAGAAGCTACACGGGGAGAGCCCACTCTGAAGGCACGGCATGCCCACCGTTGGGCCTGTCCGGCCCAGCCAGCACTGGAATGCAGTGGCTCGTTCCCCGGCCTTCCTGACGCTAACATCAGCAGCGTTCTCAGATGTGACAGCACTGGTGAATTCACGTGGTAAATTGCTTCAGTCAAAGCATAAGAGTGAAAGATACAGAAAGGATGAGAGAGAAAGCAAGGAGAGAGTTGAATTTGCGCTTTCTCCTCCAATCCAGAAACCCTCTTTCTGATGAATGTGCTGGGGTCAGGAGGTGTGACGTCATCAGGGGCCTCTGGGTGAGCTGGCGTGTTGACTTTCAGGGTTAGGCGCCCAAGGGGGAGGGGGATGGAAAGGACCACAAATGGAGGGTAAGGGAGGGACCCTTTTCCCCAACCCTAGCATGTAATAGCAGGGCTTGTGGTGGGAGCTGCACTGTGTGTGTTAGTCCACGGACTGGCTGTCCAGCTGAGGACGGGGGCAGTAACTCAGATGGCCACAGAGAGGCTTCTCTGGAACTGCTGAAGAGGGTGCAGGCCTTTTTTTGCCCACTGCTGGTGTCCCAGATCACCTGGGATGTGGAGCTTAGTTCTCCCAATCACAGTTCAGTGACATGGAGAGGGTAGCTGGGGGGCGCATGGGCAGGAACCTGCGACTGGAGCCGAAGGATGTGGCAGTCGTGGCAGAGCAGGTGGCCTTCCAGTGGATAACAGCGGTGCCTTTCCTCATCATTTAACTGGAGACCGCAGTCCTGAAATAAATATAATTACATATATTTAATAATCACGCTCACACATATTAATAAAAATCCATTTAGACACTATAAAACATGTATTTTACATGCACTGGTAAATTTTGAGGTTTTATGCTATTTTGCTTCCAAAATGTCTCAGACTGGTGGAACAATCATACAGTCAGGCATTTACCTTTTGCTAATTTGAGATTTTACACATGAACTTCAGACATTTTCAGCAGAATTGTGTTGGGATGATTTCAAAAGGAGGAAACAGCAGGAAAGAGTGTACTTCAAAGACCGAAGCTGGCAATGTGGTTTAGATGAGAGAGCTGCCTGGGCAGAGCACGCCGGAGGCAGCACACATGGTGCTACTTTGACTACTGGCTGTACATTTTGCAGATCAGAACAAAAACCCCAAATTACCCATCGACCTTTTCAGAAGTGAGCTTGCAGCTTAAAGACTGTCTAATTTCATCTGACGTTTCCACTGTCACATGGATCTCTTGGGTGCATGCACTACTTGGCACGAGTAAGCAAACACCTTTTGTCTTTTTAAGTAAAATAGTAGATGTTTATGATCCACAACCTTCTCTGTGATCTTCCTATTTTCCACTTGCCTGATAACTTCATCTTCAATCCTTTGTCCGATATATCAACCATCCCTTCTCTGCACATGTCCAAACCATCTCGACCTGAGCTGTTCCTCTGATATACTCATTTCTAAGCTTGTCTGTTCCAGTGATTCACAACAAATATCCAGGTTTCTGCTGTGCATATTTAAATAGTGAACTGTAGACCTGCGATACAAAGTAACTGGAGAGGTTTTAAAGTAATAATTATAAGCTTTCAATATTTAACCAGTAAATATTGAATTTCAAACATATATCTTTAAAATCAGATTTCTTTCTTATATTTTAAGCCCAAAATCTCCACCTATAGCTACCAAACTTTCAATTTTTGGAGCAGTCTATATCCTGAAGGTTTTAATAGCATTCAGAGTCACATTTATGGAAGATTTTACTCTTAAAAACTTGGGGGGGAAAGTATTTTTTTCCTGTTGATAACAGCAAAAACAGATTTCAACAAATTAAGCCACCTGCAATATAAAAGTACTTTGCTCAGTGTAAAGTTATTAGTTAGTTTTTAATTATTTTTACTGTCTTTACCTGTAGTTTCTTTCCTTAAAGAAATAATTTGAGATTTTGGGAAACAGGCTTGTTTGCAGAAAATGAACAGATGAGAAAACTAATTAGTGACACCAAGTTGTGCCAGTGACTTCAGTGTGGGCGTCTTTCTGGACCCTCGTTGTAAACAGGGTGCTGACTCTGAGACAAATCATAGACAGTGAGTGGGTTTATCCTTGAAGAGTTCAGATGTCCAGAGGAAACTGTGGGTTTGAGAAAAGCTGCCTCCAAAGACGGGGATAGAGGCTGTGCAAATTGTATGCTTTGATGAATGAGCACACTGATCTCTGAGCCTGCAGAGGAATTCTGCGCATGGCTGACACGACGAGACCCCGATGTGGACCCTGACCATGTTGGAGGGATTACATAAACTGACTGCTAACCACTCGGGTGATTTAAAACCGGATAAACAGCTTAAAAATGTACATATTATAAATGAATTTTCACTGTGCATCAATGTGATTCTCGCTGTATTTTCAAAAATCCAACTGTCGTGTTACAGCATTACAGAAAAAACATTTTTTTTCCCCTCAATATGTAATTATTTACCATCTTCAGAATGATTCAACTGCAGACTTTACCCTTCCTGTCCATAAGCCTCCCTCTCACCCCCCATTCAGAGCTCCACTGAATGATTACCCGCTGCTTATATAACGATCTGATGCATTTCTATGAAGCGGAACCTCAGCCATTCAGACATATGCAAGTTGTATCCTGCTCAGGGGATAGTAAAAATGATCTCACGATTTAGAAAAAAAACCCTGCTCAATCGCTGCAGGGAGGCGTGAAATGTTTATTTGTTTCACTAAACATTCATGGCACACTTGAACTAAAAAAAAAATCTAGCAGCCAAGTTGAGCGACAGGATGACTGAGATGTCAGAAGCTGGGTTTAAGCAGCAAGCCCCCAGCCGAGCTGCAATGCGCTTTGTCAATGAGTCACATATTGAGCTGTAACCTTTGGTTGATATCCATCAGTATGTTTTTTTTCCCCTGTCTGTGTCTCATTCATTCCACAAGAGCAGTGATTCACACTCGTTGGTAGAAAACAGTGAGTCTATTCTTATCCCACGATTTGGAGATCTTACCACAGTTCACTGTGTTTACGGGACTAAGCAGATGTGCACGTGTGTTAGTGTGTGTGTGTGTGTGTGCTAAAGTAGTGTGCAAATATGTCCTTGTGTGTGTTTTTATAATTTCAACCGCCTCAAAAGTTGAATCACGCACAGTGATGCTTAATTCACTCTAATCAAATCCCAGGCATGGCAGATCACTCTTACTCATACCTTGTGAAGTGTGTGTGAGAAAGAGAGACTACAGTCAGTGTACGCAGTCGAAGTGACTCACCTCACAATGGTAGCACTCCACGTGGTAGTCCTTGTCCATAGAAACAACGCGAATAGTTTCCTCAGAGCCCTGTGGAGACAAACACACAGAAAGTGATGAGTTTGATGTTTGAGCCCTGCAGCTTTTATTATTAATTTTTGATTCATTCATTCTACTTTTATCTAAAACATATTGGCTTTTATTTTCACCTTCAAAGCAAAAGCTTTTGTTTGCTTTGGTTTTTGTACATTTTTTCTGTAAGCATCTCCCTGTTGGTGATTGTGTGCTAGTAAGAGATCATTAAAAAGAAAATCCATGAAAAATTCAATGAAAAAGAAAATCGGACGATTCTTCCCTCACAGGGCGCCGCTATGTGGAGCTGTTATTTTTCGATTGCTTTGGGAAGTTATATTCTGACTTTGTGCTCGTTTGAATCTGCAGTGGGTGTAGTGGATCTCCTTGAGTGTGTCAGAAGGGCGACTCTTCAAGTTGAATTTTTGAGAATGCAGATGTAAATGAAGACAGTCAAATCTGGTGAGAAAGTGAGTGATGAGTGAGAATTAGGTTGTTCTATGTGAAGGTGCAGTTTGGGTCAGTTGTGGTGAATGTTCTCCCTCAGACACGTTGGGATGTTACAGAAAACCTCAACACTCTGACAAAGATCCCAGGGGGGAAAAATCACGCTGTAAATGTTTGTGAATCTGAGCTTGGACACCTGCTCCCGGTTGGTATCTGAGTTGTAGCAGCATCTCTTATTGCCGTTCTTGATCCCAGATTAGATTTTGCCACCTCTTTTACATAGATTCGGAAAAAATTAGTTACATGAATGAGCCTTTTTGCAAATACACCCGACGTTCACATGATTAATGTCAAATTCTGGTCTCTGAGTCCAACCAAAGTCATCAGTAACACTCAAAAACGGCAAGATGTAATATTGTTTTGCTCGTTACCTGGGCTGGAAGGATGGGCTGGTTACATGAGGCACACTTGGGGGCAAAAACCCTGTAATGGAAAAAAAATCGTCAACCTTGTGTTTAACTCAACTAAATCTAAAAGTTGTTTTTAGACATATAATACACATTCATACCCAATTTTTGGATGCTGTTTAAAATGTAAACAAAAACAGAATGCAATACAAATCTCACAAACCTATATTTTACTCACAATAGAACAGAAAACATATCAATGGCTCAAGCTGAGAAAATCTACCACTTTAAGGGAAAAAAATTGGCTCATTTTTCATTTGCTGGCAGCAACACATCTCAAAAAACTTAGGACGAGGCCATGTTTATCACTGTGTACCAACAACAGATGGGATGGGCGCAACAAATGATTGCTCTTGCCATTAAATTCAAATTGATGTAATATTTATCACGAAATAATTAAATATTTCAATTTAAACATGTGACATGATAATTAAATATGAGTTTATGAGAATTGCAAATCGTGGCTTTCTGTTTTCATCCCAACTTTTTTGGAATTGTGGTTGTAAATACCAGGACAATAATTAAACAAACAGGAGGGTGTGGCGTACCCCCGTGACACCTGGCAGACTGAGACAGACTGCTTCTTTGTGCCAAACATTACTTTTACGTGCTGAGCTGTTTGTTTACAAAACGATCGTCTTCTTACGTGTGGTAGTCTTTGACACAGTAGATGTTGTTCTCAACGTCCACAGTGAAAGGCACTCCATCTAGACCCTCCTTACACACAACACAGCGGAAACAGCCGGGATGGTAGGACTTGCCTAGTGCCTGAAGGATCTAAACTCCCACACAGAAAAAAATAGAGAAGAAAATAGAAGATAATAATAGTTCTTATATAGGACTTAAATAACAGGTATGGACATGCAGTAGGACATAATAGGCAGAAAAAGGGTTACACTCTCTAAAGGGCTGTCCAATTTTTTATTGGAATAGGGTTATTCAGACAGTATGTGAGATTGCTGGAGTGAAGGTCTCAAATATAATTGACTTTGGACTCCTGCAGGACAAAAAGATGATAACTTTATCTTGGAGAAAAATTGATGTAGCTATAGATATATGTATGAGTGAAGGAAATTATATCTTGGAAAAATACTGGATTATACAACACTACATCTTTTTTATCTGTATCTTCTTTAAAATTCTTTGTTAAATATGTAAAGTAAAAATTCTCTGTTCTCCTCTAACGGTTGTGAAAACACAGCAGCATGCTTAATTGCTGAATCAGATTAATGATTTTTATTAAAAACGTGGTTGATAAGGAAAAAAAGGTCTTCGTTGCTCAAGGCTCTTACCATCTCCATGATGAGGTGACCACACACAAAGCACTTCTCAGCCGTCTGCTGGAAACCAGAGTACTGTGGGTGAAACCAGACACGCAGATTATCATGCTGAGTATTGCTTTTTTGGATACTGTTGCACTGACTGACCTTGCAATCTAAAGCAATGCTTCACACTTTCTGCATGAAAACATGTTTCAATCTTGTATTTATCTACAGAGGGAATTGCTTGTTAAATGAGATCAGTTATGCCCTTTTCACCTCTATATCTTTATTTTTGAACTCTGCGTGAATTACAATTAAAAACAATTCTTATTTGTGTCATACTGAATGTAAATGTAGCCTCAAAAAAGCTGTTACAGTTTCGCTCACTTTCACTCACTTTGGCTGGCTGCATCTTCTAATGGTTCACTTACACCAGAGCAAAAATAGGATGTCAACCACCTAGCAACTAAGCAGAATTGTTTGTTTCCCAGTGACTGTATTATTATTATTTTTTTGTTTTGTTTTGCTTTGAGCGTGTGGCACATTCAATTTCTGTGGGACCTCTGTGCTCTCAGTCAGAGCTGTGCGTGTCAAATGACCATATAAGGATATCATCTCTCTGACATTGTACAGAACCAAGAGCTGAAAAAACTGCCAGTGTTCAGTGTTTTGAAGCGTGAGCTGTTGAGCTATTCAACCTTAATGTGTTGACCTCATTATTTGTAACTTTGACCATGTTAAATGTAACAGTTTAATTATGAAAGGAAATAAATAAAAGCATAATAGATACACTTTATAATGAGATGACCAGGCTTTATTTAGAATCATCTCATCATTCTCTTAGCCTCCATTACTTTTTTTTACAGCTATAACTAATTCGTCAAAGATTCCTTCATGTTGAGGGAGTTTAGTGCCCTCTGTCTTCTACAGGAAATAAAACACTCGCCAACACATCAGTAGCTCCTTCCCTTCAAACCTGAAGCCCAGGCGAATAATTAAAGCGACCATCTGCAGCACACAACCCCCTCTGGGTCGTGACCTGATTGATACAGAGGGGCCTGCTAATGGAGACACTGCTACCAGGTGGAGGTGGTAGGTCATGATGGGCAGGCTGCCCCCTGCCCTGACATCTCTGCTCTGAATCTACCATCTGCCAGCACCTCCCCCCACCTATGAAGCACCCCCAGGGTGACAGCCCAGACTAGCTGTGCATCAGCCGTAGGAGGGAGGCGGAAGGAGATTAGTCTCATCCCGACATCTCAAAGGTGTTGATTGTAAATTGCAAAACAGGAATCTGAGTGTTTCCTAACAGGCCAGCAGGTTACAGGAAAGCTGCCTATAAACAGGAAGTACTGTCAGCACATGAGGCTAACAGTTATGGTGTAATCTGGACAACAAAACCAATTTCAACATCTGCGTTAGAGGAAGTGTTTGCAGCCACCTTCCTTGTTTGAAATCAGTTACATTTTATTCAAATCACATACAGCTAGAGTAAACAAAATATGATGGTCACGATTCTCAGTGTTCAGTGGAGCATGAGATCAGGTCCAGTGTCTGGCCTGTTAACCTGCAGCAGATGGACCAGGAGTCTGAGAGCTGCAGCTGTCCAACCCTCCTCCTCCTTCTCCACCTCCTAATTGTAAGTGCCGGGGAGCAGCTCGCAGTGTAATTGAGCTCCTTGGGGAAATTATTAGTGTGAATTGAAGGGGTGGTGCTAAAGCCCTAATTGTAGCTGTTCAGTGTTTTTCCTCCAGAGGGTTCAAGAATGTAGCCTGAGGTCCTAATTCTTCGCTCTTTCTGCTCCACCTGCATCCCCGTCTGACTCCAGCATGAGGCAAACACACAGTGATGCACTCATCACAGAACAAAATCAATAACCATGAGAGCACTTACCAGAAAGTCCTCCTCACAGTAGACCTTTCCATTGACATTGTAGAACGCTTTCCCTCGTAGCCTCCTCCCTGAAAAGATGAACGGCAAATTAAAAATGCAACATGCAAAGATGTATATAGACTATATAGTCAAAAGTATGTGGATGCTCATAGTTTTGTACTTTGGATCTAGAAATCTTAAGGCACAGACCCTTACAGTAAACAAGAGAACCGCTTATATACAGTGGGAATATTATTTCTCATCTCCTTGCATTCATTTGCTATTTTGTTGTCTACCAACAACCAAACAGTGTGACGAGGGATTTTCTGACAACCAAACATTATTATAGCACACTGTACTTTACAGTATACCACAAGTGGACATCAAGGTATGAATTATTTTTTTTGTAACGGTACATTTTAAGCAGTTCTTTCCTTTAACAACAAAAAAAACAACTAAAAAAAGTTGACGTGAGCCCCAGACTTTATGTGTAGTTGTTACATTTTGGGAATTACGAATAAGTGATACAGCAAAGGTCTTGGTTAACCTACTGAAAGAAGAAGAAGAAAGACAACTATCACAAAAGCCATGTGTCTTTTGACTTCAGCTGGACTGAATGATCATCATCACTGTCATCTGTCAGTACAGTTTGGGTAATAATAAAAAAGCACTTTGCAAATGAAACATCTGAGAGAAATAGGCCAACATCAAAATAGTGGTAGACCGTTCAAAAGTGTCTGATTTAAAAGTGTCTTTTCCAGTGAAGGCAAGGTATCTGCCAGTGGACTGATGACATCCAGATGTTACAAACTGAATCAAAAGGAGAACTAATGATATGTCAGAGGACACAAAGGCTATTTTCTGAACATATAAATATAGTCATCCCTTTAAATTCTGGCTTACACAAAAATTGTGAAAACCATTGCACTGAACATTGTTGCACACCAACCTTAGCCAAGTTTAGTGTAAAACCGTAAAAACCATCCCAGAATACTAGAGAAAGCAAAGAGATGAGCTTATCCAATTTTCCACTTTTTAAAATCTGATGATAAAATAGTCGATTTTCTTTATTGCTGGTTTGCAGATTTCTGTCACAGCTGCACCATCCACCCACTGTTTAAACCTACTGTTTGTAAAGGACATGAAAAGGAAGCTGAATTCGGAATAGAAGAAAGATAGCTTAAATGAAAGAATGTCGGCCTTCTAGTGAAGAGCAGTTAAAATTGCATGTCGCAGGTAGAGAATGAACTGAGTAGCTGCACCGAGGTCCAGTATTAGAAAAATAAATTGTATCTTGAAATACGAATCCTCCCGCAGACATCAATAATAAAAATATGGAAGAGAAAATGTGCACTTTTAGACTGTATTTGTTAGGTTATCACTTCTTTGCCCCCCAAAAACTAAAAAAACTAAAAAATAAACAATTAACCAATTATTTCAGACAGAACATGCGATATAACACTTCTGTTAACTTTTACATGCAAAAACACATCCTACTGTATCCTTTTCTTTTATCTGCCACGGCCACAGCACACAGAGTGCGGAGCAGATGGTTCGCTAAAAAAAGGCAACTTTCTGCCTCCGTTTAATTACCTCAACCATTGATCCCGACAAGAATCCATTCACAACCCATACACAATCAATACAGCAGGCTGCTTGCCAAACCTCCCCCAAAAATCTCCACTCTTCCCTGCTATTGTGCACTGCTCACAGACAGACCAACAATAGCAGACTGGAGGGAGGATGTCCCTTATTCTGACACATACAGAAAACGACAACCAGCTTTTCAACACCGCTTCATTATTCTAAATAACTTTAAAACCCTAAAAAACGTGTTGTCGCCTCTTGGCCAGGACTCCCTTGCAAAAGAGGTTTTTAATCTCAATGGGACTTTTCCTGGTTAAATAAAGGTTAATAATAATAAATAAAAGTCACAGGCCCACAACACATAAACATGTCCACACTGTGAGCCCGGGTTCAGGACACCGAGCTTCTAGCGCAGAGTGAGAACACTGAATTCCTCTGGGTTAGACTTCATTCATCAGAATCCAAGTTTGAATCCAAACTGAAAAGGAAATTCTGCTGCGGGCTGGCTTCTACAGCCCCCTGCCATGCATCTCACACTGCTCGCCCATTCAAATTCATTTAACAGCAGCGGTGTCTCTGTGGCAGCACGATGACTTCACCCAAGCCTGGCAGACGAAACCCATGGATCTCATAAATCTGCAGGATTAGTCAGATTTAATTGTCGTCCTGAGCCACCACTGATTTTATGGGTGTCCCAGCATGAAAAATATGCTGCTTTTTTTTTTTAACTTAAATTTATGCAGTCGCTATATTTCATACACATGCACTCACATGCACTCACACACACACACACTGTCACAATGCTGGGAGATGGCAATACATTAACATCCACATAAATGGCTGGAGCAGCAGAGGAATGTTGTCCACACAATAGGTGAGACTTTTAAGACTTTGAGACTGAGGAGCAATTAGCATTTTGGTAGCGAGGAGCAAAAAAGAAAAGGAGGATTGAAGAAGAGCTCTTCATAGATGAGACTTTGAAGGGGCTAAACTGGCAGGAGCAGTGAGATTATAGTGAACAGTGCAGCAGCAGGGGCTGCGAGGTGTTGCTGTGTGCTGGTCTGTGGCCTCTGCTCTGGAGTTTGGGGTCTGGAAGGTGAATACAAAGGCCCCAGTGCTGATGACTGTGTGGAGCGCTGCTAGGGGAGCAGGCCGACTGAGCAAACGGGGACATTCTTTCTGCCTGAGGTCACTAGCTGGTCCCATTCATCCCCCCCGCACCTCTCCAGCACCCGCTCTCTGCCCACTTCCATCACCAAGAAAAAGAGGGGGAGGGCTCCATGCCTCCCTCTCGCTCCTTTGGCCTTTTGTGACCAGACATTGCTGCAGAGGGGCCGAATGTCCTCACAGTCCTGCAAGGCATTGAATCAGTAGCTCTATTTATATTTTGCAATCTACCTGCAGGTTTTACAGAGCCTGATCCATGATTATAGCTCAGTCAAATTGCTCCCATTAGGCCCCTGACTGCATGTAAACTTGAGCATATTTTACCCATCCTGGCATCATAGACTAGCTAGATGTGCAGTTTGGGATTTACTTTAAAACCCTTTTCTCATTTTCATGTCTCACTCTGCTTGCTTGTCTTAGTTATTACTTTTAGAAGTTCCAACCAGAGGTTGTGTTAGACTTTGTCATCGCCTTTCATTTTGATGGACAGGGTTGTGAAGTTTCCTAACTTATTTTCTCATTACCTACCTACAAATAAAAAGAGTATCCATTGATGGGGACATCAATGCATAAGGGACAAATAATGGTACATCACAAAAAAGAATAGAAATGTAAAAAATCTGCTGTAAGGTCACTCCACATGTCAGCAGCAAAAGAAACAGATTCGACAGTTCAAGCGGAGGCACTAAAACAACCTTGTGTCTAAACTAGCAAATATAAGGTGACTTGAGCTGGGTGCTTGATTGAGTGTAATCAAATGCATCAAAGAGGGCTGCTGCAGAGGCGAAAGCTTTTTGTGTCCGATTTTATTTTATTCTGAAGGGCAAACTCTGTCCAACCTCGCTCTGCTGCTACACCCAAAACTGAAATAACCAGCATCATGTTTCCAGCAGGAAAGTGATTGTAATTTAACAAAAGTTTTTTATGATTAAACTTTCCAATGCTGCAAGCGCTTAGGTTCATTTTGCCTGCCTAATCTGCTCCTTCTGCATGAGGAACCAGCTGCACCCATGACTCAGTCGTAATCACGCTCCGACACCTCACTGGAGGATTCAACCGTGTATGTTTAATTTTAGGTTGTATATATAGAAGACAGCAACTGGTGTGTTTATTTAATATTTTGATGAATCCACCATCTAATCCATCAAAAAGACTGACAGACTTCAGATTTTTCCATCACTTTTTAAAAAAAAGAAAAACATTTAGTTAACTGGAGTCAATTTTCAATTGATTCAATTTTAAGTCAAAAGTTGACACAGGGCACTTTAATTTCAAACCATACTCGCATTATTTTGACATCACAGCATTTGAAACTAGAGGTTTACAACTGATTTTGTTAGGTTATTTACACAGTCATAGTATTTACTTAATTTCATAGTTTATATTTTATAGGGACAGGTATGCAACATGCCTAACAGCACAGAGCTAATTTTCAATAGCATTTAAAATCCATGAACGTCAGCACACCACATGCATATGAGTTTGGTATGGTTTATAATGACACATAATGATGAGTGATTTTCTCCTCTCCCTCTTTCTGCTCCTGACCTCTGCACGTATGACGGCCGCGTGCAATTTTTGGTCATTTACAAATCTCAGCTCATCTGTTAGTGCATGCATTTTGAATGCTGGTGTTGCCATGGAAATAAAGACTGATGTGTCACCATGGCGAAGGTATCATTCGGCTAAATTTTCCTCTGGTATGGCAGTTTCGGTTAAGCCTATTCAGTCAAAAAAGAAAGAAAAAACCCAGCAGGAGTCACTCGTCTTCACTGAAAGGATAGGAATCATTTCATTGGGCATCCAGGTTGTTTAGACGCTTTCACCTAAAATGAGAGCTGTGTATTTTTTCTACACAATGTTAGTGTGTCTGAGATTCATCCTTGGATCATGTGGGAGATGTGGCCTTTTCTATGACTACCAAAATGAGAATGTAGGAATCTTATTTTTGCATAATACAAAAAGAAGATTTAACACGTTGCAGTGACTTTGTTAAGTTGCATGCTGTTTCTGGTCTGAATAATTTTTTCCTACCGATAAGATACAGATGTAATTGTGATCTTTTGTACATTTTGGATGCAGGACATGTGTCGACTATTCTCTGCAACTCTAGAAAACTGACAAAAAATCCAACCCTTAAGGTTAAGTTCATGGCTGGAGTTCAAATAGAAGTGAAGATGACAGGATTTCATTCAGTGTAACCTGAGCTCATGGTATGCACATGAAGCTCGACCCAAGACTTCCAAAGCCACAGAGAGTCCCCCCTTTGGATAGTACTTTATGAACATTGAGGAATTATTATGATAGGTTTACTTTGAAAATCTTTGTGTTATCTCTTTTGATTTTTTTAAGGACAGGCATTTATTAAACAGAGTGAAAAAGTGTTACTTCTCTAGTCATGGTATATGTCTAGCACACACACACACACACACACACACACACACACACACACACACACACACACACACACACACACACACACACACACACACACACACACACACACATTAATTTTCTGTTGCAGCAATGGTAAGTTACTGACTTTTTCAACTGTTGGGCTTGATAGCTTTACCTGGATTAGTGCACTGAATATGAAGCTGAAGATTTAAAGGAAGGAAATAATAAAGTTTTCATAAATATGATGAATTAAACTATGGGTAGAGAAATGAAGCATGCTTTACGTTTCTTTAGTTTGACTGACATTTTCCAGTCCAGTCCATTAACAATGGAAGTCTGAATTAAGACCTCAATAGCAGACTTTTTAACTGCAGCCTAAAAGGTGTTGCTCTCTTTGCAGCAGCTCAGTTGCATCAGCTGAGCTTATAGCAGCCACATGCTGCGAAGAGAAAGGGGAACATTTCAGAGTTTGACACAAAATAATTTCTTTAGTAGAAAAAAATGAAAACCAAGCCTCTATTTTTTTTAATGGTTCATAGTAGGGCTTTCCAGCTTTGGCAGAAATCATGAATCATGACTACTGAGGTTACAAACACTTATAATCACAAACTTTAAGCAAAGAAAGAAGAAGAAAAAAACAGTGTGTCCTTTTAATTTGTCCATTTGAGTGTCCATAATCTTTAAATGACGAAATACATATGAACTAAAATGAACTTCAAAACTTTGCAGCGAGTGAACATGAATTCATAACGCTTTTTGGACTGTCAGTTGAAACTGATCCATTGATTTTGCAGCCTTACACTCTAAAAACTGATGAAATATTATTAAAACATTTTCCATGACGATCTCCCCAGACTTGATTGCTGGCCCTGTCTCTTTCTATCTAAAGATCTTTAGATATAAACCAATTGCAAAACGATATGAAGAAGACAATCGTGTTCCTTAATGATCTGTCACATATCATATCACATAGAATCCCGTTTCCCATCATATACTTAGGTTTTGTACCTGGTGGAGTAACAGTGGCACCTGCATTCTCAAGCCGCTGCTGCCTTGAACTTGTGAAACTGTTGTTATCTGCGTTTGCATTGACGTCAGAAGTCAAACATAAGCCAGTAAGAACAATTAAGCAGATATCAATCAGCTTAAACCCTTTAGCTTGGTGATTGGGTCTAATACGGTAAAATAAATTGTCAGCATAAAACAGACAACGCACAATATAATCTTTTACCATTAACCTTTGAATTGCTGATCTACTGAGCTGACCTTTTGACCAGATAGAAAAGCTGAAACATCTACATCCCTAAAGCAAATGCTGACACAGAAGTGGATCATATCAGGTCACATTCCAACAAGAAGTATTTGTCAACTTCCTACTGGTGACACGCCTGCTGGTGTGTTTCAACACGAGATAACTGTTCCCCTCTGAGAGGAAGTTTATCCCGTGGCAAAACGTGCTTACTAAAAGTGCACTTAGAAAATTCGCTCTTACACTGCTCTTGCTAGCAGTTAATCAAATATAAATAGCATCTGAAAACCAATGACTTCCCAAGGTTAATAGTTGTATTATTACTTCCTCTAAGATTTTATGAGTTAGTCAAATTTTATCAGTGGCCAAACAAATTTGAGCTTTACAAAAAAGGGTAAAGTGAACCCGTCACACATCCTCAGGTTGGACATTTTTGGTGGTACTGATGAGCATCTGAAAACCAATCACACCGCCGAGTTTGGCTCCTCAATCAGGTCAATTAGCCAGAATAAACAGTTCACATGACAGCACGGACCTGCCTGCAGTTACAAGGAGAGAGCTTCAGTACATACAGAAGCTTATTGTTTTACATTCACATCAAAAGACAACAGAAAATTTTGTTAGCTGTATTTTAATTTAATTCCGCGCTTTGTCACTGACAATAAACCAGCCTAACAGAGAGGAATGTGCTGGCAGAAGGCGTCACTCTGTTCTCTCTCTGGCAGAGAAACCACGAGAGCGTTTGCCTGGCTGCAGGAACAGATAAATATGGTGATTGGCTCACAAAGGAACTTCAAACTGATTTTTTCATACAATGCAATCACAAGCCTCTGCAGACCTTCATGTTTTTGGTATTCTGAGAGAAACCCCAGTCACGGAGGCTACAGCAAAGTCTGCTGTAAGCATATTATCCACCTCTGAACAGTGGAGATTAACATCATATAGACTGTGGATAAAAATGGACTCAAACTTTAGTGTTTTGCTCTGTTATGTATTTTCTGAAGCAAAGCTTATCAATAAAGGGGAGTAACGTTGGTCACTGCATTCCTTAACTACATCATAGGCACAGATACTTGCTAAACTTAGTGCTGAATAACAGATTAATTAAATATTAGGATTTAATTTACAAAAACAAAACATGTAACAAAAAAATATGGTTGCATCACATTGTTTTGACCAATTGCCACCACACCCTTTGAGCCACACAATACTAAAACCAGGACAGACACATGCACTGTCTTGATGTTATGCTCTGATTACTGTTCTCACAGATTTACTCCCAGTTTTGAGTCATCCAGAAGTCAGAAATGATGCAAGCTCCGACTTCTAGGGTATGCGCAAAAGTTCAGGGCAAAACATCTGGCAAAGAGACAGGTTTCACCTCCAAAAAGAGGAACATTGCAATAGTGTCAGATCTTTGCAAGACATTTCATTGCTTTCTGTGTGGACAAAACGAGAGATAAAGATCTTCAAATTGCTGGTCTACCCTTTGAGTTGTAATGTATAACTGCAGACGAAAGGCAACAGAACTGCAGGATAACAGCTAAGGATTGCATGTCTTCAGCTGTGCAGAAAAAGATGATGTGTGGATGGGAGAGATATGAGTATGTGCAAAAAAAAAAGAAGCTTTTTTTTGTAAAAAGAAACTCCTAATAATATCCTCCAGTTTAAAGCAAGAATGAATGAGATACAGCAAGCGAAGGCCACACAATGATAAACCAAATGTTGTTCGTTGTGTCTATAAAATAAGTTTGAGTCCTTGTTCCAAAAGCAAATGAGTTTCCATTGAAAAATGTTGACTTTTCCATGTCTCTGGCCTACAATCAATCTGAATGTTGCACATTCACTGGCCACTTAGTCAGGTATTTAACTGCTTCTTAATGCGCCTATCTCAGCAGCTAATCACGTGGCAGCAAGTCAGCATCTTTAGGTATGTAGATAAGGTCAAGGCAAGACTGCTGAAGTTCAAATGAGTTCTGAGCATCAGAATAGAAAAGGAAGATGATTTCAATGATTTTCAACTATTATTCAAAATCTATTTCACTATTTCAGAGAGTGCTGGTCTAAATGTTGATGTCAGGGGTCACAGAAGAATGGCTAGACTGCTTTTAGCTGATAGGAAGGTAGCAGTATTCAAATACCAAAGTATGCAGAAGAGCTTTGGTTGGTAGAGTCAGATAATATTTGTCCTTTTCGTTAGTACGATTGTGTCAAAGAATGAGCACATTTTTAGCCTCCAGCAAGCGGACAACTGAGTCTGTCCACAAAATAAGACAGTTGACGCAGACAAGAGAAATCTGTTCTGTTTACTGTCAAAAATAATAAGCTGTACTTCGTTCTTACGGCTTATCGGACCCTTGGCGTGCAACAAACCCATCTACGAAGCAATTTTCCTTTTTTTCCCCTGTACATCATAGTTACTCCAGGATTGATTACTTCATTGTCGATAACCAGCTACTTCCCTTGATTTCCAGCACCAAATACCACAGTATAGTGTTGTCAGATCATAGCCCTGTGCAGATGGGTCTGGTTTTTCCAGGTAATGTAGCGCCCCAACGAACGTGGCGGCTAGACCCCCTATTACTTTTATGTGAACGCTTTAAAACGTTTCTCAGCAATCAGATTGACTTCTTTCTAGAAATTAATGACACCCAGGATGTGTCGAGGGGAGTCTTGTGGGAGTCTATGAAAGCCTATATTAGGGGCCAAGTTATTTCTTATGTGGCACACAGAGACAAGGAGCGCTCTAAACAACTTAAAGAACTGGCTGACAAGATTGCGGATATGGATAGGCGTTACGCTCTTTCACCTACGCCAGATCTTTTTAAGGAGAAATTACTGTTGCAAACTGAATTTGACACGCTTATGACATGGAGAGCCGAAAGAAATATTTTTAAATCCAGGCAGGTATATTATGAGCATGGAGATAAAGCGGGGAGGCTCCTTGCACTTCAGCTCAAGCAGCGGTCAGCTGAGCGCGTGATTTCGGGAATTGAAATAGGTGCTGATTCGATATCTCACGACCCCCGAGTCATTAATGACCAGTTCAAATATTTTTACTCTACCCTATATCAATCAGAGGTGGGCAGTAATTCATCCGAGATCTACTCGTTTCTTGACTCGCTGGATCTTCCCAAGCTCTCTCCGGACGCTCAGTCGCCTTTGGAACAGCCGTTGTCGATTGAAGAGATAACGAACGCTATTAAATTATCTCAGACTGGAAGGTCGCCAGGTCCGGACGGTTTCCCCATGGAGTTTTACAAGGAATTCTCTTCGAAGCTCACACCTATTTTAGAATCAGTTTATGCTGAATCTTTTGCTACTGGCAATCTGCCGCAGACGCTTACCCAGGCCACGATCTCAGTCTTACTAAAGAAAGATAAAGATCCTGTACAGTGTAGCTCATACAGGCCAATAAGTCTTTTGTGCTGTGACTATAAGATTTTAACCAAAACTCTTGCACTACGGTTGGACCCTATTATTTCCACCATTATTAATGAGGACCAAACGGGCTTCATTCCCGGACGGCAGTCATTTTTTAATGTGAGACGACTGTTTAATGTGGTATTCTCCCCCCATTCGACAATACAACCGGAAGTTATTCTGAGCCTTGACGCTGAAAAGGCGTTTGATAGAATCGAATGGTCCTACCTTTTCACAGTTCTGGAGAAATTCGGCATGGGACCTACTTTTTGTAGATGGATTAAAGTCCTATATTCAACGCCTATGGCTGCAGTCAGGACAAATGGTCTGATTTCGGAATATTTTTCGCTCTACAGGGGGACGAGGCAGGGCTGTTGCCTGTCACCCTTCCTGTTTGACATTGCGATCGAACCGCTGGCAATTGCTATCAGATCTGATGAGAGGATTAAAGGTATATCCAGGGGTGAGGTAACTCATAAAACTCTGCTTTATGCTGATGATCTCCTTTTGCAGATATCAGACCCAATTGGGAGTATGCCCCACCTTTTCCGCTGGCTGCGGGAGTTCAGCAACATATCGGGGTATAAGGTTAATTTATCAAAATCTTTACTGTTTCCATTGAACAATCTGGCAAAACAGACCACTTATGACGATTTGCCTTTTAAAATTGAAAATGACAAATTCACATATTTGGGACTGGAAATAGCTGGCTCGATTAAGACTATTTTCCAGTATAACTACAGGTCTATTCTGGACAGTACTAAATCTGATCTGGGTAGGTGGTCAAAACTTCCACTTTCGCTGGCAGGACGGATAAATGTGGTGAAGATGACTGTAATGCCCAGGTTTCTTTATCTATTCCAAATGATCCCCATCTTTCTCCCCAAATCCTATTTTGCCCAGCTGGATCGCTTTGTCTCTTTGTTCATATGGAACAAAAAACCTGCACGCATAAGGAGAGCAAGCCTGGAGAGAGCTAAAGCTGATGGTGGTTTGGGCTTACCTAATTTCTTATTCTATTATTGGGCTGCTAACATTGTCAAGCTGACATATTGGATAACCATGTTTGCGGATGGGGAGGGTCCAGTCTGGGCAGATATGGAACTGAGAGCTACACTCCCAATCTCTCCGATTTCGATCTTAACTGCCCCTCTCCCACTGAATGTCAAAGCATCTGGGCTGAACTCCAATTTGGTGGTTCAAAATTCAATTAAGATCTGGGGCCAATTCAGGAAACATTTTAACTTGACAAATACTTGTAGCTTTTCTCCGATAATGTTCAACCATCTTTTTACACCATCTCAAATAGATCATTCATTTGCAGTCTGGCACAGAAACGGTCTGGTTTTCTTTCAAGATCTCTTCACTGAGGATGGCTTTGTCTCATTTAAATATTTGTGTGAAGACCATAACTTACCAAAGTCTCACTACTTCAGATACCTTCAGGCTCGGAGTTTTGCCTCTAAATTTCTCCCAGGGTACCCGTCTCTGCCCTCTAAGGACCTACTGTATCTAGTTCTTAATGTGAGTCAGCCCACTAAAAGAGCAATATCGAAGATTTATGCATTGATTCTTGAAAGCTGCCCTCATACATGGGACAAACCTAAGGCGGCGTGGGAAGGGGAGGTTGGAGAACTCATGTCAGAAGACATCTGGAAGAAAGCCATACAGCGTATACATACGTCTTCTCTCTGTATTAGACATGGCCTGATTCAATTTAAGGTCGTCCACAGGCTCCACTATTCTAATGACAGACTGTCTAAACTGTACCCTGATGTTGCACCGAATTGTCCTAGATGTGATTACTCTCCTGTTTCTTTGGGGCACATGTTTTGGTCATGTCCCTCCCTGTATGGTTTCTGGACATCAATTTTTCAATCACTGTCAGCTATATCGGGTGAAACACTGCGGCCTGACTCTTTGATAGCTATCTTCGGTGTACCTCGGGAAGAGCTGAGACTCTCTCCCCTCCACAAAAACGCAATAGCCTTTGCCTCGTTGCATGCCCGCCGTCTGATACTGCTGAGCTGGAAGGCGTCGAACCCTCCTTCCTACGTCCATTGGATTAGAGAGGTGATGTTGGGATTAGCTCTGGAAAAAATTAGGTATACCGTGCGCGGCTTGGAGAGTAAATATGACAAAACCTGGTCACGGTTCATAACTCATGTCAAGAGTCTGTCTTTTGCCTGATTTATTGTTCTTTACTTGTTGGTAATTTATGCTCTTGCTCTCTTCTCGGACTGCTGTCCATAGTCTCCTCAATGCCCGTACTTTGACTGTTGGGATTTCTTTATTCCCTTTTTCTTCTTTGTTTCTTCTCTCATGTGCCGGGGTCCGGCTGTTGGTGCTATAATGACTGTCACAGATTGGTTTGAGTGTTTCTCCCCTTTTTTTTTTTTTTTTTTTGTGTTGTGTGTATTGTGCTTCCTGGTTGTGGGGATGCCACCTGGATGGGGGTGGGGGGTAGGGTTTGCAACTTTTGTAAGAAATTCTGGACTGTTTTGTTGGAAAACTATAAATAAAGTTGTAAAAAAAAAAAAAAAAAAAAATAATAAGCTGTGTGATTTTGTTTTTAATGGCACCTATTTTCATTTGAGGTGGTGGAGGGTGGGGTGCTCTAGTCTGTGATGTATCATTATTTTTCATTTAGCATTTTCTGTGCTTTCATAACGTAAAAGCAGACAAAGTAATATGTATATCTTTATTTGATATATCTTAAAAAGAGATCCATACATATATTTTATTTGCTGTGTTAAGGTATAATACAGCAAATAAAATATAAAAAATACAGCACGGGTCTACTGTGAGCAACAGGTGATATCTGCTGTGCAACAAAATGTTTATAACGCTGTGTAAATGAAAACAATATTGAGGAAAAAAAATCTAAAAATAAATAGTTACATTTTTCATGCATGACTGGCAATGAACAGATCACCTGTCTGAAGTATTTAAATAGAATTTTCCACATTTTTCTGAATCAACCTCTAACTTGCCTAGAATAGAAATAACATCAAAGTGGCAGCTGCAGCCCAAATTGAGGGCAAAGTTATGATACACATCCTTGTTCCAACATGTCTCACAGCATCCAGCCTTCCTGTTATTCATTATAATAAAAGAAGGATCTTAAATGCAAGCCCAAACAAAGCAGAAAGGGTTCCACCGAGGGTGTCACAAACACAATACTGCTGCTACAAGCTCGTTAGCTGCCGGCTCGCTGACCACCTGCTAATGAGAACAGTTGTCTCCTGCTTGCATCTATGAAGAAATATTTACCCAGCATGATTACTAATGAATGAAGTTGCCTTATCCTCATTATCCATCCATCCAGTTTCTTCTAATAACACTACAAGTTTGCATATATATGACATGTACGACCTCAGGAGTAAAACAAAAAAGAAAATTGAATGATTTCCAGTGCCTTGCAGGTGCAACTTGTGGCGGTAAACGATTAAAGAAATTCAAGCCCCTGAGCTGCTGCCTTTTAGTTCAGTGTAGCACACAAATGAGTCATCGGGCGTTTTGCGGTTGACAGTCTGCTCATCCAGTCTGAAGTGCAGTGTTTACTTCTTTTCTTTTCATCGACACCCTGTCTCGCGCCCATCCTGAAATTTTACATTCAGCCCGATTAACCTGTGTTTACGTTGAGAAATATGTCCATTAGGGATGTTTTGACACCTGTTTTCCATGCCAAATATAAATGGGAAAATAAATATCGTAAACTAAAATTAGAAAGAAAAATAAAGCTCTCAAAAAACAGAGTTTACTGTATAATAATTAGATTTGCATTTAGCAGTCATTAGAAACAAATCTTTCAATAAAATTTGAATTTTAAATGTTTGTGCCATTTTGCAAGGACACAATGTGACTTTTTTTTTTCCTGCAAACTGTGGCTAAGGTTAGCATTGCTAGGTCCAACAGCATAACAATTACTCATCCAGTCAGTTCAGGGTAATGTTTAATGCTCTGACCAACAATTAAAGCTGCAGATATGAATAAATTCACTGCTCAGTGGCACTATTTATAACCATAGATACCTCGGCAGATGCTTATTATTGCTAAAATAACACTTGTTAATGCCTTTTTATATACAACTGGTAGCTAATAATATATAAAAATAGCAAGAGCAATGATAATACAAAAGATTACAGGTTTTTCTGTTTTGCATTTTCTAATTTTAAATATTAGACTCAGTAAGTGAGAAATAGAATAAGACCTCATGTTTAAAGTTTACTTAAAGACAATGGTTAAACGCTTTTGTCAGTTTTACTGTGCTGATATTATGTAGACCATAACCTTAGGTTTTACAATTTTTCTGATTTTACTTGAGTTGATTTGACTTACAGACCAAGTGTGATAACATTATATGTGTGTTATATTTTAGCCATCAGAAACTTGTGGCATAGACTGACTGACTTTACTACTTAGCATGATGGACACTAGAGGAAGAAAAATAAGATATTTCATATTAAAAAGTCAAAGTTCAAACCGATTAGACCCAAGATGTCCTCCTGTGGACATGTATTTGCATCCACTTTGGCGTACGTGTGCCAATGCCAGGCCTGCCCCCTCTGATAAGCAGGTCTGGTACACTTTGTGACTGTCTGACTGAGGTCCTCCAGGGAAGGTTGGCTGAAGTGGTGGTGGCGGCGGTGGGGTTTGCATTCTTGGCCATTTCATGAAAAAAGGGTGCAACCATGGGAGTAAGCCAAGAGGAGGGCTCAATTATGCATGGTTAAACAAAGCCCAAGGCTACCAGTGAGCAATGTCTCAGCAAACTCAACCTCACTCTGGAGCTTCAGAGTCCAGAAAGAAGAAAAAGAACCCGAAAAACAAACAGGGGACATAAGCACGAAATTCCCGATAAATCACTGGATTGTGTTATGACAAGACCAGGCACTTTGAAACTAAACTTCTCAGAGGTCTTCAAAACACTGCTTAAAAGAAAACATTCCCATTCACATGAGGTCAAATGAAACATCAGAGTTTATGTTACCAATAAACCATCTTTAGAGGAGAGATGGTCCATGAAGCACAAAAGACAACTTGTTAACTAATCGTGGACATGATTTCTCCAATAAACGCAACAATAATTCTCCAGGGAGCTGTTTTTTGTCTAAAAGCAATTACGCTCCACATAACTGCTTTATTATGTAGCTACCCTGCTCCCCACAAGTACTCCAGGCATGTTTTCAGGGTATTTTTAGCCCTCAGAGGAAATTATCTGGTTGTCTTACAAATAAGTCTGTTTGAAAGACCAAATGTCGAGAACAACCAGTGTCTTCCTTTGTTTTGGCAATGAACACTGACTCCTAAATGAACCCACAAAAAAAGTTATCAAGGCTGTTAAAACAGCTCTTAACCAAGCCAGAAGCCACTTTTCCACATTAAACACCCAAACTTCTGCAACTGGACACTCAGCTTCTGGCCCCTCTTTCTTCCAGCACACAATAAATAGGAAAGTATGTGGCTTTGGTTACATCTAAATTGTAGGAAGCTCTTCCAGAGCCGGAGGGGGCGAGGTGGAGGATCGGTATCCATGTATAGTTACACATATGAATGGAACCTGCCTAAAAAGCTTTCTCCCAAGATCTTCCTCTTGTTTCCCCAGGAAACGGGAGAAGAGGGCTGGAGTCGAGTGTCAGGGGCGTCCAGAAGACACACACACACACGCACACACAATCTATACTGTCCTTGGAGCTCGAGAACAGATTTAATTACAGCCTTACAAACTAAATAATGTCAGCATTTTATTTCTTTGTTTCATTATTAGCCTGTTCCCGCTGCAGAGAGCTGCTGCCCTTTTATTCTACAGAGCGGACACCAGCCTAGGGGATTATTTTAAGAAGCAGATGTTTTGATCCAGACTGTAACACCAGATCTAACAGCAAGCTGGTGATACTAATGATGATTTTTTTAGGCAGAGACAGCAGCGGCAGAAGCTTACAGCACGGCTGGTGCTGCCTGTAAGAATTAGCACATTTGAGACATCACACTCCTGAAATGATCAGTTCTCCAGGGAGCACAAAAGCTGGGCAAACCAAAATACAAACACAGACCCAGGTGTCTCAAGTAATTAATATAACACAGTGCTCAATGGCCCTTTATAGATACAATGTTTTTGCCACTTTTATGTTAATGTTTTTACCTGATTTTTGCTCAGCTTTTCAATCTTTACTCACTCTAAATGACCGTGTTTATGTTGGGGAGAGTGGGTGGGTGAGAGCTGTGAACCAATTTGAATTCTTAAATTATATATATGTCTCAAAATGAGCAAGGATGCGCTTATTTTAAAAGATATTTTTGTAATGTATTTCTGCGGGGGTAAAAATAATTATGAATCGACATTTACAATACCGAATATCATGTACCTTCTGCCCTTTTTGCAACAATTTCGGGAGGAGGGGAGTTGCTTCTTCTAATAGAAAAAAACATGCTTATGGTTTTGGACAGATTCTGTATGAAATAAGTTATGCAATTAATGTTTTTTCCATTGCTTCATGCAGTTTACTCTTTAGAGCTAGTATGCACATAAATGACTGTGTCATCTGCATACATTTGGACACTGAGTTCAGTACAGATGGATTTCAGGTAGTGTAAAATTAAATAGAAAGGCGTGCATTAAAAGGGGTTAATGACAGCTATTTACCTCAACTGGAAAAACAACGCATGCATTATAGATTTGTGAGACTAAGTAATAGGTCACCATTTTCCTAAGCAGAAAGGAAAAAAATCACTCTGCTTTCAGGTTAATGCAGAATCGCTTTGTGATTCACTTCTCATAATATCATCATCCACGCAGACCAAATACTTTAAAACTGTCTCCACTGAAGGCTGTGGGCAAGTTTACACGAGCTGATTTAGGGAGTTAAAACAGTGTGCGATATGAGACTGACAGCTGCATCCAGCTGCATCTGAAAGCAACAAGCTATTTGTTGTAACTCAGTCTGCATGGCTAATTAGCATAGTGTAAAATTACAGAAATAAATGAATTACTTTGGTGAGGAATGAATGGCCATGGGGGGAGATTTTTATGTCAGGAAAAACTGTAAAACATGAAAGTACAGTTAAAAGTCCAAAATTTCTGTTCTTCTTCACATTTTCCAAATCCATCCTGCGGGCCAGATTTGAGTCAGTTGGGCCCAATTCTGGCCCCAGGGCCTTATGTTTGACAGCCCTATTCTAGAAACAGCCTCACAGTCTTCATATTTAGAGTAGAGACACATCAAACTAACATACAGGCACATCAGACTAGCTACTTTTATTGTTTTCTTGATTAGCAATAAGACAGACAAAATTAATATTAACCTTTTTCATCTTGCTACAATATTTGCAGATGCTCAGAGTGACCAATAAAACTTGGAGATTGTTTTTTATTTAGGAGAAATTTTAACAGAGATATTTATGCATATAAATTCTTTGGAATCAAAGTCAAATATTAGCATTACCAGGATGTAACCATGACTTATGACTCTTTCACCTAGATCAGCGGTCCCCAACCCCCGAGTCGTTTGGTACTGGGCCCCGAGAGTTGAGGCTCAGGTGTGAAATGTATGGTTTTCAGGGTTTTTATTGGTTTTCAGCGTTATTTTGTTATCGGTTTGATCGTTAACTCGGTTTTCCTGGGTTTTTTCACGTGTGTTATGAATAAATCTTCTTTTTTTCAGCACCGTTACTAGTTTTTTTTTGTTGTATTTATCCGCGACACATTAAAGGCCGGTCCGTGAAAATATTGTCGGGCATAAACCGGACCGTGGCGCAAAGAAGGTTGGAGACCGCTGACCTAGATAACAGGATAAAAGGTAAGAAAACAGGTAGCATTCTACATATTTAGGTGAAGATGCTGATTAGATTTACTCACTGAATTTGACCTTTTACACTAGTTTTATAGTGTCTAGGGACGGGAAATCAGAATCAGAATCAGAATCAGAATCAGAATGGGTTTATTGCCAGATGTTGAGGTTTACAACATTAGGAATTTGCTGCGGTGCTTCAGTGCAAACAATAAGAATTAAAGTGCTATGTAGAAAGAAAGATATGTGCATGAGATATACATGAGATATATACATGAGAATAAGAATTAAGAGTGCTACGTAGAAAGATATATACATGAGTGCAGGTGGTGATCAGTGCCAGACATGAAATGATGCAGTGACACAGCGTAGGGTCCAAATCCAACGTATAGCTCACGAAACATCTATAAATCTACGTTGCTGATCTGTAAATGGTTTTTTTCCACATATGTGTTACATAAACCATGAGTGTAACATTTTTTCACACATACCCCGCATATCAAGACTTTGTAGAAAAATGCTTCAGACAGAAGCCCTAGTGCATGACTGAAATTCAACAAGCTGAAATAAGATGTCTTGGGTGTCACCTCTGCAGAGAATTCTCATGAAGATGGCAACATGTTTTTGACACTGACACATAATACGGATATTTCTAGGACTTTTTTTTAGGAAAGGTCATGTAAAATATCACCATCTGCTCTTTAGAGTTTTTCACATTTCTCTAGGTGCCTCAATAACCACATTCACACTGCAAAAAGTAGCGCTATCTGAAACAGAGTGCTTATACCCAGCACTTTTGGCTTCTAGGGGCTTCTAGGGTAATAAACTCATTATTTGAAACTGTTGCTATGTTGAATATGAGCATCCACCATTGTAACAGTTTATGTATGACAGAAAATAAGTAAAAAGCATAATAGACACCCATAAAATAACTGCCTTACTTACCACAAGAGCAGCAGGTGAAGCAGTTTGTGTGATAGAGGTTCCCCATGGCCTGGCACGCTTGGCTGGCTCCATACACACCCTTCCCACATTTGACACAAATACCTGTTAGAGACAGTGAGTCAATTACATGATGATGAGGACAACAGTTTAATGGAAAAGTAGAACAAATCTGCGATTCTGTGAGGACAGAGACTGCACTGATGCTGAAAAGGTCTGTATGGTCCAGTGAAGACACATCTGTGTTGTTCTGTGTGTGACTCTGACATAAGGAACAATTACTGGACTTGATCCTGTCACATTTCTTGTTACACAGCAGGAAACCTGTCAATGTGTTTGCACATTTATTTAATTATGCAAATGAATAACACTGCAAAATTATAAATCTGCTAAGAATATCACACAGTTCCCTCGGCAGCTTTTGATCGCCTTTGAAGACCAATATCACAATGAAATTCGGAGCATTAAAACATTAAAGAGATTATTACAGATGTTCAGGTTTTAGAGACAGAGAGCAAATTTTAGTGTTTGAATATTAATTCTAAAGTCATATTTCATGAAGCGATTTCTACTTTAGTTGTGCACATTTGACTCCTGTCATTTCCATGCATTACATCATACTGTTTGAAGCCGACTAGATCAGGAAAGCTGAGGATTACATTAAAATGCACTGACAGGAAATGCAGTAAAAGTGAGGGGATTGTTAGAAAGGACAGGGCGGAGAGAAAAATCCTCTTCTACTGTCCTGCTGTGAAAAGCTGTATTCAAACGGGCCAATGTTGTTTTTACTTAATTGGTTATCATAAATATTTTGTAACCAAACTGACACATGCAAAGACTTTACAACTCATAGTGGTGCTGTTTCCTCCTTCATTATAGTATATTAGCTATTACCATAACCAGCATTTTATTACTGCTCGGATCATGAAGCCAAACTCGCAGTGGTCACCTATAAAGTTTAACCCAGTAAACGAAGATGACATGATAAGCAGCTATAAACCTACATTCATGCACATGGATATTAAATAATTCAAAGAATGGTAAAATATACTCAAAATTAAAAGACATTTTTGACTACTTTAATGTTATTGACATTACTTGCGTGAATATATCTGCTGGAGTGGAGTCCTTGTTATAGTAACATTTGATGTTCTATGATTTTACTAATTTTTTATGAGCAGCTCCCATCTTTTCCTTTCTACATACACTTCCTGCCCACTTTATTAGGTACGCATTGCTAGTACCGGGCTGGACTCCTTTTTACTTAAAAAAGTGCCTGAATTTTGCATGGGATAGTGGAGGCCAGGTGAGTACAGTGAACTCACTATCATGTGCAAAGAAACATGTCAGTTTGAGCTTTGCGACAGGGCACGTTATCCTGCTGTATGCAATCATCACAAGACTGGTACATTGTGGTCAGAGAGAGATGGACATGGTCAGCTTCAATACTCAGGTAAGCTGTGGTATTTAAATGATGTTTGGTTGACATTAAGTGTGGCAACAAAATATTGCAGACACCATTACACCACCACATGAGACCATGGACCCATCATGATATAAGGCAGGATGGATCCATACTTTCATGTTATTTCATACCATCTGAATGTTGCAGCAGAAACTGAGGCTCATCAGACCAGGCAACAACTTTTCCAGTAGTCTAATGTCTAATTTTGGTAAGCCAGTGTAAATTGTGAGTAGCATCTGATGTGGTCCTATGCTGCTGTCTTCCACATGCTTCAAAGGTAACAAGTGGTTATTTGAGTTATTGTTAACCTTCCTATCAGCTCAGAGCAGTGGGGCAATAAGCTTCAGATCCCTATCATCACAAGGCATTTCTCACTCAGAGAACAATCGCTTACTGGATATTTTCTCTTTTTCAGATCTGTAAACCCTAGAGATGGTTATACTAAAAAATCCCAGTAAGACCACCAGTTTTTGAACCACTCGCACCAACAACCATCCCATGTTCAAAGCTGCTTAAATCACCTTTTTTCTGATGCTTGGTTTGAACTTCAGCAGGTCATCTTGACCATGCCTAAATGCATCAAATTCTTACCATGTGATCAGATATTTGCATCAACAAGCAATTCAACAGTTATACTAACAGAGAGGTCAGTGAGTGTAAAAGCACAGTTGAATCCTGCAATAACCATGTGACGGTTTGTGGAAATAACTCATTTCGATCCGTCCCTAAAGTCCAAGAACAATCCGTCAGATTACAATGCTGCTTTTGCCCTTGAGGGGAAGTGATGGACTCAAATGCCACTTCACTTAAGCCTGAACTAACCATCAACACAAAGTGCTGTGACCTTTAGCGAAGAAACACAATTGGAGGGGAAAAAAAAACAGTGGCTTAAAATTATTAGTAGACATCAGCAGCAGACTAACAACCTCCAAACTCTCACACAGGACAACCTCCACTTAGGCCACATTCCTGAGCGAGTGCAGGGTCAAAGTCTGGGTGAGGTGAGTCCAGGGTCACTGTGGCTAGAGGACACAAGCTCTCAAGAGATCCCAACAGGGGAGCTGCACCACAACAACACCCCTAATTTAATTTGGTTCATTATCTCTGAAATCAGACCATGTATACACTTTCAGTGATGCACTTGTGGAATTTCCTGGCTTTCTGAGAGGGTTATTTCACTTTCATAACAGCTCTGGAGCACTCGGTGACACTGAAAACTGGTAAAGGATGAGCACAAAGAACAAAAACACCCACAGCTTAAATGTCTTTACTTGTTATCTGAGGTGTTTCTGCATATTAATTATTTGGAATCAAAAGCTGAAGTAACCTGGACTGACTGCACTCGTTGCTAAGAAAACAGGAAGAATAGCGGGATAAGAATGAATGAGTGAACTTTAAAATATCCAAGCTGATCAGACAATTTTGCCAATGCGAAAGTCTGTAATGTAATTGCTTTGCTGCTTTCTACCTGTTAGAATCTAAAATCGTCCCTCTTATATTCACATACTGCATTAAATCCTACACTTCTACACAACTCTTTGTGGAGTTAACTGAGTCAGTTATGCCAGGTTCTGACTTGATTATACTATTTCTTTGGTAACAAACCGATGATTAAAAAAAGATCCTGTCATGACTTGAACAGGCCACACGTCAGACGTTCCTCAAGCAATTACAGCTGGGAATAAATAGTTGTTAGGGAAACTAAACTCTCAGGGACAGAGAAGAAGTACATTTTTGTCCCTGCGGGTTCATTCTATACTAATGTACCTCCAATGGTTAATTACAGGGTCCTCAAATTAACTTTGTACTTTAAAGATTTAAAGGTGTAACATTAAGAGGCAGTGTGTGTTTGCTCAGGTACAAACATAAATCAGGTTTTGGTGATATTAAGTGGTCTTTATCGCTGAAAAAGCCGATACAAATGACAGTCCATATCCAGGCATATATAATGAATTTAGTGTCCAAGTTTGAACCTTTTTTTAAAAGTTAATTTTTGTATGATTACATCCATGTACAAACCTGTCACAAGAGACAAGCGTACAAATAAATTCGCCCTTCTCAAGGGTTAAGGGCAGTACGTTAAATGGTGACACACACAAGCCAACAGATACAATAAGGCATTTTTCTTTGAGTGTACCAGAACAAGAATGTGAACAGGCAGTGACGTCTGAAACTGTGTATGTGATATTAGCGGTTTTGTGTTCAGTAAAGGCTAAAAAACAAAGAAAGAAAAATAAGATTGACATGATTCATTGGTTGCACAAAAACTGGGTATGTGACGTTATGGTCTGTCAATCCTATAGTGTGTATCTGACCCTTGTGCAAAAAAAAGAAAGAACTCCATGCTTCTGTTGCTCAACACCATTTACCCAATCTATGTTGTAACATGAGAGAGAAGGTAAAAAAATATACTGTATGTATAACATGCTCCGCTTTTCAGGTGTTATAAAGGACCCGTGAAGCTGTGTTTGACTCCAGTGATTGGAGTCCGTATTACGCTGTCTGAGCCCACATTAGCCTTAGCAATCCTCCTACTTCGATAAATATCCCCAGTTCATTCAGTAACTGCTCCACATCAAGGCTCTAAAATCAAGAAACACTTCTTGGAAAAAATCTCACTTACAACCATCACCAGGCCAGAGTGAGATCTGAAAACTTTTACATCCATCGAATCCATCCATAAAGTTTTACATCCATCGAATGAAAACTGTAATTACAAGAGGAAGCCTTTAACCAATGAGTCAGTAACTACTGCCGTTACTAAAAAAATCTCACCTACATCTCCAACAACTGTGATTCAAAAGAAATGAAGCATAGTAATGCTGCATTGTTTTAATTCGACCTGCTAAAAAGGCACCAGGTCACTGTTTAATAACTGATAAGGTCTGGGTGGGTCCAGGGTGCTTAAAAGAGATAAACCACAGTCTGTTAGCATCATACTCCAATGTTCATACCAAGTTCTGTTTCCTTTCTGCTCTGCATCAGAGCAGCGAACTTCCTTTTCCAATTATTTGGAATGACAACTATGAATAACTTGGACAAGCGTCTTTTGATGCAGTAATACTTCACAGATAGGAATGTTACTGTATGAGTGAAGCCAACTTCCTGTTATACTAAGACTACATGCATCAGCATGAAATGTGTAGGTGAGTGTAAGAAAGTCTCAACATTCTCCTTTCTACTGACTTTTTTGTGACTCAGCTCATATTACAGCGTGATGTACATGGTGCCTGTGCATTGATTTCTGCACTGCGTGACTTACTGTGAATCTGCCTGAACATCGATAACCCAAATCGCTGCTTCTCTGCATTGTACTCCTGAAAATGTGGTGGTGGTTGTGTGTAAGTTTAGTGAAACAACACAATTTTTTGACGGATTAAAAGACTCGTGTATACCCTCCACTTCCAATTCTCACATCACCACGTGTGCCTATTTTTACACACATTATCCAGCTTCTTGATAACAAGAAAATGTGATTCATAAGTGGTTTTAGGCTGTTTGTTTGTTTTTTAAATAACCCTCCGGCTCCTTCCTTCGTTGTTATTTTTATTGGTTTCCCACAGAAGTGATCTATAGCTGAGAAATTACTAACATGACTTTTTGGCTTCAACTCTCTACCCAACGGCTAAACTGAAAACCTATGATTTATTCATGCAGCTACGTTGATTTACCTCTATTGCTTTAATCCCGCTAGCTGCAACTATACTGCAGTTACTATGTGTGAGTAGCACTGTCAAGATTTCATACACTGACATGTAAATGTCAACCATAAATGTGTTTTGGTGAACACACGCGAAAAATGCGAAAGGGTCTCATGAGTGAGGATGTGGTTATTCCTTTACAGAGCAGCTAGGAAAATCTCTGAAGTGCTCTTTATTAGTCATTTAAAACAGGGAGCTGAACATCTCATGTGCCCATTTCACAACATATCCATTTGGCACTCGCAGGATGCAGTAAAACTAAGCAGTAATGTTTGATTTTAGAATAAGCTGTAAATAAAGATGGCCGTAGATACCATTATGTCACCCACTGGTTCATGAAGGTCGAATGTGAAGCCTCAAACTGAACATTTGTCATCACCATCTTGATGTTTTGAAACCAGGCGTGATAAGTAAGGGGCAGGGGACACATAGGCCCATATCTCATCAGCTAGTGATTTGTCAAAAATAGTGTAAACTATGCTATGTTTCATCATCCTTTTTGCCTATAAAAAAGACCACATTTTGCAAAATGAATATGTTTTGTATCCAATAAGAAGTGAAACTACAAACTGAGGCCATAAACTAGTGAGGAAGTAAGCGAAAGAGCAATTTTCATAAAGACTTCCCATAGATCACAGGAGTCGCCCCCTGCTGGTCGATTTAAGGCGCTTCTGTGCTGGCTTCAATTTCAGCTACATCCATCTTTTATATACACTACAAGAACTGTGGATGGCAGTGGTGTAGTAAGCACACAGTGCAATGATTAGACTGACAGTGAAATAAGTGAGTGCATTTGAATTACAACTTATTCTGAAAAAGAAAAAACACTAAACTCTAGTGTGGAAGATCACATAGAAGAAAATCTCTCCAACCATTCTGATCTAATATAATTAAAAGACATTAAAATGGTAAATTAGAGAGTATTTTATAAACACTCTGGTCCTTCACCTCTCTACCATCACTAAAGACAACAGCGGACGTGCTGTGAGTTGTAAGAAGGCCTGCACAGCCTGATTCATGAAACTTTAACCACTGCTCAGTGTGAAGTCAGTTGGACTTCTTAAGGCACAATATCAAACCAATCTCTGTAGATATGAGTCGGTTACATGAAGATTTTCAGTCAAACAAATGGAGGCTCAAACCTGTAGCACAAGCAGAGGGATTTTTTAGTTTGTGTCGCCCGTTGCATCACTTCCGATGCTTTAAAATCTCTGCACGTCTGCAATGGAGAGATTCCATTACTGCACATAGAGTAGGTTTACAGTCCTGGGCATTATAGCAAATCCTGATTTACACCTACTCTAAAAAAAAAGACAATATAACAAAAGACAGATGCAGGAGAGGGGATGAAGAGAAAGCTGTGATTCACAGCACTGTAAACAAGCACATGTAGTCTGGTGCACACTGGGAATGAATAACACAGTTAACTTCCCACCATGTGTGGAGGGGGACATGTTAAACTCCTCAAGAGCGACTGCCCTGGTGAACTGTGAATGCTCCTGTAGCTTTTCACACTTCAGCGGACAATCTAGGCTTAAAACTTAAAGTGAGACTTTTTAAAAAATCTATACCTCTAATCTCATCAGCTGCAGTGTGCATTCCCAGTACAGGCGTAGGGTCCAGTACAGCATACACACAGTGTGCTGTTGTCCACAAGTCAGCATGTGTGTGTCAGGCATGGGCATGACTACTGCCATTATAATTCTAGGCAGGTGATCAGACTTGACCCCCACCAACTATGTCTGGCCCGCCAGCCAAGATCGTGTGCCAAGTGTCTGGTGTTGCCCAACTCCCCACTGGCTGGTTAATGAAGGGCTTCGCGGGGGAGGCAGGGTGGGGAGGCAGTGGTTTAAGGTGGTGGTGGTAGAGAGGGAGGGACAGCAAAGCAAAAGGGTGGGGTGGGCCTCACTCACTTTGCTGCTTCAATTGCAAGCTTGTATCGGGCCAGCTGTTGATTCACAGCTCCTCTGCCACTATAACAAACAGAGGCCACACAAGAGCCAGCCGGCAGTGCAAAGTGGGCAGAGTGGGACACTGGCAAGCAGTGCTGGGCCCCCCGAAAAGAAGGCCCAGCGATCAATTTCTCCACTGTCGCTACGGAAACAGAGCTGTCTCTATTGGACCCGATGTGAGGAGCGTCTGACTGCATTCTTCTCTCTCCCTCCCTTTCCTTTCTTTCCCCATCTCTATCTATTTCCACCCTCTTGTTTCTTTATCTCTCTTGCTCCCCTCACTGCTGTCTTCCTCGTTTCACCCTCCTGTCTTCCATCCTCCTTCTTTAACCTGTTTCTCTGGAACAAATCAACAGCTGTCTCAGACTCACTCTGAGCAAGTGCACCAGCTATAAAACAAACTACTGCTCTTCGTCTGCAGCCATTTGTCTGGCTATTAATTCAAAAGGTAGACAGAAACTTCCTCAGCTGGCTTTCTGTGGCTGTGTTGCTGCTGGTCAACCAAACTGTTTTAGTGTCAAGATTTTGCAGCATAAAGTAACCACCACGTGTTCAATTTTCAACATAGGGCATCTTAAGGAGTCTAAACGGCAAGGGGAGGGCCTTTCTTTAAATCGCAACGCTCACAGTGACCGCAATCTCTAACAAACTCGGACCACACTGCTCTGAATGACCTGGCAGAACAGAAGGTTCCATTCAGCAACGTGCCGCGCTCTGCAAATGTTAGCTCTGCCAAGACAGAAATTAGTATTGCCCTGCAAAACCCACTCTTATCTGCCAGAGAGGGAGCTGTTAGTGGTGATATAGCTTTAGCAGGTTGCAAACAGACCTTGAAGAGATGGCAAACCTATAAATAAACCTGCCCGCACAGAAAAATACTCTTTTAATAGTTGCCTTGAATTGTAGATTCAGTGGGCAGATGTCTGCCCTTTTAACACAGATAGTGAGATTTCGTGGTAGTAATACCACAACATATTTGGCATTGTTATCATGCCTTGCCCTTGGTCAAAATTGGGCTGTTTGTATGAGCTGCTGTGACCACATTTTACAACCATTAGACAGGAAAAGTTCATGAAACAAGGCAGAATCTCAATCAAATGTTAAATGAAAAAATTATCTTGATTGCCTATAAGTTAATGCAAGACCTTTATTGCTTAATATGTGCAAAAAACTAGAAAAAGGTTTTGTGAAAGCCACAGAGTCAAACCCTTATGCCTATTCACCACCAAAATATAATAGTGATACAGGAAGGATTGCAAACTGGGAAAACATATAGTATTAGGTCACATTGTAGTTATGCTATGCCATGCAAGTTTAGTGCCTTGGTGTTCAGTGCCTTATAAGATTAATACTCTATATTTAAGAGTAAGTGAAATATTTAAATGGCATTAATTTTGCAATCATAAAATGTTTTAGGAAATATCATTGCAAACCTATGTGCAGGCATCATCACTGTGCCCTTAACAAGCACAAATTTTTAGTGCAACTTGCAACAAATCCCAGCTGTGGAGACACTGACACGGGTGTTTTATGCAGGAAAATGATGTATAGTCTGTGTTTCGTATTTGTTTAAAATTTGTACTTCTGTGTGTAATAAACAATGGCAATAAACTGATTCTGCAACACAGACTTATGTTCCCAGTGATTTTGTGTTTGCGGCCATCGCTAATAGTATTTTTGTGTGTTTCAAAAACAAACCTACCAAAGTATTCCTTTTTCATGTGCATCTCTAACTCCTTCTCCAGCTCCAAGGTGAGCGCCTCCAGCCTTTTCTCCGCCTGGCTTGGTCCACTCTCTCGACTGGGGGTCACCTGGTAAGGTAGTTTAAACCTCTGGCCCGAGGAAGCCGTTTTTGAAGGCATCACATAACTATAAGAGGAAGGCGACCCTGAGGGTATATCCGCGGTCCCTCCCGTCTGCCCCGACTGCTGCTGGGGTTCAGGCACTGCCGAAAGCCCCTGGAGATGGATGCGATTCTGAACTCCGTTGGAGTCTCCAAACTCCTGCAGCAGCGTATCTTCGTGTAAACTGGTTCCCAGCATGGATGACCTAGGGGAAGGAAGCTGCAGATCCGGATAGGTGCTCATAGACCCCCTGGAGCTGCGGGAACTTCTGGAGCTGTGACTGGAGATGCTCGACCGGGGGCTGACCACGCAGTTTGCGCTTGTCCCCGGTCTTGCGCTCCCGTCCTGGCTGCAGATGCTGGAGCGAGGACTCGCCAGCGGCGCTGAGTGCAAGACTCCCTCCAGATCTTGGTTGACCACGGGCCCGTACCGAGAGTCAGAGTAACTGGATCTCGGGCTGGTAGTGAAGGAATATTGGCTCGCAGTGCTCGACCTGGGGCTGGTGTGCCTCTGGTCGTAGCCCATGCTGATGCCGCTGGTGCGGTTGCTGTTGGGCTTGCTGCAGCAGTCACAGCTGTTGAGGCTGGCCCGGGGACTTGAGTGTTTACTCGTGTCGCTGGCGGTGCTTGCATAGCTGGATCGGGGACTGAGGACACTGTTTCCTTCGCAGTGAACCAAACTAGATCTAGGGCTCGTGTACCTCTCCTGACCCGGTACCACCAGACTGGTACGCGGGCTGCTGATGCTCGACCTCGGGCTGGCATGCTTGCTTTGCTCTTGAGAAGACAGAGAAGATGCCAGGCTGGAGCGAGGACTGGTGGCGTTATATCTCCCGTCGTGGCTGCTGGCGATGCAGACACTGTTGCACCTGTTGCCGGGCACAGCCACCGGTTTATTGAGCGGCACGCCGTCAAAGGTGGAGCCGGTGCTGTACCTGTGGCCCTGCACCTCCAGAGAGTACCTCCTGTGTCTCTCGGAAGTGCCTGTATAACAAGGCAAAGCTACTTCGGATTTGGTGCAACAACCCTCCTCGTTATAAACCGCGTCCCTCTGAGGGGCGCAAAAATCCACAGGAACCGTCCGGTTGCAATTCACCGGGCGCACTGGAGCCGCGTTGTACACTTTATTCCCGGACGAGAAATTCTCCACTGTGTGATGCTGCTGGTGAAGCACAGAGGTCCCATTCATCGGCTTGGCTTTATGCTCAACCAGTGCCGGAGCCGAAAAGTCTAAATCGGGGTTAATCACCAAGTCTCTCCTCGCATCGTACATCCCGTCCTGGTACGCATCATACAAAGAAAGGTCCTCCATCAGTTTGGTGGCCCGGAGTCCCAAATCTTCCTGGTAATGCTCCATGTTGTGCTTCCGAGGAGAGAAACAAGTTCAGAGTGCGCTCCGCTGCGCGAGCCAAACTATAGAGCACCGCGGAGCACTAATTGCGTTTCACATGGAAATCAAAACAAAACGCCGCCGTACAGCCGTCCCTCACTCACAGAAAACCACTTACATGCCCGCAAACCCCGCCGAGAGCCGCATCGTCTTCTTCTGCTTCCCCCGCTTCGCCGAAAACACAAACTCTTTCTCACAGTTTCAGCCGACAGCGATACGTTTGTCAACTTCAGTTTTTGTTAAGTTGAAAGGTCTTTACAGTCAACGGCGCGCTGCGCGGAGGAATTTCCCCTTGTTGGTTTTTCCTCTAGATTTCCTTTACGGCCACTGTGCAAGAAATCAAAGTAGGTCGGATAATCGTATATGCTGCAAACACCATTTGTGTGCAAGCCTGAGCGCACAAAGAGCGCAAAAATCTCAACAAAACGCTGTTTAATGCAGGGGACTCGTTCGCGTGAAAGGAATGCGGGGAAGGAGACTGGATGCGCTGCGCCTCTCTGGAATGTGGTTAATGCTGCAGAGAAACAATGATTGCGACCAACTCAGCAAGGGGCTGCCGGCTCTGAAGAGAATAGTTTAAGAGAGAAGGGGACGTCTGCATTCATCCCGGGCAGACTAAAATACCACACAAAGCACGCCTCACCTGGTCCGACTCCTTTTACACCAGGAATGAGCTGCAGTGATTCAGTATTAATGGAGGGCAGATGCATTTAAAACTCAATTTTCAAAGATGTAAAGATGTTCTCAGATATCGTTTTCTACATATAAATAAAGGGTAGGCCTAGATCATGCTTTTAATGATTTATTTTACAATAAGCTGCATAAAAACACGATATGAGGACTTCAACTATAGCAAAACAGTTTAAGAATTACGAAAATATGCAATCTCGATTAACCTTGGAAAAAACATGTTATTACTCTCTGCAATAGAAAATAGTCGCTAAGATCTTTAACATTTCTTTAAATATACAGATATATTTTCTAAATGCACCAATTAAAACATGTCTTCCTGGTGATAAAGGGAGGAGTTTAAAAATCAAAACCCACAATTCAAATTTCACAGGTCAGGTTTTATTAATTTTTGCACAAAAATATATTTAAAAATGTATTTCTCCAGTAATCATAGATGTTTGCCCTTACAAGTTAAAAAAGAGGTAGCATGTAAAAATTAAACTAACTTATGTTACTGCTTTAAACTGCTCTCATAGACTTGGTCCTTAGATGGCTGGACTTGTTTTAATGACTTTAAAAGGAAAGGTGCACATGGATGATAACATATTAAAATATGCAAACTGTCTTTTGATGAATCAGTCTTCACACAGTATGGATGATGTTTTGGGCAAAGTCAAAAGGCAAGACTACTTTACATTAACTGCCGACGACTGGCAGAAAAGACAGAGACACAGCCACCAAGGCAGAAACAAACAGGACGTTGAGCAGCAGTCGACTGAGGAAGGAGCGGTGACATTTCTTCCCGTGGCCTCTGCTTCTGAACCACTGCACGACCTCATCCAGGTTGTACTCCCTGGGCTCGTAACCGAGCTCCGCCTTTGCCTTTGCCATGCTGAAGTAATGCGTCACGCCAGTTTTATACACCTCTGTACGTGTCAGCAGCGGCTGGAAGTTATAGAAGGGGCCGATGAGGCAGTGAATCATTTCTGTGAGGAAGGCAAAAAAGTAAATGAAAGAGATAGGAAGGCGCAGTGTTGGGAAACGATAGCCTAGGCCTTCTACGAGAGGTCTGAAGAATTCAAAATTGTTGACAGGCCTTCCATCTGAGATGAAGTAGGCCTGGCCAGCGGCGCGGTGCTGCTTCTCTGGGGTCAGAGCCTCAGCAGCTAGCACATGTGCTGACACCAGGTTGTCAACATGGACAAACTCCACCAGGCTGCTGGGTTTACCGTAAACAAACCTGAAGATCCCCTTCTCTATATAGTCAACTATCCTGGGCAGATGCCTCTGCTCTCCTGGCCCATAGATACCTGCCGGACGCAGTGCGCAGGTGCTCAGCAGGCCCGAGCGGCCCTTCAGCACTGTGCCATTAGCTTTCAGAACTGCCATGTCAGCCAGGGACTTGGTTCTGGAGTAGTGGTCCGGGTGAAGATGGAGAGGTAGATAAGGCAGGCTTTCATCTCCGTTCTCTATTACCTGACCCCCGAACACCACATTGAAGGTGCTGGTGTAAATCAGCCTGGACACTCCGTGTTCTACACAGGCCTTCAAGATGTTCTGTGTGCCTTGTACGTTCACTGCCTCAATCAGCTGGCGATTTAGCTGCTCCCTGCCAGACATGCCATAGGAGGCAATGTGGAATACACAATCCACCCCTGTGACAGCCTTCTCCACGTCTGGATATTCACGTATATCACCCTGCACAAACACAACATCCTCTGGCAGTTCTTGACTTGGGGGGATGATGTCAAACAGGATGACTTTGGCTCCTTTTTTATGCAGAGACAGAGCGAGCCTTCAGGGGGGAAAAAGCAGTCCTCCATTTTAACAAAATAACAGGCACAGTAAACCAAGGACAAAAGTACAATAGATGCACATATTTCTACCTTCAATCCTACCACAGTTCATGTCAAGAAAGTTTATCTTAATAAGATAACTGGTGTGATAACGCCACCTTGTGGTGCTTACCCCATGCTGCAGCGTTTGCCTGCATTTAAATATTTTATAATGTGTAGTAATAACACAAAAAAGGCAAAATTGTTCTTACCGATTACCGAAGTAGCCAGATCCACCAGTTATTAAAAACGTCTCTTTGCTAGCATTTCCCATTCCAAGTGGATGAATCTGTGAGGAAAATTAAGAAAACAATATTATTAATGTTTGTTTTTTTAAATACACATAAATCAGCCTGATGCATTTAAAGAATAAAAGTATTAATAACTAAAATAAAATCGTAATTAAACAGCTTCCGGTTACCTAAAGTCAATCACAGCTTGCAGATTCAATGACGCGTTCCACCTGAGCTATTAAATCTTTCATGCTGCTACGTCAGTGTATATTTTTGTTTCCCGAGGTGACTGCAAGTTTAATTCAGTGAATAAAATCTAACTAATCCATACTTGTAGTTGCTTGCATGAGTAGAGTAAAGGTATGTGCGAGGCATGCTTGAAACTATGCACATGCCCTGTGCGCCAAACTGTTAAAAGCTCACATATTCAACGGACACACCAACCTGAGCACGAGGCAGACAAAAACGAGACAAATAAGTGTCCAATATGACTCATTCAAAACTCCACTGTAATCCTGGAAACCTCCAAAACAGCGACAGATAGCACCACCAGTGTACCTCCTCACCAGTGACGCTGATTCGTTAAGCACGGGGACACAGGAAATCCGGCGAAATTATCTTCATGTAGCAAAGCATTGACAAATTGTAAAATAGTTTTAATGGTAGCTAAACGCAAAATTATACAACAGATCCGTAGATATTGTCGAATTTCATGGTTTAGATTTACAGACTGTCATAGCACTCACTTTAATCTGGACTAACGATACACGTCTCATGCTTTTGTTTTGAAAGCTGTATTTTAGACTACGAAGACTTCCGATATTGACTTTTTTTCACCGATTTTAACCAGAATATTTTTATTAACACGATATAAATTTTGCTGTGTGTATAAGCTGTGTCAATGGTGTCTGAAGGTGGCTATGGCTGCTTTCAGGATGTTGCTGTTAGAAACTTTCCGCTGTGGCTCCTGGCTTCATGCCTGAAATCAAAATGATAGTTGCCGTAAAGTGACTCATACTGCTGTGAGGGCCCTAATATTTACAGGAAGGCTTCACAGCAGTCAAATCCCTTAAAAACATAAAAAATATTTTCTCTGAGCCACAATTAAAAACAATATAATCATTTCAAGAATAAAAAAGTTTAACCCACCAATTTACAGAGAGTGGAGTTTTCAGTGAGAACTAATAAAGGAGTGAAATATTGCTCTATATACACTGTACAGACTTTTCCCCCTCGGATTAGTAGAATTTTAATTTAATCTGTAGTTGTGTGAGGGGAAAACGTGAATAATCCTTTTAAAAGGTAAAATAAAAAGAGGATTTACGTAAGTCTTTGATTAGTAGTCCCTCTAGCGGTGATACAAACTGAAAATTGACGACGACGTCATATTTTACTCTCAGTTGCCACCCAGAACAACAACGCAGAGCTGCAGGTTACTTCAAAGTCCAAAGGTAAGCGGCTGTGTTATGTAAGAGAGATCAGTGAAGTAAAGAGTGCACTAAACTCTTAAAGGAAACAGTCCGGTGGGAGGCACGGCCAACGGGCTTTATGTTTCCTAAAGTATGCGTATTTGTCGATCTGATCGTGATGACAAAAAAGTAGGGTATACTTTTACAGGCACACGGATGAACGTTTGTCGAAATTGCCTTTCTCGTTTTACATAATTTACTCACTTGAAAAACTTGCCCAAAGTTAAGCAGGCCTGCACGTTCCGTATCTGTACAAAACGCACCACCCAAAATGTGCAAAATGTGATAAAACAGGAAGATACGCGTCATGAGCATGTTTAGGTTGAGTTACACCGAATTGTTGAAAACAAACAAAAACAAGTCCGTGATAAACTACTTTACAACATGTTTAGGAGTCGACTTTGCATATATAAGTGCAACTTTTAACTTGATATGACTGATCACTAAATTCAGTATAATATGATCCGGTGTAAAGTATCCTGTGTCTTATCTGAGGAATATTACAAAAGGTGTCATAACCTGCATTTTACAAACAGGATGGATTTGCGTGAGTACTTCAAAAGAATTGGTTTCCATGTCTCCTGTGATAAACTGGATCTTGCAACACTGAACCTGATCCACAGAAAGCACGTTATGTCCATCCCATTTGAGAACCTAAGCATCCACTGTGGCGAGAGGATCACCATGGACCTTGAGGTCATCTTCAATAAGGTTGTGAGGAGCAGCCGCGGAGGCTGGTGCCTTGAGAACAACTCCCTGTTTGGCTGGGTGTTGAGACAAATGGGTTTCAACACGACAACACTAAGTTCCAGAGTTTTCAATAGTTTCCTCAATGACTTTGGCCCACTTGATTCTCATCTCATTAACAAGGTCATCATTGATGGGAAGGCTTATATAACAGATGTAAGCTTTGGGGTGTCATCACAAGTGCGAGAGCCTCTGGAGCTTATTTCTGGAAAGGAGCAGCCCCAGGCAGCAGGTGTTTTTCGCCTCATAGACAAAGGGGACATGTGGGTGCTGGAGAAGACTGGCAGAAAACCAAAGGTTCCTAATCCAGAATTTGCTACATCAAGTCTGGTGAGCAGGAAGCAAACAAAGCAGATCTACTGCTTCACCTTGGAGCCTCGCGGGGTAGATCATTTTGTAGATAAATGTCACAGGCTGCAGACCGACCCCGCCTCACTGTTCACCAATAAGTCCATCTGCTCTTTGCAGACTCCCACGGGATTCAGAGCCCTGATTGGAAAGACCTACAGTGAGGTCACCTTCAAACCAGAGGAAGGTGTTGATGTCTTAGACATGAGGGACATATCAGATGATGAGATAGACGAAATTCTGATGGAAAAGTTCAACATAAAGCTGCAGAACAAACTAAAGCTCATGAGCAACAAATCCTGGTACACACTTTGAAAACAATCCTGACATAGCAACATTTTATGTTGAAGCTCGTCAGCAAAATAAAATATTTGACAACTCCATGAATTAAATTATTTAGATCTTCAGAATTGTAGTTGCATAAAAACAGAAATAAATAAGCTCTAAATAATGTGCACTGAATGATGGAACGATAAAAAAACAACTCTATTTGAATTCCAATTATTCAATTTGATTAACACTAAACAGGAAAATATAAATAGATGCAGCATACCTAACAAAAGTAAAGCTATGCAAGTATATATGCAAGTATAAATATTTTAATTTCTAGTGTTATTAAAGTGTAGTAGTTTACACATTTGCTTTTCCCTTTGGGTTTCCACCAGGAATGACAAATCGAAGGTAGAGCCACCTGCTGTGGCAGCTCCTTGTAAATAAGGGAGCAGCTGAAAGTAGCTTTATTTGGAATTGTATTATAGTGGGAAGTGAGAAGAAGGGAGTAGAGGAGAAATGCTCAGTGCATTATGGGAAGTCTGTCAGAATATGTAAATTAGGTTTAAAACATATCTGAGTTTTATCCCTAATTTTAAAAGTACATAGGGTATCTGTGCATTAAATAAAATGATTTACAGTATGAGGGAAAACATACCATGTTTGTATTTTTCTGGATATAATAGTGAGTGTAGTGATCTTAATATTTATAGCTACCTTGAATGTTTTTGTGTCACTTTTTTTTTTGTTTTATGTTTGTATATTTATTAATCCCATATATCATAATGCTTAAACTAAGATAACTTATTTCATAGTATTTATCCTCAACCTTGTAAAACAGCAAAAGGTGAAAACTGAGCAAATCTGAAGACATCCTGACAAAAAAAATCATATATTGCTAGAAAGAGTAAGAAAATATGCACACTGCTTCTCTCCAGTTTAATAAATTCAATCTTAAAACATTCTTGCAAAGGCAACATTTTGATCTTGAAATGAAGAAAGAAGATTCCATGAATATTTCTATTTTTCAAACTATATTACCTGTTTATCTGTTCACCATTGTAAAATGATCATAATGCTTATATATGGTAACTGAGTAATTCACAGTATTAAAATGTCCTGTTTTGTGAAGTTGTTATAGTGTCATAGGTTTATACAAGGACGTTTGTATATCAAATGATTTGTCCTCAACGCCTCTACCTCTACACGACTGAGACTCAGATCCTCATCTTGGCCATCCACAGGCAGTTCTTAGATCAACGTGTGTTAGATAGAATAACCTAAATTGTATTTTAACAGACTTGAATGGACAGTGGCTCTTTGTGTGTCATGACATTAAACATACTTTGCTGTTTTATTCTATGTTCTGTGTCAAGGTTTCTTGCTTTTACAAAAATGATGTTGTCATTACCGATTATTCTCTTCAAAAGGGAGCAGGGATCATAACACATTATGATCCCTGCAGTGGGTGGGTCCTTTGACAGACAATACATAAATAAATCATCCTCTTTTAACAACATAAAATATGCTTTTGACAGTCTTCCTCTCAGTAAGAACTTTTGTTTTTCTTTAAACTTACCAGTTATCCTGCCACAGTTTGCTGGTTTTAGTAGTGTACAATGAAACTGACCATGTTCTTTAATAGACAATTATGCTTCTAATATTACAGTTTAAGTGAGTTCTAATCAGGCTGTACTGCTCGTACACATCCAGTTGTTAGATAAAATCAACCTCACATTTCACCCATTTCAAACTTTCTGCATGAATGGTCTGTCCACCAAGCTCCTGTTAATAACAAACCTTTTGTAAAACCAACAACAGGACTTACTGTAAAAGAACCAGAGTATATATTCTTTCATATGATCACATTCAAGAGAAACTATTTTGTTTTGTAATATCATAGAAATTGCCATGATATGAATAATATCGGTCATTATCTGCAAAATCATTGACATTATTGTATTAATGTGGGTGTGTTTTATTGCCTGTGTACTGGACTTTTCTCTTTTGAGGCGAGGGATGCGTTATTTCTTCTTTCCAAATGTGTATATATTATAATTTAAATGTGCTGCTGAAAGAACTTTAATAACTGCATGGATAAAATTCTATAAATACTTATTTCCATGTATGCATTGACTTCTCACTATTTCTCTCAGTGAAGCAGCTGAGTTGCACCAACTCTATCACTGATTAACTTATGATCAAGTAAATCAGTAATATACTGTCAGGTTCTTTTGGCTGTTTAAGCTCACCCACTTTATTGCATGAAGTTCACCAGGTAGAAGAGATCAGTTACTGCCCTCTTTTTTTGCCTTCACAGATATATTACTCAGAAAATAACTTTGATCACACTATCAAACAAAGTAAGGTTAAACATTTTTGCTCCGCATTTCTTGTTGCAGGTTATTTTCCGTTACCTTAAAGAAAGGAAAAGTGTTAAATATACTGATTTGCAATGACTGCAAGTGACATCTTTATCAGACTTGATTCAAAGAAGCTGCAGAATTTGCTTTTGAAGCTTTAAGGGAAATGAAATGGATTTGCAGCATAGTAAGAAAAACCATAAGTAGCTCACTTACCTTTTTCTGTTTTTGCTTCCAGACCCTCAAAACACATCCTCGATCAAACACCAATTACATAAGGTAAGGATAAAAAATTTCAGATTAATTTAGTTGTATTCAACATTTGTCATTAGAATGATATTTATAGTATTAACCAAAAGAAAGGTGTTAAAATGTATTAATTTGTGCAGTAAATGCCAAGTTAAAGTCAACAATTGCTGTACCCATAAAAACCACATTATTTCATGAAAAAATAAGAATTTATTTTTATCATTTACTACCATTTACATCTTAAAGAATTGTATTGGTAAGCAGCTGAAACAATGAAGCTAGGATCACTTGGTTAAAACACTAATGCTTCCACCATCTTGCATTTCCATTGTCTTTATGTGAACAGAAAACAGGAATTAAATGTAATTGTTATAAATTTCATGAGATATTCTTACATCCATCCATTTTTTTCCATTCGCTTCCGCTTATCCTTTTCAGGGTCACGGGGGTGCTGGCGCCTATCCCAGCTGTCATAGGGTGAGAGGCAGGGTACACCCTGGACAGGTCGCCAGTCTGTCACAGGGCTAACACACAGGGACAGACAACCATTCACACTCACACCTATGGGCAATTTAGATTTTTCAATTAACCTATCCCCACAAAGTACATGTCTTTGGACTGTGGGAGGAAGCCGGAGTACCTGGGGAGAACCCACGCAAACACGGGGAGAACATGCAAACTCCACACAGAAAGGCCGTGGCCTGATGGTGGAATTGAACTCAGGACCTTCTTGCTGTGAGGATACAGTGCTAATCACCGTGCCACCAAGATACTCTTACATGAAATGTTAATTAAGATTAGGTGTCTTGAATTGAATGATTGATCTAAGATTGTAAGGAAGCAAAGAGCATACCAGGCTAGACCTAGAGTTGGACATCTGGCTGCATCCTGTAGATTGACAGGATGTGACACAAAATGAAAGGTGTTGGGGTTTTTTAATGTATTTTTTTTTTAAAGCGTTGTCAATGAGATGGCTGCAGAACTGAAATGATTATCAATGTGTTGTCCTGCATTTTACAGGCAAGATGAATTTGGATGAGTACTTAAAAAGAATTGGTTTCCATGGCTCCTATGATAAACTGGATCTTGCAACACTGAAGCTGATCCACAGGCAGCATGTTATGTCCATTCCATTTGAGAACCTCAGCATCCACTGTGGAGAGAAGATTACCATGGACCTTGAGGTCATCTTTAACAAGATGGTGAGGAGCAGCCGTGGAGGTTGGTGCCTTGAGAACAACTCCCTGTTTGGCTGGGTACTGAGACAAATGGGCTATGACACTACAACCTTGGGCTCCAGAGTTTTTAGCCCTACTGGTGGTGAATATCACTCTGAGGAAACACACCTCATTAACAAGGTCATCATTGATGGGAAGGCTTATATAGCAGATGTAAGTTTTGGGGTGTCACTCCAACTCTGGGAGCCTCTGGAGCTCATCTCTGGAAAGGAGCAGTCTCAGGCGGCGGGTGTCTTTCGCCTCATAGACAAGGGGGACATGTGGATGCTGGAGAAAACTGGCAGGAAACCAGAGGTTCCTAATCCAGAATTTGCTAAATCAAGTCTGTTAGACAAGAAGCAAACACAGGTGATTTACTCCTTCACCTTGGAGCCTCGTGAGCCATATCATTTCTCTCAGGTAAACCATGACCTCCAGTCAGACCCCACCTCACTGTTCATCAATAAGTCCATCTGCTCTTTGCAGACACCCACAGGATTCAGAGCACTGGTTGGCTGGACCTACAGTGAGGTCACCTTCAAACCAGAGGAAGGTGTTGATGTGTATGACATGAGAAATGTAACAGATGATGCGCTAGAAGAAATTCTGAGGGAAAAGTTCAATGTGAAGCTGCAGAACAAACTGAAGGCTGTAAACAAAAAAGCATGCTACACACTTTAGAGAATTAACCAGCAGATGTCCTGCTTTGAAAAAGCTTTAAAACAGTAATCAGAATTAAAATCAGAATACTTTATTAATCCCTAAGGAAAATTCTGCAAATCAAGCTTTGCAAAATTTCTGTTTTTGAAAAGTTATAAGTCACATTGAATGTCACGTTTCATATGATGCATTTCTATGACTGAAAGAAGTAAGGTCACTTTTTCAATGTGTTGTTTCATTTTATTCACACACACTTTTGCAGGTCCAGAGTTGTAAATATTTTAGTGACCACATAAGGAGATCAGTACCAAAATTAACTTTTTCTTTGCATTTCTCAAATACAACTATGAAATTGTATATATTTAATTAAACAAATACAACAAATCATGTTCTGTCACTTGAAAGAAACATTTCTACCTCAGTTGTTCGACTTGGAAAGAGGTAAGTGGTACGATAACGACACCTTGTGGTATAATAGACATGGTGCAGTGTTTAACTGCGTGAAAATTTGTCTAATAACACTAATTTATTCATATCAGTGACCAAAACCGCAAGTCTCGTCCGTGGATAAGCAGATGCAGCTCTAATTACCTCTGCTTGTCGACACACAAACCTATATTTTATTTTGTTTTCATAAATGTGGTCGAATTGAATCTCACGTGTTTATAAGAAGTAGCTGGTTGTGGTACTTAAACGTGAATGAAGTTAGGAGACTCATGGCTTCACGCCTGAAATAACTATTAAATATGCCAAAGTGACGTCATTATTTTGCGACAATAAATGACCTGTCAGAGACCCGAAAACAGAGCAACGTAACAAGGAATATCGTTGAAATTACAAATTTTAATTCCCAACTCTTACACTTTAAAATCGAGACCTTTAGTGGAGCCTGGGAGAAAACAGCTGTTCATACCAGTTACATGATCTCAAAAGGATTCACACACTCCAAACCAGGATAAGCCAAACACTGCACACAGTGAAATCATTCATAAAACCCACACATAGAGGTGTTTGCTTTTACGATTAAGATTCTCCCAACGAGACCCACCTAATTTCTCTCCAGCCCCCAAATAATAAAATTCAAAATACTACAAACCATATTATGATGATTAATTATCATAAAAGCCTATGAATCCTTGTATTTTCTCTGTCTCCCCTGCCTGGCGCGTGGTTTGGCTTGTACAATTAAAAGGCTTAAACCACGAAACCTTCAGCTCATTCTCATACACAGAATAAATCAATAACAGCACCTGATATCAATTAATGTTGAGTCAATGATAATGAGTTCCCAATCATTTTATAGTATTTACAAAAATATGCTACTGCAGTCAAAACCAATTAAAAAAATAAATAAATCTATATGCAAAGAAACGAAAGTCCAGTTTTAGATTTGAAATACAAATTTGAATAACATGTCGAATTTTGCCATGACCAATAATGCATGAGGTGGATTGTAGTGTTGCAGTCTTTGCACCTGATTTGGTACAACTCTTATTTAATCTGGAGCCGTGTGAGAGGAAAAGTGTTTATATAAATATAATTGAATTTCGTAAAGAGTTGGTTAGTAGCGCCTCTAGTGGTGATACCTGGGGTTTTATAAGTGCAGCTGAGCGTTGACAGTCATGCACCGTTTGACCATTAGCTACCGACAGCACGCAGCTGCAGGGCACAACCCAGCCCACAGGTAAGTTGGACTAATTAAAGCAGTTACACAACACATGAAGCTATTGTGCTTAAAATAAAAACTAATAGTGACCACTGATAATACATTTTCCACACTGTTTCTGTACTTTGGCAATAGATGTAAATGGTCAAGCTAGGAGATAATTTTTCAGATTGTTCTTGAGCAAAAACTTTACCGTGAACAAGACTTTTTGCTCCTTTTAGTCAGGGGCCAGCGCCATTTTGACGGCGGGAAACACAAGGCCAAGTAATTACTCCTGATGGTCTTACCTTGAAACGGAGTTATTGCAAGTAACCTTCCCTCCAAATACTCCTGCGCAAAATGTCACAGCTAAGGTTTAGGATTTGCGCTAATGTGACTGCATTTATGAAAGAGACCTGGGTTTCCAACACACTAGTGTTGGCCGTGTTCTACCGGAGGTCCACCACACAGCCAAGTGTTCAAATTCACCTGCCATCAAAAAAAGAAAACTGTCATCCCTGTGTCAAACTCGGAGACATGGCGCCATGATGCTGTCTGCAGTTACTCAAAAGACTTGACAGAAACTAAGAGGATGGCTTTCAGGGTCCTTTTATTTTATCTTTATTTATTTATTTTTTCCACCAAAGACAAAACAGTGTAGGAGAACTTACAGACCTGTTAAGGACTTTTATGTCTTATAGGAAGCTTTTACCAGTTGTCCTCTTATTTATTCAAACAGGTATTTGCTGGGAGTGTTATCTTCGTTTTAGCTTATAGGTGCTGTGTGTGTTTAAAAAGAAAAAAGCTTTAAATATGTTGAAAGCCAACATTTGACGTGGACCCCCTTCATTCTTTAACACAGCTTGAACTCTTAGGCAAGCTTTCTTATAATTGAGCCTTCAGGAATAGTTTTCCCAGGCTTTCTGAAGAAGATTCAAAGCTTCAGGGCTCCAATCCATGACTGGTGGTGCCCAATTGTGAAGTGGTGTGTGGTTTTTTTTTTTTTTGTTTTGTTTTATTTTGTCCCCCCTCTCTCTATCCAGGTATGCCTTGACTACAACGCTAGGGTGTTTGGGATCATTATCATGCTGAAAAAAAGGAAACATTTGCCAATCAGGCTTCCAGATGATATTGTGTTGTGGATCAAACTCTGATGGTACCAGTTTTGGCAAGGTCCCCAACACTGATTTAAATGCAGCCCAAAATCATGTGTGTCCACTGGGTTTTACAGATGGCTGCAGATGCTCACTATACCTCTCCCTTGAGCTGGATAAGCCTAGCTCATTAGAAGGAATAAAGAGGATATGGTTTGTTTTGTGGGAAAAGGCTTTCATCACTCATTGGAGCAGAAACTCTGAGCCACATTCATGAACACATTCATTATTTGTTTTGTGTATTGCTTCTGTCAGCTAAGCAATTGGGATGCGCCACCCCTATCACCATCATGATCGATGCATATTATTGAATGAGACTGGCTATATACATTCCTTTTGTAGTATAAAGTAGCTCACTTACCTTTATCCTGTTTTTGCTTCCAGACTCATCAAAACACATCCTTGATCAAACACCAATCAAATAAGGTAAGGATAAAAAATTTCAGATTAATTTAGTTATAGTCAACATTTGTCATTAGAATGATATTTAATGATATTTAAACATGTTTGCGCAAAATGTTCAGATCATTTTAATTGTATTCAACATTTCCGGGGGAGCACAGCCCAAAGACTAGTATTGGTAAGCAGCTGTTGAAAGGGTTAAATGAGGGGTAGGATAACCTGCCCTATTAAAACACTAATGCTTCCACCATCTTGCATTTCCATTGTCTTTACATGAACAGAAAACTGGAATGAAATTTAATTGTTATAAATTTAATGAGATAATCTTACATGAAATGTTAATTAAGATTAGGCATCTTGAATTGAATCATTGATTCTTAGATTGTAAGGAAGCAAAGAGCCTGCCAGGCTAGACCTAGAGTTGGACATTTGGCTGCATCCTATAAATTGACAGGATGTGACACAAAATGAAAGGTGTAGGGGTTTTCTTTTTTCTTTTTTTTCTTTTTTAAAAAGCTTTGTAAGTGACATGCTGCAGACCTAAAATGATTATCAATGTGTTGTCCTGCATTTTACAGGCAAGATGAATTTGGAAGAGTACTTCAAAAGAATTGGTTTCCATGGCTCCTGTGATAAACTGGACCTTGCAACACTGAAGCTGATCCACAGGCAGCACATTATGTCCATTCCATTTGAGAACCTCAGCATCCACTGTGGAGAGAAAATAATCATGGACCTTGAGGTTATCTTCAATAAGGTTGTGAGGGGTACCCGTGGAGGTTGGTGCTTTGAGAACAACTACCTGTTTAGCTGGGTGCTGAGACAAATGGGCTATGACACTACAACCTTGGGCTCCAGAGTTTTCGACACGAGCATTAATGACTTTGAATCCCAGGAAGTACATCTCATTAACAAGGTCATCATTGAGGGGAAGGCTTATATAGCAGATGTAAGTTTTGGATTATCTGGCCAAATACGGGAGCCCCTCGAGCTCATCTCTGGAAAGGAACAGCCTCAGGATGGAGGCGTCTTTCGCTTCATATGCAAGGACAATTTGTGGATGCTGGAGAAGACTGGCAGAAGAACGGAGGTTCCTAACCCAGAATTTGCTAAATCAAGTCTGGTCAACCGGAAGGAGACGCGACTGATCCACTGCTTCAGCTTGGAGCCTCGTGAGCCAGATCATTTCTTTCAAGTGAACAATGACCTCCAGACAGACCCCACCTCACTGTTCACCAACAAGTCCATCTGCTCTTTGCAGACGCCCACAGGATTCACAGCGCTGGTTGGCTTGATCTACAGTGAGGTCATATTTAAGCCAGATGAAGGTGTTGATCTCTATAACATGAAAAACATAACAGAAGATGAACTAGAGGCTGTGCTGATGGAGAAGTTCAAAGTGAAGCTGCAGAACAAAATGCAGGCTGTAAACAGAAGAGTAGTCCTTGAATTTTAGAAAATTACTCCTTATACATCCTGCTTGGGAACACTGGCATGAATGAAGCTCCCTGGCTTTCTGTTTATTTGAAAGATTATCAGTGGTGTTGAATGTGTTTTGTATGACTATAAATGATACACTTGCATGGAAATAAAAAAAATTTAAAAAAAAAAAAAAAAAAGTCAAGGCATCATTTCAGTCTGGTTTTGTTTTTTTTTTCCTTCTATCTTCCCCTCCATACAGTTCTGCAAGTTCAGAGATGGAAGAAAACATATCAGTGAATTGTCTAGTATTTGATTATTATTATTTTATTTTTGTTTTTAAGGCTTTTAGAACGGTAAAACGTATAAACAGATCAAGGTCAAGATGAACATATTTTCATTTTCCAAATATCACTCAATTGATTTCTAGTCTTAACTAAATAAAATCAATTGAAGTCTGCATTGTCCCTCTGACAGAAAGGTGACCAGTCCAAGGTGTACCCCTGCTTCTCCCATTGTGATGGCTAGAATAGGATTCCAGAACAATGCCATCTCTGTGATCCTGAACTATGTGCGGGTGGATGGATTCAAACAATCATTGGACTATCTCAAATCTGTGTGCTCAAAGATTTCAAACTATTAGATGCTTGCATTTTCTCCCATGTAGTTTTTATGTAATCATATCAAACTACTTTCCATTCGTAAGAGCGCTTTCTGGAACATAGAAACCAGGTTTTCTTGACTGTTACATAAGCGAAACCTGCCGTCCATGCAGTTTGCCTGCAGCAGGCGGAACTTCAACGTTGGCACCGCCCCTTATTTGGGTCACACCCAATCATATTAGCTGCGCACACACTCGATCAGGATTGGTCAGCAGGCCTGTCCTACAGCTGAGGGGAAGGGTGTTGTAGCTGCTTCTCAGACCATAGACAGTGGTTCAGACATGAACTCCTTGGAACAGGCCGAAGGTAATCAACAGTAAAAGCGACTCAAATTAATCAAATGTAAAGTTTCAGCGGGTATAGTCGTTGCAGCCAAAGCCACGGAATGTTTACTGAGCAAACGTCTTAAGATGGGTTGTGAAATTTTGGCGTAATAATGCGTTAGCCGGCTAGTTTTCTTAGCATGCTCGTTAGCCTAACTGACAAAACATTCAGCCACTGATACCCTTCATTATTTACACGCAAACACATGTTTAATTGTTAAATCCCCCCGCTTTTGTAACTGGGATCGTAGAGTCATAGCCAGCAACTTTTTTTTTATTTTTACATATGTAGGGAATATGATCAGCTTGGAAGTGAAAGTGTAGCAAACCTACAGGGCATTTAAGAGCTTCATTTTAAGTAATGGTGGATTTCTGTCTTCAGTTTACAACTTTGAGTGATGACACCAACTGAGCTATAGGGCTAAGGCTGGCTTTATTTTAAGATTGAATTTCATGACATTCTTTTGGGGAAGAGACTAAAAAAAGCTTTTCTGGGGATACCTGCGTAATCCTTGGTCCAAACACAGCGTCTGCTCATGGTCCTGTTGTTTTGTTGCAGACCTGAAGGCCTTTGAGAGAAGACTGACAGAGTATGTCTCCTGTTTGCAACCTGCCACAGGCAGGTGGAGAAGTAAGTGACAACAGCAGAGAAGTTACAATGGTTGACATCTTTTTGATATTGCAATTAACCTGAAAGAAGTTCATGTTGATCTCAAACTGCAACTATTAGCTGAAGCTCTACGGTGAGTTGATTTAAATATCTTGTTCTTATGTTTTCTTTCAGTGATACTGATAGTGGTGTCTGTCTGTACAGCTACTGGAGCTTGGAACTGGTTAATAGACCCAGACACACAGAAAGTAAGTATTTGTCGAGAAAGTCTGACTCGAAGAGAAATCAGAGGTATATATATATCCCTTGTATTGAACAGTATGGCCAACAGGGATAAGTGGTATCATTAGGTAACTTTTGATCCAATAAAAGCAGCCTCATGCATTAATAGATAATTGTTCATGTATTAGTACAGTTTAGGTGAGTTCTAATCAAGGTATAGTGTCTGCACATGCGTTTTAACTATAACTGACCACATTGTCAAATTTTAGGCTAGTCTTATAAGAAGTTTTTCTGTCCCTTAAGCCTCTTTTCTATCTCTGCCTGTCTGAATATCTCCATCAGCTGTAGCATATCTCGAACGTTTAGCTTGTCTCCCTGGATGTGTTCATGGTTTGAGGTCTCCATCTTTCTGAAAAATTTTCATTCCTCATTCTATAGAAGACCAGCCAAATTTGAAGATGGTTTCCAGATTTTTGTATTTATTTATATCTTACAGTGTCTTTGACAGGATTATTGAAGTCATTCAAAATTTTACCTTCATTCTTTTCTAAATCTCCAAGTTAAAGGTCCTTGAAGTGCATATGGGCATGCTGAAATCTTGTCTTTCTTCATTTGTCTTTCATGCATTTCTGAGCCTCCATAACTTCATAAGTAAAGCCAGTGGCAACATAAAAATTTCAAAATTGAAAGTTACATTTAAAAAGAAATACATTTTTCATCCACCCAGAAGTGTCACTTTTAATTAATAATAATTTGGTATTAATTAATTAATTTCTATGTCATAAAATAGCAGACACAAGCACTGGTGCTAGATGTTGTCATCACATCCTAAAAAAAACATCTGTAAAAGTAAATATTTTCTCACCCAGATTGATATTGCTTTGTTTCCTTTTGTTATGCAGGTATCTTTCTTTTCATCCCTATGGAATCATCCCTTCTTCACCATCAGCTGCATCACTCTAATAGCTCTCTTCTTCGCTGGAATACACAAACGAGTTGTGGCGCCATCAATGTATCCTTGTTTTTTTCTACTTCAGTAAACACAAATTAGCGACTCATGTACTTGGATCAGGTATCTGTGACAGTTGCCCATCAATTTAATTCAGTTAAGTTCCTATGTTTACTGTACCACACACATCTGCAGTAGTGTACTGGTGGCTACTGTGGAGAAAATTAAACTGACTTCTTACAGTTTACATCGAGCCTGATGTTGCCTTGCAGATAAAATAATTCCCAGGCTGTGGTTTTTCCTAATCTCTTCATCTTGACCTTTGTGATAAGATCATGGGTCCTCAGACAATCTGATTATACTCATATCAGACAGCTGAACAGTGTCATGGTGGATGCTGTCGACATGGGTCTGCCATGGTGAAACTAAGATGGACAACAGAAGCTTGTCTTAGATACTTTTGTATCTTATGTTTTGTGCAGGACATATAAAAAAAGAACGTCTGGAGGGAAAAATCTTACTTTTAGTTTTAAATAAGTATCTTATTAAATGAAATAACTTGAAATGTTTGCCACATTGGCCATCCTGTCAACTCATATTTTCTCTTCCCACTGGAGAGATGATTCAGTCTAGTTCCTGCCTTAGTTCTGCCCATAGTCTATATTTATAAAGCTTTCTTTCCTACTATAAGTAAACAGGCCTCAAACAAGACAACAGCTTGATAAGAAGCAGTGTAGTGGTCAGAGTCCACATGTGGGTTTAACAGCCTGTTGTTGAAGGCTCAAAACCATATCAGGAGATTATGTCATGGAATAGAAAATCCACTGTTAATCAGGATTTGCACTGCACTTGTCAGCTATGTTAATTACTTTATTTGATGTGAATGGACTTTGGTTTCATAAAGGGTGGTTTGGTGTACATTTTGTTGTAGGAGGTTATTAAAGCACTGAAGCATCTTTCTTTAGTATTTAGAGAATTTGACCAGCTCTTTTGGGTTCCATGCAGATACCTCTAGGTCACTTCATTCACCTTCCTAAACAGCCTGTTTGACTGGAATCCCATCGTCTTTGTCTCAGTAAAGAATTTAGTTTATTGATTTCTCAATAGTTTCCGTTTTTGTACATGGTATCAGCAGATGTCCAAAGCTGATTTTTGTCAGGTTGAGGAACATCACATAGTGGATTTATTCCTATTTCCATTCCTGGTTATTGTCTTTAACCGTTACCCCTGCAGTATTGCTGCTCGCTGCCGCACAGTTTTAGCAGAATACAACATGTCCTGTGATGATGTGAGTCAACATGGTGATTTTTATTTTTTTACCATTTTACTAAAATTTAAGGTTTTATTTTATTTTTAATTTTTTCTTGTCTTTTCGCAGACGGGGAAACTTATTCTGAAACCACGACCAAACATCCAGTGACCACACGCTCCTGGGTTCTGTCAGGCCTCATCTTTGTTGATTGCCTTCTTGTCTTTAATTCCTTTGGATGCTCTTAGATGAAGTATGATGGGAAATGCATTTTCAGCAAAGAAACGAACTGAGAGGCCCTTCTTTTTTTTCTTTTTTTTTTTTTAAACAGTGTTGCTGTGTCGTCATCATTGAAGCTGCTGATTTACTCATGTATAACCTTTGACATATTTTACACATTCAGAGTGAGGGTATATTTCTGTTTCTGTTCAGCATGTATTTTATCTAAAATGTTTCTATTTTAAAGGTTATTTGCCTAATAAATAAATTCATAAGACGTGGGAATATCAGGGCTGTCTCTTTATTTCTTGTTGCCTTCTATTCTTCCTATGGAGCTTGTCACATGCGTAGCTTGTGCGCTTTTGCGACAGCGTCGTGCTTTCTCTTAGCAACCAACACTTTACGGCAGGGAACAGTCTTCCACATGGCCTCCAACAAGGCAGAAGCCGGAGCGTGTGTTTGATCCGCAACAAACTCAGTGTCAGAGAAAAGAGGGGAGTAAACGCCGCGTTATACGCGCAACTCGCACTTTAATAATCACGTGAAATGGGTAAAAGTAAAACCACTAAGTTTAAACGTCCGCAGTTCAACTCGGTCGGGCTGCCGGTGACTGTGGTGAAGGAAGGAGACGGTGAGGAGGAAGAGCATGGTGATGATAGCTGTCCAGCTGCGGAGTTGCTTGAGAAAGTAGGAATATACAGTGCTTCTTCTTCGAATGTTTCTAACTTTGAGTTTAAGAGCTCATATTTTTGCAGTTTCTAACATTTTGAATAGCTGGTGTCACGTGCTTTTAAACACGTTTCCTATAGTTGCAGAGTCCCAGCGCTGATGTGCGAGAGTTTGCATGTGCCAGTATTTCTCGGGTGGTGCAGCAGAGTCAGACCATTCCGGGTTTCCTCCAGAGGGATGCTGTTAGGCGCCTGGGTCCCATGTTGCTGGACCGGAGCCTGGCTGTCAGAGAGACTGCCACTGGAGCTCTCAGGTGAGTCTGGGTGTAACAAATAATCTGGGTTCCTGTCACTTGACGAAGACCTGGATCACTGGGGTCATCTAACAAGTAATCAACACGTGTGACCTATTTATTTTTTTTTGCTAGAATAGGCCATTTTAGTGCTGGGGTCATCATAAAACATATTTGAACTTTTCTGTGTTGTCAGTTTGCAGTGATTTGTATGAGCAAGGGCACAAGAGAAGTGGCAGTCTCTGGTGGAGGTATAAGGATAGGGATGGTCGACCAAAACAGAACATCATTGGCGTAGTTAAAGTAGGAGGTGATGAGGCATGAGGGAGGGTGCCAGCTGCAGAGTTTGAGAATAAAGGTTTTAGTATGGACATGTGTTCTTGAAGTGCTGGAAGGCAGACTTAGAGATAGATTTGATGTTGTTGACCTCCAGAGACCTCCCTCTTCTCGAGCTTTGAATTGGGAACCACAACCAAGAGATCATTTTTATTGTTGTTCAATTTGAAAAAGTTTGCTGACATTCAAATTCTGATGTCTTTTAGGCAGTTTACAAGGCACAGAGGAGGGAAGTGACTGTTATCCTGATGATAACTGTGTATCATCAGCATAGCAGTGGAAGCTCAGCCCATGGTTATGGATGATGTGACAAATTAAAGGGCCCACAACTGGCAAACAGATGATGAGTTGTGGGTGCCCAAGGCTCCAAGGGCAGCAAATTGTTGCTAACAGAAGAGCTAATGAAACTTGCTGAAAACCTCAAAGAGCCAGTTCCTGGCATGGGTTGTTGCCAGAGTTGTTTCAGTGGCAGGTGTGAGACCCTCACATTATCATTCTGGCTGTTTAAACCTCCTTTGGTTAACAGTGTAGTTGTATGTAGATACTTTGCGATGGAGTGAGAATCATCAAGAAGAGGCTGTTTGTGCTAGCAAGACAATGCTTTTAATATTTTCTTCTCTCGATTACAGCAAGTGAGGACGTTTATTGCTTGACCACATGCCTTAATTTCTCTCCCATTTGTGTGCCCCAGATTACTACTTGACATTAGTAATGTTAGTGCTTTTCCTGCTGTGAAGAAAGTCAGGTGCAGGTAGAGGGAAGTCAGTTGTCAGTCACATGCTTCTGCAGTTTTTAAAAGTGTGTTATTGGATAATAAATAAATAAATAAAATGAGTCACATTGTGCCGTTTCATTTGGCTCCCTTATATATATTTTAGTTACACATACAGCTACACATGCTTTTTGCTTATATGCATAATACATGTATTGTGTGCTAGTTTTTAGTGAGCACTGTTGATACTGCAACAGAAAATGCAGAAAGCTAAGAAATGTGTCTACAAAAGCCCTGGAAAACATTAGAAAATGTAATCGTGGCTCTTTTCTTCCAATCACTTCAGTCAGTGTGGTGTTACAGAACTGAACTTTTCTCGGGCTTCACAGAGAGAGGTGCATATAAGAATACAAATAGCACAGCTCATAGTCCAGTGCGTTTACCTCTGAGTGGGTGGCATTTGTTGACTTCTACACACTATCCAGGCAGCTGCTTTGCCTAAACCCATCTACGCATCCCTTTTCTTAACTGCTTATCCACCTCAGAGTCATGAGTGGACTGGAGCCTATCCCAGGTGTTATGGGGTGAAAGCTGAGATGTAGCCTGAACATGTCAGCAGTCTAATAGGGCTAACACAGACAGACAGACAACCAGTTTAGAAATCACAAGTTAACCTACTGTGGATGTCTTTGGACTGTGGAAAGAAACTGGATTATCCAGAGAGAAGCCACACAGACACAAGGAGAACATCCAAACTTCACACAGAAATCTTCACAGTTGGGCAGAAGAACCAAGGACCTTTCTGCTGTGAGACGACTGCATTAAACCTCACAGAATGTTTCTAGTACTTATCCAGTGCAAAAGTCTTGAGCCACCCCTTATTTCTTTAAATTTTTCTTACAAGGTGACAGCCTTGCTTGCCATTTTGTTTAAAGTGGGCTTGATCAATAGTTTTCCAGGCTTTTTTTAAAATAGTGTTTTTGCACCAACAAGTTCATTCCCAAATAGCTATTTAAAAAGAAGTGTGAGGATGACAGAAGAAGTGTAAGGCTTACAGCAAATGAAACGGTATCAGAAAGTGATGTCCTTAAGAAATAAAACAAATCCAGTACAGATGTGAGAAGTACATCTGGCCTTTTAGTTAATCAATTTCCTGTTCACTAAGGTCTCATAAGAAATGGTCTCAGTTTAGGTTTGGCTGGCAAGAAGACATTCTTAAGGGAGAAAAGGCTAAGACATGCCAAATCACACAAGAACTGGAATGAAAATAAGTGGCAACAGGTCTAATAGATATAGATGGATATATAAATTTGAATGTTTTTGTTTCAAATTGTCAATATGTACAGGGAGGGAGGTACAGCAGTGAGTGTCTACAGCCATCTGTAAAATATGGTCCTGGCTGTGAAATTACAAATGCAGAAAAGTATTGTATCCCTTTGCAACACCATCTGATAAGGCACTGATTGGCAAAAAAAGAAAAGACTTTTGCACAGTATTGTACATTGTGCGTAATACCATGCTGTGCATGATGAGTACAGTACTGTGTGTCATATTGATATTAACCTCTAGTCTGATTTGAGGCCTTTCAGTAAACCCTAAATAGCATTTTGTCTCCTCGAAATCAAAACAAAACCATTGCTCACAGTGGATCTCCCGGCTCCCCCCCCACCCCTCTGCTTTCCTCTCCCACACACACACACAATTACAAACAGCATCTCTGACCGCGAGTCTCCTCTGAGTGACTGATGACTGTGCGTCTGTGTGTGTCTTCCCTTGACAGGAATCTGAGTGCATGTGGAGGTCAGGAGGTGTGTGAGGACATGGTGAAGCACGACATCATGACTCCTTTGACAGCACTGCTTAGAGAGGTGAGACTCCATCGCTGCTTTTCGCTCACCGCATCACTTCAGTTGCTCCCCATCAGCAGCTGTTACAGCAACATCAAGCTATAATATCCTCAGCAATTAGTTTGTATCTCAGAGCAAATATAGTTGTGGTTATATTTAAGTGGACACTGAATCAAATGGCATCAAATCCAAGCTCAGTGTTGGCCTTTGTGTAACTTAAATTAGCCATAAAAAGTTTCTCAAATTTTTGAGGGTCAGAAATGATCTAAATATGTTCAGATGAATGATTGGAAAATTGAGACCTGTTTTACTTGTTCTGTTCACATTTGCAACACATTTGCTTTCCAGTGCTGTGCTGGCTTTGAAAGTGCCATTGTGTCGATGAAAGACCAAAGTAATGCAGTGGAGGATGTAGCCAATGAAGCTGTACACTTGCTGTGGAATCTGTGGTAAGTTGACCTTATTTGTTTTCATAGAAGGCTTTTTAAAAAATTATTATTGGCTCAGAAAGGTCAGTTTGGCCACATACATAATCAGCCAGGTCTTGCTATGGGTCTGACTGTAAAATCTTTGGGGACATGCCAAAACATCATCCATTCACCTGTCCTTTGCTGTTGGTTAATGATCAGCTCATGAGGGTATTCTATGTCTAGTAACTACATAGAAGTAAAAGAAATCCAGAAAACCCCATATATTTGTGAGTTTATTCCTTGAATTTAGTTTTCTGACATCGTCTCTGATAAATCACTCTTATTGACCTAGGCATGCTTTGTATTATTTGTTTGTCTTTCAGTGAAAGCAGCAGCCAGGCGTTGTCTGTGTTTAACAAATCCGGTCTCTTGGATGTGGTTGTTCAGTGCCTGGAGAAACACCCACACAACCTGGAACTAGCCATATCTGCTGGTATGTCTAAAGCATTTATTCTTATTTGCTATTTAACATTGAGATTTTATTAAATAAAGGTGTACATTTTGTAGGTGTTCTCTAACCATCTTCATTTATTAGGCGACACACCTCTAACAAGTACTGACAGGATGCTTAACACATCTGTGCTATTAATATGGTTCTAACACCAGCAAGGAACTCCAAGAACAAAGCTAGCTTGTAGCTTTTGTGCCCAGTTTCAGCTTTTAAACACACTCTCCTCTGTGTGTTCCCCAGCTCACTGTTTGCACACTGTGACTGAGGATAACCCAGAGCTGCTTTGTAGCATGAACACTGCTGTGCTCGGAGCCCTGGAGAATGTGCTGCTGTCATCTCAACCAGGCGTGACACAAACTCTCCTCAGGACACTGGCTGCAGGTACAATTTGTCCCTTTTCATGTCTTTTTTTGTTGTTGTTCTAAACTTAACCACAATTAGACAAATTGACCAGCACAGGAGTCTGTAAATTGTAATGTGTCATACCCCTTCCTGAGCCTGAACTCTGTCTGATGTGTTGCTCAGGTACGCTGTGGAACATGAAGAGTAGTCTGCCTGCTGCTCGTCAGGCCGAGACCGTCAACGCTGTGGTAGCTACCTTATCACAATGCCTGGATTTGGATGCAGGTATGCTAATACCTGAACTTAGACAAGCAGAGGAGCTTCGCCACAGAAACGCCCCAGCTGTGTCAGACATAGAGGGCCAAGCTCCAGAAGAGCTCGCTGAGGAGGAGATGATTGAAGAGGAGGAAGCACCTAAACAGAAGAGGAATGGAAAAGCTGCAAAAGTTGATAATGACTTCTCTGACCTCTTGCCTGTACGTATTAACTCTTGCAATCTCTTAGGCCCATTTAGAGTTAAGAAAACCAAAGCAAGGACAGTTACAGTTGAGGAATTGGCTGTTTCATACCTCTAAACTGTCTGATCCGTTATATATGCATTGAATTAATTATGCTCTGCTTAGTATTAAAATTCTGTACTTTCAGCCTGTGGGCCTCTGGGCATAGAGGTTGAAATCAGTAAACCCTTATGTATTGCCATTTGCATTCTTCCACTCGTATGTAAAATAGTCTGAGATATTGACCAGTATTATTTTATTATATGCACATTGTCTTCTAATTTATTCATCAGCACAGAGCATACGCTCTGTTTTGCACGAGAGCGTGGACAAGTGTTTTCAACTGTAAAAATGCAAATGTTTGCAATTATGCTGAACAAAAAGTATATTCTACCTGAAGCAAAGCTTTTTAAAACTCAAAATTCCAATGTAAGCATCCACTGCAAAAATAAAGTATCATTTTGATTAAGGTTTAATTATAACATGGTGTACATGATGCTGTAATGATCCCTTAAAGTAAAACCATTGGTGGCTGCCTATTGGCTCATTCAGTACTTGACAGAGGGCATTTGGGGTAGAAGAGTTTATGGCTCTTATTATGCATTTTTCACTGGAAGAAAACTGACTTACTTTCATTTGGCTTTTTTTAGACCAATTTTAAGTGATTAGGGTTGGGGTTCTAATGACTCATAAGTCAAAGTTTAGGGCCATTTCTCAGGTGTTTTAAAGGGTTAATCTCAATTTGGTTTCAAGTTTTTTGTTGTTAGGGTTTCTTTGTTTTGTTTTTGAGGTGCACATTAATGCCTGGTGAAAAGGTGGTGTGTGAGTCACGCTGAAATGTGAGCCAGAGCGACAGGGCAGACAAACTGTCGGGTTTAGGGGGGAGCAGATTAGGGACACCCAACAAGGTTCAGCTGAGGACCAACTTGTGGCTTCCACCAAGTTGACAGTCCCCAGACCTGACTCCGGCGAGACAGAGCTGTCCCTCTAAGCTCAGTCAGAGCCGAGGCCCTAGGATTGTGGGTGACATTCATGGTGACGTACCAGAATACCCTCTAATATTGCGGGTTGTTTGGGTTGTTCTAGTGTACTAGTATAAAGATTCATCTGGGGTAAACCATTTATTTATCATGCAAACACAGTTTTACACTTATTCCTTCAGGAGCAACACCCTTGAACTGCTTTTAATGCTCACTGCACCGCAAGAAGGACATAGTGGAATGCATCTGTAGAATTATTTTTCTTTGTGGCAGTCAGCTGAACCCAGACTGGGTGATAAGAGTGCTAAAAGGCATTGTTTTAGTAGAATGTTGACTCACATGGCTGATTGTTTTTGTCCAGAGGGGGAAGGAGGAGCTGAGGGAGGCAACGGCCTTGCTGACAGCCCAGCAAACGTCCTTGGAGATCATCGTCAACATGTGCTGCTCTGACGGTGAGTGGTGTGGCCACGGACAGCCATGCTGACCCCAGGCACTTTTCATCAAATATATTTCCTATGACACAGTCACCAACTATGTGTTTGTCTATCGGAGAAACTGTTATAGCAAGAAATGCACACAAAGGTCTCATTTGAGAACATTAAAAAAAAAAAATCTTCATTGTTAATTTCTCTAATTAACTCTCTGTGTGTGCACATGTTCAGACCCTTCTGATGACGAGTGGGAGGAGGAATCAAGCAGTGATGAAAGTGACATGGGTCCCGATGGTCTTTGTGATGGAGTGTCCAATCTGATGTCTCCATTGTGCTTGTCAGCTGAAGTTCATGGGGCTTTGATCAACCACAGCATACCACAAAAGGCAAATGACAGTCTGATTCTTCAGTCACATCTCAGCCAGTTCATCATCAAAGCTTTGACGCGCTTGTGAATGTTGTTAAGCTGTCATTTTAGCTTGCATTGCTGTAAATACAAATTTCAGATTAGATTGATTATGTGGTGAACCTCACCCATCTTCTCCCCCAGGCTGAATGGATTGCGTTGTTTGTGCAGTTTCATAGAGAACTCACTTTCACATACAGTTTATATGCACCTACGCAGCCACTCCCAAATGTAAAAGGGCTGCCATAATATTCCATATTTTCCTGTTTTTAAGGTTCTGAAGAAAACAGAGTTCCCTAAAAAGGAAACTGTGAATTTGTGCCATCAAAATCCCTCCTGGAGAGGCCTGATAAAAAAGTAATCCTCCTCTCTTCTTCCATTGAACTTCACTGTCTGAGTTTAACTATCTTTATTCTTTCTCATTTATAAATAATTTTTTTTTTTTTAAAGTCTCTAAATTTTTAAATAAAAAGTCTCACCTTCTTTTTAGGATGGAGCGCGTTCAATCCCGGGCACTGACTTGCCTCCACAGTATCCTCTCCACCATGGATGCAGAGTCTTTGGGTGGTGCAACAGCCCTGCAGGAAGCAGCACAGCATCTCTCCTCTATGGTCTTTGGTGCTCCAGGTCTCACATTAATAAAACTTCTTCTGCAGTATTATAGTACCATTTGTTATTTTTCTATTTAAAGAAGGCAAAAAAGTGAGTATGCATTTGTGAGAAAGGAAACTACAAATCGAAACTATGTTTCTTTCAGAGATTCCCAAAGACGAGGAGTTTCTAGAGGCTGTCATCAGCGCCATGCGATCTCTTTTACAGATGATTGCCTCCAAAAATATCCCACAGGTAGATAAGACGCCACTATTTAAATAAACAGCTAAATCAGTTTTGGTGATTACAAAAAGAGGTCAAAGTCTGTGCAGCCGAGGTCGAGGTATCCCGACTTTTAGCTGCTAGCTGAGGGTAAATGATAAAAATGCTTGATTCTACATTTCCCTGTGCCTAATTATATAGTCTTTGTTATCATGGCTGCAGAACACATGACAGGAGTGTACAGGTTGAATAATACTCCATATGTTAGTTCCGTCTTTGGTAACTGCATAAAAACAGACCTGAATGTAAAATTTCCGCCTTGAACTGAACTTTAAAATCCACTGCCACTTCACACTTGCTTCTGTTGACAGTTTTTGTTCCTGACAGCTCAGTATCTATGTGTTTGGCTTTTGTTTTTGCTAGTGTATGACCCCCCAGCAGCTGATGAGCTTGAGCGAAACGGCCACCCGCTGTGATGTTGTCAGCGTGAGGGTCAACGCCGTCGCCATTCTTGGCATCACTGGCAGCACATTAGCCAAAGAGAAGGGCACTGCAGAAACCCTGCAGGTATCTCTTTCTCTCATTTATTCTTTTGGAAAAGTTGTTCTTCCTCTAAGAACCTCTTCTTCCACAGATGATCGGAAATGCGTTGCTTCAAGTTGCCACAAAGGATCCTGAACTCGTTGTAAATGGAGAAGCCCTTGATGCTTTGTTTGATGTGTTTGCGGATGGAGAGGAGGCAGAGACAGCTGCAAAAAACATCAGTCTGCTGCCTGCACTGAAGGCACTACAGCCTGTCTTCAAGACCAAGGTACCAAAGATAAATTCATCTTTACTGATCTGTGTGCTTGATAATTTCTCAATATTTTTTCAGCTATGCTTTTTTTTTTTCTCCCCTGGAAATATACGAAGCACCTTTTTTTTTTCTTATCTCGCCACTGCATTGTGTGAATTCTCCTTTGAATAACAATTCTTTTTTTTTTCCACTACCAGATTCGTAAAGAAGGAAAAGGCAAATACAGCCCTCAGCAGCTGTGTGTGCTGGATAACATCAGAGTGAACCTGAGAAGATTTATTGGTTATCTGGAGAAGGTGTTGAAAAAATGAGGACTATAAAAGCCTGTTTGATTTGGACAAATATGCTAGCAGGAGCATAGAACGAGACAGAATATGGTTGTGAAACCAACAAGTATTTATGTTTATATTCTTTAAATGATGGTTTACTGTTTGTTGTGCAGAGCGAAGGGAATGTAATAACCGTTATTGTATGCTGGAGTTGGCAGGTTTTTTCCCCACCTAAATTAAACTTTAAACAATTTTGAGACTGTGTTTGTATTTTCATGTCTGATTGAAACATTTTTGAAAGATCAGGTGTGGGATCTGACACCAACTTTTCTTATGGGCATCCTTCTTTGAATCCAGCGGGCTTGACGTTGGTGTTTGCAGTACTTCCACAAGAATGCTGATCTATTCAAAGTATCTGTATAATTATGAGGGGGATTATATTGATGGCATTTATTGTACTTTGCATTGTACTTTGGAATTCTAAGTTGTTGTTTTTTCCAATGAAGACACTGGTCTGCATACACGTTTTTTCAGTAATTGAAGGAGATTGATGGTAAATTTTGTAGATTTTGTTTAATCTGTCAGTAAAATTATACATAGATCTGAACTGTCTAAATCCCAGAATTCCCTGTTTTGGTCATAATTTGGATATCATCATACGTGACTGACAAAAATTCACGTAAAGCTTGTTAGCTATTCTTGCAGTGGTTTCTTAGACTTTTTCAACAAAATATCCATAAACTTGCTTATTTCAGTAAAAATGAAATTAATGTGTGAATATGTCATCAGGCTGTGAAGGAATACCGGTACCCTTTTTGAAATAAACCCTGATTTTTTTTTTTTCTTCAATGTTCTTCTTTTGCATTATGTGAACCATTTCAGGAATCTTTCCATGACTTTCCAAATACAAACTGGTAGAAACACTGAGATAATATATCTCAATCTCAATTAATTTGTCTTCATAAGGTGTTGGACTGCTTCAATATATACTGGCATGCTGCCTGCAAATCTCTGGAAATCTACTGAAGGGACTAAACGTGCCTCCAAAATATTTTCCCTCATGTTGTGTTTTGATGATGGTGGTTGAGAGCATAGCCTTGTTGGTCCTAAATCACTCATAGGTGATTTAGGACAAGTCACAGAGGATTTGAAATCTAATGACTACAAAACCCCCACAGCATGTGACTCGCATCATTTTCCTACTCATCAAACCATTCAGCTACCCCCATGTTCCACATGGAGCGTACGTGGGTTCGAGGTATGGTGGATGCTGACTGAGCAATTTACTGACCTTAAATAATATTCATAGTATGTTGCAACAGCTACCTTGACTCCCTCCATAACAAATATTCAAAGACCAGCATATACATTTTTAAGTATTGGAATTGATCAATAAAATGCTGAAAAAGTGTGTTGCTTTTGGGAATTTGAAAACTGAGTATGGGAACTTTTTATAAGATTTGAGATTTTGTAGAATCATTTATTAGATTAGCTGAAAAATACATTAATAGTGACCCCTTTTTTTTTTTTTAATTGCCTGGTTAGAAGTTTATATTGCATCTTCATCTGTAAGCTGTTAAATCATGGTTTGCATTGTTGTGAACTATATTTACTCTGCATGAGTACTTAAACACACTGGGTGATTATTGCTGCCCTGCATCAAAATATAAAATATTTGCTGATTTCCAGAAAAAACATTATTACCTTGTTCAATTCAGTTAAAAATGCCTATAAAAATATTCAGTCTCATAGTTTTGTCACAAAAAAGCAAATCAATTTTTCTTCGCTTATGACCTGTTTGCGCTCATTGTATTTCAGCTTCTCCAACACAATTTGTATATTTGCATAGCCTTCTTTTAATTGCACAGAACGACCAATTGACCATAATGGCTATTATACAGTAGGATACACTTTAAGATGGCTTTTGACCTCTCAGTTGATGCTAGACCAAAGTAACGCAGCTGCTTCCTTCAGCAGATTAAAATCTTGTACATGTATGTACAAAATGACCAGGCAACAAATAAGCTACTAGAATCTTCAAAATCATTAGAATGTTGTGGCTCTGGAGAAAAGAAAAACCCCATCAGACTCTTCCCTCTCATTACCTGAGCCAGTAAAAATGTGAGGTGGTATTTAATCTGGAGGATGTACAGGTCTCATTACTGATGCCTGGTTAAGGTAAACAATAAATTATTTTGTTTTGGAACTGTATCTAGAAATATATTGATTAAACTGAAGTGGCAGTTGTCAAAGTGTTTTTGTGGCTCCCTTGATTAGACTGGAATACCAAAACACAAGTCTTTTCTCTTTCCCTTAATCCATGCTCTTGACACACACCCTGCAAACTGAATGAGATGCCTATGGCTTGTCTTGATCACCCACTGTCATCCAAAACATGAACAAAGTATGCCCTTTTCATTAAATCGTTGATGTTTCGTCAATGTTTGGATGTAGTGGAGCATATAAATAGAAAAAAACCCATCTTTTCATATCGTATTTACAATTGCCACTTGTGAAATAACATGACTGTAGAGCAAATTGAGTATGAATTTTGACATCAGCAACCCCAAATTAGTAAAGTGTTTGATTTCATACAGCAAGTGGGATGCTAGACAGTGTATTGGTATGAGTACAAGTCTACTTTGCTCAAAGTGTCTGTTTTTACTACAGAATGGATGAATGAATTAGAAGGTATTTTCTTTAGCATTATTTTAAAAAGGTGCAATTAATGGTAAGAAAAGGCAATATCAAAGAAAATCCAGGGTGTCTGTAACATTCAGCATAATTTTATTTTTTTAAAAGCAAGGCTCTCAATAAGGTTTTGTTTCGTATGTATGCTAAGATGTAAGTTAATAATAAGGAGTAGGAAGGCTGTTTTTTTCTTGAAAATTTTCCCCCTGTCAATTTAACATTTTATAAGATAAATAATTCTATATTAAACATTCGTTTTTTTTCCATTTTTTTTCAAATATGTCCCGAGTTTCTGTTCTCAAAGTTGGTTTAATTATTAGTTTTATCTTTAAATTAACTAAATTGAGTTGTGTTATTTATGCACTATATGTCACGCGTTTCCCACGTTTTCTCCCATTATAATAATCAAATAAGGAGAATCAGACGTTATTATGTAACAAAAAAAATAGTCGTCCGTTGCGTAACAACACTGCCCGCCCCCTTTTCACTCGCTCCGCGCATGCGAAGTACAGATATACACGCCGCCATTGAGGGACCCACGATCTGGAGGAAAGGGTCAGAGAGGTACTTCTACCAGCGGTGCCTGCACGTTTTTCCAGTCTTCTGCTACAACTTTGGCTTGAGCTACCGTTTTTAATACTTGACTCAGGCTCTTGACTTATTTGCTGTGGATGTTTTTGGGTCGAAAACTGTCTTCATCGTTACTACAAGGGAGCCTGTTGTTTTTCTTTTTTTTTCTTTTAAAAAAAAAGTAGATTCTAGAAGTAACGGGCAGCAGCTATAACGAGGCTACAGCAGGCTAGCTAACGTTAGCCAGCGACCTGGCTAGCTGCACACGAGCTGAGCATTGCTCGGTGGTGGCGGGGGGGCGGTTTGCCTACAGTGTCATTTGATGGATCCGAGGATCGCCTGGTTCCAACCAGAACAACGTGGACCCGCTAACAACCTGTGGATGCAGATTTGGGAGATGACACAGAGAATTGGCTACTTGTACGTGAATAACAGCTACACTACTGTATCGAGCCCAAAAGCTAACGTTAACGGGGTGTCGGGAGCCGTCGTCGCAGAAGGAAACGAGGCACCCGATACAAAAAGCAGCGGCATCAGAGAAGCCAAGACTCAGGGGATGTCGGCCCCGATGGGGGATGGAGAATTGACAGTACAGGGGGACTTCATACCACTCGAAACTAACAGCAACCACAACAGCCGAGTCGTTGGTACGGGCGGTGTCGGTGGAGGAGGGCAGCAACAGCACGGCAGCGGGGTCGCTGTTAGCGGAGTCACGGACGGACAGCCCCCCAAAAGAAAAAGGGACAACAAAGCTAGCACTTTCGGATTCAGTGTCATCTTAAACGGTGACAATAAAGAATATGTTGGTTACACGGGCACGCCATGGAAAGAAAGGAACTACTCAGAGGGAATTATAGGGTAAGAAAGAGTTTAACGAAGTTGGAAAAGAGAGAACCTTTATAAATTATTTTACTGTATTGGACCCCTTAATGAGGGTGTGAATGTGTAAGCCAACCCCAAGTAGGTGTTCACCTGCAGTGTTTTATTTATTTGTTTATTTAAAGCCTAACTTGAACACCTGCATGCTGAGATAATTGAGGCTGTCAGATCCCATCCCCACCCACTTTGTCAGCTCCACCTATCGTGTTGGGCAACCATGTGCAATGTTTTCTAATTGCATTAAGGCTCATTTGAGCATAAAATTTAATACTTTTGGTTGAAAGGCACCTTATTTAAGACTATTATATAAGGTTATGAAAAGGTGCTGTGGTGGGAGTGGCGTGAGTTCACATGGCTCCTTGGCCAAAATCATATGGTATCTCCTTTGCAGTCCAGAGTTAAAAGAAAAAAAGTTTGATAGTGCTCTCTGCCACTATCATGAAACACCAAAATAAGGAAGTATATTGTGGAAGAATGGCTTTTTATCCCTCCAAAGTTGCAGAGACTTAGAGTCGGTGTTAAGCTCTATGGTTTGCATATCGATGACCAGCTCCTTGTTACAGTCTAATTATTATTTCGATTCTACGTGGTTCTGGATAAATATTCAACACCATATGAGTCTCTGTAGTATTTAGAACATTATAGTGATCATTTAGGTTAAGTGATAAGTGTACCCAGTCTTGTTCTTATACGTACTCATTACTGTTGCTGGGTAAAGTTCATGTTTGCGTTCACCAACAACTTTAGGCGAAAGTGGGGAGGCGAAAACTCCTTTAATAGAAACGAACCTTTGGAAGAAACAGACCACTTCAACTGGTTATGAGAGGGAAGCAAAGAGAAGGAAAATGGAGAAATGACAAACAGTACAATAAAAAGTCAGTAAGTTGGTGGGGGTCAGTAACTGCAGATCAAAAGCCTTCTGCTCTTGAGCCAAACACACCTGCAGTACAAGGAGAAAGAGAGGACAAACAGTTAATGGCATTCAATGCTGGTGTACTCAGAATGCTCAGAGGGTGAAAGATATGACAGAGGACAAATTGCAAAGGTAAAGAATAACATCATGACACTGACAAATACAAGGTGAAGGAATGCAAATCAACTCGAAACAGGTTGGCTAACCTGGGCTGATGGTAGATCAAATCTGCTGTATGGATGCTATACTACGATTGTGGTTGTGAAGTGGCCTTTTAGTTAGTGTCGCTGTGGATTTCTATTAGCCTGCGGAGTGTGATCATAAGTGCTGTTAGTCTGTGGACAGCTAAGGAGTGTTTGTAGCCCCTTTTAAGGAATTAAATTATTTTCCTGTTATTTCTAGCCACTAACAACGGTGTATTTTAACACAGAGTTCACTGTGAAAGCAAAAGAAAATGCAAGTTAAAAGAATTTTTGGCATTGGTGGTGATTTTTGACCAGCACTCATGGATAGTCAACATGGTTATAGCATTGTTATGGCAATCAGTCTGTTTCCCTGCTTACAAACAAACCCTGCTTAAAATCTGGTTGTCTTTGAAATATTTATTATAGTCCTAATGCTTTTCCTTTGGAGAGGGGTCAAAGACTCTTTGGGTACCAACATTATTCATATGCAAGGGAAAAAATACTGGAGTTTAATGCTAACTTCAGCAGTTATTTGATTCATAATTTCCACAAAGCAGATTCTGGCAGCTACTAAACTATACTATCACTTCATTTGAGAGACTCTCACTTCATTTACTGAGAATGAGATTTGATTCCGTAGAGAGCATGCATGTTTAAATTGCCGGGCTTATATTGTTGTTCCTACCTACTACATTTAGTCTTCTAGCATTAGTCTACAGTATTGAACTACATGACTCAATGAGAGAAGACTGCCTATATTAACTTTTTGCCTTTTTCTTTTCATTCTTGTCATTTGTTTCTTTTAGATGTGATCACTGTGGGGAAATATTTTGGTGGGTGGGGCTCTGTTTTAATTTTCTTTTTCTTAAAGAGCAGAAGTTTGTCTCTTTTCCCACCCCTTTCTGTTAGGCAAGTGCAGACAAGCAGAACACCCTAGTGTGGAGTTTAGTCTTTGGCTGATTCTCATTTATAGTAATATTGTAGCTCTGTGTTTGCTTAAGGACATTCCTTAGTGATTAGCTGGGCTAATACTAAAACCTGAACCTCAGAGTCAGAATCGGACTTCAACCACCACGGAAGGCTTTCTGTTTAACCATACTGTAGTAAATCACAGGGCCAATGTGATGTATGGCAGTACAGTAAATGTATTTTGAAAATGAACATGTGCAGAGCTACTGTATATGTGAATGGTTCACTGTAAAATATCCCTTGTTATAAATGTTTTGTTGCTAGGGAGTTGTAGCCTGGGAGCACACTAATGCAACACCTTGAGTCAGACAGATGGAATATACTTTTAAATCAGTGGCTTTAAAAAGCACTGCTGTCATGGGTGCTAGCATTAATGGTCATGTTGTTCATGAGAAGAGTATCTTGTGGCTGATTGGTTCTTGCTTAAAAAGACTATACTTTTCTACTGTTTTTGACTGTGAGATGTAGTTACCTGGGATTTCAAAGACCGCTTGTCCTATTTTATTTATGTCATGTGCACATTTCTTGATTTGGCCGGCATATTGGATGTGATACAACCACTGGTTGGTAGGGGGAAAAATGTTCCAACTGGTTGGCAAGTTCCTGTGTGTCGCTAGGTGAAATTGGTTTCACCAATTTCTTCCTTTTTTTTTTTTTTTTTTTTTTTTTTTGGCCTGGAGATTGGCACACTTGCCTATAGAGTTTCGTGTTTATCTTAGCGTACTAACTAACTCTAAGCCCAGAAGTAGTAAAACTTGAGAGGGTACGATGGTAAACTGGAAAAGGAGAATGCTTGCCTTCAAAGCAAAAGCTCTGTATTTTGCAAAATGTTGGCTACACTACTAAGGCACAGCTTTTACTTTGAAGGTGAACCCTCTTCACAGTTTCACTACATCTTGGAGAGTAGCTGGACAGTGTTTCTTAGACAATCCGTCATTGCCATTCAAAGTACAACTGTAGCAATATGTCACCAAAGCAATCGCAAGGCTGCTATTTAACCAACTGGTTGGGAAATAACTTTTCCCTCGCAACAAGTGGTTGCCAGGGGGCTGGCTGGCTAGTCTTTAGGCGTGCATGGGTGGGGATTTTAGTAATAATTTTCCCAGCAACTGCAGTAAACCTCTAGCAACCACATGCAACCGAATGCCTTATTCACGTGATCCTACATTGTCACCATGACAAAATGGTGTGGAAGTTAATACCATGTGATCTGTGGACATGAGTGTGCAAAACATCAATTGAAGTTGATGAGGTTTTCAACAATTTGAATTTATAGGCTCAGTCACCAGTTTTCGTTCACAGTAAGACTTTAAGTCTACTCTCATAAAAATTGGGTGATTCTAAAGATCAGACCAAAGCCATGCTCATTGGTTAACCCCATCTTCACCTTCACTTTTAGTGGGATGATGTTAAGTTTTGCTGAATTGAATTATGGATTTGTTGCTTTGCTTGCTGAGCTTGCAGTGAAAAGTCCAGTAGAATTCATCTTGTCAAGTGCTGTTACAGGTGTTAGCCAACCAGATGAGCTTTATTCAAATCATTTGGTGTGGCTTTGGTCAGTCAAATCAGGTTATTAAAATATACTGAAAATAAAGTGGTTGCACTTCTAGTTTGATGAACTGTAGACAAAATGAATCCTTGTGGAGAGTCATCACCCTGTCTATTAACAAATGTATTAGCATGCAAGCTAGCTTGTCTCAGTCCAAGATTTATTGTTGTACCTTTACAAGTTGCTGTTGCTATGACAATCATGCCAACATGACCAGAGAAATCTTGCATTACTCATGTTAAATCTTCCAAGTTTCTTCTCTGTGATTCATCTGTGATTAGTAAGAGCTATCTAAGTGAGCCATATAATAATAATATTGAGCAAGTGTTGGTTACACGTGTGAAAAACTGTTCTAAAGCCTTTCATCTGCGCTCTTAAGAGAACAGGGTAGTGTGGGTTCAACACAGAAATTTGCAGACATAGGGTCCGCTCTTCGTACCTCGCTAAGTAAGTTAGCTGGATTTGATTGTTGACGATTTTGCGTGATCTTGGATCGTTCGGTTCTCCGAAGCTCATCCGGGACTTGCTGTCATAGCAACAGATCCGTAAGTGTAAACCTGCTCGGGAGCAGGCTTACTTTATGTAAACAAGATTAGATCGCGGCCACTCAGGTATGTCCGCTTCATGTATACGAAAGCAACAGCGATATTTTACCACTGTTTTACCATAAATAAATATTATCAATGTAACTAAAGATAATGCAGTATTTGATCCTTTCATTGATTCCATACAGATACATACAGGTCATTTCCTAAAAAAAGGGAAATGTACTATTAATCATTCTATTTCATGTATTTGATTATTTCAGCTGTAATTCATATTTTAGAGTAGTAATTGTAAATTACTTCGTGTAATCAAGATGAGAGACCACGGTTATAAAAGCGAAGGTGGATTTGGGAAGTCTGTCGCAGCCATGTCCTGTCCGTATACGCGAGCAGCCCATTGCGGAAGGTGCAAGATTGATAAGGAGAGTTCTCAGAATTCAGCGTATATTGCGGGATAGACAGGATCCTTTAGCTCAGCGCGACAGTGTGCTCATAGAGAGATATCGATTTTCCCGTGAGGGTATTATTTACTTAACCAACTTGTTGACGAGGAGGTGCAGGACCACCACCTGTCTTTTTGTGCTCTGCCCTTTTCTTGGTTGCTGTTATAAACAAACAGATTATTTCAGGGTCTCTTTTCAAGAGACTAAAAGCAATATAAGTGATAAATATTACCATTCTGTAGAATATTCTTATATTTCACTTTTACTTGTTCCCATGTTCTAGTGGGTCCTGTTGTGGCTCTAATGTGAAAGAGGATATAATGTAATGTAATATAATATAATATAGTGTAATATAATAAATTTACCCTACTGCCTACTGGTGTTGGCCAGAGGGGCCGATGGCGTGATATGGCAGCCTCGCTTCTGTCAGTCTGCCCCAGGGCAGCTGTGGCTACAACTGTAGCTGCCTCCACCAGTGTGTGAATGTGAGAGTGAATGAATAGTGGTATTGTAAAGCGCTTTGGGTGCCTTGAAAAGCGCTATATAAATCCAATCCATTATTATTATTATTATTATTATTATTATTATTATTATTATTATTATTATTATTAAATTACTTGCGAGTTTAATTTGTCAGCAACTTTCTGCCAGCCCTCTCTCCTTGCTTTTGCAGCCTTTGCAGTGTTCCCTTGCGTTTTAATTAAACTCTGAAACTCCTGAAATCCCTCAATCAAGAGTTCTTGCTCTGCTGCCGAAAAATACCGAGCGCACTCCTTCGACATTTTCGCCGACCAATCAAAGGGTTGCCGATCAATGTTTCTACTATCGATGCGTAGCCCCTGTTAAGCCACCCAGTGATCTCACATTACTTCATCCAGCTATACTAATCGTCAACAACAGGTGTGTTCGGAGAACCGGAATAGCGAGCTCAAAGTTAGCGCGATGATTTGATCTTGGATGTGTCATTTGATCTTGGATGTAGTAAGCGAGGTACGAAGAACGGACCCATAGTCTATATTGTACCTGAGCATTTTGTTGTTGTTTTGTTTTTTTAATAAACAAAACAACAAACAACATAAACTGCCCACTGTGGCTACTGTTGGTGTCATTTTGGTTCATCCTTTTCTCCTTCAAGCCCTCTTCTCCAGTCAGGATTCTACTAAGATCTAGTGTCTTAGTTATTTCGTTATGGGCTGTTGGTTGTGTACCCAGAATGTAGTGTAGGAATAGGCACACAAATTTTCCTTTACAGAGTGGCATAAGGCAAAAGTGGAAAATGAGCATTTCAGTTCTTCACCTTTTGATTTTTTTTAAGAAGAAGGTAAAGAAGTTTTTAAAAAAACAAAAAAACAAAAAACAAAACACTTTTAAAATAAAAAATTCCACTCAAGCTTTTACTGGGATTCCTGTCTGGTTTTAGTCTGTGACCAGCCAAATTTTTGCCATTTTTGCCCCCCTGTGCAGTGACATGCTTTAGATTCTTTTTCCCAAATCTGTCTTGTCAATGTTTTGGGCAGCAGGCGTATGTAAACCAGAGAATCACTGTTGCATTTTTGGTATTTGAAAATGGCAAAACAGAGCAATATGGTAGTGCATTTTTCCATGGGACAATCTGTACACTATATTTGGGCATGTGGGTTGGCTAGAGAGGCAGAGGCATGTGCTTATTTGTGTTTGACGCTCCTCCAGGTTTTCTGGAACTTAAATGGTCCAAGCAAGCAGCCTGCCTCTTGATGGCAATGGATCAGTGTTTACATGCTCCACACGGCCTTACTTCCATTAAACAAAGCCAACCCACTTGAGAGTGAAACCTGAGCCCTTTCTGTCCATCCAATCAGATTAGGAGCTTGAAGGGAGTGTTTCCACCTAATTTTCTAGTCATGTAGAACAGCTATTTAGATTCTTGATATGGTCACAGGAAGTAAGTGTAGATGGTAGAACTGTGGCCTTTTTCTGTCCTGCAGAACACATGTTGTGCTTTTTATTGTGTAGATAATGTCTCAAGGTTAGTCATTTACAGCAGGGACATGATGTTAGAATTCAAAGTGATAGGTAGTTTTATTAGATTACAAGGCTGCGTGACTCTAGTAAATTCATAATCATAATTGTTTTGGTCAGTAGTGTTGTACTGTGGTGATTGTGTTGACTAAAATGGCTTTGCCCTTGACTGTTAAATTAAAACAAAACTAAAAAAACAAAAAGGGGGAAAAAAAGAAGCAATTGAATCAGTGAGGAGGGTGGAGGACACATTGTGATCTGGTAGGACGTTTTATGCCCAGACTAATAGGTGTTTTGATTATATAGCTGTTCTCAAAAGGCCAAGTGCTCATCTGCCCCAATTGTGAAAAGTTTGCTTGTGCAGACGGCCCCAGTTGGCAGTAAACTTGCATGCCTTGGGAGACCTACACAGTAGTAACTAGAAAGTAATAGAGAGCCATAGCTAATCGCAAACTGTAGCATGCTACAGACAGTAAACTGGGTGAGAGATTCTGAGGGCTCTCAAGACCAAAGTAACTGTTCATGATTCTTCCACAGATTCAACTGTGGAAATGTTGCTTTACTTCCTGTCAATTGGTAAACTTTACTGAAAGCACTCTTCTCATCATTACTCTACCTGAACAAAATGGTGATTTGAGCTTTTAGGTTGGGGCAAAAATTCACTGCTGTAAAGTAAAAAGATGAAACCTGCTTTAAAAAATGCAAAAAGGAGTCTTTAAATGCAGATTATTTTGTTTTGACGATCTTAAAATTAAGCTTGCTATACTACATGTGTCCATTTTTGTTAACTTAAATGGCATTTCCAAACATGGGAGACAAAACATCTGAAATAGCAAGTCATAGTAACAAAGATTTATAGCTAATGCAAGTAGTCCAGAGGCATTTAAGTAGACGTTAAGGTACCAAGTTCATTGCATTTGAAGTTAACTGAATTTGTGTTTAATATTTTGGATATGTTTGTGCATGCCCACGGCCACGACACAGAAATGAAAGAGTAAAACAAAAATAAACAACCCTCATGTCAAACCTGACCATAGTTTTCACCTTAGCTGAGGGCTCCAGTTATAGAGTACATCTCTTACAAGCTAATTAAATGTGTGGTTAATAGTTCACTAATGAGTTGACTCACCATATTGTTTTATTACCATTTACTGCATCTATTTTTTTTAGATATTTATATGACCCTAGGACGCCCATAGACAGTGCCTCTGTGACTAAAACTCTGTTAGTGGAGCTGTGGTTCATCTAGTTTCTGCTGGCTTTGACATCCATGTCACCCTCTCCTTTTTCTTTCTCTGCTTACTGGCTGGCTGTCAGCCAAAGTGTGTAAGCTTGTAGTGAGAAAGAAGCCATATGCGTGTCCTGTGAATACCATGTAAAACGGGCCCACTCTGAACAGCACGTGTGGGCAGCTGGTCATACTGTCTTCCCATGTGTAGTGAGGAATGTAGTTGTTTTTTTCCCTTTTTTCTTCTCTCTTCCAGTCCTATGGAAACTTCCTGTGTTCCAGTGCGATGCAGTGAACTTGTAAAACAGTATTTTCCAAAGGAAAGATCGTAACTGACTCTTGTCTATTAGTAGTTTAAAAAAACAAAACAAGGAAAAACAGCCACACAAACATTTTATTACCATTTTCTGTTTATTGCACTGTTGTAGGTGAGCTTTGCATGGCTGACAGTTAAAAATGGAGCCCTATTTATTTAAAGCGAGGCGTTTTAGCTCCTCTTCTTTTAAGTTGATTTTCTTATTGCTCATTGCGAATAGGTTTGATCAGCAAATGGGTAGACTTTCTATGCTAACAGCCTGGTACGAGTTGACTGTCTGAAACTGAGTGCTTAGAGGACCCTGAATTTTGGTGGTAAATACACAGAACTCATTATTTAAACCTATCACAGTGATTGATATAGAGATTTTCCTGGTGACTGTTTCAACTAACAGAGGACTGAAGACCTAGTCTAAAAGCTAGAAAACGCATGGTTAACAATCATGTGGTTGAGTTTACACTGAGACTGCTGCATCTGTTCTTTTACATCAAAGTACTGCAAAACTGTGCTGGTTTGTCCACATGTTTGCAACTAGCAGAAGTACTCCTGGATTGTATTTGATGACTAGCCAGGGCAGCAGCATTTTAAACATTAGTTGCACACATCCTTAATATGAGCATCAACCATTGTAACTTTATTTATTTTTAAACATGATGATTAGAGTGATTTTCAAGCTCCAACTACTATCCTGGACTATATCAGGTTTCTGGTGTAGCTATTCCTATTTAGACCATAGCACCCTGGTACATCATTCAGGTGTACCCAGGCCTGTCACACTTAGTCAGCAGTGTGTGGGCTTTTGTGTAACTGGAGCTGTGTTGTCCCAGTGGCCAACATTTACCACCGGATCAGTTCATTGATGAAACATTAATGAATATGCCATCTGTGTGACACTGACGCGTCTACTTCTGTTTGTGCTCGTCCTCATTTAGCAACGCTGTGTGTAATGCGACTGGTTTGCCTCCAGGCATCCCCGTCAGTTCAAAGCTACTGTTGTTGAAGATGTCATTTCATAGACACAGCAGTGTCATGTAACGTTGCTGTAGATGTGCATGGAACCCTTTGTTGCAAAGGTTGGCACAGCACAAATTTCAAGCCTTGATTTGACTAAAAGGATAATGTTTGAACTTGTTTTGGCTAAATATACCAACAAAAATGGCGAGAACTGTAGCATGATTAATCTGGTGCATAACTAGACTGCATTGAGCAGGTGTTTTTCGGCACAGGAATGTCTTAAAGTGGCCATTAAATATTAAATTCTAAAGGTTTGCTTCAGTAAATACATTTATTGGAACATCCAGTAAATGTTGCTCAGTGTGATGTGACAGTAACCTCTTTTTCCTTCATTCTCACCAACTTAACAGATGGCTCTCATTCACATGAACGCTTTTCAGCACCACACCCAATCCTGCATCTCTACCCTAATTTTTCTGTCTTACCTCTGGTCCATGTCTGGCCTTCATATTTTCTTTTTATGTTTTATTTCTTTATGTATTTAAAAAAAAAAAAAAAAGTATATAGATAGATAGATAGATAGATAGATAGATATAGATATATATTTTTATATTTATTTATTAATTATTTTTTTTTTTAACCATTTGCTTTGCTTGTTATACCTTTTGCTCTCCATGTTTGACTTGGAATTATTTTTCCAACCACCAGAAGGCCCTATTATGCCTCCTGGACAGGGTGTGTCCTCATGAAGTATAGCCCCTTTTACAGGAATTTATTTACAAAAACATTCAAGTATGCATAAAAAAAAAAAAAAGTGCATTTGGTTGGAGTGTACAGTCTTGTTTTCGAGTATAAATTTTAATGCATAAACTGAGTCCTTGTGATTTGTGCCAAGTTTAGTGGGGAATGAAGCCAACCAAGTTCAGGAACTCAACTCAAGCTGTGCTGTGTCAAGTCTCACCCTCACTGTCAGCAATTTGAAACTTAAGCTGGCAAGTTTTTCATCCTTACCTCTGACCTGTCAGTCCTGCTCCTGCACTGAATCACTGCCTGATCACTGATGTTTTAATCTCTGTAGGCTTTGAGGGAAATGGTTACTCATTGCTTCTCATTTTCTATTTATTATTATTATTATTATTATTATTATTATTATTATTATTATTCCTTTATTTATCCAGGTAAAAAAAATCTCATTGAGATTAAAAATCTCATTTCCAAGAGAGACCTGGCATCATGGCAACAAAAGTCACATACCACATAGGTATATAACATTTAAAACATCATTTGTTATGCGGTTAAGAGCTCAGAGCTCTGTCTCTTCCGCTGTGATAAATCATTTCAAATGTGATTTAACTGACTGGGAAGATATTTTGATTATTGTGGAGCAATATCGTGAATTTCACTGATTAGGGCACATATGTTGCCATACCCCCCCATACATACATGACATTGCCTAATGGTGCTGGACACCTGGGGACCTACACGTTGAATTGCAGTCACCAACCAATCATTTGATAGAAAGTAAAACATTTTTAAATGTTTTCTAAGATTTGTTTGAACTTTTATAGTAATATTTAGCTTTTTAAGTGCGATTGGTGAAAACTAGACCTTTGACTGTGCTTTCAGCTATCACAGACTGTTTTCATAGTTTTTTTTCTATTTTTATAAATGAAATGATTAGTAAAAGCACTGCTTTAATTCCTCAGACCGACACAAAGTCAATTCCAGTACTCTGGGGAGTAGGGCTGTGCGATATGACCAAAATCTCATATCCCGATATAAGACATCTATCGTCCCGATAACGATATAAATCACAAAAATTTAACATTTTCTGTGAATCTCGGGCAGCTCGACTTGCGTGAAGTGTTTCCAGCTGGGTGTCGTGTACCTGGAGTCGAGTGTTTTAACCGATGCATGTAACGATACATTTTTAGACATAAATTTAATGGCCGCCGTTTTCTTTGAGTATTTATTACACAGCCTGCTGCAGGGAAAAGCCTGTTCTAACGTTTGAGTCTAAGGTTTATTTTTTAGCACCTGACGGGTCTTTTTTTTGCTTTTCATCCGTAAATACTCTGCATACTCTTTCACGTGATTCAGTTTATTTTGAAAAGTCTCAACAGGATCTTGAGCTTTATTGTGAAAGGTTTATATGTAAAATAAACAAGCGGACACGCGTTGGTTTTACCGTCGTTGTTGCTAACAACAACGCATAAAAACAGGTGCTTGTCCGTCTGTAGTATATTAAATATAAGAGAAAGAGAGAACTTTAAGAAATTAATATAGCCACTACAGTGACCATCAAAACGATGAAAAAATATTGCCGTAAACAGTTTATTTTGCGACACCACGAAACAAACGATAGCGTAAAATGAAACGATAGACGTTTTTATATCGTCATCCGATATATATATGTTATATCGAACAGCCTTACTGGGGAGTCAAAAAGTGGTGTCAGAAGAAAATTCAACATTGCTCCTAAGCAGCTCTGCTCCATTCATATTTTATTCATACATATTGACCAAATTACATTAGAGTACAAAACACAACTGGTTTAAAATGAAGCAGCACTAATGTTAGAGGCAGCAATTGGGAATAAACATGACTGGCAACATTTCAAACACTAGAATAAGCTTGTTGGAGGAAAGTGTTAGACTTCTCTCCAAGTCTCAGCTCTCTGGAAAGCTGCTCTTCTAGGTTATGTAACACCACAGTGATATAGGCAAGTGGGATTATGTGATAAATGGTACCAAGGGTCCTGAAGCTTTCAAGTCAGGCAGGCCAGAGGACTGGGATGTAATTTGATCCTAGAAGGTGAGGCCAGAGGAGGAATTCATTATTTGTTTTTAAATGTGTGCTCTTATCACTTGAAAACAAGGAAGCAGTAGTACTGTTTGCTGTAAAATGAAACCTAGTGGTGCTGTTGGTAAGTGAAACTGCTTGACATCAATGTTCTGTTGAGAATGCATTTGACAGAGGTTAATTTAACTTGACCTATTTTTAGGTATCCTGAATGAAGCCATGGTGACGTGTGTTCTCTAAACCATGAAATTAAAAGTAATTCTTCTGTAATGCAGATTGGAGCTTTTCAGTTTCTGTTTACCCTTAAATGAAACTTAGTGTGTGATTGAGGCTGAAATTTCTCCAGCGTCATTGGAGGGTGGGGCAAAAAAAACCAAACAACTATTTGCATTCTTGGATGTCCAAAAGAAATGAATTGTATGTGGTACCAGCTTGTGTTCTGTATAAAAACCTGCACTTAAGGTTATCAAACTTTTCAGAAGGAAGATGCAAACAGCAGTAACATGTTTGATGTGAAAGAAGGAAGCGAATGAAACTAAATGAAGCCATTCTGTTCACTTTATTTCTGTATTTGAGGTCAGCAGTCTGAAGCTTTCTTTAAGATGAAACCGTCCTTCCAGCTAATGGAAGCATCTTTGTGACAGATGTAATATCAGCATGCTTTTCTGGGGAGAAAAAATTGCTTTGGGGATCTTGTCTTGTCTTTATCTGCCCATAGTGGTAATCAGTTTTCAGTTAGTATTACTTAGAAGTAGAGCAGGGCGATATGGCCAAAAATATTTATCACGATATATATATATTTGAAAATTTGCAATAACGATATAACTGACGATATAATTGATGCGAGACAAAATACAACTCCACAACATTACTAGCGCAAAAAGACAACCTTCCATTTATTTTCACTTAAACAAGAAGCTGGTTTTTATGTACATTAAAGCTTTATAAAAATGTAACAGTGCAAATGCAAATTCCTTGCTGAAAGCTGACACATCCTGAGCATAACCATGTATAATATCCACTGAAGTTAAAAAGAAGTGCTTTGCAACATTAAACTGCAGTGTGCAGTACGTATTTTTCGTACCATAAGGTGCACGGGATTATAAGGCATATTAAGCGAAACAAAGCAGTCAGATAAATCAAACTTTATTAAACTCATTCTTCTTGCTTCCTCCACTTCTGTACCATTGATTCATTAATGTTGAATTCTCTGGCAGCTGCTCTATTCCCATTTTGTTGCAGTATATTAATGACTAACCTCATATTGTGGATGGATTATTTCAGTTGTTCTCCTGACTGAAGTTTGGTCCGTTTACAGCATCCTGCCATGCGATTGCATTTGTCTTTAACTATCAGGAACCTTAACGTTAACTTTTATAAGTGGGAAAAGTGTTAGTGTTTGTCCTCCAGCTTCACTGTTTATGTTATGCTAACATAGCTGTGTCGCTAGCGATCACGTAGCACATCATTATATACCAACTAGTCCAACTTCAGTAACCCTACAAACGTCACTGCTGTTTAGTTTCCTGTCTTCATTTATGTTGGAAGTGATAGCAGAGGTGTACGTTTGAATTTTTTCAGAAATCTCTCAGTCAGAACATGCTATATCATGCTTAGGTAACTAGCGAAACTAGCGAGCTAACTTCCGCTAGCTTCCTGCTAACTTCTAACTCCGTTAAATGTAATAAATTTTGTTTTCATGGATGCCTGGAAGTTAAACTTCTTAGTTACACCTGGTAAAGCAGCAATGCTGATCGTTTTATTAAAGATGAAAGAATTTAGACAGTTTTTAACTCTCAGTGATGCTGCAGTGTTCGTTTGACCAGAAGCATACGGAGTTTAGGATCCAGATTACTCCCAGATTTAAGAGCATCTTAGTCCGACAAATACGACAATAACGACGGCCGCTTGCATGTTCTGCAAAAAAATGTGCTTTGTCGTGTATCTGACGGACAAACACCAAAACAGTTCCACATCACTGAAGTTGCACCATTTTTACAAACCAATTCTGGTTCATCTGTTTCACTCAACAATCGGCCATGTGCGTATGAAAACAAAGGCACTGCGCATGCGCGTTTTACTCATATTCTATCGCGATATTTCATTTTCCTATCGTTGCCTAACATTATACCGGTATTACCGTGAACTGTATAATATGGCCCAGCCCTACTTAGAAGTATCATCTCCCCACAATTTTTCTTTGCATTTTCAGTAACTCGTTCACTTACGAACAGCCAGTTGAGCAGCATTGAGACCCAAGAATAGCAGTTAAATATTAAAGTTTTCATTTATCACAGTTAGAACAATAGTAATATTTTTAGAAATCATCCTACTTGACCCTCTGCTAATGGAACTAGAATTCCTGATTTTAAAAGTGTACTTAATTTCCTAGTCTAATCATTGCTCAAGTTAAATGCCCTATGCTACTTTGATCTAGAATAGGGCATGATGTGCCCCTTTCAGAGTTTGGGGTGTTTCATAAAATTGTCTTAATTAATAAAATAGGAGTGCCTACTTTATAATTAATTATGATTATTGTTATTATTATTTTAAGTAGCCATCTTTTTGTGTTTAGATTAACTGTTAATTTGTACACACAATGTTTTTGTCCAGCAAATCAGGGGTTAGTTTAAGGACATCAAGATGGTATTTGACTAAAGGGGGAGAGAGTTCTGCATTGTAGGTACAGTTAAGTTTCTGAAAACAAGAAATGATGAAGGTGAGGCTCAGTTTCCTTAACTATCAGGTGAGGAGAGCTTGATGTATAAAGCCCCAGTAAGATGACACACACAAGCTCTTTGGAGTGGAATCTAAACAACAGTCAGCAATACCAGCTGTCATATGCTTTTTCTTTACTGGTATCACTGTCTAATATGAATTGGTTAATTTTGGCCTAACGTGTGTCAATTGTCTGCACACAAACTTGTCTCTCCTTATGTGTATGTAGACATGACTGGTCAGTGAAAATGTCAACACACGTGGACAAAGTGACCCATTCCAAGGACAAAAGCTTAGCCCTTACTACTTTCCCCCTTTTTCTTTTAAACGGACATGTGCACTGTAGAGGTTCCTGTTGTTTTTACGCTGCCTGACAGTTTACCAAATATAAATGGTTGGCTTTAAACTTAAAACACCACTAGTTATGTTATTTTTGGAAGACTAAAACTCGCATGCTATTTGGAGGAATAACACCCAGATATTACGTGTCTCAGAACACCACCATTAGGCAACTCGTATGCTCTGTCATAATATGAAATTCAGTCAAAACATTTTATTTATTTATTTTCTATTTTTTTGATTGTACTGATAAGCATGAATTTATTTGCCAAGGGAAGGTCAAGTCTTTGGATCCAGCCTGCTGAGTTGTCTTTAATTTTTGGCCTGCTCACTGCAAAATGTGCATGAATACAGTGCTTGCATCTTCTAAACAATTGTCCTTGCAAAAACTGTTCAAATATTATAATAATTTGCCTGGAGATCATACTCTCATTTGGATTTTCAGCAACTAAAGCTTATATGCAGAAACACTGCTGCTAGTTATATCCTTTTCCTGGCATTACATATTTGCAATGCTACTGTCAGAGGATCCCAGAATGGTTCAACCCAATGAGCGAAATTTTACCTTTTGTTTTTGGCATTAGACTTTTACTAATTACTTTTAGTAATGTATTTTTAACTGTTGTTGCTGTGTGGTGTGTTTTTTAAACACAAATTTACGTTGTGGTGGTTTCTGCATTTTTATTTTCATTCTTTGCCTCTACTTAACTGGTATATGGATTTGGATGCATATGTCCTATATGATATATTATTGTACTGCTGTACTGTCACAAACAACCAGATGGAGTAAGATTTCATGCAGTAATGACTAAACTTTAGATTAAATTTTTTTTTTTTTAAATAATGATACCTTATATTTTAAGTTTTATTTCAGTCTGGTATTCTTCCACTATTTTTGACAGCACTGTTTTGTTCTCTACAGGCTACATGAGGAGATTATAGACTTCTATAACTACATCTCCCCACGGCCAGAGGAAGAGAAAATGAGACTGGAGGTGGTGGACAGAATCAAGGAAGTCATCCATGACTTGTGGCCAAGTGCTGAGGTATATTTTATTCTTAAACCCTAACAACTGCAAAAGTTTTCTTTAGGCAGAATGTTGGTTTGGATATTGAGAGATAATAGATTTATTTTTTGGGGGGAAAAAATCCACTTGTGGGGTTTGTCAGTGAAAGCACCACTTCAGATTATTAGCTTTAATCTGAAAGCTATCTAATGTCTATTTTACCGTATCTTATTTTATTTTTTGCACAAATAAATGATTTGTAACACAGTGAAAACCTTTAACATGCTTTCTTAAGTGAATTTTAAGGAAGTGCTTGAAAAGGACAGTTTCTGCAAATAGCTTTTATTGCAAAGTACTTTGTGGAGTCATAAATGCTGACAGAGACCGAGCTCTATGGCCATACTACCTTTGACACAGTGGTCTCTGTAACTTATACAGGTCCTTCTCAAAAAAATTAGCGTATTGTGATAAAGTGCATTATTTTCTGTAATGTACTGATAAACATTAGACTTTCATATATTTCAGATTCATTACACACAACTGAAGTAGTTCGAGCCTTTTATCGTTTTAATATTGATGATTTTGGCATACAGCTCATGAAAACCCAAATTTCCTATCTCAAAAACTTAGCATATTTCATCCGACCAATAAAAGAAAAGTGTTTTTAATACAAAAAAAGTCAACCTTCAAATAATTATGTTCAGTTATGCACTCAAAACTTGGTCGGGAATCCTTTTGCGGAAATGACTGCTTCAATGCGGCGTGGCATAGAGGCAATCAGCCTGTGGCACTGCTGAGGTGTTATGGAGGCCCAGGATGCTTCGATAGCGGCCTTAAGCTCATCCAGAGTGTATCCCACAGATTCTCTATGGGGTTCAGGTCAGGAGAGTTGGCAGGCCAATTGAGCACAGTAATACTATGGTCAGTAAACCATTTACCAGTGGTTTTGGCACTGTAAGCAGGTGCCAGGTCGTGCTGAAAAATGAAATCTTCATCTCCATAAAGCTTTTCAGCAGATGGAAGCATGAAGTGCTCCAAAATCTCCTGATAGCTAGCTGCATTGACCCTGCCCTTGATAAAACACAGTGGACCAACACCAGCAGCTGACATGGCACCCCAGACCATCACTGACTGTGGGTACTTGACACGGGACTTCAGGCATTTTGGCATTTCCCTCTCCCCAGTCTTCCTCCAGACTCTTGATGGCATCTTGATTTCCGAATGACATGCAAAAGTTGCTTTCATCTGAAAAAAGTACTTTGGACCACTGAGTAACAGTCCAGTGCTGCTTCTCTGTAGCCCAGGTCAGGCGCTTCTGCCGCTGTTTCTGGTTCAAAAGTGGCTTTACCTGGGGAATGCGGCACCAGCCCATTTCCTGCACATACCTGTACACGGTGGCTCTGGATGTTTCTACTCCAGACTCTACTGCTTCCGCAGGTCCCCCAAGGTCTGGAATCGGTCCTTCTCCACAATCTTTCTCAGGGTCCGGTCACCTCTTCTCGTTGTGCAGCGTTTTCTGCCACACTTTTTCCTTCCCACAGACTTCCCACTTAGGTGACTTGATACAGCCCTCTGGGAGCAGCCTATTCGTTCAGAAATTTCTTTCTGTGTCTTACTCGTTTAGAGGACCTTTTCATGATATGCTAATTTTTTGAGATAGGAATTTTGGGTTTTCATTAGCTGTATGCCAAAATCATCAATATTAAAACAATGACAGGCTTGAACTACTTCAGGTGTGTGTAATGAATCTGAAATATATGAAAGTCTAATGTTTATCAGTACATTACAGAAAATAATGAACTTTATCACAATATGCTAATTTTTTTTGAGAAGGACCTGTAACTGTCAGATACCAGTGTTGGTTTACAATACTAATCAGGCTGTTTGTGATGTAGCTAATGGCTACAGGCGTCAGGCTTTTATAAAGCATCCTGTTTTCTGTTATCTCGCTGCTGCACAGTACTGTTTGGGTCATTTTATTACTGCCACCTCAGGCATTATTGTACCCGCTGACTTTGATCCTGCTGATAGAGCAGTGTGCTTCAAAGTGTGTCTGCCCTGGGAATAGCAGCTCCTAAATGAGGAGCACAACACTGTCCCAATTGTGGTCAGCTTTATTTATTTTTTCCCCCCCACCATGAAGTGAGCAGGAGCAGCGTTGTCATCAGGTCAGTGTGATGCCTGTTTAATTAGCTTAGATGCCAAGAAGTCCAGCAGTCACGCTGTTGCTGTACCAAATTGAAATCTTGCCAGGTAAACATGTAGGATTGTCTCATTCAAAAAGCACCAAGAAATGTTAATGGTATGTATGCAATAACTTGGCAGTTATTCACCACACTTAGGCCACAAGTGAAAGTGTTACTGGAGATGCCAAACTGGGATCAAACGACTCTTTTCACCTTCCTAACCACCTATAGTTACCTCACCCTTCACAGAAATCTTCAAGAACTACTATTCATTCATTCATTCATTCGGTCATGGCTCTACACTCAGCTTAATGCTCTACATGTGACAGTCCTGTAAACCAGAGTTTATACTTCTGGGTTATAGTGGAATGTGTAGAGGAGGTTTAAGGGAATTAAATGTGGGCTATGGCTTAATTCTATTTGTGTAGTGCTCTGAGAGAGGTTAAAAGGGAAGGTTGAAGATGTATTTTCATTAACAGAGTGCAGGTTATAAGATTAGTAGCTAAAAAGGCTGTTGTTATTGTAAAAGCTGTTCAATTTGTGTAAGCCTGCCACTAAATCACTGCTATGTTGAGCTGTAAAAATGTATTCATGCACGCTGTAGAACAGGTTTTTGTTGTAGTCAGTTGTAGCGTGGGAAAATCAAGGAAAGCTATCATAGTGCTTGTTTCAGTTTGCCAGCAGGGTAATCTATGTCATGGGTTGTCAGAGCTATAAAGGTGTGTAGGAGTTTAAAGAAACATTGTGATTAAAAAGACCTTTGTGACATGCTTTATCTGCATTTCTTATCCTAAACAAAAAAATATCTACATGTGTGTAACTGCTTGTCCTTTATCTTCAGGTGGAAGTGTTTGGGAGTTTCAGCACTGGTCTTTATCTGCCAACAAGGTGAGCTATGCAGCATTCATCATTTTTGCCAAACTGTAACTGAACTGGCTTATTACCACAGTTACTTAACTCACCTATGGAGAAAGTGCTCTGTCTAGCCAGGCTTTGAGGGTCAAGTGGTTTAGTAATTTTAGCACCACTGATCCTGGAGCTCGTAAAGGATTTACTCAGAGTGGCTCCCCACTGCTGACAGACAACAAGAAGACAACAACACCCCACCCCCCTCAACACACAGGCAGGCATGCCACCTGCATTAGTGAACTCTTAACACCATACTGAGCGCTTTAAAAGGGCTCAGCTGTTCATTAATGCTTTATTTTTCACTGACTGATTTCTTTGACATTTTTGGATCATTTCTAGAGACATGACTGTTTGTATTGAGCTGCCAGACTAGAGTGTTTTGTGGTCTGCGTGTATATTTTTGTTTGCACGCCTCTTGTTTGTACTGGGTGCTTGTGTGTGACACATGGCACTGCTGACTTAATACACATTGGCTGACTCTTAAAAGGCTCTGTCAGGAGCTGCACATTGCTTTTCCACAAGAGGGAACCAAAGCCATCTGCCATCTATCTGCAGTTATCTAACACACAGGATAGGTTTAAGGTGGACCACTTGTGCGTTTCCTTGGCATTTGTTTTGTGTATGCAGTTAGTGATGGAAGCTCATGCTCAAATTTTGAAATGATGTCACAAGTAATTCTTCTGAGTCACACATTTGGGCTTCACACGTCCACACCCTGCTTGTAATGCTCAGCAGAGACTGGACCACAGTTTGAGAACCCACAGCCTTAAAATTACTTTTGAACTTCGGGGCTAAGACAGGGCAGTATAAGAAAGATGAGGATTATATAAAACTTTTGTGTACTTGATTACAAATTATGGAACAAGTGAACTTCAAATCCAGCTGGTTTATCATATAATACCTGTTGACTGGAGTAGAAAATTTTAGCAAAATCACGCCACACTCACTTGTACAGAGGAACAATGTGCAGTGTCTTTATGTGCGACGATAAATTTCAGCTGAAGTTATTTTAGTTGTGCACCTAATGTTAAAGCTGCATTGTTTTTAGTTTAGTGAGGGTCAATATTTTTGTCACATGACAAACTTGAAACTAAATGTTTTGCTGTGAAGATAAACCAGAAATGCTTCTGCGGTGTGTTGGTGTTTTTGAGGGACTCATATAGAAGAGTTGGATTAAAATAACTTTTTTTTCCCTCCTCTTCATTTTCCCCTCTCAACAGTGACATTGACCTGGTAGTTTTTGGGAAGTGGGAGTCACTCCCTCTCTGGACTTTAGAAGAGGCGCTCCGAAAGAAAAACGTCGCAGATGAAAACTCCATCAAAGTTTTGGACAAAGCCACAGTAAGACTTCATTTCCAGTTTTTCTTCTGTGTTTAGAGGTATAAATCTGTAAAGCCACAACCTGTGGAAAAAGCAAACATGGAATCATTGCAAGCTACTAATTATCTGCAATAAATCAGATTCATGTAGAGCAATTCGCCTTAGTTTTCAGTGTCTTCAATTCAGGCAAGCAGCTGTATGAAATCACTGATGACGCTGATAAGCATAGTTGTCTTATTATAGTCAGGCATGTGTACAGACATGCACATGAAGAGAAATGCCAGCATCAGAACTTTGGTATGCTTCAAGTGTTTTGTTGCTACAAATGACAGAGTACATTTCATCCAAACTAAAGTGATGTGGTTCTAGCAGTGGCACAGCATGTAATGATCTTGAAGCTAACATTGTCATTCATATCACATCATTTTTGTTTTTTCAACCAATTCCAAAAGTTTAATTAACAATCTGTGCTTTGTTAATAGATTTTTCCTAACATTTGGGTTTATACCACCTCAGAAGATTTAGTAAAAGCCTTTTCTGCTTTGCAACTGTTGCTTATTATGGTTCTTAAAAAGCCTATAAGCAGTTGTAGGGGAATATCAAGTGGATTTTAGTTGAGGATTATCAGTTGTGTATGATTGCATGTGAACCTGTTGTTTTCACACTTACAGACACACTTGGACACAAAGTAGTTTATAGGTGCAGATTTAAAATTATAAATGTCTTTTATAACAAGTGTGAGGGATTCGTATTCTGTGTCACACATGTTCCAGGTTCCCATCATTAAACTGACAGACTCTTACACTGAAGTTAAAGTGGACATCAGCTTCAATGTGACGAGTGGAGTGAAAGCTGCACGTCTCATCAAGGAATTCAAAGAGGTACAGTTTACAGTACAGTTTCTGTTCAGTATGTATGATCCTTTTTTTTGCTCCATGTATTTTTCTGTATTAACACCTGTAAGGCTGAGGTCCCTCTTTTAGAGATGTGTACATTGTTTGAGCACTGTTGTAGTTGATCTTAGACCTTAATCTGTGTGGGATCACCCCGAGGTCTTCCTGAATCCTGAAGATGCTTGCTTTCTCGTGAGGCTACTTTATACAAAAATGTACAATATAATAATCCCTATTGTCTTTATTCTGTAGAAATATCCTGTGCTGCCTTATCTGGTCCTGGTGCTGAAGCAGTTTCTACTGCAACGGGACCTCAATGAGGTTTTTACCGGTGGAATTGGCTCCTACAGTCTCTTTCTCATGGCTGTCAGCTTTCTGCAGGTTGGTTCTGTAGTTTAAACCCAGCCGCCCAATGTTCCGAAACAAAATACAAAGACTACAAAATATAAAAACCCTTACCTGTGAATAAAATGTTCAGAAATTTGCAGTTTAAACTGAGAAACAAGAATTGCAGCAACTTACTGATTTACAGTACTTCTAACAACCACCTGTACTTTGTTTCCAGCTTCACTACAGGGAGGATGTGTTTGGTCTCAACATCAACATTGGTGTTTTTCTCATTGAATTCTTTGAGCTCTATGGGCGCAACTTCAACTACCTGAAAACAGGCATCAGGATAAAAGACGGCGGGTGCTACGTTGCCAAAGACGAGGTTCAGAAGAACATGTTGGATGGCTACAGGCCCTCCATGCTCTACATTGAGGACCCACTACAGCCAGGTAGAAATTATTCTAATTCCTCAGAGGTGTTGAATCTTAAATTGGTGCAACATGCATATTTAAATGCACAAGCCTTTGCTACACAAACAGTGTGTCGATAAAAAGCAAAGAAAATCCAGTCTGATCTTCAGTATTATATTAGCGTGACTGTAAAAACTGCTGCTCCAGTCTGACTATAATGTCACATACTGCAATTAAGACCTCATTATTTTTTTGGCTTCAGACTTGCAGAGCCATCTGTGTTATTCTAACCAAATGTAATATATAATGAAGGCGAATAATTATGAAATAGCAGAAACCTTAAAAAGTGCAAGTGGTTAAAGCCATACCTTATCAAAAGATTCAACACAGAACTTAAATGGTAGAAAATGGTGTTGTCATTAAACGGGCAATGTGGAATTGATAATTCTTCATCGTATTGGCGTGTTGGTAATGTTCTCACCTTCTGTCTTGTGTCCAACAGACAATGATGTTGGCCGCAGCTCTTACGGTGCCATGCAAGTGAAGCAGGCGTTTGACTACGCCTACGTGGTGCTCAGCCATGCCGTGTCACCCATCGCCAAATTCTACCCCAACAATGAGAGTGAGAGGTAAGGAACAAATTCAAGAAACTTGCGAGGACTTGTCTAATGCTAATTTAATTTCTTAATACTGAAATTCTCATTCTTTGGACTTAAACAACTGAGACAGTAGAATCAGTGATTGTTTTGGTACAGTCACATTCAGAGCGGAGGGTTATCAGCAAAAACAAGGGCTTCTTACAGTTTATCTTCAGTCTGTGAAATGATATCTACTTTCTTATACTTATTAGTTATTGTAAGAAAAAATTTTGTTGCTTGCATCACTTGATGCACACAAACCCTAATAACATTTGTATTCAGACTGCTGTTTTACTATGTATTTCTCTCTTGTGTCCTATCACAGCATACTTGGCCGGATCATCCGTGTGACTCAGGAAGTGGATGACTACAGAGAATGGATCCGAAAAAAATGGGGAAGCCCACTCAACAGTATGTTCAGGTTTTCTCATGTGTTTGAAAAAAGTAACTGCAAAGTAACTTTGACCCACTAAAGATCAGCAGTTCACTGTCTGCTGAATGTACTAATAACTCCAGACCAATTGTAGACCAAATGTAATCTTTACAGGCTTAATGTGTTCACTCTGCATTTGTCTTTTCCCGGCTTCTGTAGAAAATGAAGTCACATTGTTTGAATCGCAGCAGCTTGATGAGCGCAACAACAACGTTCCAGATGACGACAATGATCCTGTGGTGGCTGTACTGTCAACTCCTCTCAGCAAAACATCCTCCAACTCTTCTTCCCCGTCACTCCGCTCCTCTCCCTCCTCCTCCCCACTGTCGCCGTCTTCCACATCCTCTACTTCCACCTCAAGTGATGGGGTCAGTCCTGTGGCTGCATACATATTTCAAATATGACATTATTACAAATATCTGTAACATTTAAAGCTTCCTAAGAAAGATTTATAGGTGACAAAATATTTTGGAAATTATATTTTGTAACAAATTTTGTCCCCCACCCAGGACTCTGATAGTACACCTTGTAAGACTGCCAAACAGCAGCCCAGCCGAGGATCCAGTGCTCACAGAGAAAAGTCTGCTGCTGTCAGCAATCACAGAACACAGAGCCACACTACCAGCACTCCACCTGGAGGCAACAAGGGAGGAAAGGTACTCACAGCTTCACATTAAATTCACACATACATCTCAAGATACCACAGACGTATCAATCTAACTTTTGACTAATTGTGATAGTTGTTAACCTCTTTAAATCAAGGATTTATCTTATTGAGATTTTTCAAACAGATCCAGTTTAAGAGCAAAGATTGAGGAACACGTAAGACAAAAAGAAATTATAAAGGTTTATAGGTTGCAAGAGGAACTACAGATGCATAAATATAACATTTTAACATTTCAATTGCAAAATCATAGAATGCAACTTAATGTTTTTTGCAGTAAATTTGGGCAATATTTAAGAGTAATGGCTAATGTTAGAATGCCCTGTGCTGGTAACTGCTGGATAACTTTGATTTGTATTTATTTTTTCTGGATAATGAAAGATTGCAAAAGAAATGGAGAAGCTTTTCTAGTGTGCTTTTTGTCACATTTCTGCACCATCACTGGCAAGTTACATTGACACTGTACAGCAGGTAAAATATTGAACACATCACCAATTTTCCAAGTAAATGTATTTCTAAAGGTGCTATTGACATGAAATCAACAAAATGTTGGTAACAGCCCATCTAAGCACACATGCAAAGAAATTAAACCATAAGAAATGACATGAGGGGGAAAAAGTGTTGAACACATGAAAAAAAGGGAAGTGCAAAAAGGCATAGCAAGTCATGACTTCAGCTGAAATCTCAGCTCTCGCAAGACCTTTGCAACCTTTTTATTGCAAAACACACAGATGGCATCAGCTACAGAAGAATTTCTAAACTGAAGGTTCCAGTGAGCACTGTTGGGGCCGTAATCCTGAAGTGGAAAGAACATCATTTCACCATAAACCAGGTGCTCCTGCAAGATTTCAGACAGAAGTGAAAAGAATTGTTACAAGAGTTGTCCAAAAGCCAATGACCACAGAGCTACAGCAGGTACAGTTGTTTCAAAGAAAACAATAAGTATTTTAATGCCATAGTGCACACCATGTCTGGAGGTCAAAAGGCACTGCATATTGCCCCCCCAAATACCGCACAAACAGTGAAGTACAAATCAGTTGAGCATCATGATATAGGGCTGGGCTTTTGTTTTGTTTTTTTGTTGTTGTTTTTTTGGGGGGGGTCTTCAGCATATGGGACTGGAATGCTTCATAGACTTGAAGGAAAGATGAATGGAAAAATATACCGACACATCCTTGATTAAAAATCTGCTGCCATCTACCAGGAGGATGAAGCTGGAACAAGGATGGATGTTTTAGCAAGACGATGATTCCAAACACTGCCAAGGGACCTCTCAATTGATTTCAGAGAAAGTACAGCTGCTACAATGCCCCAGCCAACCTGACCTGAATCCAACTGAAAGTCAGTGTAACAAAACAAAAACAAATAAAACCTCCCAAAAAACTAAAGGTCAGAGTTCATAGAAGGGAACTTTCAGATTTTGAAGACTGTTTGTTTGGACAACTGGGCCAAAATCACACCGCAGGAGGGTCTTGAACAAACAAAGACTTTTGTACAAAGTATTACTTGTTCAGTACTTTATCCCTGTGTCATGTCTCATTATTACACATAATTTATGGACATCAGTGGTTTGATTTCTTTGCATGTGTGCATTGGATGGGTTGTTACCGACATCTGGTGATTTCATCTAAATGGCACCTCTAGAAATATATTGAGTTGAAGTGCTTATTTTACCCGCTGCATGTCTACGGAAATTCCACCACTATTAATAACTAAATGTTTTGTCCTCTGCCTCCAAGGCCAGGATGTCTCGTTCTCACCAAAAGAGTGGCCATCACGGGCAGCAGACCAACTTCTCCGGTGGCAAAAGCCATCCGAGCAACAAGCCGCACCACCACCAGGCCAGCAGCAAGAGGAGGAAAAATGTGCGAGACTCTACACAAGAGGATCTTTACAGATAGGGTTAATTTTGCTAGCATCACCCCAGATCTCCCTTCCTTTTCTGCAACGGACTGTCACATCTTACTTCTGCTGCCAGACTCGAGGCTTGGGAGACTACTAGTATTGAAACATCGTCCAGAACTCTTTCAATCTGGCTTTTCAGGGTGACGAGCAACATCCTCTAGCAGGGAGGAAAAACTCACAAAGAGAATCGTAATTGGAAATGGACATAATTTCATGGACTTGAACTGAAATCACAAAGGGTAAACGGTCAGTTTCCAGCTTCCCAACAGCTTCTTGTAAGGAGTGGGGTTTTTCTTTCCATAGCCAGCACCTACACAATATGCCTCTTGCGCCTCCTGCTGTACAGGAATGGACAGGCCAGGTTTGTGAATCAGCTCTGGAGCAATACCTGGAACTGCTGGCTGGAAAATAGGATCAAAGGTTTTAAAGAGAAATTAAAGTATGCAAATGGCTTAAAATGTACAAAAAAAAGTTATGTTGAACAGAAAATGTGTATGAAGATTTTTTTTTTTTTTTTTTAAATGATGGTCACTTACAAATGCAATCAATAAGAGCGGGGAAATAACTTATGCATGATATGTTTTTAGTTGATTTAAATTGTTTTGTTATGTCTAAACAGGTTATAAAAAGATTTGTACAAAAAAACACACAAAATAAGCAAAAAACTGTTTAAAAAAAAATCACAACTAAGAGGAACCTATTTCGTATGACATTTTTACAGACAATTTGAAGTCGTATAAACATGCACATTTTGCTCCCGCTGCTTTGGGTCCCATTGCCAACAGAAATCATCAGCATCTAGTTTTTCTCCTGTTTGCTTTCTGAGTGTGCTACAGTGTTAACAGTTAGCCCTGAGTGAGCCTTTGCTCACAATACAGCCCTATAGATGAGCAGAGGGAGCTCGAGTTCTCTTATCCAGCTCAGTCGCATCAGTGTAGAGGCTTTAAGACTACAGGTTTGAAACGTATAGGGCGATAATGGGTTTTATTGGGGGGAGGGGGGACAAAAAAACAACAAAATCCTACACTTGAAAACGTGTCATCAATGCGATAATAATCTGTTTCTCTGATAATTTACAAACTACAAAATCATTTGTATTTGTTAAATGTATTTATTTTTTTATTAATTGTATGAACATAGTATGGATCTATGTGTTTAACATTAGAGCCCATATCTTTGAGTCCTATATTTGAAATGGGATAAGTTGTCGGGAGGTGGGTTGGGGTCGGGCATGTTAGGATACAGGAAGATGCCACCTTTTTATTGTTGTACTACTACTACTTTTTTTTTTTTTTTTTTTTCTCTCTTGTTCCACTGACAGTTGAGTGACCAAGGTACTTTGAACAATTTAAGACCATTTTACAAGTCATGTGGTGAGAATTTTCTATTCATGTGGCTGGTCTACCTAGTTTAAGAGAGACTATTTGTTTTACGGTTTATAAATCAACAGAACACTTCTGTCATTGCAGTACAGCAACTAACCTGTAGATGGAGTTATTGCTCCAAGTCTTAATCCACAGAGTTTGGGCTTGTATACTGCATTTGGGGTTTTTTTTCCCTTTTTTTTTTTTTTTTTTTTTTTGGGTTTGTGTGCGATTGTGATTGACATAAGCTTGGTGTCTTATCTGAATAGGCAGCTGCACATAGCAAACTTTCAACTTAAACAGTTTTTCTAGGAGGGAGTCTCACACCGAAGCACAGTGCAGTCCCCTCGTCATCTACCTTTCTCAGATGTGACAAGAATCACCCACAGTAAAACAAGTAGCCAGCAATAACCACCACCTCACGTTATAGAATGCTACTCCACAATGACTACTGTAGCGACACAATGTTATGCTCACCACCGAGCTATGTTATGTTTAGATGGAGCAGGATCAGGACACTTTTAAGTCAACTTACTGTTATTTGGTGTTGAATTATTAAAAAAAAAAAACACACAAAAAAACCCACAAAAAAAACCTAGTTCCACTACCCTTCCAACACCTCACTCATCCTCAAGTACTACAGCTGAGGTTTAAAAAAATGCAGTATAACAGCGCTGGTCTTGTGGTCGACAGACAAGGAGAAAGGTGAATCAAGTTGTGCCATCTGAATGTCCACTGACCATGTTTCTTCACAGCAGGAAAGCTTTGACCCCAACTGTACTCATTTGAAATGTTTTTCTGCAGCTATTACAATCCATGCAATAAAAACCATATCATTAAACCATATGTTGAGACAAGTTTCTGGTCTGCCTTTGACTTTTATTTTGAATTGTCTGTCTCTTTGTTGACTAAATTAAATAATTGTAAGGTCACTTAAAATGAAAAGCAGCATTGTGTTGGGGTGTGAGAGGGACATCTCCAGAGGGGAGCTCATCTGAAAGTCTCCAAGAGCATGAAATGAACCAGTGGTGCAAATACTCCTGTATTTGACTGAAATTCTTTTATTTTGCATGCAAATATTGTATGTAACTCATACTCCACATTGTTTCAGTGATTAAAGCTTTAAAATGTATAAACCCTACTAAAAATGTATTGAAAACTTAAACCACAAGGTGGCAGCATCTTACCAAAAGGTTTTATTGTAGGCAACTACGCTAACCAGCATTGCATTCTGTGCAAGTTTGAAATTACAGTCTTGAAAGACGTTTTTATGGTGGTTTTAACAAAACTGCACAGACGTTTCTAGTGTTCTCAATAAGTACGATGACAGAAATATAAATGCAGTACAGATATTAAGTTAACATCAAAGATAATTGCAGCCACCGTAAGCAAAAATAGTTTTAAACTCTTGTGCAAAACTACTCTTCACACAATACATCTCTCTTAGTTCATAGGACTCTCCTGCATGAGCCTCAAAATAGTAGCCAATGCTTTCTATACTATATTTAACCGGGCTCCCATCTTTGCCCAATGTTGAAAAAAGTCTGGTTAACGCCCCTGGTGTGTGACAGTGATGGAGGAGGGGCGTGCTCGCTTGGCGCAACGCGCGCACGGGCAATTGAAGAGTAGAGAAGAGGCGCACGGGGACCACGCACTCAATGAGCACTTACCGGTTCGTTTATGTACGATTTATTTCCCGGAAGACCTTTAAGTCTCTCAGGTAAGATGCTAAACTCTTGTTTGATTTAAAAAACTAAACAAAACAAAAACGACCCTTCCTGACACATTAACACCTGCATGCTCAAGAGAAGGGTAACTGGTTGCACGGGGGGAAAACGGTTAACACAAGGATGTCTCAGCGGAAAACTTTCCATCTCTGGCAACACCTTTTCATTTAAGTCGAGGTTTATATATATATATATGTGTGTGTGTAAATTTGTCGAAGTCTAAAGTTAAATAAAATGACACTTTTCTTGATCTCCGCATCGATTTTCCTTGACGCATTTTTACCTGCCTGCTCTTGTCATCCAGACTGCAAGAAGTTGAATTGGTGTGTTTCGGAAATGAAGCTACTCACTCCTGACTCGATCTAAGCGACCTGCCTTTGAGAGTTAGAGCTTCAAATGTTAATATTGAAATCCTCTTTGTCACATATTTAGTGCGAGTTTGTTCGAGTTGTAGGTGGAGAAACTGTCTGAAACTGTGAGAAATCAGAAAGTGGATTTATCCCTTGTTCTAAACGGGCTTTCGGTCTGCCATGCGTTTGTGTCAAATGTGTATCTCCTTGTATGTCACCGGGTAATGACTGGTAGTGTTTCTCACTCATTTATTGAGCGCACCCATCCAAATATAACCAGTTTATTTACTTCGGCATGGATTAAACTCTACCAGTGATCCTGTGATGTCTTTTCTCCGTGCTCTGGTGTTCTTCAAACCAACAAGGGCATTTTAGGGAAGGTAAAATTGTTTTTAATAAGTAAGTTGCTTTTTGGCAGGCTGGATGTTGCTGATTTAAAATAGTTTTATCTCTTCAAATCTCTTCCTACAACATATGGTCCCCGTTTCTACCACGAATAGTGCCCCCGTCAGTGCCTGTATACTCATTTCAGAGTGAAACTGGCTTTAGTCCTTTAGTAACTGGAGCACAACACAGTGCGTGCTTCAGAAGGCGCTTTACTGTTTGAGTTTAAAATCGAAATTGAATTTGATTTATTTACAAATCAGTTTAAAATGATCTAATATTAAATGACGTTATCTGCACTTTTTAATTAGTGGTCATTAAAACAACAGTTGTGGAGCTGTGCTGCGAGATCCCAGAGAAAGCAGCATGAGTCATTTTTAATGAAATCAAAATAACTAACCATCCGATTTTAATAATATTTTAACTTCTCACACAGTGTTTGTCCATTTTTTTAGATATCCATCTATGAGCTCAGATTTCATTTAAGTGGATTTAAAATGACCTTAAATTGATTTTAATAATATATTCACAATACAGAAAAACGTTGATTCCTATATCTCACTGACAACAGTTTTCCCGGGGGCTTCTTTATTTTTGCAGGAAATGGTCCGTGTATTATTTGGGTGCATCACAGTGAGTGTGAGGTAGTTTTATTATTATCTTAAAGTTAGACATATTAAGAGCTATTTTTGTTGTTGTGAAGTTCAGTCTGTTTCCTAAATAGAAAGCAACCGCACATTGTCAGCCCATGTATTTATTGAGCCAGCAGTGTGCATAATTTTGCCTGAATGTAATGTTACAGCATAGGTGATGTGATCTCTGAAAGCAGAACATACAGGACATAGTTTTAAGGGATTATAATGGTCGGCTGATGTATAGCTTTTCAGGCAAATCTGTTTATGTGCACACAGTCCACTCGCTTGCTTTGGTCTGAATAGAAGATTAGACATCAGCTGAACAGCTTACATACACAACTCGCAATATATGGCTTCACTTGAAATCGGTCTTTGTGATAATTTATTGCAAATAGTTTGAGAAATGATATGTAAACTCCATCACATCTGAGTATTTAATGTTGCACTTCCTCAGCTGTTACTTTCCGTAAAGTGAAGCTGCAGCGAAGTCATTTCTTGGCATCGGCAGGTAGTTTAAACTGTGGATGAAGGCCATATTACTTCTCCTAAGAGCCAGGAAGAGATTGTGTAGCTGTACAAGTGACTTCTGAAAACACCAATTGGCTTTGTGTTTCTTCTCTACAAAGCTGTTCTGGTGATAAACTCTTTACATGGCTTAAAAGCTTTTTTTTTGTTTACGCTGTGATGATGTGTAAACCCAAGAACCGAATGACATGTGCATTCCTGCTATCATATTCTGGGTACATGGATAGGCTAATTCTCATGTTTCTGCTTGTTTGAGCCTACTCACTGTTACTGACTCCATCGGGATAAGAGACATAGCTTCTGTGGGGCGGCTGTGTATCACTTGCTTGATTACTAATCTGATCCCTTTTCCAATTCTCATAAGTACAGGCGGCTTATGGATTGACCACTTGCTGTTATTTTTAATGACATCACTTTGTTTTAATTTAATCTAGGCAGTGAAAAACATTGAAGCCTAAAATGGTGAGACTACCATGTATAATGGTCAGTGTAAAATATCTGCAAGCAAGAGAAATCATTGCTTTGACGTATGGAGCTCATGTGTTTTAATGTAATGGAGGGGTTAGTCTATGCAGTGGCAGTGGTGTTAAATTCTTGGTCATGGCTCAGCAGGTGAATGCGTTACTGCAATTCCCTAAATAACCCTAACCCGTTGACAGAAAAGCTGTAATCTAAATCGTAACCTATACATTAGCATTGGCCACTGGTGTGCAGTTATCCTTTGTGATGGTATGATGTATGTAATTTTGACACGATGAAAACTGTGTTGTAATTTTGCAGATTGATTTTACAGTTTGATGCACCCAAACAGGGTTTAGCTGTGAGTGCGCACAAAAAAATCCCAAACTATAACAAAACAGATTGTGGGGAATGACACCAGGGTCTGCTTTGTGATGATAATAACTGGTAGTTCAGTTGTTTTGTGTTTCTTCGCCCTCTCGCGTGGAGCCTCAGCTGACCATGTCGCTAGTATAAGACAGCAGTTCCCAGTGTGTGGTTTCAGTGCTAGCATGTCTTCATCAGTGGGGTTTGTTGACAACCATTATTTTTCATGTTATGTATTCATAGTCTGCACTGTCATGCATCCTTAGTAAAAATGTTAATGCATTGGAGTAAAATGAATCAGGTCATTTTGTAGGCTAACGTAATCAAATTTATTCAAATTTGCATCCTTTGGTTTGGTGTTTATCTCATTAAGCTATGGCCAATTACTAACTCCACTGTAAAATTTGATGATAATACTATGAAACACTATTAGCAATTATCCGTTAGCCACACTGTCTGTCTGTTATCAGTAAGGTAGTGGCTTGCAGCTATGGTTGAGTAATAAAGCTATAACATTAATATAGAAGGTAGGCAACAAATGTCACCAGACAGTGTCCATTTGACAGGAAAACACAGTTATGTGTCCAAAACACACTATGTCCCCATGGATATCAAAGATGGTATCGGGTATCAAGTATTTTCCTCGGTATCAGTATCGAGTTTTGAAATTCAAGTATCGTGACAACCCTGGTTAGCGGATACCTGAGTCTGTCTGGTCTCCAAGCAAAGGATGGGCAGTATAGCCGCAAAATGATATCACAAGATTTCAAGAAAATTTGCGATAATGATATTACTGACAGTATCTTTTCATTGATCCTTGTAGCTTACAGAGAGCGGTAGCAAGCTTCAACACTGTTATCAAAAAATATTTTCTACCTGAAATGTTACATTTAGGATCGAGCTTTTTAACCACCTGGGCCGAGGTAGCTTTTCCACCATGTAACCACATCCTTAATTTCTATCCACCTTTGCTCTTCCTGTCATAATGGAGAGCAGCCAGCGACACCTGGTGGAGTCATTTGTTTATATTTGTTTCGCACATCACCAGCTGTGTTCAATCTTTAGTGGAAACAGTTTTCCTGTATATTATGTAAAGTATTTTGTTTTGTTGGAAGCTGTTGAAGTAGCTCGGGTTTTGCTAAATCGTCCTCGGAGGCTGACGCACGGCTCTTGCCTTCAAACTTGCCCAGGCTTGTGTCATTGTTGAGCACACTGTGGAATTTAAACACGTGGTTTCACGGTAGCAGTGATGTTTCGATTTGACATTTATTAATAATGTTTAATTGCAGACAATATGACATGGCATAGCCCTACTCCAGACGTTAACAACAGCTACAGAATCTTGTTTTTGTCATTTGAGCTGAATGACGGCCTATATGGACAGAGTAATAAAGCAGAGGGCTTGGGGAGAAGAGTAATTTTAGGGCTTGATAAAATACGTTACTGTAACTTCATTCCAGCTATCCATTATAACCCTTCTGTGTTGGTTTCCAAAAACACTTCTCAGGCTATATTTGTGTGAGTTTCACTTCACCTTTGGTGTAAATATAACTTCAGTCAGATGACCTGTTTGGTTTTTTTTGCTGCAAACATTGGAAACCACCGAATTAAATTGCATAAGTGTTCTGCAGCAGTATGGACACCTACACGCCTCAGTTTGTGAAGGAAAAAAAAAAGTACAGATAACTCAATATAGGTATGTAAACTTATGTTAAATGCAAATGTAAATGGGCATTTGCAGTGTAAATGGTGCCTTTCTCTTCTAAGCAAATGAAAGAAGATGAGTGTGCCCTGTTTAATTTGACCGCTCCTGTGTTTTGAAACGGGTACACAGCGTTATCATCAGCGCTGAAGAGAATCTTGCTGAGTTGTGCGTCGCTTACCTAAACGCACGCATATATATATATATATATATATATATATATATATATATATATACTGGATACTGGAATGCCTAGAATTGTACAAGATCAATGGGACCCTAAGAGCCTTCATCAGGAACTCAATGGGGATGTGGCGTACAACACTAGAGGCCAACTCCAAGCCCATAGCACAAGTTACCATCAAGTGCGGGATCTACCAAGGAGATGCTCTGTCCCCACTGCTGTTCTGCATAGGCCTGAACCCCCTCAGTGAGATCATTAACAAGACTGGCTACGGATACCGACTACGGAACGGAGCAGTTGTCAGCCACCTCCTGTACATGGATGACATCAAGCTGTATGCCAAGAGTGAACGAGACATCGATTCACTGATCCACACTACCAGGCTATACAGCAATGACATTGGAATGTCGTTCGGACTGGAGAAGTGTAGTCGGATGGTAACAAAGAGAGGGAAGGTAGTCAGAACTGAGGGGATTGAACTACCAGAAGGCAACATTGCAGACATAGAGGACAGTTACAAGTACCTGGGGATCCCGCAGGCAAATGGGAACCATGAAGAGGCCGCTAGAAAGGCTGCAACCACCAAGTACCTGCAGAGGGTCAGGCAAGTCCTGAGGAGTCAGCTGAATGGTAAGAACAAGATCCGGGCCATCAACACGTACGCCCTGCCCGTGATCAGGTACCCTGCTGGGGTAATAAGCTGGCCAAAGGAGGAGATAGAAGCCACTGACATAAAGACAAGAAAGCTCCTGACCATGCATGGAGGGTTTCACCCCAAGTCCAGCACCCTGAGGCTGTACGCTAAGCGGAAGGAAGGGGGCCGGGGACTGGTGAGTGTCAGCACCACAGTCCAGGATGAGACAAGGAACATCCAAGAATACATTGGGAAGATGGCCCCAACTGACCGAGTGCTCAGTGAATACCTCAGGCAGCAGAAACCCAAGAAAGAGGAGGGAGACGAGGAACCATCATGGAAGGACAGGCCCCTGCACGGTATGTACCACCGGCAGATAGAGGAGGTGGCTGATATCCAGAAATCCTACCAGTGGCTGGACAAAGCTGGACTGAAAGACAGCACAGAGGCACTAATCATGGCAGCACAAGAACAAGCTCTGAGTACAAGATCCATAGAGGCTGGGGTCTATCACACCAGGCAAGACCCCAGGTGCAGGCTGTGTAAAGATGCCCCAGAAACAATCCAGCACATAACAGCGGGGTGCAAGATGCTAGCAGGCAAGGCATACATGGAACGCCATAACCAAGTGGCCGGCATAGTGTACAGGAACATCTGTGCCGAGTATAACCTGGAAGTCCCGAGGTCAAAATGGGAGATGCCCCCAAGGGTGGTGGAGAATGACCGAGCTAAGATCCTGTGGGACTTCCAGATACAGACGGACAAAATGGTGGTGGCTAACCAACCGGACATAGTGGTGGTAGACAAACAGAAGAAGACGGCCGTAGTGATCGATGTAGCGGTTCCGAATGACAGCAATATCAGGAAGAAGGAACACGAGAAGCTGGAGAAATACCAAGGGCTCAGAGAAGAGCTCGAGAGGATGTGGAGGGTGAAGGTAACGGTGGTCCCCGTGGTAATCGGAGCACTAGGTGCGGTGACTCCCAAGCTAGGCGAGTGGCTCCAGCAGATCCCGGGAACAACATCGGAGATCTCTGTCCAGAAGAGCGCAGTCCTGGGAACAGCTAAGATACTGCGCAGGACCCTCAAGCTCCCAGGCCTCTGGTAGAGGACCCGAGCTTGAAGGATAAACCGCCCGCAGGGGCGTGCTGGGTGTTTTTTTTTTTATATATATATATATATATATATATATATATATAAATGAGCTAACACCTATGTGCAACATATACTCTTGGTTTGTGCTTGACAAAGATAATGACCTTGACAGGAAATGTGGGGAACCTTCACCGGATGCACAATGTGACTTCTCACAGGTTTTTCTTAAGAACTAGAGTTGACACCATCTGTGAAGCTGAGAGGAACACAAGCTGTCTCTTTGTGCTGCTTTCAGTATCGTTCTTGCTTGGCAGCATGCTTATTTCTCTTTTTGGCTATATTGTTGTTGTTTTTTTTTAAAAAGCACATTTTTTTTCCCAACAAGAGTGGGAGCTGGCAACACAGAATGGCACAAGAACATATTTAAAGTTTTTAAATACTAATACATTAAAACCCTCACCAAATCTCAGGAAGCATCATTTTTGAACAATCATTTTAAAGTACATGTCTGATCTCTTTGAGTGTATTGAGATGGGGTTGTGTGTCAGGATAAAGCTATTTTCCCTCTTTACTGTTGAGTACTTCCTTCCTATCAGTCTCAGTAGAGAAATTCCATCCAGATTTGTCCTCATTAAGCACGCACGCACACACACAGGCAGTGTTTCTTACTAATAGGCATTTTCTGTTGTTATTAGACCTCATCATGTTCTTAAAATGCTTCTAGCCACTTACAGCACTGATAATTTCTCCAATTTCTCCCCTCTTTCCTGTCTTTTCTCTCTTCGTCGCTCATTTTTCAATCTCGCTTTCTCTCATCTGCTTCGGAGCAGGCTCTCTCGCTCTGCTGTCTCTCCCCTTCAGGCTCGAAAGGAGAAGGGTTCCTCTAGGTGGACAGTGTGCTAATCCTCGAACACACAGTGGGGACTAATCGGACTCATTAACTCTCGACTCTAGTGCTTTCACCCAGGGATCACAGCTAATCCTTTTTCGGCACAGTCTTCATCGTGCATGCTGTAAATGCTCGTTTGCTTTATCCTCTCTTGTGCGATTTTATTTCTTGCATAATAATAGAGACAGCTATTTTTTTTTTTTTAATTTAACAAAAACCATTGCTACAGAAGGGTACCCTGTGGTCTGATCTTAGCTTTAAACATCATTTCAACTATACTTCTGACATGGTGCCTTGATAATAAGCTTTCAGTGACACGTGACAGCTCAGTGTTTAAAGCATGGATGTAAACACAGCTATAAAAACAGAGCAAAAACATCGGTCAGTGAATCAGGCCACTTACTGTCGAGCGCCAGAACCACCAAGCTCTCCGGATTGTTTTCACACTGCTTGCACTTGTTCCATATATTTAAAGTCAACCTAATCTCATCTTGGTCTTAAAAAAAACACGAGTCCGTGGAGAGTAGGGTGAAGATGACGTCTGGTTTGGCGATGTCTCTGAATCAGTTTCTCCCAGAATCTTTTCCCAACAAGATGTTGTGAAACTATAGGATGAAAAGGATGAGGATGCCACTGGGACAGGGTCTCTAAAGTCAACCAAGGTTCAAAGGCTGATGTCATTGACGTCACCAGAATCATGGCTCACAGAACATTGGGCTAATACTTGGTTTTATTGCCCAACTCCTGTGACAGTTTAGACTATAAACTTTAGTAGATTGAAAGACAAGAGTCCAAATGATTATGCATTCTGTACTAAGTGCTAAGCTCCAAAATCATGCAAACTATAACTAATCCTTGACTTTTCTTTGGAGCCAACCTGAAATGACAATTCAAGGAACAGGATTTGGGGGGCTTCTGCATTGCTTGATTAGTAGGAACTCATTTTGAAGGTGGCGCACGGTAGTGGTGGAAGGCGGAGGAGTGTAATTAAAGTTAATAGAAATATTCCTGGGCATCAAGAACAGCTCAAGATAGAAAACAACTGACAGTCAAGAATTTTAAGCTCTGTTTATGCGGCACTTTTGTAGAAAATAGTTGCTGTCAAAGTGGTCAGAAATATTTCACAATTCTACCAAGCTCTTTGTAAAATTTTGTCTGGCGGTGTGACATTCAGGGTACATTAGAGGCATGTTTACATGTCACTTTTTCTAATTTTCTGTCAGTTTGGACACAAAGGAAATTCAATCTTTCGTATGTTCAAAAAATGTTGAGGTGCCTTTTTAATTGCACTAAATTTTGATCTGTGGCGTCTCTGAATTACATTTCATGGTAGGGTAGTAGAGTGCTACTGTGTGTGTTTTGAATTTCATCATAGTGTGAAGCAGAAATAATAATTTGTGGTTTGAAAAATTACTTGAAGATGGTAAACAGGGTCATTACAGGAACTTTCAATTCACGCAGACATACAATCACGGTTTCAAATCAGTGCTATTAAGGTTAAGTAAAAGAAATCTTCATAATCACTTAGGGAAAGAAATGTTAAGACGACCTGCGAAGCACAAAACCCGATAACCTGTGGCTTTCCACATACTCAAGTTAAAAGAAGGAGCCCGTGATATTTGGAGCCGTGTATTTTTAGGAAGAAACATCCAGGACAGGTTTGTCACTTAAGAAACTTCTTCAGACTTTACTGCATACATTATAAGAGAGAGACATGGCACACAAAGGATCCTGAATTTAACTCTGAGACTTTTGCAACAGCAGAAATGGTGGTAAAAGTTTAACTTCTGGTATGAATTTTTTTTTTTTCAAAATCTTATTTCAGGGCAACGTCCACATCTGATTTAATCAGTTATTGCTCGATGTGATTGCATTTTATCCTGCAGTTCTTTCGACTCTGTGACCAAAGAAATGTTTTAGACAAACTATGACTTTACCTCTTAAGTATAGCTAGAGCAACAGCTGGCTGTTTGAAGAGCAAGAGGATGAGAAATCCTAATATGGTTGTCTTTGCTTTTTAGTCATCATTATTACACCCACTTGTTTCTAGTCCCACTCTGTTTCCATTCCTTGCCCTTGCTGCCCATTTCATGACTGTCACCGCAAAAATGTGGTATGCATGACAGAACTTGCCCTCTATCAAAATGAACTAACTATTAATCCTGAAAAACTCTGTTCTGTTAATGCACATGATAAGATCTCCAAGATTTATTTCAAAGATTCTCATATAGTGAGATTTAGTCTGATCTACCTTAAAACATGTTTCTTTCTACAAGTGCCACTTATTTTCTTCTTAACTTATCTTGTTTTACCCTGTGATGGGCCGGTGAGCTGTCTGTGGAAGCTTGTTTCAAACACTGAATAATGAAAACAGAATTTGCTATCGATAAGTCAAACTCTTGGTTTATGATTACAAAGTTTGAGTTGCATATATCCAAGTTATGACTTACTAACTGAAAATTCTGAGAAAATGACTCAAAAGTGAGAAAATAAGTATGTCATTAATTTGCAATTGTGACTTATGGGTGGCAAAAAATCTATGTATTTCTGAAAATGTTTTTTTTCAGTGTTAGTTAACTTCCACACCTGTTCAGGAAGTCCCTGCCTCTCACCCAAAATAAAATGGGATAGGTTCCACTTGATCCAGACTAACTTGATCAGCCTGACTATAATCAGGCTTCACTTAAACGCTGTTTCCCTAGTGATGAAATGCAGTAAAAGCTTTACTGCAAGTTACTGCAAGTTTTAAACCAAACCTAAGAATAGAGGGAATGCACCATCACTCAGCTCACTTGACCGCAGTTTACAGTATAAAGATTTCTGCAAACATACAAAAGAAAAACTGTTGACACCACAGGGATGAAATTCCTGCCAACTGTTGCTTCTTCCAACCTGTTTTGGCTCTCCTGCAGCTTGTGCACTGCCGTTGATGTGTGGTGTACGCAACACAACCTATAACTAAAATAAATGGATTTGCCCATAGAGCGTCTACTTGTCACCAATGTCAGATCTGGCTTTTTGAGTCAAATATCAGATCGGGGGATCAGGGATACTGATCTCATGGAGTATTTATGTTAGTCTCCCAGCTGTTTTGCGCACTATGCACTTCAACACTTGACAACCCGCTGTGAAACCTTCCACGGTCTGCCACTTTGTGGCTGAGCTGCTGTAGTTCTTAAATGCTTCCACTTTGCAGTATTGCCACTTACAACTGATCATGGAATATTTATGAGGGAAGAAATTTGCAGACTTGTTGCAGTGTTGGAATCTTATTACAGTGCCAGACTCAAATTCAGTGAGCTCTTTGCTTTCACAAATGTGTGTAAAGACAGACTGTGTGAAAATGTGTGATTTTTTATTTTTATACAGTTGTAGCAGTGGGACTGAAAACACTTTAATTCAAAGATTAAGGAGAGTGGTCCAATACTGTGAATTCTGTGCCCAAATACAAGCAACAAAATGACGACTGCATGAGAGTGTTTGCTTTCTAAGGTTATGGAGAAACCCCTTTAGGTTTTGCTGGTGGGGTTTTTTGTGCTGTTTTTCAACTTTTGAAGTAGGTTTTTAGGGAAATAAATGCTAGGACAGTAACTACCGTTACTGTTTGCTCTCTTGTCATCCTCTAGTGTCCAGTTTCAATCACACTTGTTCAAGACTACTAATGTATCTTGCCAGGAAAGCTCTCTAGGGGCCATAAAAGGCCATGCCCTCTTAGTTTTGCTGTTTGGAGAGGATCAGTGCTGCTGAGATGGGATGCTTTGGAGTGCCATTAGAGAAATGCCTCTTCACCCCATTTGTTAAATTGTTCCATTTCCTGGACACCCTCCTCGCCCACAGCGCTTTTGTGTCAACACTCATTCTAATCTGCCTTCAGCAGTTGGGTGATAAGATACATTTTGATGTATGTACACAGTCAAAGCAAAACATTTGCCAAAAAGAGCCAATCGATACTATATTCAGATTTATGAATCTTGTCTAATGCGCCTGTGATGTACTGGCAAGAGATTTGTTGGCTGTAAAATGTTTTCGCGTCCCATGGATACATATGAGATGACCTTTTTGTCTCTTACTTCTTGATCGAAAGCCATATTGAACATTGAAATGCCCTGCAGCTGGCATGAGGCGATGCCTGCCTCCTCTGAATGCTCGTTTGAGTTTGGATGGTGCAGATGTGTGGGTGTCCTGCTCTTTCTCTCTTACTTTTTTTTTTTTCCTCCCAATTTCATTTTCAGAGTATTGTGCTTGCTGTGGTTCAAGGACATTATGTAATGCTTATAAGAGCACCTCATCTGGAGAAGTGCCATTGAGACACAGAGTTTGCAGAACTCATTTTAGAAATGAAAACTTGCCTGTGAAAGACATTAGTAACTAAGGACACTGAACCGAAAAGGAATTCAGCAGGTGAATAACTCTAAGACAAGGAAAGTCTTTATTTTTACCAATTTTTGAAGGATATTTAGGGAGCGATGCAATATTCAACGATATAATGCAAATATTACTGTTCTTACAGTTAATTTGCTCGGTGTTTATATTTTTTCCTATAGAGCTTTTTAGCCTCAAGCTTGTAGTCATTTAGTTGGTACACAGCGCTGCTCTTGGTGGGTGCTGTTTTGTGTTTGTGCATTCACATTTTCAGAAATATGTGGTGTTTGCATGCCACAGGGAGGCTTGCGGCACTTTCCTGCTCCAACAAGCTGCTCATTGTGCTTGGCTGGTTAATGAGTGATTAGCCAGGATTGGCTCTCTGTTTGGGAAGAAGAGCTGGTAGGTGACCTATCGAATGAATAGTGCAGAGACTAAGATAAAAGCTGGGAATGCTGTTGGAAAAATGTCAGATGGGTCTTGGGGTGCACAATTTAAATTGGAATAGATAAGGTTATGTTTCGGGTAAACTGAAAAGCACATGCCTTTATGTAGATGTCATAGATGTGCCTTATCTGGTCAACTAGGGTTATTCAAGGGTTATTCAAGTATTTTTATATTTGGTTTCCAGATAAAATGTTGACATGTACTTTTGCAGTTTGGGTCTGTATAAAGCTACAGCATATATCAACACTAGCCAAAGCGGTGATCATGAACTGTAACGAAGATTTATCCAATTTTGGCAATGGAACAGAAAACGTTATCAGATTGTTTCATAGAGTAGTATGCTTTGAGTTTTTGAGTTGTTTGTGCGATGGTGGCATACATTTTTTTATTTTATTTTTGTTTTTTTTTGTTTTTTTCTCATGTGGTTTAGTCTTTATTCACCCAGAGACAGCAAAAATATATGTACCAAAACTGAACTGGGGTGGATTTTTAGAAATATCAGTTCTCACTTGGTAAAGTCATCATTTTTGGCTGACGCATACGTCAGTGCTTGTCAACATATGAACAACAGAATTTGAAACGGGAAAAAATACAACTAAAGAGTTATCTGTACAATGCCCGACTGCTGCATCAATCTGGCTCTGTTCCTTTTAGAAGTCCCAATGCTCCTGCTTGTCATAGAGTTGCCTGTAGAGAATGACCTGCTTCCAACCTCTCTCAGCAAGCGTAAACTGCCTGCAACATGTCAGGACTTAGGAGCAAAGCATCAGCTCTGGCTTAAGGGAGCGCCTCATCATTGGTCTGTTGACTTAACCAAAGTTACTTGGCTATGTTCTCTTTTGGGTTTACTCTAAAGCATGGGTGGAGTTTACAGCCATAACGTAATTTATTTCAACAAACACTGGTCCACCTGTTGCATTGCAACTGCACTAGACAGAAGGAGACAAATACACAAATAAAAGAGGGTGTCCATGTGGTTGATGAGAATCTGTGGTAGTGGTGACACAGTAGAAAGATAACTCATTTGCCAAAAGGATTTTGAATAATGCTATGTAATCATCAGATGCTGTAGGGCAGGGTCCCCAATCCCAGTCCATGAGGGCCGGTGTCCCTGAAGGTTTAAGATCTCACCCTGGGTCAACACACCTGAATCACATGATTAGGTCATTACCAGGCCTATGGAGAACTTCAAGACATGTTGAGAAGGTAATTTATCCATTTAAATCAGCTGTGATGGATCAAGGACACATCTAAAACCTGCAGGGACACCGGCCCTCGTGGACTGGGATTGGGGACCCCTGCTGTAGGGCAACAAAATAGTGCTCTCTTTCGTGCAGTATTAGCATAGCTATGTAGGCCAGCCTGCAGTGTAGGAAGATGACAGACGAGTAAGTGACATTTACACCAGGGTAGAGAAGAAAGGTCTTGGCCAGTATCCCAAAAAGTTGATTCTGTTCATCTGGATGTTGCGTTTTCAGTGGAAGAAACATTTCATTACTTATCCAAGTAACTTCAGTCTCAGTTGACTGGAGATGTTTTATTCACATGTACTGTCTATAAGGTTGAGGAAACCTTCAGTTAGCCAGGACTGAAGAAATGACTTGGTTGAGTGACGAAACGGCTCTTCCACTGAAAACGCAATGGCCAGATGAACAGAATCAATGTTTTGGGAATTCCTTACCTGGAAGATTGAGTATGCATTAGGATGTCTTAGCCAGTATTTTTAACTAGTTTTGTTAATTTGAGTTTTATTGTCGGGCATAATATAGGCATTTCTCAAAGTATTAGAAATAACAGGAAAATGCATTGATTTTTGTCAAACAAAGCAGTATTGATATACTTTATTTTTTACAATTTATATAAATTCGGAGTGTTTAAAAAAAAGTTATTATTTTTACTGTTTATTGACACATCCTACTGTAATATCACTGTCATAAATAATAACGTTACAATCTGGTAGCATCACAAACCTCATGTAATTGGGGATTCCCCAAAGGTCTCGAGGGAACACCCTGTACACGTAATGGGCAAATTATGATTTGATATCCTCCTTTTCTCTCTTCTTTAATACGGTTCTGTCAGACGCTTCCTTCTTTAGAAACAGCGATCTACTTCCCCACCGTCGCACCATAGTTTATCTTCTGATTGTTTACATTCTCTCTTTAATATTGCAGGATCTTTTCATTATGATATAAAGGGCCTTCTTATTAGCCTCTGCACATATATAGTTTCATTGAATGCTTCTGTTTTGTTGTGTAGAAAAAGAAAGCCACAGTCTTTAAAATATCATTTCTTTCGCATACGCCACACTCACTTCCTCCTTTGTGGGGCTGTCACATGGGTCACTGCCAATGCCATTTGGGAGGCAGTGGTCCAGTGGAGCAGCCCAAAGCTTCAGGCTCAGGTGTCACACGGTCAAAAGACTGGTGTTCTGTTAATGCATTGTAAGCTCATCTATTCTGGCTTGGTGATCTGTCTTCTAGTTGATAGTTGTTGTAGCAATAAAGATTTGTGTTATGCTTTTGTGGCTGCATCTCTCATTTGTCAGTAATCATGGAATGGATTTCAGTTTTAGAGCCTTTTAAGGATCATTACTGCTCCTCTTGATGACAGGAACCGTGTGTCCATAAATGAATAATAAATGCTTGGTTCTTATCTGCATCTGTGCTTATCTATCCCAAATAGATTCACTGTTTGTCTTGACAGGACTTAAAATCTGTCATTCCTTTCATAACAGCATCCATCTGTGACTAATTATGCAGTGGCTGCAGGATTTTTTTTTTTTTACGAAACTGTCCTTGCACAGTTGTTAGGGAAATGAGTCACGGTTGTTAAGGAAGTGAAATGGTGTGCGGTCGACTGTATGTCGCAGGGTATGACTGGCCTTCATCTGAGAGCTCTCAGAGCACTCAAAACCTCTGCAGGTGTTCGATGTTTGAGCTCTGCAGATCTTCTTTCACATTTGGAAATAAAGAGAAAATATGGGAACAATGTAGCAATGTGATTGTACAGCTTATGTTTATGTATATCTTAATTGGTTTTAGTGTGATAGAGCAATCCAAAACTCATGGCAGCAACATCCGCAGTCAGTTACTCTGCGTTGTGTGGTAAGTGTGATCAAAGCAATGATTGGTGACAGCTGACAGCATACTGAACAAAAAGCTCACTGTGTTCCTCTTTTGACTCCTGGGTGATGCAAGAGTGTGTCAAATACCAATAGTGTGTGTGTGTGCACCATCTCTCAACACAACACAATGTTTTTAGTTAATCTTTGTATCACTATGAACAAGTATTTTGATGGTTTTAAGAAATTGGGAAATTATAGTGTTTATAAAACTCACTTGCAGACTGTAAAAGCTGCTTCTTCATTCAGTTCAAGTGAAGAAAAAGCTAGCAGACACTGAACTTGGACCAAAAGCGATGCCTTTCACTGGATTTGATTAAGTTACTTGATTGTGATAGTTGTAAGTTTATACATTTGCACTTTTTCTACATATGCAGTAAAATCAAACTGTTTCCGACACATAGACTTTACTTCTTACATTTAAAAAAAAAACCCCAAAACATTTTCTCTGTACAAGACTCATATATATCATCTGCAGTCAAATTAATTTTGCACATTGGAGTTACTCTTATTTTGGAAATTAACCAGCTAGTTAATTCCTTTTCTATGTTTAACCCCTGGCTGGCTCACTGGGAACCCTTCATGTGTTAGCATCCACAGAGAGACCTTTGACTAATTCCACCATCTTGGGCAGCTAATAACTTGTCTATCACTGCTGCACTGCTGACATGTTCCTTCTATACTATGAAGATGTGCACTGAGGTTTTATTTTGAGTCATTTTCACTTTTTCGTCTTAGTACTGTTGCTTCTTGAGGTTTTTTGTTTGTTTTGTTCTATATAGATATTTTCTTTCTGTCCCTGGATGATCTGAGGAAGTAAAATAATCAAAAGAACCATCACACCTAAAACTCTAAAGATTGATTTATTCTGTGGTGAATCTTTGTAGGTCCTATAATGTAACCTATGCAAGAGCATTCATGCCTGGTGCATGGTGCATTGTGCATTAATTAGTGTGCATGGTAGAAACAAAGAAAATGCTGGGACGTTTTTTCCGTGCTGGCTCCCCACTCTTCAGTACCCACAGCTGTGGGCTGCAGTGAGTCGATATGTAGTTGCTTTTCTAAGAAGGTGCACATCAGATTATTTAACACGGAAGTTTAAAGCCCATTTAAATATTTTATTCTCTAGCTGATCACATCATGTCTGTCCCAGGAGCAGTCAAACTTTTGTTCTTACATCAGTAGTAATTTAAACTGATCAGTGAGTCATTTTTAAACCAGCGCTTCCAGTATTTTGCCTGGTAGCTCAAGAAAAGTTCGATTTATCAGATTAAATAGCTGTTAGAAGTTGTTCTTCTAATATGCCAAGTGCACGCTTACTAAATATTTAACGAAATAAAAGTAATTAAACATGTGGAACTAATAACTCCAAAAATACTAAAATTAGTTCAAGGTTAGTTTCAGATTTAATCAGCCTTCTTACTGAAGGATGTTTTCCTTCTTTCCACAGGCTACTTATAGAAACTATCCATTTGTTAACTCTTTCTTGGGTTGAACAGTAACTTTATATTGCCCCTGTTTAAGCATGCATACAAAATCGCCCTTTCTTGATGGAGTTGGATGTCATTATAGGATAACTGGAGTCATGCACTAAACAGGGTGAGTTCTTCACACCTGGATGAGCTTGTCTTTATGCTGCACAGTGTGAGACTGTGACTCATATTTGGGAGGGACTGCAGTGAAACTGAAGCAACTCATGTCCGTTCCTTTGAGAGATCCTGCACAGACAGATGCTCAGTAGGAGTAACCTTGCTTTCACCCAATACAGCCAAAAACTCTTCTTCCCACTCAACCACAGAAACCTCAGAATTGGTACTGCTGCCTGAAGACATTCCTGACTGTGTAGCTGTTCATCAGCAATGCTTTTATGCACATTTCTTGGCTTACAGTGGCAAAACATAAGGGGAGGTTTTTGCAAAATGTGTAACTGTAACCCTGCCGCATACTTTCAGACTGCCAACAACAAGGCCTCCATTCAGAATCGGAAAGAAAGTGTGAGCCAATGTAAAGCCTACAATGAAGTGGAACACAGACTAAACACAATTCGGAGGCCAGTCATATGAGGAGGCTGATACAGGAACAAACATTTTAAGAGTGCTAATGAAGACACTCAGCAAAGAGACAAGGATGCTATTAGTCAGCCCTCATTTACTCCAGTCATCCATAGCTCCCAGGAGGCATTTGAGGTAATGAGATCCCTCTGTGCTCTTTCTGCGTCACTCCCACTGTCTGACCTCTCTGTTGCTGGACAGCTGTAATTGAAGGCTTAGCAGAATGCGCCGTGCCATGCTGCACTTATAGCACATGCTGTCAGCATTTCTTTTGCTCATTACACGTGTATTATTTTCCACTGCATGGCTATTTGTCCCACACATGTACAGCAGGGAGTCACTCAATCAGTCTGGTGCTGAGACTTTTGACAAGTGTTTGGCTTACTCCAATAGTTAATAATATTGTACTTGTCTCCATGGGGAAATGTCTCATCTATTTGACCTGTCCTAACCACAATCATACAGCAATCACAGAGCAAAGCTTGTGGATCTGCGCCAGTACACAAGCGTGCGCCTTGTGTAAGTGTAATGGCAGGATTATTCCTGCCTAACGTGTCAATCTTATGGTGTGGGAGGAAAAGAGAAACTTGCAAATGCGGTGATGCAACAATGATAATTACCATGCAACTATAGAAGGAATCAAATTTTCCTCTTTTCCACTGCTGGGGTATTTTAGAATTTAAAATCCTTTCCTGAAGGGGAATTTGTCACTCATGTTCTGTGGGTTGGGAGAGTATCGCTCAATACAAAAGGTACATTTACCTGGAGCCTAATATTCAAGTGCTGACAGACCCATAATACTTCATATTTCAGCTGATTACAGTAGGGTTACCCGTTGACTTGCATGCATGCCTGCTTGACTTTAATCTGGTGTCAGACTCGAGGCCTGCACCCAGTGCAGGACACATGTCAAACTAAACTGGCGATCATACCCTTACCTCACTAACAAATATGCTAACACACATTAGCATGGAAAAGGTTGGAAAAGCTGATCCATAAAACAGACCATTTCATGAGAGTTTGGACTCACAGCAGAGCTGTGCAGCCCAGAATCTTTATTAATATTATTCCTCTCATTATTTTTACTGAAGCTTGTCGAACAACCACCGAGTTGTCATGTTCACACTTGTGAAATAGGCGATGTCAAGCTTGTAGGATACCTGAGGATATAGTTTAAGCGATTGCTCTGTATTATCACCAGTTATAATATTTAGCTTTGTGAAAAAGCTTCTGGTGTAATATTATTTTGTTTAACTAAATTGTATACTATTCAGAAGTAGCTTTATGTGGACCCAGTTATACATGAGAAAGCTATGTGAAACTTTATCAACTCTAAACTGTATGTAGGTTTCTGGCCCTTGATGTGAGTGAGTTTGACACCATTGGAATAAATTGCAGCAGGTTGTGTGTTTTTCCTCTTTAAAAAAAAGACTTTTCAAAGTGAATTGATCCCTTGCATAGCATTTGTATTTCATGTAAACACTTGAAGAAATAAGAGCAGCACAGTGCTGGCAACAACTACTCTGAAGAGATGATAAATATCCATCTTCAGGGAGCTCATCAAACATTCGCTAAAGAGATAAGATGGCCATTGAGGAAGACAAATGTATAATGATTTCATAACTGTAGCCAAAGTCCCACAGCTATTCTGATTAAATGGGCGGTGCATGTAAACACCAAGACACTGTCAACTCACCAGTCGTGTAATAGCACTGTTGGCCACTTGCATAACTTTTGCTTATTCCATGCTCTTGGGATCAGTGTTCCTAGTGTGCTGGGTGCGAGCGTCCAGAGACAGGGTGTGTTTGACAACAGTCGTTGGTCCTCTTAATTTTGGGCCAGAGCCAGGCAGCTCTTGGAGCCTTTGCAGACAGACTGGCTACTCCCTGCATGTAAGCAAAGTGTCATATAAAATCTCCAATCATGAGTTGAATTCCTGAAGCTGTTTTAATACACCCTGTTTATATTCTTACATCAGATTTGTAGAAATAAAACAAAAAAAGGAAAATATTTTACAAATAGCTGCTAAGATTCATTTTAAGATAAAATTTGTTCTTAAAGTCGACAAAGATTCGTGCAGTGACTGCATAGATCAGAGCCGTGACTACTCCATATTCCAAATAATTTTTTTTAATATCAATTTTTAGGAGGTTAACACTAACACCTACTCCGCCTAAATCCCACCACTGTACACAGATGTTTTGAATAACAACGAGTTCGTGCTTGCTTCCTGGCCTCCCACCCACAAGCATTGCATAAATAATTTTTCTACAGGGCAAAAGCATTTTGTAAGCCTCTTATTCTCTACTTGTTTTTTTTTTTTTTTTACCATCTCAATTATGCATTTAAAAATATACATTTTGAACTTTTGGAAAATACCTGCATCAGCCATTGCACAGCAACGTGAGGAGGAGGAGCACAGTGGCTAAGTTCAGGAAGCCTGATGTTGACCAGAGATACCGGGAACAAGTTTATTCAGTTCACATGTATGAAACTGCCGATATGCTGCCTCTGATAAAAAGGCTACTTTTTCAGTTTGCAGAATTTAAGATGGTTCTGATTACTCGGAAACCTTGGTCAGAGATTGGGAGCTCTCTGTCATACCAAGTAACAGTTTCCATGGTGGAAATTGTTACTAACTAAGAGGTGTCTTCTTGCTTTTGAAATTTCTTTCCACACATCTCTAAACACTGTGCTGACATATTCTTGGTTTGTTGTGCATGCACTGCATGATTGTGGTTTAAGTTGATCTCAGTAGTACTGTACGAGTGTCCAATGAAACATGTTTCCACAAGAGTTTTTTCAGTCTAGAAAGAAGTTGACTATAATTAGTTAAATCATGAACTTCTAGCTAGAATGATCTGTAAAAATGGGTATTATTTGCCAGTAGAATTGCATTAATATCAAAACCTACAAAATGGTAAACAAAACTGTAAAACGATTCTAGTGCAGCACATAATGCAAGTATAAGCTGGCCCCTTCCAAGTTGTAATTTAAAATTGTACTGTAAATGTACTGGTGGTTATAGCAAGAGCAGTAGATGATGCCAATTTAACTCTTTTACTTGATTTGGCTTCAAGGTTGTGTGTGTGTGTGTGTGTGTGTGTGTGTGTGTGTGTGTGTGTGTGTCTGTCAAGCTTTAGTTACATTGTTTGTTCAACCTTTTTTATTTGTTAATAAATTGTGATTGGCTGATTCACCCTGTGGACTGAATGGGACAGCTCCCAGTTAACCTGTCAGACATGATTTGGCGTTTACCATTGGGCTACTGTTTATGTCAGTCCTATATTCTTTATTAAAGCCATTGCATATTTATATTTCCTTTTTACCTCACTCCTTTTCATCTTTCTCATAGTGATCCATCAGCACCTGTTTGGGGAACATCATTTTGACCTAATAATTTCTTTGCCTACTAGCTTCACAGCTGACAGTACTTCCTGTCAAAGCTCCTGCCAAAAACAACCAGCAAGAAATAGCAGCTGTATTAGCATGCTACGTTTTTGAGGTGTATGCTATATGCAAACTTTAGTCATATGAGTCTAGAAGTCTCTTTTTATATCAGCAGGCTTTGTGTGGGATTTTAGACCTTCAGCTTTCAGGTCACATGTGCATTCACTTTCATTGTTATTATCCCTTTGAACTTGCCTTCAGATAGACATTAAATCTGTACTGTACATAGCACCACAGCTGTGGCTCTTACCTTTCCTTGTACTTTGCAGTAATGTGATTTCTGTGTGTGAATAGAACCAACTACAGACTAATGTAGAACCGATCTAGAACGAGACCTTTTCAATAAAAAAACAAACAAAATCAGACAGTTTCTCATAGGTGTGTGTTGCTTTAGTTTAAAGGTGATGGGTACATATCAAAGGCTTACTGTCATGGTCTCAGGCCATGTGGGCCCAGTATTCTCAGTTTTTGTATGTTTTGTATTTCATTCCCTAGTCATGCCTTGGTTCCTAGGATTATTTAGTTATGATGATCCTTATTTGGTTACCTCCTGTGTGCCCCTGTGTATCTGTGAGCCCTCGTCTCTCCTTGTGTTTTATTCTATGTTTTCCCCAGCCCGTTATGTCTGTGTCCTCCCCGTGCTCTCTCCCCTCCTGTTTGAACCTCTGTACTTCCTGTTTTACTTTGGGACTCCCGCACCTGTATACGACATGTTATGTTCACCCCGCCCTGTCTCGTTATAATTATCAGTGTCACCTGTGTTCCCCATGTGCTCCCACTTCCCTCGTTAACCCTCTGTGTATTTATGTCTGCGTCTCTCTCAGTTCTGTGTCGCGTTCTCCCTCATGCTGTGTGTGATTCTCCCTGTGTTTCTTGGTGAGCTTTATATTTAGTTTTCCCAGTTTAGTTTTGTATTACCCGTGATCTGCCTTTCCAGCAATAAAGCTGTGATTTTGAGTTTATCCCCTGAGTCCGTGGGTTTGCATTTTGGGTCCTCATCCTGCCTGCCACACAGCGAGCCATGACACTTACAGTACATATTTGTTTAGCTAGCTATGGTTTTCATATCTACAATATCTCTCTATTGGTAGATTAGCTTAGTCAGAGCATGTAACTCAAATGTGCTACTGTAAAGTAACAAATAGTCATGTTCAGCTGCATGTTAACACGTGTCTGATTAGCCAGTCACATGTTAGCAACTCGGTGCATTTAGACATGTAGAAATGGTCAAAATAACCTGCTGAAGTTCAAACTAAGGATCTGGGGAAAATGGTGATGAGGTGACTCTGAATGTGTCATTGTTGTTGGTGACTGACAGGCTGGTCTGAGTATTTCAGAAACTGCTGATCTACTGGGATTTTTCCCGCACAGCCATGTCTGCGATGATTTGCAGAGACCGGTCCAAAAAAAGGGAAATGAGCAGCAGTTCTGCCGTCTTCATGCTAGAGGTCAAAGGAGAATGGTCAGACTCCTTTGAGCAAATAGGAAGGAAATGGTAACTTAAAACGTACTAATTACAAACAGTATGAAGAACGGCATTGCTGAACACACTACATGTCAAACCTTCAGGCAGATTGGCTACAGCAACAGAAGAGCACACTAGGTGCCCCTCATGTCAGTTAAGAGCAGGAAACTGATGCATTTCACACGGGCGCGCTAAAGTTGAATAACAGAAGATTGGAAAAACTTTGTCACAGTTTGGTGTATAGAACATGAAAGCACAAATCCATCGTGACTTGTGTCAACAATTCACGCTGCTGCTGCTACTGCTGCTGCTGCTGGTGTAATGGTGTGGAGATATTTTCTTGACACGCTTAATAGCAGCTGTTGCTCACCATGTCTTTATGACCACAGTGTACCCCTCTTCTAATGGCTGCTGGATATCCAGCTGGAGAATGTGCCATGTCACATAGGCAAAATTATCTCGAATGTATTTTTGGAACATGAGTTCATTGTATTCAAATGACTCCACACTCATGAGGTGGAGATTCACATATTGGATGTGCAGCTGACAAACTTTGTCATCATATCAATACGAACCAAAACCTCCAAGGAATGTTTCCAGCACCTTGTTGAATCTGTCATGTATAATTAAGGCTGAACGAGTTCCAGCCTGGCACTGGAAAAGTGTACATAATGAAGTGGCTGGTGAGTGCATGTGTAGGTACTGTATATCATATTTTGATGCAGAAACTCCACCACTGCAGGAATGTGATAAGTACAATATAGAAAGATTAGTGTGTTTATAGAAAAAAATTTCCTGGGACTACTGACAGACTCTTTCAAAACAAAGATTGTCATCAGTCTGGGGTGTGCCCAAAGAAAAACAAACACATGCATGTACGGCTCAGCTGAAGCAAACATTTACCCGTCTTCTTTCTGCTACTATTGTGTAATGGATACTATGTAATTGTACTGTTTGTTTGTGTTGTGTTGAGACCCATTTACCACAACTTGTTTTCAATGTGGAACAAGACATCAACCCACTAAACAAACATTCACAAGCAAATATTGAGAATCTAAAATATTTTCATGCACACAGTATGGATGCATATAGTGCAGTTCCACTGAAACCTCTGCATAAATGTAAATGTTTTACATCTAGTGTATCTGTTAGCAAGTTTTATCCAATATGAACGAATCGCAGAAGACATGTCTCTGATGTTTTTCCATCTTTTGGTGACCCTGTCTCAGGATCCTGGCCAGACATGACCGATGACAGATGAGGGTGTGGTGTGGCACATCTCACACATGCACACCAGCAGAGTGTCGTTTTTATTAGAGCACTCCAAGAATTTGATTATAACCAAAGGCCTTGCATTTCTGGCAGTTTCAGGATTGACCTCCATTGTCTGTACTTCCCAGAGATAATAGAAGATGTCATCCAGTACATTTTCCCCAAATGCCCGGAAATCTTTGCTTCTGTGGCCACACAGAAGAGCGTTGTAGGCTGGGTTTACTCATGTATACCCATGTGAAAGCTTTAGTAATGTTTTACTCGTTATCCACTCATAGTTAAAGGACGTTCAGACTCCTCAGTGGCTTGCTGGTAAAATGAAAGAAAACCAGCGCATTCATGTATGAATGCACATTATAAATTATGAACACAGTTAAAACAAGACTAGTTACAACAGTAGATTAGTAGATTGTAGAAAACATGCACCAGATGGCCCTGTCAGCAGACAGAGCTTTATGGTAGCCTGGAAAATTACCATCACCGTGTTGATCTGAAGCTGTCTCCCATTTCTGTTGGAGTAGCTCTGCATGATATCCACGGTAGGTTTTGTTTCGCTGTGTAAACAGCTCTCCTCTCTGCTAGATGCAGATGTTGAGATTTCTCTTTGAGTGGTAATGCCGGTAGTAAGCTGGCTGGCGTACTAAGGGATAATTATGGTTTTCTTATTGGTGGCGGCAGCGGTGGTGGTGGGGAAATGGGCTGGTGCATACAGAGGGTTCCTTCTGCTACAGATTTACAGGATGGAGCCTGTCTGGTTATGAAACGTGACATGGGGATGTGGCTGGCTATACCAGCTGGAAACAATGGTCTCTCTCACCGTATAGCATTCTTTCCACTCTTTCTTACTAAACTTTCTCTACAAATTACATGTTTTTGGGAAACAAAACCTTCCACAAAGGTCATCTCACATTGTGCGTCATCAATCTTATATATGTTGAAAGCACAAGTACAAATATTGAACGGGGTCAAATGGCTACAGTAACATTTGTAATCAACAAACAGCCTCACAACATGTATAGTTCAGATAGGTAGATATTTTTTATTAAATATGAAGAGCTGTGAAGTTTTCTAAAGATTTCTCCCTTTCGTTGGGTCTACAGGTGTTTTCCCAATCCATAATGCATATGAGAAGGAAATGGCTTAGACAAATTCAATCAGTGCTTTCCCAGGATTGGATTTGGACGATGGTTGATATGTTTAGATGTAAATTCTATGCTTCTTTAAATCAATAAGCTCCTCGTTGGAGTGCTCTTTGTGTCAAGCAGAAAAATTGGTGACTTGGGCTCAGTTTGTGGAAGCAAATGTGAAACAGTCGAGCAGCAGCAGCCAGCTTCCGAGCACGTGGTGTTTTCGCTTGCACTTCCTGTATTTATTATCAGCAACAGCATTTAAAGCTTAAATCATTGCTGAAATAGCATCCTGCTAATATTGTTAAGGGTCAGCAGCTCCCTCTGGTCAACATGGTTAATTTAATACCAGTAGACAGTACTGGGAGGAGAGTTGGAGATATGGAAAAGGACAAAACCTAATCTAATATGCTGGTTGCATTTTTGTACATACATAAGTCATCAGTTTATGTAAAGGTGTACAGGCAATGTCCTCCACAATTACAAAGGTAGCCCACCCCTAACCTACCCCTGTCCTGACTGGGATAAACCTTGTTCCATGTACTGACTGAAATATGATAGTATTAATCATAATTGATTATGCCTTGATTATGGCGCTCGGAGCAAGTCATTCAGGACATTCAAGCACTTCATGTTACTACACACTGTTACTCTCTGTTTAGGTTTGGTAACATCTGGTTTAAATTCAGGATTCAGGCACAGTTTACATTAGATTTCTAGCTACAGACAGAGCAATCATTTATATTAACTGACAGAGTAGATTTATCTATCTATCTGGTGCAACGATACACAAAATTCACGGTTCGGTTCGATACTTTGGTGCCACGGTTCGATATTTTTTTCGATACAAAAAAATGTTCATGCCTTTTTAATTTGTCATTTATTAAAATTATAAATATATATTTTAACTCAGAAGTACAGTTTTTAAATTTAATGTTGCTGAAACAACAAAATAATTTAAAAAAAAAATCTATCTGATCGAGAAATCACTCATCTTTGGAAAAGACAGTTTATTACAGAGAAATGGATCTTTCCAAAATAAAAGCTATACTATACGCTTCTTCTGGGCTATATTCTCAGCAGCATATTAAACATATCAGGTCCCCATAAGGAGCATCGTGTGTGTGTGTGTGTGTGTGTGTGTGTGTGTGTGTGTGTGTGTGTGTGTGTATATGTGTGTATGTATATGTGTATGTGTGTGTATATATATGGCTGAAAATGAAATCAGCGATAGTTCCTAAATATATAAATTTGCTTTTAGTTAATTTTTGTGCAGAAGTGTACAAAAGTAAAGTGCAGCATTGAGATTTGCAAATTAGAGGGTCATGTTTAGATATGTGTGACTTAAATTCTTGGTAATACTAAGCGAGCTCTGTCAGGTGCCTCGGGTTGATATGCCCTTTACCCACATCACCTTTAACCCTGACTCTGTAGAGCATGGGTTGAAAAATGCGGTTGTCTGTCTTTAACGGAGGTCACTCTTTGTCCCTTTTTTGTCCAAGCTTATTGAATACCAACACAAAGGCGACCATAAAAGCAGAGTAGTTTTCTTTTGGAATGAGGCCTGCCTGTTTGCTCTCCATAAAAAGGATTCGAATGGGCTTATGCTTGGTGATGATTCAACTAGATCAGATAACATTGGCTTATTTCCAATGAGGTGATTACTTAGCATAAATAGAATAGATTGACCATTTCTGGGCAGCGCTCAAGCATACAATTTGAAATCATCAATGAAGAATTCACGCCCTTTCAGTCAGACTCTGAAAGTAAGAATTTAATGGGCTAAAGCACAGAGCCAAAACAGATTGTGTCAAGGTCTAAAAATCCAGGCGCTGCACTGTATCTAGTCGCTTGACAGGACAGCCTAGTTGCTTCCTGTTAGGCTCCTGGTGTTTTTGGCTACCCAGCAGATACTTACTCCTGCTTTGTTTCCCGAGAGGCTGAAGATGTCATTCTGCTGCTTAACAGACTGCTGGTACACAACATACGAAAAGTATCCGTGAGTCAATATGGAGAAAGGATGTCAAACAAGTGGTCTCGCAGCCCCAGCTAGCTTTCCTGTCCCTGGTTTGGTGATGCAGAGCTAAGACAGTAGTGATTTTTTTATTTTTTTGTATTTTAGATCCGGACAAGTCATTAAGATTTTGTAACTAAGCAATAGTAATTTAAAACTGTACAGGTGAAGGGTCGTCAGCATGATAAATAATAACAGTAGACTCAGAATGTGGGACAGCTGACAGGTATTACTAAATATCACTTATTGTTCTTAAGCATCTCAGTTTGTTTGTCGTCTGTTTTGTAAATGAATCACTCATTAAATATGAGAACATGACAGATCACCTGTAGTGGCTTATATTCTTTACATTCATTGGACTGTGCTCTGTGAATATGTCCTCAGGCTGTTAATACAGAGGTCTGCTGGAACTTCCTCAATCATTCGAGAGCTACCTGGATGTTAGCCTGGAATCATGCATAAGCACTCAGTTTTATGTGTGACACATCAACATAATCTTTGCTCATTGCCTTGTGCCATCCTCTGGATTTGCCTTACAGTGGGTTTGTCCAGAAAATGAAAATGAGAATCAAGTTTAAGGGTTTTTATTTATTTTTTTGCAAAGGCAGGTGTATGTTAGTGTAACTTCTTCATTTTAGTCACATACACATATGATGGTTACCACACTTCTCATAGTCATTGTCTTTTCTTCTGGAACTATCCGTTTTGAGAGCTCCCAGTCATCTCACCCTCCCTTTTCCTTGACTCCAGGACCTATACTTCCTACTGCTCAGAAGCAAGCACACAGTGACGTTGGTTGGTTTTGTATGGCTGCTGTTCGAGGATTCAGTGACGCCAATTTACAAGGGTGCTATGTGATCCTTTCATTTGTCAGGCTTTTATAGTGAAAGGCCTGGCAGTCAGTGCAGCAGTTTCAATCCTACTTGCTGAGAGACTCCGCTCTATTGAGGCATACAGCCCTGTGTGTTGTCCCAGCTCCATGCCACAGAGCAGCCACAGGTTTGATGGTTCTGCTTTTTTGCTATGGTTACTTTAGAGTTGAAGTATAAAAAGCAGTGTAAGAGTCAGGCCCTAGAGCTTTGACATGTGGTCAATGAGAGTCTTTGCAGTGTGGATTGGTTACCTAAAGACTAGACAAACCCATTAAATACATAAGACAATGGGTCATCCTTTCATCAGTGATTGAAGTTTTGTTTTTGTTTTTTAAATTTCTTTCCTTGTGTGCGGTCATTGAGGGGGAAAAATGGAGCTTATTGGCTTTGTTCTCCATTTGCACTTCAGGCTTTTCTCTGCTTGTGTTTAGATTTTCCACTTAAATTCTAAGAGCCAATAAAATCATCTCTTAACAGGTTTAAACTAAATTCCTTCTAATCTCCTCTATTGGTAAATCTAAAAATAAGTTTTAAAAAGCCTCTTTCCCCACAAATTATACTTTTACTAGACAATTATGGCTTCTTTTACAGCTTAGTCCAGGAAGCCAACACGAACATCTCTTCTCACTCCACCAGTCCCATGAACAAATCTTATGGATAAGCCAAAAACAGGTCTACTTTCCTGTGTCTTTAGTACAGTTTAAAAAGAAAAACTGCTGAATGTTATTTTTTTTCCACTTCACTGTATAGTTTGTTATATAGGAAGATATATTGCCAGATGGCAAATAGAAGGACTGCGAGTCCATTGATAGGTAGTGTCCTTGAGATCTAGTGTAGGTATAATAGCTCCCTTGTTCCCTCGTAGACACACTGTCTGGACTGTTTCACTTCACTTTAAACTGCTTCATGTGTTAAATTATCCCATAATGCGCTAAATTGGACTCCTCTTGAATTCCCTATCTTTTCATCAGGTGTTATCACAAGTTTATTTGATGTTTTGCACCATCGGTTCAGTGTTTTTACCCACGCATGTCAAGTTTCCATGCATGTGATCATAAAGGTATATATAACTGACATGCTCATTCCCCATTTATAGACATTTATGTTTATAGGATGTGCTTACAGTTGTTCCCGTGTTTAAGGTCTAGACATGGTATTTAGTGGTTATGTGGAGTAAATTAATCCTACAGGGTCAACAGCCACTAAACATCTACTCAGGGTTCCCTTCTTGCAGGCCAGCTGGTTCCTACTGATGCAATTGGAGGTCTTGAGCCCCCACTATGCACTTTATTTTACCTCCCTGCTCACCCTGTTGCTTTTACCGCCCTCAGTGTCGGCTGAGTGTTATTTGAGGCTGGGGAGAGCCAGCTAGAAGATGTTGTGTCCAGCAGCAGGGGTGAAAGGGAGAGTTCAAAGTGGCTGTAAACTTCCATTGGACCAGTTCTCACAGTACTTATTGTGGCAGTGCATTTTATTACTACAACGCTGAAGGATTGCGGCTGACTCTTCACCTACACGCAGTGTTATAGGTGTCCTGTCTTTTTTTTTTTTTCTCTCTGCCTTACTCTTCCCTCAGCTCTTTTTATGGCACATGGCATCCGCTTCAGTTGCTATGCGAGAGACAAGTATGAAGTGGTGTCTTCCACACACTGCACACTGGGGCAATGATATAAGCAAGTGGAGGAAATGAGGTTTCTATTAACAGTGGTGTGAAGTTCAAACTGCTTCTATTGAGCTTCAGGACAGCACCTTCTCGTTCTGTTGCTTAGAAATGGACAACAACGTGCAAATTCTCCCCTTTGTATTTTATTTCATTTTTTTGATTTTTTTTTTTTTGTATTATTTTTTGAGGAATTTAATTTCAAATGTCAGCTTTTAGAAGTATTATGTTAAATTTTGTCAAAACGATGGTCAGTTGCTCTCTTTGGTTTTTAGCATATGGTTGTGAGGACCTCAGCTCAAATGTTTTCTTCAAAAGTAGAGCAGGTATTTAGGCCATGTTCTGGTTTACATGCGGACAGTTATAGGAAGCATAAATTTGTGCTTTGTCTGCTTTTGTTACTGGAAGCTGAGCTGTAGCTGTCTGGCTCTTTAGTTTGTTTGTTGAGCAGGCATGCGAGAGAAATAATTTGCATAACTGTACAGGAGCTCAGAAGCTTGTATTATTCAGTTAATGTGACCACTGTGGTCATCCATATGGCTGCTTCCTGTAAAACTTAGAAACACTGGTGTAATCACAAATTCTAAAGAGATCAGGCGTAAATTTGATCCGTATTGAAAACGTTATTTTAGGTGTTGTAAAAGCAGCTCAACAATTCATGTAGTAGACCTCCACAAGAAGTTGTTAAAATAAAAATATGCTAGACATGCTGCATTTGGCAGAGTAGAAAATGTTTTGGGAAGAGGTCAGAGTGACACGTGAGGACGTTTGGTTCGTATCCAGAATAATGCAATTATAAAAAATTGAGAAAAAAAAATTAATAAACCCGACACTTATGAGCTCTGAGAAGCTAAAAGCAGTGTTTTGCAAAAAATAAAAAAACAGAGACCAAACGTTGCTTACTTGAAGAAAAGAAATAATATCGAACCTTCCCTTAGAATCCATTCAGCCATCCGTCCATAATTTTTGGCTTATCCAGTTCTGGGTCCCAGTGGAGTTGGAGCCTCCCCACCTGTCACACAGCGACTGTCCCAGTTGTCAAAGGTTAATTTCTCCTAGAATGAAAAATGAAAAATATTTAAAACCATCTGGATCTTTGATTCAGATCTAACAGAAAGTTGATCAGAAGAGAGCCAGGATCCTGCACATAGCAGACAGGGTTTTTTATGCATAGATTTTACACAAGTATGAGAGTTCAGGTGTGAGTAAACCTGTGCTCTGTGACTGATTTGGATATCTCTTTATGAGCCCATAAAGTGCCTGACTATTTGTTCCCTTGTGTGTAGTGTAAAGCATATGAAAAAGCCCTTAAAATCAATTGAGCCTTAATTTTTTTGCCATGTTTTATATGAAACCTGTGTTCGTTTTGTGATTTTGTGTGTGTGATTTTGAAAATCTTTATCATTTTCTTTTTTCTCTTTCCTTTGTCTTGCCTTCTTCCATCCTTCAGGTGCCTTGCAGGACTGGAGTTCCCGACCTCTGTGCTGAGTTAAATCCTAAATCCTGGTGGGATCACGACTGACCTTTGTTGCTCCGTCATCGGCTCCTGTTTCCCTCCCGCTCTTCCTCCAAACTTCTCTCCTCCCCTTTCTTAAACTCTGTTCCCCTCCTCCTCTGTGTCTGTCGTTCCCGGGCTTATTACTCACTGAAGGGAGCAGCACAGTAGCTGGCAAAGGATGAAGCGGGTCTGCCTGCCAACACCAGACAGAGGATAGAAGCCACAAAAGGACTAGCAAGGGGGGCAAGAGAGGCCAAGAGGAAGAGAGACTGAGAAGAAATCTATCAGAGAGAACCACAACGAAAGTGTGAGAAGCAACAACAATCAAGATGCCTCGCCGGAAAGACAGAAGTTTCATCAGCTAGGAAGGTGCCACTAGCAGATCTATAACTCTGAACATTTTTTTAAACAAACTTCTAACCTGCACACACAAAAATAAGTTGTGGAGACAGATGCTCCTACCCTCTGGAGTCCTTGTTAACACCTGCTATGCCTCTGTAAAAAGTGTTAGCCATGCCAGCCAAGGGAAAGTACCTGTTGAATGACCAGGAGCTCAGAAATGAGGCACTCTACCGCAAATACTCCTGCATCAGCCAGTATCAGCCGCTGGTACTCCTGCTGGGCCTCTCCATGCTCTGCTGTGTAATTCTCCTTATTCTGTTCTTTGCCCTCCGATTGGTGAGTTTTAACATACACATTTGTTTAAAAGTTACACTGACTGCAAACACTGGAAAGCATTATACCTTTTAAATATGAATCCCAGTCTGTGATTTTTAACAATACAGTGATTATATTCATGACCTCTGAGGCAGAGGAGGGGAGTCATTGGAAATGATCAATAGTTCTTTTGAATTCCTTCATGTGACTAATCTTTGGGCTTCAACTGCATAAAAGGTATTAATTGGTATTAAAATGTCTTAAGTCAGTTTTTCATATACTAAGATATGGGCACCTGGGTTTTATTAATTGTACTTGACATTATAATTTAAATCCTCCAAAATATGATTGCTAGGTTGCACTGTTGAGTCATGAAAATTGGCTCCTTTGCCAAGATTTTACCCAACAGCTGAATCCAGCATGCAGGTTTTCAGCCACACGTGGTGCATTTTGTGTGCAAAGTGTTTCCGGTGTGGCACAGTAGGAATCAAGAAAGTGGAATCCAGTGCAAGTTCCAGTTCAAGTAATTCTTGCAAAGTAGCTTGACTAGATTAGATTAAATCACCAAATATGCTATAAACTTACTGGAACTCAGATTGTTGTTGTTTTTTTAAATCAGCCTTACTGATTTGCCTATCTAGGAATAATGCAGTGAGTGTAAGGAATAACTGAATTTCTGAAAATTGGTAGCCTCCATAAACTGTTGTATAACAATTAAATTGAAAAAAAAAAATGCAAAATGCACAACCTGACTTTCACAGCATGGTTTCTTATGACAATGGCACCAAGATGCTACACATAAACAGCAGCTCTTGTAGTCATAAACTCAGTTTTTCTACCTGGCATTTTCCTTTTAATTGATGAAAATATGTTAGAAAAGCAAATTAAAGAAATCACTCATCCAAGACAGTATGCAGTTAATAATTAAGATGCTCTAGATTCAGCTTGGTTCAAGTGTTGTTTTAAGGCACGTCTTAGAAGATGTTTATTATTTAGTCAAGGAAAGAACCTGCTGAGCCAACATACAAACACACCTGCAGTTTTCCTGCTTTTTGCATCACTGTTAGTTTTTATTGCTAGGTGACACAAATTGCTGTTGCAAGTATTGACGTGCACCAACGATGAAACATCATTTATGTTTCTTTGAGAGTTATTTTAAAGACCTACAGACCTGTCACATCCTGCTTTAACGATGATAAGTTTTAGTTAGTCGATTGGTGTTTGGGGGAGAGATTTGGCACATTAGGACAGCAGCAGTAGCGTGCTGTGTTATGAAGCAGGATGTGGCTGGATGTTCAGTTTGAAACCTTAGGTCACCAGTGAAAATGTGGGAGAAAAAAACAACACTCCTCTATTTTGATAGCTGCTTGAATAAAGCACTGTGGGTACAGATGTAGAGGAGTGTGAATGAGTGAGTGATTGTGTAACTGTTTTGATGTGAAGGAGGATGTATCTGAAGTAGGCATGAATATGGGGAATGCAAATTTCAGTTTCAAGATTATATAAGGTTATAATGTTTTTGTGCAGGAAACGACGTGAAGTGTATGTTGTCTCAGTGTCTCGTTTATCCACAGAGAGATGTGAGGTCAAGGTTGGCTAGAGAGGGCTCAGAAAAAATTGCGTTTAGTTCCTTTTTTCCTCTGAGGCACGTTCTCTCTGTTAATTGTTTTACCCAGCAGTTAAAACTTGCATCAACTTTGTTGGAGATTTGAATAGAATAAAACAAATCAAGAGAAAACTAAGACATGCAGTAAAATGTTTAAAACAATGCAGCTGTCAGAGCACAGCGACTGCAATTGTGCTTCCTACCGTGACAAGAAAAGACATGTATTCATTGAGTTCTGCTGTTCAGCGGCATGCTGTTGATTTTTGGCATGATGGCAGGCAGCTGCTACAGCTTCTGTCACCGTAGCTTATATTACTTTCTCCTGCTGGAAAAATCATTTTAACCTTCCTTATATTGTGTTGCTGCAGTCTTTTTGGCACACTCCTTTTTTTCATGTCTCTCTCAAACATTGGTTCCATCACTCTTGTATCCACTTTACACACATTCACGCTCGCACGTCCATGTTGGTAACATGTAGCTTCTCATTTGGATTTCAAAATATGTAAAATCTATTCACACCTTCAGCAATCCCCTGGCATACCATTACACACTCCTTTTTTTTCTGTCCTCTCTTCTGCGCATGCAGTTGCCAGGGGTACAGAGGAGTTAAGAGAAAATGTTGGGTTGGAGCTTGTATAACACTTATTAAATGCAAAGGAGGGGCACAGTGTCGCTTAGGGGGTGGCCATCAATGTCAGGCAGTCACTTTCGACTTATGTAACTCTTCTTTAGTCGTGGATATTGGATGATAAATGAAGGAAAAACTAGAGAAAACTGGCATTAAAAGTGTGTCTTCTAACACCTGTCTCTGGTCCTGATTGCCTGGAAGGTTCTTTAAATTTTATCCAAATACAATGGCTATAGCATGTATAATAACACTCTTAGACCTAAATATGTAACTCCTATAAATGCATTCACTGTGGCCTTGAAACCTGCTTTTGCTGTCTCCATATAGTTGCTTTCATTTTTATTAAACTTACTGCAAAACGCCCCTTTTTCGAATGTTAGTGATGATGCTGAATCACAGAAATAAAAGTCAGAATGATCAGTGCAAAGTCTCACAGAACTTTAAACACCCTGGCTAGTTTTGTGTGATTCCCCCCCCCCCCCCCTTGGTGTGCCACATGTTAAACATTAAAGCCGTATCTGCTCACGTGGATTTCTCCGCAGCTGAAACGAAGTAATTGTGCTTTTGCTGCCGTCAGAAAGGTTTTGTCAAGACTCGCATCTACACGGGGAGCGGAAAATGCTTTAGTTGAGATCTGGCCTTTTCCAGTGCTGCCATGGTAACCAGAAAGATCAACATACAATGCAGAGATGGCCTTCTCCGCTCAGAGATCTATTGACTCTGACTTTGTGCGTCTGTCTCACTCCTGAGCGCTCTTTTAACCCCTTACTTTCTCTTGTGTCCTCCCTCCAACACCTACTCTCTCTCCCAGTTAACGCCAAGGCAATCACACATCATGTGCACACATCGACGAACTGCTGTTCTCATGCATGTAATTACCTACGCTTTTGATACACAAACACACACACAAAAACGCTCTTCTTTTCACAAATGCATTCTTTTTTTCCCCCCCTTTTGTGCCAGCTTCTCACTGTGCAGTAACTCAATTAGGAAGATGTTGACCTGGAGGCAACAGCACATGAAGCAGAGACAACTGTGAATAAAAACACGCAGTAATCTCACATAGGCCTTTGTTCTCAGGAGCATTTTATGTTGATTTTTTTATTTTATTTTTTTACCTTCAGCTTCAACTGCAGTGTACGAGTTCACCAACAATACAAAAATTATTGAGCTGCTCGTTAAAATATTTTTTAAAAAGTATATAAGTAGACTCTACAGTACATGCAAGCAGGTGAAAATATAGATTTTTCACACAAAATTTACAAATACTTCACATTATTGGCAAAATCCATAATGTTTGCTTTTCATCTTGTGGGAAATAAAGGTGGTTATTGCAGGAAGTGCTATTATTAGTTGCGCTTCTTCATACTAGATGGCTAACATAGTTCTTCTGCCACTGATACACCTGTGGCCCATGCACAAATGTAGCTACTGACAGCTACTGACCTGAAACTTGCCTTATAATGTGTTTAAATACTAGCAGCTGTCTCTTGTTAAATCTGACTGTAAATACTTGTGATATAACTTATGTTATACAGCAGTCCTCTGTGGAAAAACCTCTGCTTCAGTTGAGCAAACTTCCAAGATGTTATCTAAACAATATGTTGTAATTTAAACCTTGGAAACCTGGTTGAGGATAAGGTGTTGATCATCTTCAACCAGGCTTGAAAGACACTGAGCAACCCTGTAAGAGTTTAACAAATTGTGTTTTTATTTTTCTCTCCCTGGCTTCTGTTATAGGGAGCCGACAAACATTATGTCTTTGTGAGTGTGGTGAGCGCCAGCCTGTGTGTGTTCCTAGCTGTGTTTGTGCTGGTGTGTACAGACGTACTCGCACAGCGATGGAGGCGTCTGCTAGGCCTGATTGTATGGGCAACACACCTCACCTTGGGCTACACCTTCATCTTCAGTGGACCTATTGTCTTACCTTGGGACCAGGTAACTTCACTTTACAGCAGAGTTTAAACTGAAGTAATGCAAGCCTTTTCCAGAGGCAAAAATCTTGGGAAGCTGTGTAAAATGTACACAAATACTTAAATCATTTAGTCCTGAAAACCATATATTTGCTAGAAAAACTACAAACACAATACACTGAATGGTAGAAATAAAAATTTAAAAATCAATTTTTCCACTTATCCACTTTTTCCTGCTTGTCCAATCGAGGGCTGCAGCTTAGCACAGGCACCATTCAGACTTACATTTTACCTGCGACCAATATAGAATTGCCACTTTAACTATCTTTCGACTGTGAAAGGAAGCCAGAGTAGTTTTAGAGAACCCCCAGAGGCACCTACACAGAAGTACACATTGGATTCAAACCCAGGACCTTACGCTTATTTTAAATTTCAGGGACGAGGTATGTTTCCCACTGTGTTGGATTTGTCCTTCTCCTTTATTTATTTTTTTCATTGAGGTGGTCGGCTCCTCAACACCTGAAGCCCTCCCTTCTGTTGCTGGGTTTTGTAATGTCCCAAACATTATCAGTGGGTAACAGGCCTGGACTGCAGGCATCGGTTTTATATCTGACTCTCTGCTACAAACCAAGGCTGTTAAGAAATATATGGAAATTTTTTGACAGTCTTTTTCTTGAAAATGTCATAAGTTTAACAACCTTTTCCTGGCATCTTTTATATTGTTGTGCATTAATGGTGCTCTCTTACTTGTGTACTGTTAACAACCCATATGGTCCCTGTCCTCTTTAGACCGGTGTGCGTCACTGATGCTTTCCAAAAGTAAATTTCAGACCACAGGGCAGGTTTTCACTTTGCCTCCATCCATCTTAAGTGAACTTATGCCTAGGTTGACTTTACTGGTGTTTGTTTAGAGAGTTATTCTTTGCATAACTGATTTTGAATCTCCATTAGTGGTTGCAGGGACTGTGCAGTGCTATGTGAGATCAAGAACATCATGGACATTCAATATTAGCTTTTGTTTTTTTTGTTTCTGCATGTAGTATATTTCCATTTAGAAGAAAAAAATGATGAATATTTATACTTTCTAATTCTCACCAAGTTGCTGGTTTGGTTGCGTAAAACGGATTTTTTTTCTTCTCATAAATCTTCTACAGCTTAGCTGTGAAATGTCTTTTAGCTTTGGATCTGTGACTAAACACCAGATGATGTAATTGTTCCAAAAACTAGGAATGATTTGAAATGACTCAGTCCTTTCCTATATGTTCCCAGGTGCCTTTATTCCTCTTCATCATCTTCTCTGTATACACAATGCTGCCATTCCAGATGAAGGATGCTGTAGTGCTGAGCATCATTTCCTCTCTGTCCCACATTTTGGCCATCACGATACACCTCAAAGTTTACAGCACAGAGACCAGTTACCTTGCCAACCAGGTAAAACCATTCGAATTGTTCTAGTAATTCTAGTTCTTACTGCTTCTGTGATGTTAATCAGTCTGTGATTGTTGCTTTAGTGTGAAGAATGTGTTCAGCACTTCAGGTCAATATAATTTGTAGGAAAATGGCAAGTTGCAGTTCATAATTACAAGAACATAGGAATCCTTCAGAAAACACTGAAAACTTACAGATGTGAATCTCAGTGTGTGATGTGATGGTGTCAAAATATTGTGTTTATTACTGGCCAAGTTAAACACAAAAAAATGGACCAGTAGAAAGCCAAAGCCATTGACGTAGGAACTTGAGTATCATTAATTTGTAATGTCCCGTTCCAGCAGGCACACAGAGGTTCAGATTCATGCCTGCGTGTGTGTGTTCGTGCATAGCAAGTGTTTCAACTTGAGCTCTAACATCTGCTGCTGTGCCTCTTTCTCTAGCTCCTGTCCAACCTAGTGGTGTTTCTGTGCGGCAGTGTGGTGGGAGCCTTTCATAAAGTCCTAATGGAGAAAACCCTGAGGCAGACTTTCCAGGACACCCTGAGGTCCCTGGGAATGCGGATGAAGCTCGAGATAGAAAAGAGACAACAGGTAATACAGTGGCTTTCATTGTGTGGCATGCATGCTTTAATGTGTGTTGTATGAAAATTTGTTTCTGCAAATAGGTCTGCAGTGCAATGACCGGATAAAGAGTGGCTTGGGTAACGTGGTGCTTTATCATGATATTTCACAGTTTTTGTCTATATTTTGAACCCTCACAGAATGTAAACAAACATTACAGACAAATGAAAATAGCTCATCATAATCGTTATTGCCGTACTCTTATTATTTTATTGCATTTAATTTCTGAGCTTTGCCTTTGGCTGCCCTTACGTTGACTCTTCCATGAATGTTTTCAATGGGACTACCAAATCCTTCTCAAATTAGATTTTCCTGTGATGCCTTTTAAATTACACGCATCTGTGCTGACTTCTTCTACTTCAGGAGCCTTTTTGCAACAATTTCCCCCTTTTATCATTTGTTTTGACTGTTGCTTAGTAGAGGACATAAAACATGCTGACAGGGAGGCTTCAGTGTTGCCTAGCAGGAAAAAAAAAGGAATGATATAGTCGTTAACATTCAAACCTTCTCTTCTTGTTTTGAACTGTGGCTGGGAGGAGAGGGGAAGGGAGGGAGCGAGAGAAAAAGAGGAACCAATGACAATCGCACACTGTGTCAATTCCACTGGGAAAAGCCCAGTATGTTCCCCCGAAATGCTTCTTGGCAGGGTGTGAAGGACATCTAAATGATATTCAAACTGTTTGTTTATGCTCCCATGTGAAACCAACATTAATAAAATTGGTTTAATAACAATGTTTATACATGTTAAAATAAGTATCATACTAGGGATCGTTCATATACATTTTCATTCACATGTACACATTATATAAAGAATGACATTTCCAGAAGCACTTTACATACTGTCCTCTGTGCAAAGGTCCCTTTATGAGAGGTTTTTCTTTCTTTTTTTTTTTTCTTCTGATAAATATTTTCCATTGTGACTAAAAAGCAGGTGATATTGTTGCAGAGAGGAGGAAGCATGAGCGCGCACACACACACACACACACACGCGCGCGCATCTGTAAGGACTAACACATAAAATGCTTTGCCTTAGGTGAGTTCTTAACCCCCATGATCTCTCCCACATTGTTTGTGTTTAAATATTACTACATGTGGATTATTTGTTCTTACTTCGGAGTGGTAGTGACTCAGGAGGTACATCAGAGATCCACTAATCAGACGATCTGTTGTTACTGCTCCGGCTTCTCCTTTCTACATGTCGAGGTGTCCGCAATCCAGATACTGAAACAAACAAACAAATAAAAAACTTCCCATATATTTGTGTGTAGCAGCACAAGTATAATTATCATGAGAGTTTGTGTAAATGGGTGACCGTAATCTTTATGTGTAAGCTTTTTGAGTAATTAAGAAGACACAACTGTATGTTGTCTACTGTTTACACTCATTTAAATGGATGTGTGTGTTCTTACTTCTTAATTTCCCTTTAAATCAATTTGAAGAAAAAAAAAAAAGAAAAAGCGTGAGTATTTGGACTAAAAAAAATGAGACTCAAAATTAATTTTCATTCTCTCAGGTCCTTGATATGTTTTGACAGCTTGGAGAGTGTCCACAAACCCTCCAGGGAAATAAGTCTTGTGACAACACACTTGGCTTTTCCAAAAAGTCAGAGACATTTCTCACATGTAAACTACTAAAGCACTAAATTTAGACACAAATCAGCTGGTATATAACATACCTTGCATGCCATGAAGTGTGGTAGTGGTATCTCTGTGCCAAGCGAGTGGAGGTTTGCCAGGTCCTGATTAGCTGAAGTAAATAAAAGGGTCCCAAAATAGAGCAATATTGTAGATCAGGGCTGCCCAATCCCGGTCCTCGAGAGCTACTATCCTGCAGCTTTTAGATGCATCCCTACTCCAACACAGCTGAATCAAATGGTTTGATTACCTCTTCAGCATGCCATCATGTTTGGCAAAGGCCTGATAACAAGCCATTCATTTGATTCAGGTGTGTGGGAACAAGGATGCATCTAAAAGCTGCAGGATGGTAGCTCTCGAGGACTGGGATTGGGCACCCCCTGTTGTAGCTTATGAAGACAATCAGTGTTGTAGCAATACAATGACGAAGTTGTTTGCGCTCCTCCCCTTTCTCGTAAAATTTCTTCTGATTCGCTGTCAGTTGCAAAAAGGTTTAACATGAGCATCCATCACTGTAATAGTATGCCTATGTATATGGCATAAAAATGTATAAATAGGTCAACTAATTTATTCATGCACAAAGAACTGCACATCAACTTTTCATTTTAATGCTTTCTGTACAAATATCTTACTCAGATCTCATGATTATTGTCATCACAATTACAAATGTTTGTCCCCTAAGTCAATTAGCAAAAAAGACTAAGTACTCTTGCTCTAGTGTTTTGAAGGATTTTTAAAATGCCAATGATACGTTTACCTCGCTGACTAAAGGAAATATATTTGAAGCACTTTGCAGTGACTTGTTGAATTAAAATATAACAAGCCTCGTCTCAGCCAGCGTAGTCAGATGATGTAATCTGCCGCCCTTCATATGATGTGAGAAGGGATTAATCATTTCTTTGGAAGTCAGATTTGTGTCTTAATGAAGCAGTCGAACTTTGAACATTTCTCAGGCCTCAGGGTATTATGGCTCATGCTATACACATATTTCTTCTGCTGTCTCATGTTAATCATGGACTAGATGCAATAGCAGCATGATTTGTATGTGTTTGGTGCCATTGCACCATTTTTAACCCAGTGTGAATATTCTGGTCTCTATATAAACCACTCCTGCTCTGAATGCTAAGTAAAGGTTCACAGGTGTGGGGACAGTGCTGAGGAAATAATAGGACTGATACAGACTGGGACTCAAAGTATGATGTGATTACAGACAGAATTAAAGATGGTCACAGGAAAAAAAATGTTTTAATTGGAGCTTTTGCTTCCTGTGTTCTGGTCATCATATTTGTGGATGTCTTCTGTTCTACCCTTTCTGTTTCTGGTAGACCTTTGTTCACTACAGGACCTGACCACTCATGGCTGTATACTGAGTGCAGCAGTCAAATAAGCTTAATTTCCTGACTCTCCTAAATTGCACTTATGTAACTAATTGTGTGTGTGTGTGTGTGTGTCTGTTTGTATTTGCAGGAGAACCTGCTGCAGTCTGTGTTGCCAGTCTACATCTCCATGAAGATGAAACTGGCAATAATGGAGCGCTTGCAAGACTGTAAAGACAAAGAAGAGCAACAACGGCTCGTCAAAGATAACAACTTCAAAAGCCTCTATGTCAAGAGGCATGAAAATGTCAGGTACAACCGCAACCATCTTTGGGATCGCAATATTATTTTAAATAATAACCTCGTTGTAGAAGCCTCATTTTAGTCAAAAAATGCATTCATTGTTCTGGCAGCAGATATTGGCTGTCCAATCTGACATTTTGGAAATAAGTGTCTGTGGCCTGAATTTGCTCTGCTTATAATTATTAACACTGACAGATTTCCAGACTAAATAAAAGACTACATTTGTGTAAGCTTAAAATGAATCACTTCAGATGGATTGTGACTCACATCTAGTGTGCGTGTCTTGTAAAAGACCCGCGTTTTAAACAGTATTTTATTGTATTTATCACGTTGACTTTGAATTAGAAAGGACTTTTTTAAGTAATTAAAAGAAATGTATTGTATTTTTAATCTAAATGTAAATCCTCAGGCATCACATCTTAAAACAAACAAGGCAAGAAAAAAGCAGGGGGGAAAAAGCAATTCGAGACAAATTCTCTAAATACTGGAGATTACTATGTCTGTTTTCCGAGCAGTGACCCAAATATAGCTCTGCTTTATGAGGTTTTCATTAATTTAGCAAGTGCTGACTGATATCAGGACAGCTGAAAGCGAAATGATTTTTCTGATGCGGAAACAGGACGCCGTTCTCATCTCACGTCACTAAAAGCATTGCAGGTTTTCCTAAGAGCAAACTCAATACTCTGTAAAGGCAGTTGTTTTTTAACAATATTCTGCACGTGGACGCAAAATGAAACCGTAATGGCATTAAACACAACAAAACTAAACTATTTTCTTTTTAAGATGTTTGAAGAAATGCTTGAAGATCTATAGAGGTTTTGAATTTTGCAATCAAAGGTCCATTGTGGCATCATCTTTGCTTCCGTGTTCATTTAAGGCCACTGCAAAAAGGTGTTAAATGATAGGCCGTGTCATATACAAGTCTCTATAATTACCTGAGTCAGTCCAGTAATTAGCTGTGTTCTCAGTCTCCTGAAACACCTGGCTCACTTCAGTCACGTAGTGGAAGCAGGTGCAGTATCTGTGTTCATCCGCTGGTCACTTACGGCCAGTGTTACTCAGGCCAGGCTTCAACGGTGTCAGTAATCAGCTCCACTCGGTGCATTTGCCTATATGTACACAAGCTATGAATATTTGTGGTTGTTTTTAATAGAGTTTAACAGTTCCAAATAAACTGAACCATGGGTATTCTTGGACATAGTTGATGGCTTCTTTAATAGTTCCCTTCAGTAGTCTTTTCTAAGCCAGATAAAACAAATCACTTCATGCTTCGTGCAGGATTAATCACGACTGTTGACATAACCTCTAATATGGTCAGGTGATTGTATTCACTTAGCTGGTGTGAATACAGATACGTTAAGACAATGAATCCATTGCTCTCTTTTTGTTTGAATTCATGCCAAGCTTCTAGTCTTTATTTTGGTGGTGTCAGGGTCTTTAATAGGTCAGATAAGATATCAGTGTTCCTTTGTGGTTTGCTGATGGGTAGTTTTAATAATGCCTGGTCTGTGTTTCAGCATTTGAACCAAACATGCCTTTAAATCAGGTCTACTGAAGTTTAATGGGTGATAGTACAGATATTTTTGCCCGATCAATCCCGATCAGCACAGCCCATAATGGTCACAATGGATCATAATGGGCTGTGCTGAGAAAAGCTGCTGTTTTGGGGCCAAATTTGAAGGACTAAAACTGTTTGAGCTTTATGGCCATTAGTATCCTCCAGTCCACTGCACATTGGTTGATTGTTAACAGAACCTTCATGAAGTCCTTGTCAGCATCTATTGTTAATTGGTTGAGTGACGAAAGCCAATGATGAAAGACAGGATTTGTTGTTCTGCCAGTATTTGTTCTTTTTATCAGCCTGGGCATGTGAATCGCAATCACATGGGTTTGGCCCAAAGTAAGCTAAGCCTGGTGGTTTTCTTTAGGAATCTCCTCTTTTAGAATTTAAAGGATGGCTTAATTCAGTGGTTCCCAAACTTTTTTTGCTAGGCCCCCCTTTGTTTTACAAGAAAAATGTTCCCTGCCATGGAGGGGCCCCACCCTTTGGGAAGGTCTGGCTTAATTAGTGGGATTCTTGTAGTTTCTACAATCAAAACATCACCAAACAATTTGAATTTTGAGTTATTCAGTCAGGACCACTGTAGTATTAAAAAAAAAAAAAAGTTTGACATCAGATGTGTCATTGATAAAGTCAGAAGCATGTATGCATGTAAACTTTGCCAGCTCTAAAACCTATTTTGTTTGATAAATGCTTGTTGCACATGTTGAATGGGTATTCTTTCATTACATGTGAATATTTCTGTGTTAAATGTTCGTTCACTTAATATCTTTCAGCATTCTGTATGCAGACATTGTCGGTTTCACCCGACTGGCCAGTGACTGTTCTCCCAAGGAGCTGGTCATTATGCTCAATGAACTGTTTGGCAAGTTTGACCAAATTGCCAAGGTGAGTTAAGACATTAAATAAAAATAGCTTTTATATCCAAGTGTCGAATGCCCAAAGGTTGCACAAACACAAAACTTCCATTGTTGACAAATCTCAAACACACCAATTTATTTAGCCATGCTAGCAAACATGCTAACATTTCAGCCTTGTGGAAACAAAATAGAGATCATATACTGTACATCAGCGGTCCCCGACCCCCAGGCCACGGACCAGTACCGGTCCGTGAGTCTCTTGGTGCCGGGCCGCGAGAGTTGAGGCTCGGGTGTGAAATTTATGGTTTTCAGGGTTTTTATTGGTTTTTAGAGTTATTATTTTTTTTACTACTTTTAATCATTAACTCAGTTTCCCTGGGTCTTTTCCCGTTTGTTATGAATAAATCTTCTTTTTTTGGTACTGGTACTGGTTTTATTTTGTTGTATTTATCCGCGACACCTTAAAGGCCGTGAAAATATTGTCGGACATAAACCGGTCAGTGGCGCAAAAAAGGGTGGGGAAAGCTGCTGTACATGCTGCAATCTGTCAGATGATTGGCTTAAAACAATCACATAGTAAATCACTTTCTAATCTCATATCACCCTCTTAAAAATTTGCAACAGTAAGTATAATTCTTAAAACAGAGTAGTGCCTTTACAACTGAGGCTACAAGTTTCATCATAAACATTCTGTATCTTTGTATATATCATTGTTTGCATTGGTGCTTGTTCACAAATGGAAGTTTAAGATTGAACTCCTCTCTGACAAAGCTTAGAAAGATCGCCCCCTCTGGCAGGAAGAGTTACATGCTCAAGACCAATTAAATGAAGATGCTAGGGGAGCCATGTTTAACCTCATAATAGTGTTTGGCTATACCATACTCCACATTTCCAGTACAAATGGCTGTTTTATGTTCTGAAATATGTTGTTTTTGTGCTTTCTCCAGTATAAGCTTGACCACAGGGGCATTTCTGGGCCCATTTATATTCAACTTTCACTTCAGTATTTGCCTCTTAAAGCACTGTTGGCACTATAGTGAAATAATCTTCATCTCAGAAAATCAGGGTCTGACAGCTGAAAAAGGAAACACTCACTAATTAAGGTCTGACTGAGGCACTTAAGCCCTAATAGGCAAAGCTGTTTTGTGCAAAGTGGCACATTGATTGATTGATTGATTTATTTTGTGAATGACTTATCCGTTTTTCTCATTCTTTAAAGGAAAACGAATGCATGAGAATCAAGATCCTCGGAGATTGCTACTACTGTGTGTCTGGGCTGCCGGTGTCACTGCCTAAACATGCAAAGAACTGTGTCAAAATGGGTCTGGACATGTGTGAAGCCATCAAGTAAGTTTTTCTTATAACAGTCACTTTTAGCTGTTTTTAACGTACAGTTATTTTCAAGATAGATTGTGTAATGTTTAAATAACCAGGATTTATGCATTAATTATTTATGAAGAGTGTCAGTGGAAGGTATATTAAACTGCGTGGAAGATCTAAGGGGAACATTTTTACCATACAGATTAAAACACAGAAACGTATGGTAGAGATGCACTGAGACACACACACACATACATCCTTGCAGTGTTATTGTGTTTGGAATTACTGAAAATATAGAAATAATATTAAAGAATGAAAACAAGTTTTTGTATTTCTGCAAAACTCCTTCAGGCAGGTACGAGAGGCCACAGGAGTGGATATCAACATGAGAGTTGGGGTTCACTCGGGCAACGTGCTCTGTGGTGTGATTGGACTTCGTAAGTGGCAGTTTGATGTATGGTCACATGATGTCACTCTAGCCAATCATATGGAGTCAGGAGGCCTTCCAGGGTAAGGAGCACTACCCTTTTTACCTTTTCTTGTTTCACATTTAATATCGACTCTTAAAGTTGAAGTTACCAGATTCATTTATTTATTTTTTACATTTGACCAGACGTGTCCACATAACAGAGGCGACTCTGAAGCACCTAAACAAGGCGTATGAAGTAGAAGAAGGAAACGGTCACCTCAGGGACACCTACTTAAAAGAGCTCAACGTGCAGACCTACCTAGTCATTGATCCACGGGTAAGCTTTAAGTCCATATTCCTAAAAAACACAGTTTGTGAAGGATGGAGAGAAATCTTTAGCATTTCAAATGTCTCCTCATACAGATAACTGCTGTTAGGATTTTGAATTTTACTAATAAAACAATCATGTTAATCTTGTAAATCATTTTTATATATTTCACTTTGTATTTTGCACACTGTGGGGTTTTTTAAAATTGGATGTTGCTTGCCATATGTCAAAGAACAATATGTGTTGATATTTTAAATCTTTTTTCCCCTTCCCACTATACTTTTGGGTGTTTGTTTCTCACGACCTCAGCAAACGTTTTTCCTTTTTTCTCCTTGCTGTCTCATCTTAGGTCAGATTTGTCACTATAAAGAATACTGCATAAATGTATTTTTTGTTGCAATTTTCATCTCTTTTTGAGCCAATGGGATGGATTCTTTGAGCTATTAGTACATGATATTCACTATCAAATCTTTGCATGTTCATCTACATCTTAAGTCTTAAGTCATCTACATCTTAAGTCCTCCCAGAACAACCAAAAGCCCCCCAAACCTCGGGTGAATGATGGTCTGAAGATGCGAGCATCTGTGCGTATGACCCGCTACCTTGAATCCTGGGGGGCTGTCAAACCTTTCGCCCACCTGCAGAACCGAGACGGCTTCACACCAGACACGATTGTCAATGGCAAACCACGTTTCAAGGTAAGGTCGCTGGATTGTACACCATGGTTTATTTACATTATTATCAAGATGACAATGAAAGAGAATAAAGTTGTTGTTTTCTTTGTGGCTTAGAATGGGATTATCGTGAGGTTGACCATGCACACATACATGCTTGGTCAGCATGCAGCAAAGGCAATGAGTGTGTATTACGTGATTTAGCAGAAGGGGATTTTAATGTTATTTCTGAATGTGATAAGTAAAGGAAATCAAACATATCAGAAGTCAGAAAAGCTTATTTTTACTTTCAAAGCATTGAATTTTTTAAAAAGCTTTAAGAAATCAAGAGATTTAAAAATTGATTTTACATGTCTTTCATCAAAACTAAGGAATCATTGTCTTGTGAGAACATTTCCAAACCAAAATGCTATATAACTACAGTATTATCCTCATCTTTTTCAGGATATTCCTTTGCGACCGAGCTCCAAGAACCCTGAGAGGTAAGACAAATCTTCAGCTGCTCCAGTAGCTACAAAATTAATTCACACATGACTCAAACACAACATGAAAGTTGACATCGACAAAAAGCTTTTTCACACATATGCACGCTGGCTTTTACAACCAACCTACTCAGTAGCATCATTATGACAACTGCCTTAAAAGAAAAGAGTTTCTGGCCAGCAAATTTTCCAGCCAGGACATTCTTATCAGTCCATAAACTCTGAAGTCTTTGCAATGTCTTTATTAATACTGTATTATGTAAGACTATATTGAAGCAGTTAGAAGCATATTATAGTTTAACATCTTGCAGATGTTACATCAATGACTATATTCAGCTATACTTATGGAGATTAACATAATACCCTAAATGTATGCATTTCTGAAAGATCTGAGATTTCAGAGTCATTTTAGATGATATCTAAAACACCAAATAGCATCTAGCTTGTTATCCTCTAGAGTAACTTGCGGTGAGCGTACAAGCAGCGTGCTGAATATGTTCTTCTGTGTGTGCTGGGCTTTTGGAAGAGGAATATGGTACCATTCTTGTTTGTTATTCTAGCTGCTCAGCAGCCCTGAAGTCCTAAGACATCTAATATTGATTTTCAGCCTTGTGCCTTGCGCACAGAGATTTCTCCCAATTCTTGGCATACTTTTATGATATTATGTACTGTAAATTATTTGACAGTCAGCATTTCACAATTTTAGGTTATTCTGCAATTGCCCATCTTTACCTCTGAGAAACATCCCCTGTTTAAGATGCTATTTTTATACCCAATCATGTTACTGACCTGTTGTCAATGAACCTAATTGCTTGCAAAATGTACCAGTTACTTTTTCAGCCTTTTGTTGCCCCATCCAAACAGTTTTGATTCGTGTTACTGCCATCACATTCAAAATGAGCTAATATTTTTCCTAAGATGGAACACCTTCTCAGTTTGGACACATGATATGATTACTTTGGGATTTCGTTCTTATTGTGGATAAACTGAGATCTGTAAATGACTGCATTCTCTTTTTACATATATTTTACAAAGCATCACGGCTCTTTTGGAACGGTGTTGTAAATAGCAGATGTAGTAGCATTAGTAGGTCACTTAATATGTAACACAGATGTCTGACGGGCAGTTTATGCTCACTGTTGTCATGCCTTGCCAAAAATGATCTAATTAATGCTTGCAAATGGTGTTGTTTTTATTTTTTGCCCTGTCTTGCACTCTTTGTTACCAGTTTTTGCTCTGATGCACAGTCAGTCTGAAGGCAGGTTGGTCTCTACAAGAATTTCAAGAATACATCAGTCTTGAAGTGTAGAGTTTCCATCTTGGAAATCAGTAGCGAGAAATTGCTGAATGTTTTTATCATTTAGGAGAAAACTCCATTGTGTCAAGCATGAGTACAAATGTTTATGGTGCTTTGCTAACACCAAAGTTCATGCCAGCTTTGACTACAACTGCCATCATCTCCTGTTAGCGTGGTGAAGCAGTTTTTTGGGGAGCTTCCCCTTTTTTCTCAGCACCAACACTTATTATTTAGGAGAAAACTGCAGTGCGTTAAGTGTGCTTCAAAAGCGAATATAAACGTTTATAGCGCTCTGATTAGGTCACAGCTCTTGCAAGCGTAACTACACGATTAGTGTTTGTTGATTGGTACAGATTTAATATTTCTGAGACTCACAATGATTCTGTTTCATGGAAGCAAAAGTAGTGCTCGAGGATTCGATTTGACTAACAAATAGATTTTTTTTTTTTTTTTTAAAGCTGTGCTGCAGTGGTAGTTATTCCTGCAGAGGGGTAGGAGTTCTGAGCAATATGAGTAGCCCTTCCACTAGCTTTAAATAATGCATAACCAAATTGATTGTGGTCATAGCTTTTAATGGTTAATTCTCTCTCCCCATCTGGTGAAGGCAGAATCAAAACAGCAAAGCTACTGATCAGTGGGCAGGACAAGCCTACACAAAACAGTGTGGGCTGAAGTAATGTGATTAGAAGAGATAAGTGTGATCCAAGTGCACAAGCATTCCTTCCTGAGAGTGTGTAGGTTTGCTGTATCGCGGAAACTGTCAATTTCATTCATGTATTCACAGTCCAATAAGGCCTAGGCTGTCACAGTGAAATGATCTACACGGTTTTAATGACACAACATGGTAGATTATACCGATCTCTGATTAAAACTGACAGTTGTTATTGCACTACGCTCAATTTTTATCTTAAAATGATTATAAATCCTGTGGTTTGTTTTTGTTTTGTTTTTTTTTTTTGGCTCTGCGCTGCTCTGTTGTGATCGATGTATATTTGTGTTTTACTGTTGGACCCCGACAGCTTTGATGAGTCTCTAGAAGAGGCATTCTCCTTACCCGCCCCGCCGCTCGGCAACCCTAAGTGAGTGGAGCCTTCACGGCCCGCAAGGTCCTCAGTCCTTTCAGTGCAGTAGTTCTCAGCCTTTCAGCTTATTCTCCCCAACAAATGCCTCACGTGCGCTTGCGTAAATGCAGACTACAGCGAGCTGAGTTTTACTTTAAATTATGCACTTGCCATGTTTTGTTTTGTTTTCCCAGTCCCCTGCAATCAGTTCGCTTTATGCAGATAACGAAAGAAAAGTTTTAAAGGGGACCTATTATGTGTTTTTATATATATTTTTTTATTAAAGCTGTCACTTTTTACTCATGTATGTTATTTACACATATAAAAACAGCCTTTAAAATTCCGTATGACTAAACTTCAAACACGAGGAACAAAATAAGAATTATTTAACAATTATATTGGGTTTTTTTTTCTTCTTTTGCTCAGCTCACCCACTTATGTTCAGTAGTAACAGTAGGCTAAATCGTAACCATTTGTGCTCTCTCTGTGTCTTTCTTGTTGTACTGGAAATGACATATGTGACATATCTGATATCATACATTCTGTGCCACTTGGGAGAGAAGCCAGCAGCGTTGATTTGTTACTCAGTTTCATAATTAAGTGTGCAAGTTTTTCAAAATCTTGAGTGTATAATTCAGTTAGAATACTTGACAGTTGTGAGTACAAGCATAGAAGCTTCACCCACCTGCCATTCAAGCCTTCTGTTTATGAGAAGAAAGACGGCTGGAGATGGTAGGAACGTAAAACGGTGTGTACCAAACAGAGAATAACCTGAGGGGTGGCATCAAGTCCCAATATAAGATAATTAAAAAATCTTTTGAACTCATGCACAGCAACTCGAGTGTAAGAGTAAAAATTTGGACCCGGAAGTGAGCAGAATAGGTCCCCTTCAAATATTTTATATGCATTTTTATAATAATTTTTAAAAGATGATTACTCTAAGTTTGAATGTAATAATTAAAAGCAATGAAATGTTAAAAACTAGACCTCCAGGTTGAGAACTACTGTCTTAGCAGAGAACCTTGCTGTTCTAACACTAACCCGTGCAGTGGTGTAATACGTATTTTCTGACCTTTTCTAACTGCTGCCTCTTTGTAACAGGGCAACATGCGATCTCGGAAGCCCCTAACCTTTGTTAGTGGACTGACATGATCCTATTAACGCTGATCACCTACTGGGGCTTGTGTGGTAATCAGGGTTTCTGCATCTGTGTGAATGTTTCCTTCCTGATGTAGCAGGGGGTTTCCGAGCAGGAGCACGACAGAAACACACCAACCAAATCCCACTGAGATCATCTAACACACAGATCTCTGCAGCATTACCGGCACACTCCCTTTTCGTACAGTAACACTCTTGCAGGCACAACCTACGTTTCCCTTTTCTCACTAATGCTCAGAATGGCATTAACCAAGTGGCCTCCAACCACAGCTACACTGGACCAGAGTGACCCACATGCTTGATCTGGTTTTCCAGCATCTGTTCCAGTCACTCTACATGTCTCTGCGTTTGTTTGCATGCCACTTCCTTATTGTCTCTGTTTTCTGGTCCAGGAAATCCCAGAAGACTCGGTTTGATGAGGAGCTGCACAATGAGATGACCATTACCATAGACGAGCTCAGCAACAAGTAGGTCGATTTCGGTCGAATCACAATTTATGCAATATTTGTAGCATATTTGATAAAATATTGTAATGTGTTGTATTTAACAGGTTTAAAGGAATTGCACAGTGGAGGAAATCCTCTGCTGAATTGTTTCTGATTGAGGTTACATCTTGATCCTTGATGATAAGCCTGACTAATTGTTTACTCTGTTGTTTCCCTGAAATTCTGGATCGGCTGTGTGACCGTTTCTATATGCCAAGATGTTGCAGTTTATTTTTATTCAGCTACTATTGCTTGGTTGTTGGTAATGCTGGTTGTTGATACAACCAACAAAATATTAAAATCCATTAACCCAATTTAAAATTCAGCGATCTGACACCAGCCTGTGTCACAAGCTTTTACTTGAAACCAGCAGCAGCTGAGGCCCTGTGTTGGTTTACCTGCATCCTCTCATGTCAGGTGCTGATCAGAAGTGAGCACAGATGACAAATTTGTTCGCGTTTGGCTCATTTGGTTTGTGCTTTTGTGGTATAGATACCACAGTTTTGCTTAACTGGTCTGTGACAAAAATATTTGCACAAAACAAAAAGCTCATGGTGACCGTAAGAGAAACATTTTGTCACTGAATTTATACTCTGGTACATTAAAAGTGCATGCATGGATCTGATGGAGCAATAGATTACAGACAATGATTTAACTGTTATTCGAAATGTCACATTAGTAATCTAACTGTGACTGAACTTTTAGACCTTGACTGACTGTGCAGATGTTTTAGATAATTAGTGAAGTTGCTGCTTTACAGCTTCAGATATTACAGATTAAAAATAAAGCTTCTCTGAAATCGGAGGCTGCAGCTAAAACATGCATATTGTTCCAGCTGTTGCGCAATGATTTCATTTCATGAAACTGAATGGAAATGATGCACCAATTTAAAAATAATAATAATAATAAGAGCAAAACGAAAAAGGTGATACAGTTTTTTGTGTGTGTGTGTGTGTTTTCTACTGTAATTTATAATTATGTGTATTTTTTTTTTTTTTTGTTATCCGAGATGTTTTTGTATATGCACAACCATGAGGATACAAAAGGTTATCTAAGTAGATTTAAGAGCAAATTTAATTTGCCTTCTCTGTTCAGCACACAAAGAAATAAAGAAAATTGTATAAGAATTGTTCTGCCCTCCTTTGAATTGGAGCCTTAATGATAAGTGAGCACTTAATACTTAAGAGATAACTATTAATGTTGTAGCATTTATTTGCCATTTCACTGAACTCCACTTAAAGCTGTGTGCAATGTCTTTGTTAATCTTAGAGGTTAAAACATGCAGATTAAGTTAAGAGCCCCCATAATGATCTGTGGTGTTCAGTAAAATTATTTGTTTATAATGAACAGAAATTATGACCTCAGTGTTTTTTCATGTTTTGAGATTTTTTTTCTTTGCCGTTGCATCAAGTTGTTGCATCAGGTGTGATCCAACACAGAGCAGTGCAGTATGTGCCCAGTGTTCACCTTAAAAACAGTCACAATACAGAGCACCTGAAATGTAAATCTCATAGAAGGAGACTTCATTCCCTGCTTTTCTTCTTCCATGCCCACTTACCTCCCTTCATGTGTTGCAGGCAGTGGTACAAGTTTGAAGAGAGCGGCTTAGCTCTGTGGTTTCTGAAGAAAGATCTGGCAAAACAGGTTGGTGAGATTTAATGTTCAATATAAATGACTGCTTCATCATACTTTTACATTTTAGTCATTTTAATACTGAAAAAGAAACATAATAAGTGTCTTCCGCCTTTCTTAGTATCGAGCCCTGGATTTGCCGATGTTCAAACACTACGCCAGCTGTGCCACCTTCATCTTCCTCTGTATCTTCATCATTCAGATGTTTGTTGCAAGGAAGTGAGTATGTTTTTAGTTTTTCGGATATTTGAATATCTGTTCTTCTCATGAGTACAAACTCGGAGGAACAGTTTTTTGAGCATTTGAAAAAGGTTTTAAAGCGCACGACGAAGACGTTTTTATATTTAGAAGATGAGCTGGAGATTGATGTTATTTTGTTTTTTCATTCGTGTCTTCCTAAGGCAACAGAGACTGGCGGTGTTATTTGGAGGGCTGTTTTGTGTGCTGCTCCTGGTCCTGGCGATCTGTTACGCAGGTCACTTACAGGTTTGTCCATTGATTCACATTCAGTATCTGGTTATTTGAGTGATTTGGTACAAGATTCTTTTCAGGCCCCGTTTGTAGAAACCAGGAGAAAAAGCCTTAATGACACAACAACTCTTTCATGCATCTTTACAGTAACATCTAAAGCCAAGCTGGATGCTGGTCAAGCATCAGTGATAAATAGTTTCTCGTTTATCTAGAAACACATTTTAATATTGCATATTCTTAACACACAGGTGGTTTGCTGAAGACATTCAATTTAATTTCCTTGTGCATGGGAAGTAGAAGTTTAATGTTAAATTCTTTATAGACTTTTTTTCAACACATGATGATGATGATGATGATGATAAGGATAATTATTATTGTTATTACTTTGTAAAAAAAAAAAAAGTTTAATTATCCAGTAAGTACATAAATATAATCAAATCAAATCAAATTTCTATTTTTAATGTTTTATATTCGCAGCGTTTTTAAGAAAATACCAAGGGGATGGGACAAAAATGTCACAACTTTTCACATTTCTTAACTTGTCAAGATATAATACAAAATTCCTGCGTGGATCACTCCTAAATTCAAGTCCAGTGCAAATGCAGTGCTTAATTAATTAATTAGAAAAACAAACAAACAAGAAAACACAAAGATTTTAAAAATATGTTTAAAAAAATGAAAATGAAACAATGTATTAGGCAAATGTCAAACTGAATTCATGCTTCTATACCTAAATTCGGCACACTGGACTTCTCTTAGAAGTCAGAAATTAATCAAGCGTAACAATCATTGAAGTAACAATTTCAAAATTGGCATCTGAACCAAAAAATAATGTGTTTTCCCTTTTTTTCCCCTGTCTTTTTTTTATCTTATAAATTTGAAAAATCATGAATAGCGGTAATTATATATTGGCATTAAAAATATTATTTTGATTAAAGACCTTGCACATACTGGTGGATCAACCATTACAGAAACGCAAGAATTGATTTTAGTACCCTTTAGTTACCCTGCCACCAGCCCCCACCCACCCTATTGGCACAAGTAATAAAAGCATGAGTGAAAAGGACTTGTGTTTTTGTGCACACTGTGCCAGAATTAGATGATCTGAGAATGGAAACATGGCATGAAAACTATCTCCTGCATTCACTGGGCTACAGCTTACTATAGACGCCCTTCTGACTCTGCAGATGACATCTGACATTCTGTTCTGGACATGCAGTTTTTTGGTTTTCAACTCGGACAGATTCCTTTCCTTGAAAGAGCTAGCTGTGAATCACTCGTGCATGCTGTCTGCAGATAGCTGACTGTAAAAAAGTCACGTTGCTCGTACCTGTTTGATTGCATTTTGTCTTTTTTTCTCCTCACTTCACTGCAGCGCCTGTTTCCGGAGAAGCTGTCAGGTTGCCAGTGGCTGCCAGCTGTGTCAGAGGCAGTGGTTAAACGGCCGTTTGTGCGCCTCCCTCTGGCAACCATCACCACAGCGGTCATCATTATCATGGCTGTGTTCAACCTGGTGAGACTCTGCTCACATGTTGAAGGCTAAGACAGATCCATTTAGTACTCTGGTATTTCTAGCTGTGCTGTTCATAAATGTCATGCCAAGCTTCAAAGCATGTTGTCAGGTCGTTGCTTGTCAGTTGTTTATTTATTTGTTTTTCCACTCCCTGCAGTGCTTTGACCAGGCAGATAAAGATGACTACTCTTGCCTTCCCGTGAGTGATAGATTTAATCCCAGACACGATGGTGTATAAATAGCAGTATTACATTTTAGTGTAAAGTAGTGTGTATTAATTGTAGTTTTCCTAACAGTAAAAAAGAGTGTAGTGTTTTACTTGTTTGCATGCTGCTTATAAATTTATTTAGATTTGCTACAAGTCTAATTCCATTTTATCCCCTTTTCTGTCCCTCAGTACTCTGTCTACTGCTGCATCCTATCACTCATTGCCTGTGGAGTTTTCCTTCGGATGAGCTTTGAGCTTAAAGTGCTCTTTCTGACTGTGGCCTCTACGGCATATTACGTCATCATTATCAGAAACACGCATACATCCTTTTATGAATACAGCAAAAACCTCAGCACCAAGAAGGACCTTGAAATCTTCACAAATTTGAACTGCAGGTGAGACTGAAGGAAAAGGGTGAATCCCACAGCTTTTCGGGAAATGTATTATTTCCTGTTTTCAAGCTGATGACCTGCAAATGTATCTACGTACCTGTGGCTTGTGACCAGTGAAGTTACCGCACCGACAGCAATCACTTTTGTGTTGCTTTAACTATCTCTGTCAGATTCACTTTATGCCACAACTCACATAGGTTAGGCTGTTGTTTATTGGCTGAGTGAAGCACTGGAGACCATGAACTTTGGAGGACTTAATTCTTACTTTATTTACTCTCAGCTTTCTGAGCTCCAGCTCTCCAGCTACTGATCTCTGTGGTTGTCTCACAGGAGTTTGTTTGTTTGTTTCTGGTTTGACTGAGTTGCTGCAGTTGGGCGTTCAATTTTAGCTTTATAATCCTGTTTTGTGTACAAACTGTGTGCTGCATCAGGGACATTTGTTCTCACTATCTAGCCAAGTAGTTTCCCCCACTATTTGCCTCAGTAGGGAGACTAGTGAATTAATAAAGTTGAAAGTAAAAAAAGCAGGATTTTGATTGGTGGAATAATCTTTTTGTTTAGATTGTGATATTATCCTGGATATGGTGACAGCCTTAATGCAAACATGCAAAGGTTGCATTTTAGATTGCATCTGCTGGCATCATGTTTTCTTTATCTGAATCAGTGTATGGCTGCAGTGCAGTAATATTTATCATATAACATCAGATCTACTTCAGCCTAATAGTCAAGACCTGCGTCAGAGCAGCCAAAACATTATCAACGAGCAAATGGCTTAAATCGAGTAGTTCAGTGAGAAAGAATATGACAAGAGTCTAAAATATTATAACAATCCTCTCTAAAGCAAATTAACTGTAATTTCATAATGCAAAATAAAATCCAATAAAACAAGCTTAGTGAGTATGACAAAAGAAAAGGCACAGCAAATATCAGGTGATGAGAAAGTGGCTCAGTGGAAACTGTTCTGATTGTAGTCTTTAAAAGATGGATGTAACCATAGTGATCTTACCAAGGAGTTTGGACTCATTTCGAAACTTTAGTGTTTTATGTTGTGTTTGTGTGTTGTTGTTTTTTTTTAAATCTTATCAGAGGTTAGATTGCTACTTCTGGGGTGGTCTATCACACATCATACCATAATCTTAATCAGACAAGTCAATAAAAATGATCTAAGGCACCAATATCTGCATACTTCTTTCTGAATACATGAATGAATTGGATTCTTAATCAGAGAATTATAGCAGAGAATTTTAGTTTACTGTTATGCCACCTTGTACTTTTAATCACTAGTGGTCAAAGTCATAACCACTGCAAGTTATTATTTTCCAAGTAAAAGTGGAGTCTGTGATTGGTCATGTTCTTGCTTGTCTTGCAGTGTAGAAATCCTGAAATGTTTAGGGCTGGTAAAACATCCCCAGTATATGAGTTGCATGTACATCACGCTTTTCCTGGTCACCATGTTCATCATCTCACTGCAGGTAAATGACAGTTTTTTGTTTGCTGAATTATTTTAAAAAACAAAAAAATTATCTCTTGTGCTGATTTTCCTCTAAACTTGCCATTCCTGTGGATTACAGAACGAGTACTGCTTCCGCCAGGACTTCCTGCTAAAGAACAAGAACCACACAGAGCAGGATGAGATCGAGACGAGAGAGAACTTGAACCGCCTGCTGCTGGAAAATGTGCTGCCGGCCCACGTAGCAGCGCTGTTTGTTGGGGAGAATAAGAAGAACGAGGTGAGATTTCCAAAGTTGATTCTAGTCCCCTGGATGCTATGAAGGACTGGTGAAGAGAGTTAAAAACAAATCATTCCCGTGAGATAACCCCCCATCATTACATACTGAAAGTGAACATGAACCAGGCGGCAATAATGTGACCAGTTATCTGAGGTCATCTTAAAAAAATAAATAAATAATTGTTATTTCCAGCATGTGGATTTTGGGTTTTAAAAGACTCAAAGAGAGGGACCTTTGAAACATAATACTGTACACAATCAGGGTGCCAGCTGCTTACTCATCAGGTTTTCACTGACACCGAGAACAGGACACAGAAAGTTGTGCTGGACATATTTTAACCTCCTAGAACCTGGCGTAAACATATGTGGACATCACGTTTTGGGACATCTAAACCAAAATACTTAATTTTTCTCTACAAGGGCCTGATATCCACTTGCGATTATACTGCCACTGTTCTATCAAAATTTGAAACAAATGTCCTCATATGTGGATCTAATTTTTCTCAAAAACAAAAATTAGGTAAAATAAAAATCTGGTAATTCTTTGTTTTTACATTCTTTAGGTCCCAATCAGCCCAAACAGCAAGGAAAAATTAAACATGCATGCCATGAAAGAGCTCGGGTCTTAGGAGGTTAAAGTACAAAGTTCATCAGGAGTGGCTACAAGCGGAGATGCCTTTCAGTGTCTTGCTGCTTCATTGTTACACTGAGCATGAATTGCCCTTTCAGTGTTATCACAGTTAGTAGAAGTAACAGGAAGGTTTAAGTATCTAAATGTAGCAATCCCAATAATCTTCATATTTCCTTGGTGAAACAATGCGAAAATGTAAAAACATGGCGCGGGGGAAACGGCCAGCTCCTTAAGCCTCAATGTGCCAGAGGAGTGTGGGTATATAGAGGTGCATTTCAATCATTTACTGCTTGAGTTTGATATAACCACACAACAGAACCCTTTTTAGAGCCATAATTGTGACGAAGTGAAGAATGTAGATAACTGGCTGGCATGCTACTGTCAGCTAGGGGTGGGTTTTGATAATCGATTTATCGATTAAAATCGATTCTGGCTTGGATAACGTGATATCGATTCATTAAAATCCTGAATCTATTTTTTTTTTTTGCCCGAAATGCCAGAATCTCAGGTGAAACCTCACAAAATTTCAACAACCACCAAACAGCTAAAACAGTAAATGAGAGCAGGTACACGGATACCCAGCCCTACTATCAGTGATATGACTCTGCAGCTATCACAGAAAATCAGGAGTGGCAAGTAACGGAAGCAAGCTTCTTGAGTACAGCATGGCAGTAATTATTCAAAAAGAAAAACTACAAACTATATAAGCAGAACTCTATACTATAACTCTACAAATAATCATAACTTCCAGATAGCGTGGCTCCATACAACATAAAAGTAACATGTTTCCTGTACAAGCTTTATCTGTTGGTTTTGTGCTTTTCCCAACAGGACCTCTACTACCAGTCCTATGACTGTGTGTGCGTGATGTTCGCTTCGGTGCCGGATTTCAAAGAATTTTACACCGAGTGCGATATCAACAAAGAAGGTCTGGAATGCTTGAGACTTCTCAATGAGATCATCGCTGACTTTGATGAGGTCAGGAAGTCAAAGTCTTACCGAATATTTGTCTGAAATACAAATGTCAGGGGCTAATCATGAAGACCCTGGCATGGTTGGAATGATAAATGCGCGCACCCCTCATTTGTTTGTTTGTTTGCCTCTAACTCAACAGCTGTTGTCCAAACCAAAGTTCAGCGGTGTGGAGAAGATCAAGACAATCGGCAGCAGTTACATGGCTGCTGCGGGGCTTAGTGGGTCACCTGGTCAGGAGAATAATCGGGTGAGGTAGTTACTACTTCAGATCAGGGTCGGGCTTTAACTTTAACTGTTTGAAAGCAAGCCATGACCAAACCTCTGTGGACTGACATCACTCTGTGTTGTTTTAGGACAGAGAACGGCAGCACGCCCAGATAGGGATCATGGTAGAGTTTGCCATCGCTCTGATAGGCAAGCTAGATGGCATCAACAGACATTCCTTCAATAGCTTCAGGCTTCGTGTGGGTGAGTGTGCATAAACCTTTAATTCAGTAAATACTGCATTGTGCAGCCTCCATCTCTGTTAAGGCTGGCACAGGTTTCCTTGGTTACTCAGTACATGATTGGCATTCATGTACTGTTCTTGCAGTGAGAGTACTAGCATTCACTGACACAGGTTGTTAAAAGCTCATGCCTATAAAAATAGTCACAGAATTTCTGGAGTTGAGGCATTTTCTTCGTGTTAAAGCAGTTCCCACTTTATATCAGGTTGAGCCATGCATAAATTACTCCACTGTAATGTGGTGGAGTATTTTTCCTAGTTACCTTAAAATAAAAAAAACAGATCTCACAGAAGAACGGTATATGAGAAATGTCACTGGCCATAGTAAGTTCTCCTGCAGACCCTCTTTTCTTAGTGACAATCTGGGACTTAATGAAGCAATAATGCTTCTATTCTATTGGTTCGAGCCCCGGCTTGGACAGTCTCGGTTGTTGGGTCCTGGTGGTGGTCAGAGGGCCCGGTGGCGCCAGTGTCCAGCAGCCTCGCCTCTGTCAGTGCGCCCCAGGGTGGCTGTGGCTACAATGTAGCGTGCCATCACCAGTGTGTGAATGGGTGGATGACTGGTTGTGTAAAGCGCTTTGGGGTCCTTAGGGACTAGTAAAGCGCTATACAAAAACAGGCCATTTACCATGCCAAGGAAACTGGAATTTAGTGACTTGTGATAACCTAATGGGTTTTCATCCGAACTGTACTGAAACCTTAAGGTCACATTTGTTTTCTTATCGGCAATAACTTGTTGATTATGATGGATCCTGAAGCTACTACCTCACTGACGTTCTGGTTTAAAAACATAACTTTGACACAGCAGCAGAGCTGTGGAGTAACAGCACAGCTTCAGAAGGTCACAAAACTGAAAACTGTTACAACAAAATGTTCCTTTAAGTCTAATTTCAAAGTGATCGTGCTGTAAAGGGAAGTTCAGTTTTTGTGTGCAGCCAATTTCAAGCAGAAGCCTTAGGCTGTACAAGGATCTTCCTGTGCAGTTAAACAGGAGAGGTAAGACGTGTAGGCAAACATGCAAAATGTTACAGATTCACCTCAGGATGTACTGGGTCCAGTACTATCAGTAGCTCTCATATTCAGCTTTGTGAAACAGAGCCCATCATTTCAGATACATCTTTTCCTTTTATTTTTACTGCATTCTATGTGGTTCTTTTTACCAATACGGATCAGTTACTATGAGCCACTTTAGTCCATCAAATAGCAGGAAGCGAATGTTTTACTCAAATATAGAGCCAGAACCTTTTAGAGTCTGACAAACATCATCCTCCGCTTTTTGTGTCTACAGTCCTGACATCTATGATAAAAACAATCAAAACATTTACATTTTTGGAGTTAAAAATGCACATAGTACAAACAGTGAAATTTTTAATTGAGTGGCATCATTTTTCTTCATCAGTGGCTGTGTGCAACCACCTTAAAACCTCCTTTGTGTGTTTATTAAAAAGATATACATTCTCTTTAATGCACTCAGAGCCTGAGTACATTCATTGATTAGAAGATTTGTTTCCCGTTAGTCACCTAATGTTGTGAACAGCTTTGCACTACCAGTTAAAACAATAGTTTAAAACGACTGACGACAAGCCAGAATGAGGCTTGATGCCTGCTGCGAGCCTCGCTTCCAGTATCGACTCACCACACATTTTATGAGTTTCATGTCGCTAGTGCTGGATTGGACTCCTTCAACAAGCTGCTGGAAATATTCCAGAGTATTTTGGTCTATATAGACATGATAACATCACACGGTTGCTACAGATTTGTTGACATAAATCTCCTGTTTCAACACATTCCTAAGGTGCTCTGTTTTGTTGAGATCTGGTGACTGTAGAGGCCAGTTGTGGAGTACAGTGAAATTCTTGTCATGTTCGAGAAACCAGTTTGAGATGCTTCGAGCTTTGCGACATGGTACACTATCCTGCTGGAAGCATTTGTCAAAAGATGGGATCAAAAGATGAGTTGGTACTAAGAGACTCAAAGCGTGCCAAGAAAATTTACTCCATGCCAATATGCCTCCACCAACAGCCTGTACTGTTGATACGAGGCAGGACGGATCCCTGCTGTTATGCTGTTTACACCAAATTCTGACCCATCTGATCGTTGCAGCAGGAATCAAGACTCATCAGGCCACAGAACGTTTTTCCAGTCTTTCTACCAAATTTTAGCGAGAATCGTAGCTTCACTGTTTTGCTTCAGTCTTTTGTATGTGAGTGTATGCCTCACGTGCATTCATTATCTTTGCCATTAAAAACGAAAAGAATACATGGCAAGAAAACTGGAGTAGATTCCAGCCACCCCCTGACCCTGGATTGGGTAAGCAGAACAAAAATGAAAGGAAGGAGATGGTCAGAAAGATCAGAATAACAAGTGCAGGCATTTCAGAAATATTGTTAACACTTGAATAAAATTCAAACCCAGTAGGCGTGTTTTTCAAACAGTTCATATTATATTTTGAATCCATCTGATTCAGAATACCTGCGTATGCTGATTTGAAGCTTGTGTTTCTGCCGGTGCCCATAGTCTTGCATTTATCAGAGTTAGACAGTAGAGGTACCGTTTTATATTGGTTTAAAATACACAGAATTTCTCAATTTGTTTCATTTCAGTAGCGTGATCAGTTGTGAAGTCTTTGCACTGAAACATCTTAATAATTACTGTGAACTTTTACATTTCTATCATGTTTTCAAAGCAAATCCTACTCTGTTTTAGACTCACCATGTCTTTAAGAGCAGTTACAGTATTGTCTGTGTCTTTTAGTCAGGTACTTCAGCATCTGCTGCACAAAAGCTTTTCTTTTAAAAATTTATGGGCCACTCAGAAAATTTCTCTTGTGGTCTAATGGCCTTGATTATAAACTGGTTGCAAACTAGCAGCACTGTATTAATGCATTAAAATGTTTCTTTTATTTCTTCCTAATATTTCACCTTTTCTAGTACCCCTGATCCTCTGTCACCGCAGCCTTACATTTTCATTCCATTTTACCTCTATAAACACTGCACATGAACTTTACAGACTTTATTATAAAATACAGCATTAAACTTTAACATATTGGGGGCTTGTTTTTCTTCCACAGGAATTAATCATGGCCCAGTGATAGCCGGAGTAATCGGAGCAAGGAAACCTCAGTATGACATCTGGGGCAACACAGTCAATGTAGCCAGCAGAATGGAGAGCACTGGAGAGCTGGGAAAAATCCAGGTATGTTCTTTAAGGTCAAATGGTCACTTCTCACACAGCATATCTCAACATTTACAAAAGATCCAATTTCGAACTGGACTTGGGTTTTATTTTCCTTACCTATCTCAACTGCTGCAAAAATAAACTCCTCCTGTCCTTAACCAGCCACGAGAACCACCTCTGAGAAAACCGTTACATTGTTTCTTTCTCTTCCAATTGCACTTTATGCTCTGTATCACATTTATTGGCAGATCAAAAGCTATTCATGCTTTAACTTGATAAAATATGTAAATTACTTTGGAATCAAAGCCATTAGCAGAGACAAAGTGCCACCTGAGATGCGTATTGTTTAATGTAGTCACGGGAAAACGATTTTGCTGCAAGGAAGGTCTCTCATTGAATTTGGGCTAATCCAATTTCCTTTCCGTTTGCTTTGCCTGCTTTCAGGTAACAGAGGAAACGTCTGTCGTGTTGCAGGACCTGGGCTACTCATGCGAGTGTCGAGGACTAATCAATGTGAAGGGGAAAGGGGAGCTCAAAACTTTCTTTGTGTGCACCGATATGAGCAAGCAGCAAGGTATGGGTCTGAGCTGAGGCCAGGTCAATGCTGCAAAAAGAACTGGGGACAAACTAGTTTACAGACTTCTGCTGGTCACACATGCGCACCTGCTAGCTGCGTTCCTGTGATGTTACTGAATTAAGGATTTTTAAAGGAACTGCTTATTTGCTGTGTGGTGGATATTGCATTCAACACCCAGCATCTCATGGTTGGATCAGGAGATGACTGAGGAGATGGTCAGTATGTACAATCACCATCTTTTTCTAGTCACAAACACATTGACACAAGTGATCGGTCACTTTTGTACTATTTTCCATGTCTGTAATTTTATGTGATAGAAAAAAAAATGTGTATTGTACTAAAGCCAAATGCAGTTGAGATTTTGGATGTCCATTTTGGTCTTTTAAAACAAAAAATAAGAGGGGGAAAAATCTCCAGTGGATTCTGTTTGAATCTGAAAGTTGTATGGGTTTCGTTTTGAGAGGCGATGGACACTGTTGCTGTTACTGTGTAATGAGCCAGACATAAATGTGTTAAGCTGTTTCAATGTCAGAAACCAGCTGTGCAGAAGACAGGGAAACTTCTCTTGCTCCCATCTATAGAAGTAAATCTAGGAAGCTTTACTTTGTGGCTAAACTGCAAATCCTGAAGCAGATTAAGATTAGGTTTCCATCACTTTGTGGTCTTTATGTGACCTTTTAGGAATTCCAGCTGTGCTGTTTGGCCTTAGGAACAATAATTTAATATTAAGGTACGTACTGTATTTCAGGAGGAAATACATTTTCTTTATGTATGCCATCTGTGTAAGTGTTTAATCTGCTCAGATAAGAAATCCATTTTCAGCATCTTTGCCTGCCTGTCTCCATATATGCTGCGATGAAGGGTATCTGTGACGCTCTCTTCGATGTCCCCGATCTGTGTGATCTAACAACCTGCCTGCTGTGAATGTTTTTTCTGGCCCCAGCTCAGAGACCACTTAAACTGATCTGGATCACTTTCTGTGCCTCTGAAACTTGTCTTGTGGCCTTATCTTCTGAGACCAACATTTTGTCTGTAATTGTGGTTACATAATATTAACAACAATAATAATAATGTACTGGCCTTTCTGTGAACAAATGTGACATTGACTTTTGTACAGTTACAGAATGTAATAAATGTTTTAAGTCTGCAGTTTGTCACGCAGCGTTACACAAGAGCCAAGGTTGTTGGTTTTTATTAAAAAAAGTTTATTGGCCGAAAAGCATACAAATGTAACACAAAAAGCACTTTTTGTACAAAACTTAAGTTATTACACTGAATGAGAGTGTTTGGAATTTCATTACACAGCGATAACTGGAACCACATCTGGACAACTGGTCTCCATGGCTTCAGCCGTGTCCTGCACTGAAAACGTGGAAAAGTTCTCGTCTGCAATTTTCTGTTTTTTGTAAGGTTACATACTGCATTTGACACAACTTAAGAGAAACTGCCTTTTACCTGTAGTGAGGTCTATGAAGAGCTCAGGTGGGTCTGGAGGGGCAGCAATGCCCATGGCCTTCCTGATGCCGTAGATACTGCTGACATCACATGGGGCCACCTGACTAGTCAGCTCAGCCAAGTTTGATGTCACCTTCTCAGCTGTAAAGGTAGGAGGATGAACGTGAAGACAGCAGGAAATTAAGATATTAAGAAAAAGCAGATTTAAAAAAAACCAAAAAAAAAACCAGATGTATGACTGGTTGTATTTACCAGGCCTACATCTGGTTATTTTTTGTTTGTTTTAATCTATATATCTATTGATACTCTGACTTGGATCAGCTGCTGTTTGTTGCCAACGTGTTTGGAGCTGCAAAAACAGTGTCCTCTGGTGGGCAAAACAGGCAACACTCATATTTGAAGGGTGTTTCTCACATCTCTCCTTTACTTAAATTTTCATTTATTAACTGTTGAATACACAGATACAGACGTATCAACAAACTGCTAATAATGTTAAATGTGATGGCAGGAGCATGCTGCTGACATGTTTATCATGGTGACAACACTTGAGGCAAGATAACGGAACTGCTATTAACCTTGTTATTATATTATATTAATTAAATTATCCTACATTTTAATGGTGAACTGAATAAAGAAATAGCTTCCTGCCTTTACACTTAACATGATTTGATTGGCTGGTGCCTGTATTGGCATTCTACATGACTAACTATTAAGTTATCAGTACAAACGGCGAGCGAGAGAAAGAAAGAAAACTGATAAGAACTGTTACATCCATTACAAAATGTGACTTTACAGGAAGTGACCTCAGGAAAAACAAGCTGATATGTTGATACATGTTGATAGCTGGAAGTGGCTTAAATATATGGTTTAAATGCTCTACCATGGAAAGGAAGCAATCAATGAATCATCCTAAATCAGTGAGTAAACTGATGGGCAGGTTTGCGAAATTGTATTTAAACAAAAAGAAATTCATTTCATTCTTGTCCTATTGTAAGACAATCAGCCTAGTGTGGCTGACTGTACTTACAGTAATTGACGTTTCTTGTTTAAAGTCTCCTACATTTTGATGCTGAACTGAATAAGGAACTAGCTCCCTCGGCTTAATTTGATTGGCTGGTGCCTGTGCTGGCATTCCACAAGGCTATCTCTTAAGTTATCAGAAAAATACTTGTTACAGCATGTAACAATTCAGTTCAGCACTGCATGAAGTCACACCATCCTAAGTAACAATTTACCGAGTAAAGAGGTTATTTTAAACACAAAAGTATTAAATGGTGATCAAGGACAACAGTTTATCTGAAAACCCTATTAATTGTAAATATAGCCTATGAAATTAGAGGTCGCTTTTTAATTTTATAAAGTCATCTGAAATAGAGAGCTACGTATTGCCATTCAGCATAAAAGTTCTTTTCCACAAAATGTGTCTCTTAGCCTCTTAAGCCCCAAGGGGGTTTCTGAGCTTCCTGCTCAAAAATGTAATGCCCAAATTTAATTGATTATTTCTCTGCAATTACAAACTCTGTCCTTACAATCTTGGTATCAAAATAAAGCTAACACTTGGGAAATTTCATCAGAGGTGTAAATATTGAAGCAGATATTACTGTGTCAAAGTTACTGAGACTGGAACACAGAAAAAGTAACTAGATTTTATCCTCGCCTATTTTTTTTTTTTTTTTTTTTAAGCTTATAACCCTTTTAAAAATATGTCTCAGATCACATTTGGTTCCAGAAATTCAGTAACCAACATATAAACATCATCTGTGCAAAGATTTGTTTCTAAAATGAAACGGTGAAAAAATTACAGCCCTGTCAATACATGAATATCCAGATGTTGTACAAAAATGTCCAATTTTGGCACAATTGTACACCATGCCAGTTGATTTTTTAGGTATTAAAGAGCAGAAATTAATAAGGCCTAAAAATGCTTTTTTTAAAAATATATTTTTGAAGAATTAACCACACATTTACATGGTAATGGCCCTTTTCTGCAGTGCGCATAGAGCGTTTGATTGGCCTCTGGCCCTTTAAACTCCGAGGGGCTGTAACTTTGGTTTCTTTTGGTCAATTTGCGTGATTGACACCTTTTTAATCGTTTGAGCCAATAGATTCACTGTAACGATGCCAAGTTCACGTCACTTCAACCATTTAGACGTTGTAATGCCAAAACCTACGTGGGCCCAAATTTACTACATGTTGCATCTGTCCAGTCACGTGTCTGTAGGTGGGTCTAAAATGGAGGTTGTTGACGGAAAACGGCTCTGATGTGGCTAGGTAGGCATGGTAACTACTGATAATCACGTGGCTACCAGCGAAAAATAACGGAGGAAATTGGGACGGTAAGCCAATTTCTGTCTTAGCGCATTTGCGCCACTGTGTGTTTTTGTGGTCTTCTTTTGCGGCTCATTCAGTGAATTTTGGTCTGATCGTGGTGAAACTTGGTGTGTGGAGTCAGTGATAGCCCTGGAAGCTAACCAGTGCGTTTGGTGGTTGTAGAAATGGTTTATATGACATTTTGGCTGAGATTCTGAGGTTTCTGTGGATACCACACATGTCTGGACTTATATTTCTCAACCAGCGTTATAATCGATTAAACGTGATCTCCTCCTTTTTGCCCCCGGTACCGGGGGGTGGGGTTTAAGTGGTTAAAAAAGAAATTTTGGCACAGGTTACATCAAAATGTGTTTTTTCCCCGCTGGGTTCACTCTTTTAAAGACAGCAGACCAATGGATGCCCTTTTTAACTGTAATTTAGATATAAGATCTTGGATGGCAAAAAATGTTTTACAGCTTAACCAGGACAAGACTGAAGTTTTAATCATCGGTCCTGAGCCTCAGAGAGAGAAACTCTTGCCTAAATTAGAGGCATTTTCACTGTGTCCTTCGCTACAAGTGAAAAACCTGGGTGTTATTTTTGACTCCGAGCTTGGTTTTATCCCACATATTAAACATGTAACCAAAATTGGATTTTATCATCTAAAAAATATAACCAGAGTCTGCCCTATTCTCTCTCGGGCCAACACGGAGATGTTGACGCATGCTTTTATTACCAGTCCATTGATTACTGTAATGCCCTGCTCTCTGGTCCCCCCAAAAATAATATTTCACCTTTACAACTTTTACAAAACTCTGCAGCTCGTGTGCTGACGAAGACCAGAGGGCGGGTCCACATTACACCGGTTTTAGAAACGCTGCATTGGCTCCCCGTGTGTTTCAGGATCGATTTTGAAGTTCTTTTATTGGTTTTTAAATGTCTTAATGGTCTTGGGCCTTCTTATCTCTCACATTTGCTTTTACCATATGAACCCTCGCAGACCCTGAGGGGGGATGTGTGTGTATGTATGTATGTATCCATGATCGTTTATGTTAATGAGAGTGTGGGGAGTGAGTTGGAGGGTGGGGTGGGCTGCTTTTAACCATGTAAAGCACTTTGTGCTACATTTCTGTATGAAAAGTGCTTTATAAATAAAGATTGATTGATTGAAAGAAAAATATTCTGGAAAGGGGGTCCCAGTGATCTGAATCAGGCCAATGTCTACCACACCTGTGAAGGATGCAGGCTACAGAGGTAAATGAAGTGTTGTTCGAGGTCTACAGCTGACTTTAGTGGAAGAACAAAGACGCCCATGCACTATGAGGCTCTTACCCAGCTCCAGCTCCTTGGCAGTCGGGGCCAGCAAGCAGATCATGTTTGGTGGCTGCTTGGCACTCAGACGTTCCCTCTGAACTTCCTGCAAGTTGCGCAGGAGCTTTGTAGTCTCGTCCAATTTCTGCTGGATGTTCAGGGCTTCTGTGTGAGGGAAGGAGAACACGCAGCAAGTAAATACTTCCTCTGAGTTCCTCCAGTTACCTTCTGGTAACCCCCCCCGCAAATCATTTCTTTCTAACACAATATAGCCACTGTTTCTGAGCCCTGACACAGACCCCTGGGTTCTCGTGTTACATTAATACTCGAAGGTGCCGAAAGCTGATGACAGAAGAACTCTAGAAAGATCTCAAAGGAAACATAATAGGACGATGGACAGCTAATATGTCGCTCAAACAGTTTTAGACATTAAAATGTTTACATTATGTACTATCTTGACAGAACAATGAGCCACGGTACACTTATGTATATACATAGGGAGAACAAATATTATAATAAATAATGGCCATGAATTTTAAAAAGTACCATGACAGATTTTTCATCATATCCCCAATACTATGTGAACTTGTAGTTTTCTGATTCTCATTTCTCTTCTCATCAGCATGAGGCAGGTCCTTAAACTGCCTGTAGTGCCACAATTCTTATTTCCTGCCATCAAGAAAAGGCATTAAAAATATTTCTGCTGAGTTAAAAATTAATACCACTAAGAAGGAAAATAAATCCCTTTTTGATTGTCATACCATCAAAGAACGATGGGAAGCCAGTGGGGACAGTAACAGTGCATTCATGCAGAATAATTGAAAAGATACATTCCCATGTTGGCTTTGTCATCTCAGTTTTATTTAAATAGCAACAGCATTCATCCAAAGGTACTTTTAATCTTAAAGATAAAGATCCTGCAAAAAATTGGGAAGAATTAAGAATTATGACACGAGAACTGAAGGTCTGCAAACTTGTATCATAATTCCATCATGCTCTATCACAATATCCATTGTAGGATGTTAATGCTCAGGTAGATCCTGGTAGTCTGGTGAGTGCTGTGATATTTAAAGATGTTTTTTTTCTCCAGGTAAATTTCAGTATTTTGATGATCATGTTTATGATTAAGTGACATTCCCTGTGGTAAAAAAAAAAAAAAAAAAGGGCTGTTTTCCCTACTGCCCATTTCCCTAAAAAACAACAACAACAACAAAAAACTCCCCAAAAAACAACAACCAAAACCCAGGTATGAATTGAACCACTTAAGAATTGTTAGGGTCAGGGCTGTAGTGACTGAAAGTTTCCTGTGGATGTAGATCTACATGTGTATGTAGATGTAGAACATTAGGTGCTTGATTTTGGCAAAAAAATTCATCACAATTACTAAGGTCACAAGTTTTTGATCATGTAATTAACACAGATCCAGGGCTGAGGACCGGGCAGTGACAAAAGATGAACTGAATGAGTCCATCAATGTAATTTGGGCTTTTGGGTGGAAAAAAAAACGTGGAGGTGCCTGAATGACAAAACGAGCATGATTGCGAAACAGAATTCGGCACAATAAGCATTTTATCTTGATTAGCTTGTTTTCATCATGGAAAGATGAAAAGTATTAATGACATGTGTTTATAGTGCTTTCTAAAGGAACCAAATTAAACATTTTAAAGATGTTCTGATCATTCCTAAAAGTGTAATTAGCTGCCACTTTAAATACAGAAAAAAAAAAGTCAGACGTTTTACCCTCAGAAAGCTCCTCAGTCATCTGCAGGCCTGCAGCAGAGCGCAGGAAATCCAGTCTGTCACATGTTTGGGGGTCAGCTACCTACCAAAGACAGAGGGGAAACAACATGGTTAGTTAGATTAGAAAAATGCATTCCACACTGGACATAAAAGGGAACATCACAATCTTTTGAAGCTTCTTTTGTCATGCTACTTCTTCACTACAATAAAATCAGGCCTAATCAAAAGCTGCAACACCCGAGCAGGGGATGAGAGTAAACTGGAGGGCGGCCAAAAACAGCAAGAAGCTAGCACAAAGGGCCGCTGTTTGTCTGACGGTGGGCCCCTGCTCTGGTTTCCTCTACTGCTCTGAGGAGCGATTCAGCTTCACAGTCAGTGGGCAGTAGAGGAAAACAGTCCTCTCAAAATTCTCCAACAGCAGGCCTTGAGCATGTAGTACTGCTGTGTTTTAAAAGGAAATGTTCTTTCCATCTTTACACCAGGCCCCTGCTATGTTGACACAGCTGGTGGATGCAGCAGTCATCAGCTGAGGCCATCTAGAACACAAATTAAATCCATGGGGTATAATGGAGGAGCACGTGATATGCTTTGCACTGAACAGCAGCAGCTTCAAAAGCAGTGCTGATGAGGATGAGTGGCTCCGGTTTTGTATTACATAGCGAATGCTGGCACTCGTCACTCGACTCACCTCACGCACATTTCTATTACATGCTGCACATTTTTTGATCAGGGTTTCAGCTCCAGATTCTCTCACCTCCACGGTATCCTTGTCCTCTTGTATATTTGACAGCTGCTCTACTTGCTGGAGGAAAAAAAATGACAAAAACACCCCCCCCCCCAAAGCAAAACAAAAACATTTATTTAGTCAACTGGAAGACTTTCCTGTCCTGAAACAAAAAACAACAAATGACGTCAGAGAAAAGCTTACTTGCTCGGTGTCCTTCAAGATTCTTGAATGCTCTCCGTTTGTCACTGCATCCAGGAGGTTGTCTGCCAGTTTGTACACATACTCTTCTGATTTGGCCAAGAACTCTGACAAGCTGCCAAACAACCAACCAAATGACACTTTACTAGTTATTTACTAGTTATTTCCTATGCAGCAGCGGTGTAAAAGTCTGAATCATTTTGTTGACTGAGAATAATGACAAGTAGTTGATATTGACACTCCTGCAAATTGGTGGAAAAATAACTGCACCGCCTACACAACCAGTCAAATAAGGACGTGCTACTAATGGTAATTAAAGATTTTCATTAATTTGTAAACAAAAATCATACTGTGCTTTTCCGTTTAGAGGAAAAAACAGACACAAGAGACGAGCATGTGGTAACAATAAGCTAAATACATATAGTAATATGTAGTAGTCCCAGTTTCCCATAGCCCCTTGGAAAAATTGATTGCTTACCCCCCCCCCCCCCTCTTTTTTTTTTAAAATCACCTTGCATTTACTGAACTTTTCAGTTGAATGATTTAAGGATCAACCATATATATATATATATGTATTTCCTTAAAATTATCCTAAAAATTATGTAGAAAAATAAAATTGAAATTAAAATTCTGTCATGGATAACTAATGGTCCCCACTGGCTGCAGCCGTCATCATAGAACGAGCCCATGTAGCTTCACCTACTCAAACCTTTTTATGGCTTTTATATTCCCTAGATCTTTTTCATTCTGAACACTTTGGAGTTCCACAAGATGTACCAACCTGTTATGAGCATGAACATCATGAGAGAATAAAACAGAAACAAGATGAAACTGAAGTTTACGAAGAGATGAAGGGTTTGAGTCAGGGTGAGGCTCCGCTTACAGTTTACCTCCTCCTGATACAGAAAATCCAGTGGAAAAAGAGGAACATCTGGAAAGTAATCAGTGAGGAATGCCTCGCTGCTTAAAAGACACAGAGCTCGGGTCCTTATACAGACACGCTGTTCATACCTGTCTGAGCCCTGCAGGCTGGACTCGTCTCCATAGAGAGAGTAGATAAGGTCAGAATCTTCCTTGCTGATGTTGGCGAAGCTGGAGTCGTAGGTTGGCGCGTAGGAGGTGAATGGCCCATAGTTCATGTAGGACACTGTGGAAAGTGCCGCACACAGATAATTTATTGTCTTTCCTTTGAGACTCTGATATCAACAATATGGAGAAACATAAAGGTAGAGCCGTACCTGGGGTGATCCTGTTCCTCTTGTCCTCCCTGAAACCCTGCAAGGTGTTCACACCGCTCTGCAGCCGGTTGGACATCATGCCGAGTTTCACAGGACAATAACCCACATCTGCAACAGCAAACACAGTTTTTTCCCCTCAAGTCTCTGGCTGCATCATCATTTCTTTTATAGGTCTGGAAATACTAATCAACCATTAAAATTTCCCAGTCATAGTTTACAGAAATTAAAATCAAAGAAGCCAAAGGAAACTTATATTTCGCTTTTTTGTGTATAAGATGTTGTTGTGTAAAGTGGATATATTATGCTTCTATATTTGTATTTTTGGACTTCAAGAGTGGTGCAGCCTTTCAGTTCATCCACGGCCAGAGCTTACAACAGAAGCTGATGGTGTTTTCATTTATAACTGTGTGGGCTGCAGTGATGGAGTCGTGTAGTTACATTTCTAGCGTTTCAGAACATTTTGCGCTTATAATGTCTCTGTGATGTAGATTTAACACAGAAGTATAACTCCAACTGAAAACAGACTGTTTTAGCTCCTCTTTCTTTAAGCTGTTTCCTTCTGATTGGTTGTCCTACATAAACCCCTTTGACTCAAAATTCAAGCCTGCACTTTTGGCCTAAAGGGATTAATGGTATATGTGCTGATCTTTTTACATTAAAGCCATATTCAATATGAACATCCACCGCTGTGGCAAATTGTAATAATTGGTCTAATTGAGCTCTTTTATAGTTCCAAAATGGTCTCACCTCCTGCTGAGGGATCTGCTGGGTTGAGGATAGCCAGAGTGGTGGAGCCATCTGACTTCCGCCTTGCAAACTCCAACTACAAAACAAACAGTGATAGTGAAAGAGGAATAAAAATAATGAGAAAATATTACATTATTGGATTGTAGTTAATTAGATAAGACACAATGGACATCAGATAAATAACCAGCACTGACTCTACAACATCGTCTCCAGAGTCTAAAACAAAAAAGAAGGTGTGGATATATTTTAAACTGGGGCCCTTACTGGTTTTTAAACACAAAGCCTAATTTTTAAAGTAGAGCGCCAAAGCTCTTTTGGCAAAACAAAAGCGGCAAAGCATTTTTATTCATGCTCTAAATCTCTGTGGTCACAGACTGCACACACAGCCTGTAAAAATAATAACAGTGAGCACTGATTACATCACAAAACTAAAAACACAGTGTCCAGAACATGTAACTCAAGTCTTTTCAACCTTAAGCAGCTGTTCTGTAATTCTAAAGAAATTACAAAAATGTGAAGTAAAAAAACAAACTATTCTTCCACTATGATCTGTTTATTAATAAAAGGAAACATCAGTATATCTTGATTCAACTTTATGGGCCAAAATTCCTAAATGGGGCAAAATAGCGCGTGAGTGCAATCGCCAAATAGCGCTAAAGTTCAAAAGGTTAACAACTCTTACAATTTTGTCCATTTGTAAATATTGAGAGAACTTTTTTTTCTGGTGCAACATATTAGTAAATCTGGCCCTATGGGGTTAAACGAGGATCTGCCGGGGTTAGTTGGTTCGCTTTGTCTTACTTTTTTCCCCTCACTGAGAAGAAAAAAAGAAAACATAAGTAAATATTTACAATTTATATGTAATGGAAATCTGAAAGGATTAATATATGTCTCATATTAGATTTTCCTTATCTAATCTGCAATGACTTTTCTTAATCCTGCTTCTTCTCATGTCTTTTTTTTCATCTACCCTTCAGATCATTTCATTCAATTACTGCTTTCAACTTTCAACAAGCTCTTGCTGGCTACGTACTCTAAAGCGAGTTAAATTGCATCCGCTCTTAAGTGTAAACAATTGGGATTTATGCTTAAGAAATTACATTTCCGCTATACATGAGTTTAACTTCTCCTTTCCATGGTTACTATTTTGATTCATAAGATAACCATGGTGCAAAATACTGCATTATACTGTGTGATAATGTATTTAGTGTTGGAAATTTTGTCTAAATCAGTAAAAACTGCTTAAGATTTATGAGCAAGTCATTCCACAAAGTTATTTAGAACATTCTTAAGAGAATGGGACCTGTAATACCACAATGCCATCTGAAACATTATGATCTAAAAGATCAGATATATCAGTTTGAAAGCGTGTTCTTGTGTTTAACCCTGTTTTCTCACATCAGACTGCAGCACTCTGTTTGACAGCTTTCCTCCAGACTTCTCAATGACCTTGCGTATTTCCTGAAGCTCTTTCTCTGCTTTTGCTGCTTCGTCCTTAGAGTCTTTGTCCTGTCTGCAAATGAAAAACAAATTGAAAGATGCCAGATGATGAGACACTGTGACCGTGAATGTACTTTGTGGCAACAACAAAAAGTATACACACAGCAGAGGAAATTTGCAGGAGTTTTTCTGTTCATTGTATGCCCACAATCTGTGTTCATTCCTCAGATAATTTACCTGTAAGCGTTTGCTGACGTCAACGAACAGATTTTGAGACAGCATATTTTACGAGATAAAAGGTAACTGAATGAAAAACAGCCTACTACGTGGCTTTCTGGGGCTCGTCCTCTTATAGCGAGTCATAATAAAATGCATAATGTCAGCATACGGGTTCTGTTACATCACCAAGTTAAAACACAGCTGTAAAAGATGATAGCCAAGAGAAAACAAGCCCCAGCATGTCATCAGGCATTCCCCACATTCTCAGCCTCCAGCTCCACAGTGGAAAACAAGCTCACAGGAATCAACACGGTGCACTTATGGGAAACTGTTTCCACTCATATGCTGCATCTCTTCATATTTCTCAGTTCTGCTGATACAAATGTGAAACCTTCTACTCTTTTAATTTTACAAATATGTAATTGTGTCAGGCCAACTGTAATTTTAAGGGGTTAAAATATTGACAGTATGGTCAGGAGTATTATTAAAATCCCTCTTGCAGTCTGGGCTCTCCAAGCTACACTTAAATGTGGCATCAAGGCTTAAGGACACGTGTGCAAAGTCAACATGTGAAAGGACCTGGGAGTGCTGGGTGTCTGTGACCTCTCGCTGCTGTCTGTAGTCGCAGGTCCCTCCTTGTTCTGGTCCAGAAAGGTGCTCGTTTGTTCCTCAGATTTCAAAGGTTGTTTGGCAGAAGGGTCAAGACCAGCCATAAAATCTATGCTTTGCTTCAGGCTGTCCAGCCTTTCCTATTAGGGAAGGTGAAAAACATGCTTTTTACTTGGGTTTAAGAAAGAGAAAAAAAATAACCAAGGAGAAGAAAACTGTGGTGCTGAGTTTGTGAGCATCTGCTGCCCCCAACTGTTGCTTTGTTCCTAAAGCAAGGTTACAGCAGCCTGACTTACAGATTATTTTACAGCAGGCTATTTATCAGTAGAGAACACCTGGGTCCTTATTTGAGTGCTATTTTGGAACTTTTAGTACATAATTCACTTTTCTCCTGTCTTAATTATTGTAACTCACTTTTTATGTAAATGGCCTGTATTTGTATAGTGCTTCACTTAGTCCCTAAGGATCCCAAAGCGCTTTACACTACATTCATTCACCCATTCACACACTGGTGATGGCAAGCTACATTGTAGCCACAGCTGCCCTGGGGTACACTGACAGAGGCGAGGCTGCCGGACACTGGCGACACCGGGCCCTCTGACCACCACCACCAGTAGTGGTGAAGTGTCTTGCCCAAGGACACAACGACCCAGACTGTCTGAGCCGGGGCTCGAACTGGCAACCTTCCGATTACAAGATGAACTGCCAACTCTTGAGCCACAATCTTTAGATTACTATGAGCCTGTTTTCAAATTGTTCAGAATGCAGCAGCTCTGCTGCTCACAAAAACAAAACATTTTAGTTAATTTTAAAATGTTATTAATAACACATAAAGCCCTACATGGCCAGGCTCCTGTCTATATAACAGTGCTAGTGACACCACATTCCAACAACTGGCCTCTCCAGTCATCTGATTACAGTCTGTGAACTAGGGCTGCTCAATTAATCGAATTTTAATCACGATTACGATCTGGGCTTTCAACGATCATTAAAAATGACTGAGCCGATTATTAGCCCCTCCCTCATTTATCCGCGACACCTTAAAGGCCGGTCCGTGAAAATAATGTCGGGCATAAACCGGTCCGTGGCGCAAAAAAGGTTGGAGACCGCTGATTAAGAGGACCCGAGGGAAGCTCGGAAAGCTAAGCAGAAGTTATTTGGAGAGTGACTGCCGTTGGTTGAAAAGAGAGTTTAAAAAAAAAACTTCAGTGGTGTTGCACACTATTTTATATTATTTTTTTAAAGTCATTGTTAACCCTTTAAAGCCGTCAGAGCAGCAAGCTCCGTTTTGCGTAACTATTTTTAAATCCCTGTAGAACCTGAACCGTGTAAGCTAGCGCAATAATTTGTTTTGCATATGAAACCGGAGGAGTTGTACTTACATCTTATGCCATCAGCTTGTCCTCGGTCACGGTTTCGTTCCATATATAGCTTTGCAAAAACTGCATAAAAAGCGCTTGCAGGAACAAAAACATAATATTCCAGAAACACGCTTTGCCGTTCCTATCAGCTGTTCGTAACACTTCCCACAGTGAAATGATGCACATGCTGTTTTCTTTGCAAATTTGCATCATAGGATTGTTTTTTGTTTTTCCTGCAGTATATAAAAATTGCTGTATCTCCAAAATAAAACTATGAAAACACTCAAAATAAATTTCCTGTGGTGGGAAACTATTTTTTGCAACTTTATTGTATTTAAAGTTTTGAGGGATAAACCTCTTAAATTTCTCCAAGTAGAAATATATGTAAACAAAACAAAAGCGATTTTCAATTTTTTTTGTAGTTTATTGCACTTTTTTGCAATTTATGTAATTACTATGGACTTAATGCATACATATTATTAAAATATGGGCTATAACAGTTGTATTGATGTATAGCAACTTGAAATGCTCCCACAAATGGCACTACAGCATGTAAAAAAATAATATAAGCTCTGGTGGACTTGGTTCTATAGTAGGTCTTAAAGGGTTAAATAAATATCGTCAAATAATCGAGATCTCAATTTCAGTGAAAATAATCGTGATTATCATTTTTGCCATAATCGAGCAGCCCTACTGTGAACTATTCCACACTCTTCTATTTTAAATCCAGAGACGACCAAGCTTTTGAGGTTGCAGCTCACTAACTTTGATACAAGCTTCCTTGTTTTAAAAGACTGATGACAGCAAATTTTTATATGTTAACTTTTCTTAAAATGTTTACCCATCGTATGTAAGAACGAGTGTAAGACTGTATGTTTCATTTTCTGTCTGTACTATTACTATGGAACTATGTGTTTTAAAAAGTGCCATTCAAATAATGTTATGGTTATATAATTATAAAAGAAAAATTGGTGCATATGAATGCAGTATGTTTGTGTGCAGGTTTTATTGCTGACAGATGTCTACAAAGAAAGTACAACAGCTAATGTAGACACAAATCGTCTTTACAACTTTAAAATTACTGCAAAGTTTGTCATACATTAGGCTTTATAAAAATTTAGATGCACAAAAAATTATTTGAAATAATTTGAAATAATATATTTTTGGGGGCTTTCAAACAGAAGTTTTCTGTTATCATGTACACTGTTTTAAAATAAAGCTCCTTAATTTTTAATTTTTTAAAAACTTGATGAACCCAAATTACCCCCAAGTAAAAGAGGTCAAAGAAAATGACGGTCCAAGGTCACGATACCTGGCTCAAGATCTTCATTCCTGAATGTAACAGTTTCCGTGCTGCTTTGTGGTAGATTGTCTCAGGTTTGTTGTAAATCATGGCATTTTCACACATAATCCTGAAATCAACCTGCATCAATGACATGCGTAACATTTTAAAGCATGACAAATACAACAGCTTCTGTTAGTTAAAACACACTAAAAATGTGTTCAAATGTGGCCTTTAGGGAAAACAAATATACTTAACATTTTTAACATGATTTAAATTTTTTTTGAATAAGGTGAAGACATCATTGACAAAGTTTTAGCAGTTTGATCAAACAAAGAAGTATAATCTGTAAATTGCACTGAAGCTACTTGTCATCAAAGACAGGCAAAAAACATCAAGTATCAGAACATACATTAAGAAGGGAAAAAATACTAATTTTTTCACCCAAAACAAGTATCATTAGTGGATGTAAAGGACCTGGGAGTCCTCCATAAGCACCACGTCAGTGTGTCCTACAGTAAGCTAGAGTATCAGCAATTACAAGAGCTGTGTCTTTAAACTTGAAAGAACGGTTTTATTTATTTCTTCTAACCGAATGCAATAGTACACAGACATGTACCTTGAGTTCATCCAGTGACTGGTAGCACTCTTTCTTTACTTTGTCCTTCATTGTACTGAAGTCCATGGGACGCTTGATGACTGCAGAGTAACCAGGAGCAATGAGGTCTGTCACTGGAAATGAAAAGAATGCGTTCGGGTCTTTCCTGCAGAGGAGACAAAAACAGTTTTTAGTTGCAGAAATATCATTACCTAATGCGGTGAGTTGCTCACCTCATTATTTATAGATATTACTAAATGTCAAATAAAAATGTAAATGCACAATTATCCCTGATCAATAGGTGATAAATGCTGCTGCACCTTTGGAGCTGCCTGATGAGCTGATTCAAAGCTTCCTGCAGAGGAGTCTGTTCTTTTTCTGTGGAAAGGAGCAAAATAACTTAAGATTCTTTCAACAACCTTCAGAATAAGTGTTAGTATTAATTTGGGAAATATTTAACATTACCTTCCTGTTTATCAATCTCTGAACGTATAGGAGTCCTGCTCTGCTCCCGGTCATCATCTCCATCTGCCTCCTGCCCTTTCTTCTTTTTAGTTACCTAAAATAAACAAACAAACAAACAAGCATACATTAAATTCACACACACACTACCCTTTTAAAATATTTAACATTATATGCTAAATTATCTATACCAACAGATATGATGTTTACCTTCTTCTTCCCCTTTTCCTCCTCTGGTGACCCAAAGCTTTTCTCTTTATCCTTTTTCTTCTTCTTTTTCTTGTCTTTGGGTTTGTCAAAGTCAGCCGGCTGTTCGTCATAAAAAGTGTCAAGGCTCGAGCTTCCTGCCGTCACTTCATTTCCGGACACTTTCAGCACCAGCTTCAGTGGTCTGTCTCCATATTCTGTACAAACAAATATCGATTAATAATCAAAATAATGGTGTGTGACTACAGTGAGAACATACGGCAGCTTAGGAAAGCTAGAAACAATAGCCGCTAACAACTAACTCGAAGTCATTTAACTTACGCTGCACGTCTAGCGAACAATGTATTGTATTCACACATCACCACCTCAATATTATTATTTTTCATTTTAAAAAATGATGGAAACGTGTAGATATCCATATAACTAAGTCGGGAAGGTAGTTTAGCAATAAGCTAGTTTACCAACTAGCTCTATTGTCGTGCTAACAGTGCTACAATACAAAAACACAGGGTCTACGAGTTAGTTTAAAATGTAAAAACGGTTTATTCTGATAAGCAGTTAAACTGTATGGGATGAAATACCTTCATATCCATGCTTCTCGGACTTATGCTTTTTGTGCTTCTTGCCCATTGTCTATATTTTGGTCTGCACCGGCGGCCAACTGCTGTGGCTGAGCACTGTGGTAGCTGAAGTAAAATTTCACCAGAGGTAGATACACTTGCAGCGTCACCTGTCGGTGCGGCGGTGGTAATACCCATGTCTATGGGTACGGCCGCCCTTCCAGCCGGAAGGAGGCGACATAACCTTTGAAATAAACTTCAATCACGGACCCAGGCCTGCATAACTGCCATTTGCCATGACCCCCCTTTAAAATAACATATGATAATAATCGTTCACCTGGAGAAATCATTCAATCAATCTTAAGCCACATACAAATACAGGGAGCACATGTTAACCACACTCGTTATGTATTGATAATTCAGCACGCCTGAATCATATACAGAATGTTCATTTTCCTTTAATATATGGATAAGTAAAAAATAAAATAAAATAAAAAATCGAGATGCTTAGAAGATATGTCCAACTCCAGTACTGTGAGTATAAACACATACAACAAGGGAAAGTTCATGATGAAAAGAAAAAATGTAGTATTGCACCTTTATGAAGCCAGGAAATTTGCAAGTGGTGCAATATTAGAAAAAACCTGAAGTAACAGCTTGTTTTTTCCTTTTTTTTTAGTCCACTATAAATGTCACACAGTAAACATGCTGAGCTTTTCTTTCCTACAACCAAAGTTGGTCAAACTCAATGCTAAATTTAAAACAAAGGTTTTCAGTTTTACTCGTGTTACGTTTCGGTGTTGTCAGTGTTTTGTTTTTGCGTGACTGTCATGTGTTTCCTGCTTTACTTTGAAAGTCTGTGTTATTTTAGTGTGTTCAGTTTACGTTTTCCCTGTCTCGTCAGTTCTAATTTGCCCCAGCTGTGTTTCCCTCCTGTGGTCCATTCCCTGATTGCTCCTTCTATGTATTTAAGCCTTGTGTTTCAGTATGTCATGGTCGCGATCTCCCCCGTGTTGTAAATAGTTTGGTGTGTTTGTTGTAAATAAATAGTCTGTTGTAAATAGTTGTGAATGGGTTTGTTAATATTTTCGTTTGAGACACCTTCGTTTTGGGATTTTGGTGGAGGGCCTTCGTGGTTTTATTTTCCTTATCTTTGTTTTTCTACGTTGCACCCCGGTTGCCTAGGCCGGGGTGTAACATATGGGGGCTCGTCCAATCGCTGGAGGGCCCGGGGACCGCTTCAGCCGTCCGCCGTCGCTGGAGGGTCCGAGGGAGGGACCGCTTCAGCCGTCTGTCTTCGCTGGAGGGTCCGAGGGCCGGTCCAGCCTTCATCCGCCTTCGCTGGAGGGTCCGAGGGACCGCTCCAGCCTTCGTTTGTCTTCGCTGGAGGATCCGAGGGACCGCTCCAGCCTTCGTTTGTCTTTGCTGGAGGGTCCGTGGGACCGCTCCAGACTTCATCCGTCTTCGCTGGAGGGTCCGTGGGACCGCTCCACACTTCATCCGCCTTCGCTGGAGGGTCCGTGGGACCGCTCCAGCCTTCATCTGCCTTCGCTGGAGAGTCCGAGGGACCGCTCCGGCCTTCGTCTGCTGGAGGGTCAGTGGGACCGCTCCAGCCTTCGTCAGCCTTCGTTTGTCTTCGCTGGAGGGTCCGAGGGACCGCTCCAGCCTTCGTCGTCTGCTGGAGGGTCAGTGGGACCGCTCCAGCCTTCATCAGCCTTCGTCCGTCTTCGCTGGAGGGTCCGTTGGAGGGACCGCTTCAGCCTTCGTCCGCCTTCGCTGGGGGGTCCGAGGCACCGCTCCAGCCTTCGTCTGCCTTTGCTGGAGGGTCCGAGGCACCGCTTCAGTCTTCGTTTGCCTTCGCTGGAGGGTCCGAGGCACCGCTCCAGCCTTCGTCTGCCTTCGCTGGAGGGTCCGTGGGACCGCTCCAGACTTCATCCGTCTTCGCTGGAGGGTCCGTGGGACCGCTCCAGCCTCCACCAGCCTTCATCCGCTTTTGATCAAACATTTCACTTGGGGTTACATGTTTGATTTTTGGGTGGGGGGAAATGTTACGTTTCGGTGTTGTCAGTGTTTTGTTTTTGCGTGACTGTCATGTGTTTCCTGCTTTACTTTGAAGGTCTGTGTTATTTTAGTGTGTTCAGTTTACGTTTTCCCTGTCTCGTCAGTTCTAATTTGCCCCAGCTGTGTTTCCCTCCTGTGGTCCATTCCCTGATTGCTCCTTCTATGTATTTAAGCCTTGTGTTTCAGTATGTCATGGTCGCGATCTCCCCCGTGTTGTAAATAGTTTGGTGTGTTTGTTGTAAATAAATAGTCTGTTGTAAATAGTTGTGAATGGGTTTGTTAATATTTTCGTTTGAGACACCTTCGTTTTGGGATTTTGGTGGAGGGCCTTCGTGGTTTTATTTTCCTTATCTTTGTTTTTCTACGTTGCACCCCGGTTGCCTAGGCCGGGGTGTAACACTCGGATTACATCAAGATTAGTTTTTAGAGCTGACATCAGACAACTGTTGACTGTATTCATCAGCAACCCTTTAATACACCTAGAGTGTTGCATACTGGTGTGGTTAAATGATCCATATATATTAATTTTAATGCACTGGGTATACTTTTATTGCACTTTTTTCCATAACATTATTTCAGTGATTGAAATCAGTGTCTTAAGACCCAGACACATGTCCTCTACATGTCTTCTATATGCAGCTAACCATGATAAGCCAAGGAAATTCGGGAGATGTTTTATGCAGAGACATTTTTAGCCATAAACTATAATATTTTTCTAAATGTAAAAAGTTATTTGGGTTGTGCAAGACATCACAAAAAGAAAAACAATATTTCTGAAGTCACAAACATTAAAAAGTATATTTGTGCTATCACCTGCAGGAATTTTACTCACCGTATTCTTTGCCTGCTTATAAACAAACTGTGGCAGAGAAATAAAAGTATCAAATACAAAACAAAGACAAAATAAATGAATAGTATAAATATGGTAGTTTACTTGGAAATTGTGCAATTATGCCACTTGTCAGCTCTCCAGCCTCTGGATGCAGACTTTAGTAGACTTTTATTTTTTCTTATCCTACAGCAATGTAGTAAACTGGAGCAGAACCCTCCACAAATTACCCTGAATGGTTTGTGTAATGAGTTGGCAGAATATATTGCCATCTTCAACACGGGTGAAGTAAAGTGTCTCTAAAACACAGCGGTTAATATTGAGGTCTTTCTTAAAACTTAAATTTAAAATTTGTTAAAAAAGCAGACACCTCTGTAAAGAAAAGAGAGATGATATTTGGTTGAATGTTGACTTCGCAGGACTCTGTAGCTGCAGGAGCTTCCCTGTCCGTTTTGGAGCTGTTATACTCGGTTAAATTGGGACATATTGTACTGTCTGATGAATGACAGATGTTTTATTCATGGCGGAAAGATAGTCTACATTCTTTGATGCACATTCCAGGTTTTATGAAAAGGGCAAAAGATGAAGTGGAAAACTCGAAAGGAATGAAGATTGACAGAATCCACTATTTGAGCCATTCCTGGTCATAGATGAAGACGTGATATTTATACTCTGTTATCGTTTGAGTCTCCTATCTTAGCAAACTCATCCCCAGCAAATTACTATATTACATTCTTTACATATTCGCTGTTATTGTGTTGGGGAAAAAATCAGTTGCATGTTATCCATGGCCATATTTAAAATTAAAATAACCAGAAAATTTAGTGTAGTAATTCAGAGACTGGTGGTTTTCTTAGGTGTCACTTGTGCAAATGAAAATGCACATACAGCTGTAATTCACTTGGAACTTGATTTAGACCCTCCCTGTGATGAAAAGCCACTGAGTTCCTTATGAAATAGAACGGTCAGGGAAAGTGTTTCCTAGCAATATGCCCACAATTCTCTGAGGGGTAATTGTGTTTTCTTTCCTCCTTGACTAAAATTAAACAAACAAATAAAGGATCATTTGTGGGCCCCAAAAAACAATGGATTTTCATCCTCCCTTAAACCTCTGAAGGCAGCAGAAACAAATTTTTAGCCTGTTTACACTTCCAGCAAATATGAGTTGGAGATTGGATTTGTCTACATAGTAAATGCTGTTAGGAAATTGAGGAAATTGTTTCAGGCCCTAAAACCAAAATAATAAGCTGAAAGACACCAAAATGTTCCACAAAGTTGAGGAGCTTAGTTTCATTTTGGATTGTTTACAGACCAGGAATGATTGGTACAGCTTTATAGTCACTCATGAACATACACATTTTCTTTCCAGAAAAAAAAGTTTGGAGTCATTTACGTGTGTTGTACGGTGTATGTTATTGTGTATCACAATCCTGGATAGTATCTTTGAACAAAGTGATTATAAAATCCCTAATATCAAATACATTTTGGCCTTTTTGAGCCTTTCTAATGAACATTTTAGATAGCTACAACATGAGAACAAACCTCCTTTCAAAATGTTCTTCATTTACTGTCCATGCAATGTAATGAGTACAGCAGTCAAAGATAGATGTCTGTGTTCTCTACAGATTTGCTAGTCCAGTACTACTCTGCAGCCCCAGAGAGGCCGTGGGATCCATCTGCTTGAGTCCAGCTGCAGAGCTGCGCACACATTGGAAGTCCATGGATTAAAAGGAGATCAGTTACACCAAACAGGGTTAACAAATGGCAGATGTTGTGAAATTCATTATCCTCTGTCACAACAGAGGGGCTAAAGGGACCCGGAGACCATTTCCACATGAAAGCTGCTTCCCAACAGAACCATGGGAAACCGCTTCCCGCCCTGCAGACGGGATGGAACTGGCATGTTTTGGTCTGCACATATACACAACAAAAATACAAACAGGGATACAAATGCAGGCTTTGAACGGTTTATCTGTTTTGCACATGGTTTGACTGAACCAGCTTTGGAGATAAAATGTGCTGTTTGGACTGCCTGAGCCAGAGCACCACAGTCTCCCCCCCCCCCCCCCCTTTTTATGGTGTTGGGACAATCTGGTTTGAGTTGGGCTGTAAAATGTCATCCCGGTGACAGTCCTGTAGTTAAAAACCATCTCTTAAAAATAATTTAAAAAACAACTTCCCCTTTATTTTCACTCTTGGTGTTTTCGTGTATTTTCTCTGATTTTGCAACTTTTTGTTCCTACCTCTGTTTTCAATCTTGGATATTAAAGTTATAGCTTCTTTTCTTGCTAATTACATCAAACCTAAAGCCTATGGCAAATGGAAATGAATAACGTCTGCCCTTTTGGCTGGATGTGAGAATATTTGATGAAGTTCGGTCATAGAAGTCTTTTCACTAGAAGTTGTGAGCGCGCTACTCAGTTATGACAGATGAAATGTTTGGGGTCATTACAACTGTCAACGCAGAACGGGTTTGAAGATGTAACCAGCCATCACAAATAAGTCAGACAGAAACATCAAAGAGGAGAAGCCAATCATTCTGCCTCAGTGTTTTTCTCCCGTATGCCAGTCTGTCATGGCAACATCTTTGAGCATCAATCACTCATCCCCGTCAAAGCGCTATGTGTATGGTGACTCTATTTTTATCTGAAATCAGAACACTTCATGCACGTGGGTTTGATTGTCAGTTTTTACAGCTCGCCATTGTCGCCGTGTTGTTGTCCTGTAGTCCTCTAACATTCTACCCAAGTCTGTAGATGAAAGTATGCGCTCTTTTTTGTGCTCTAACAATCACTTCTTGTGATGTAGAGACTGCAAAAAGCTTGTTAAGTGCAAAACAATGGTCAATATAACCTTTTCCAGGGCAGAAAAGTGTTATGAAATATGATAGACATTTCAGATTGTTTATAAAAGATGGACATAGCCGCAAAGATGTCACACCAAGGTAGTGTAGATGGACTAAGGTAGTGAGATTTACCAGCATGGTGCGTGGATAGAAGGCGCACAGATCATTTTGTGAATATCACTTAAAAGTAATCAAATAAAATGCTAGAAAACCAGTCCTTAAAACCAAAGCACAAACATCTGGACAATCTGCGTCACAAAAAGGGTAATATTATTTACAAGATCTTTTAATTTAAATGCTGCAAGAGGCACCAACGCTGCAGTAATTTCACTGATTTGATGGTCTGCACATTGGCAAACACGCGTCTGTGCCCTGACTTTAAGCCTGTGTTTTAAAATAGCTTCAAAAACCTTAAAATGTAAGCTAAATGTATCAACATAATGTTAACAAAGACTATCTTAACGCTAACTCTGGCAAAATACAAAAACTCCTGAAGAAATGAGGGCAGAACTACAAAGAAATATCAAAAACTGAAAGAACAGCAGGGAAAATGTTTCAACACACCCACTGATAAAATGCTGCCCCTGGTGATAAAAGTTGTATATTTTGGAGAAGGTGATTACAGAAGTTACCTTTTGGTAAACCTGAAGAAGTCAGGCATTTTGCAGCTCAAGTGCAGTTTTAGCACCTATGTATTCACTTTTTTATTTCTGCCCCAAAGGTTACCTCCTGGATTTAACATCATGACCTCGGATGCTGCTTTAGTTACTGAATGTGTTCTTATTAACGTTTGACATCTTCAGTTTTTAGCCACAGTATTCTCTGATCTAGTTACTCCTATGTATATTTCACTGGCCTTGCTTAATATTTATTTATTTATTTTTTAGTATAATATCACTCTTTGCTTGAAGGTACTTAATGTATTATTCTGCTTTTGAAAACTCCATTATAATGCGAGATTCTCTTAAGGGAGGCTGATCTGATGTGTGACTCTACAGGGGATTCTTGGGAGTTATCTGTGTGTAAATGCATAGCGCACACGCATCAAAAAAATGCTTACATGCATCATAAATTTGGAAGTGTGTGAGTGTGAGCACATGTGATAGGACAAACAAGGTGGGTAAAGGATAGGGTGGGAGTGGGGGGATGATTTCTGTCGATCTGAGTCTTTATTCTCCCCAAGCCTCTGAAGACAGTGGTCCTGGGGTGGGTAAAACACACAGGGGAGTCGTGTTCAAAGCCTGCGAGCTTGGTGACGATCCTCGTCAGATCCTTAGCTGTTTGAAAAGTTCATATAAACTGAAAGACAGCCGCTGGGAAATGGTCTTTGCAAACTCAATGAGAGTTTATCATCTCAACACAGGGAGAGGCACTGTTTGAGGTGGAAGCGCGCTGCCTGTAATCTTATTCTCCTTCAGAGGTTTATCAGGGGCCGCTCCTTCCTCAAAAAGTGAGTAAACCTGGGTCCTTATAAACAAGGTATCTCAGAACAAGAGCTGTCATTCATACTAAACAACACAGCTCCGTTTATGACCTGCTGACGGTAACACAATTTATGGTTTTCTCTTTAAGAAAAAGACCCGTTAAAAGCACAGTTATCCGAGTACCTCATTATTCATTATTTGTGCATTTAATTAAACTCCTAATGAGTTATTTGTGTCCATTAATTGTTGTTGTCTGCATGAACAGGTCATTAAACTGTTTCCCTAAACAATAATTGTCTAATATTAGACTGGAAAAAGAAGTTAGAGACTGCAGCAAGAAATATGGTACAACTTCAAAGATGAGGACTTCATACTATCGAGAGGAAGAAAAATAAGAAGAAATCCTTGTGCATCACTAGAAATTCTTCTGTGTAGTCTTTTACCACTGATGTGTCTGTGATACACAAGTGAGGCAGTCAAACGTGGTTATTCTAGAAGGAAATGATATAGAGATTCAAAGAGTATATATGCAAGGTAATGAGGCTAGGGGAAAACAGGTGGGAAATACTGTGGGAACAAATCAGGGTTAACGAGACAAGGGGACTCAAATGAAGCACAAAGCACAAGGGACAAAGACCACCAAAATAAAACAGGACAGAACTTACACTGAGGCAAAAACTCAACGTTTACATGTAAAGACACCATGGAGAGCAAACCTATTTTGGCTCAATAATAAATCTGATGTTCAGAGTGAATGGTTCAAAGGGAGGTTTATCTGACCCTGGCTGGAAGGATTTAAAAGTTAGCTATGATCAGCATTTTCATGGAACTTATGTTAGCTTAATGACAAAGCTAGCCACATTTGCTATTTTGTATTAAAACTATATGCTGTTTAAAAAGAAAAGAGGTAAATCGCTTGTTGTGAACCACTTATTACGCTAGAACAGGTGCACCAGAAGGAAGGAAGAAGCATTGGGTTTAGTTTTCTGCCTTGGTACTCCTTCAAAATCTGACTTTAACACCGAGTCATTGTTTGAGCATTTAGCAATATCCAGAACAGCGGTCCCAAACCTTTTTTGCGCCGCGGTGCGGTTTATGCCCGACAATATTTTCACGGACCGGCCTTTAAGGTGTCGCGGATAAATACAACAAAAATAAAACTAGTACCGGTAGCGAAAAAAAGAAGATTTATTCATAACAGACCCAGGAAAACCGAGTTAACGATAAAAACGATAACAAAATAACGCTGAAAACCGATAAAAACCCTGAAAACCATACATTTCACACCTGAGCCTCAACTCTTGCGGCCCGGTACCAAACGACTCACGGACCGGTACCGGTCCGAGGCCCGGGGGTTGGGGACCGCTGATCTAGAAGAAAATTCACTTCAGAAACTTCCTTGTAAAGAAAATCTTGCTGCAGTTGCTTGGGGCTGGTTGTTCTGCAGTCTTACTCATGTTGCAGCACACAAACTTACAGTCTCCTAAACTCATGAACAATCAGATCCTTCCCACTGGTTAGGCATAAAAAGACCCACATGACAGTGATTTCCAGGGCCCTGCAAAAGTGGGAGGAAACCCGAGATCACTCTGAGGGGATGACGGTAATTGTCTCATTTAGAGACTGATGCCCACAGGTAAGAGTAATTACGGAGGGCCATTATTCTCTCCTGTCTGCGTGTGTGTGTGTTTGTATACTGTGGAGGCCAGTTTTTCAGGCGAGTGCCAGCAGCAGATTACAAAGGTGTGGCTGCCGTGCAACATCCAAATGTGACACATAAAAGACAAAAGTGTGGATCAACAGAGGGTGTCTCAGCCCCATTCCGCTACTTTGCCGTCAATCTGACAGATGGCATGGGCCCGTCTGAGGCCCAGGCAATGAGGAGAGCAGTGGCTTCAAAGGCCCTCTGTAATCTGCAGAAACATCACAGGCTGGGAGAAAGTGACTGTCTCCCAGACTCCCGCCCTACTAAGAGGGCGAGCGAGGCGCTAATGAAAGGCAGATAAAGGGATCGCAGGCACAGACAGCGCCTTGTGAAAAAAGAAAAAATTGATAGAAAACATCAGGTAGGCTTGCCTTTTTTCTTTGCTTTTCCTTTTCTTTTAAAGAATCCACAGATAAATGGTCTCGTCAGTGCTTTTGTGTTCCCAGAAAAACAGCAACACACAGATAAAGAGATATTTTCAAAGCTCTCCTCCCCCGTTGAGTATGACTCAATTCAGACTAAATGGTCAGTGCTGAGTATGGGGTAAAGTTAGTGATGATGGAGATTGGAAATGTCACTAGTGGCTTGTTTGTTTGGTGGCTTTGATGTGACAGTCAGGCCTGGCGCTTGCTGTCAGACGCGGCATTAATCAGAGAAACTTGGTTCTTTGTCAACCTGTGCCACATTCATTTATCGCCCAGGAAACAGCTGCATCCCTTCATTTGGACTAATCAATTCTTCTTTTTAGCAACATCTCAGCTCACAGAAAGTTTGCATGTCCTTTCATGCAGCACTGATGCATCACAGCACCAATATCAAAAGCACAATATGTGCTTTACTTTACTTTAGAGGAACTTGTAGGTTGAAATCAAGGTGTCGTCTCCCAAGTATACATAGCATTTACCTAATAAAAGGCTCGGGTTATTGTATAAAGGTCAACCAATTACTGTCACCAGCATTGGCCACGCTACAGCAGTTACAACAAAAACAAAAGCCTGATTCCCAGTCTCCCTCAGATTGTGTGATGTGGAACTGGACAGCCAAAAGGTCCCTGAAGTAATTTATAAGTTTTGCGGTTAGCACTGACAGGTTCAGTGAAGTGAGCTAGAATCAGTCATAGTGTGCAGACCCCTGGCCAGAGGGTTTATTAGCTGGTCTCAGGCTAACCAGCCCAGTCTTCATTTCAACACATTGGCATGTTTTTTCCTGACAAACCCTTGAACTGTGAAGGCCCTGTCAAAGCTGGAACTGGCTCATATATTCAGGGACTACCCACAGCTTATGTTATCCATGCCTTGCAGTGAGTGAAACCATATAAAAGAAAACTACAACAACAAAAACAATGATACAAAGTTTAACTATCTGGCTAATAATTATGGTGTGGAATGCAGTGTAATAGGCTGATAAGATGCTACCACTCCAATCACTCAAATATTAATAAGATGAACCCTGAACAAAAAGACCTGCATGTGTATGTGAGGGTCTGCTAAGTTGTTGTTTTTCTCTCTCTTGGTGACCTATCTGTTGCAAATAACGGGCTTTCGACTCTGATATTTGCAGATAAGTGCTGAATCCTCTTAACTTGCTTGGGATTCTGCTGCCTCACGTATTAGAATGGCATATTTGAGTGGGTTTGAGCTTTCTGGTGCATCTGTGCTGGATTACTGCTTTCACTCTGCTTAATTTTACAAACAACACCCAGAGTTGGCGTGAGAGTATTTTTATTTCCCGAGGTGAGGAAAACGGAGCCATCCATCTAAAATAGTTTGATGACTGAATAGATTGTAAAAAAAACACTGCTGGTGTCCAGTAATTAATCTGAAATGTGCTCCTTACCATTTTTCACGAGAATTTGTAAATTAATAGCCTTCAGTGGTTCAGACTGCAATTATCAGTATCTAATTATTTGTTCATTTGAACAGTTATTGCTTCTCTTTGAGTCTTCAAATTGAAATAATTCATTTTTTTTAACCAGTCACTACAAAGTAGATGGCATTTCCAACAGCTTCAACTGTGGTTTGTTTTTACTGCTAAATAAGCAAAGCCCTGATGGACTTCATATCAAATGTCTTTACAGTGACTCAACCAGATTTAAACTGGATGAGACTATTTTTCAGATGAGATGTAGATTATTGTGACTCCTGGCCAGTAGTGGGCAACTCCTCTGGCTGGAAATAGTATGTATGAAATTCAATTCAGTTCAATTTTATTTATACGCAGTCATGTCAAGATGCGTTAAACTGTAAGGTAAATACTACAGGGACTTTCCCTACAGGGAAATACAGAGTAACTCCAACAAGCTCTGGCAACAGTGGGAAAGAAAAGCTCCCTTTTAACAGGAAGAGACCTTCAGCAGCACAAGACTCAGGGAGGGGCAGGTTAGGAGAGGGAGACAAGACAAAAGACAGAGATTAATAACAAATCATAATTAAATGCAGAATGGTGTATAAACACATGGTGGGTGAAAAGAGGTGAGAAAAGAAGAAACACTCAGTTTACAGGAAAATGGCTCTCGAACTCCTTTAGTATACAACCTCAGTAAACTCTTTCCTGATAGGTCAGTGTCTCAGCCGCTAGTTATACTAAATACAACATGAACGCTATTTTGTAAATCATGGTTCCTGTTATAGTCAAGAAAAAGGTTTAGCCACACCAGGATTTATCTTGTGACTAACAAATCACTATGATATATGACAAGCAAGCAAGTATCACGGCGAAACGTGTAATAGACACGCCGGTCCACCGCATCCATTTCACGCTTTGCCTCTCCAAAACGTGCAATTACTGCAAGCAGAAATTGCATTACCAGCAGGTAATGCAAAATGTGAAATGGACACTTTGGAGCGGCGTGTCTATTACATGTTTTGATATTGACTCGGACAGTGTACTGTTTCTTTGTTTCGGTCAGCTTTTACCCTCACTGATCTCATCTAGTTATAAAACACTGAGTTAAAAAGCTAAGCTACTGGCTTCACAACGGGAATGCTAACTAATAGATGCTGTCTTGTTCGACTAGTGCTATTATATATTGAGTTGCTAATTTAGGCCAAAAGTAAAAAATATATAGAAAAATCTATAACAAAATGTACTTCAAACTGAACAGACTCTGTGTGTCTCTTAAAGCAGCACAGTTAGACCAGATGTCACAAAGTTGTTAAGTTGACACTTACATGAGTGAGTTATATTAACTGTACCCTGTATTATCCCATACGCTTGCCATTAAAGGGGAAATTAGCTACTTAGGCAAAAAAAACGCCATTTTTTAAAATAAACATGTTCACTTCATTTGAGCTGGACATTTCAACATTAAAAAGGTTTCAGTAAAATGATTTCCATTCATTCTTAGTTTCTTAAATATAGATGACACAAAATATAAAAGAAAAGACCCATAAACCACTTTAAAGAGCATCTAGCTGACACAACAAGTTAGGCTCCTAGATTACCGACATATAACACTCCACCAGCACCATTTTGAACATCTGCAGATGAGAGGCACTTCCATAAAGTTCTGGTTTTGTTTTAGGGCAGCTTACAGTAAAATGTCTGGGTGTCAGCTGCTGTTTTACTTTTAGCTCTGCCAGATTGCTCTCCTCCCCACGTCCAGCTGGGAATACAAAAGTCATTCAGGAGTTCTGTAATTGGCTGGAGTTTAATTAAAGGCCAATTTGGGGAAAAAGGCAGACAAAAAGGCAAATTAGAGACACTTGTAAAACAGAAAATGAAATGCTTAACAAGCTCAGCATCGCTATTCACTGACCTAATTTACATGCCAAACCTTTTCAGTGAGTGTGTTTAGAGCTTTGTGGCTTCGGTGTTACTGTTACTATAAAGCTCAGATTCTGTAATTAAAATATGGCAAACATTTTGCAGCAGCTCAAATCTTAGTGCATGGCAATAATTTTAAGTTCACAATGCGTGTGTCCCACCTTAAACATTTTAAATATAGAAGAATGGTTTTCTAGGCTAATGAAAACTAAGGACTGGAGCCCTTTGCTCTTCACGCCACATTTAAATATGAAAGTTAACCATATACTCATGATCTTTATGATGTGCAGCAAATCAAAAATAATTAATATTCATTAATGCATTTTGTCAGTGGAAATTATGATGCAGTTCACATGAGTTAAGCATTGTCCGAAGATTACTTTTTTTAGTTTAACTCACACAGCTACACTTATACTGTATACACAGTATATCCCTCAGTTCTTTATATTTTTGTTCCAAGGAGCCAGACTTTCTGAACAATATTCTCTGAGCTTTCTGAAGATCAAATTTTTTGTATTGGCTGCTTTTTTAGTCATTTTCATCTGAACCTAAAAAAATCAGTGGCAACAGGGCTTATATAGTCATGAACTTGGTGGTATAAATTATCATGAACATGTAGGGAGGAGTGTCAGGAAAGAGGTGCAACAGTGATTGCCTACAGCCATCTGTAAAACAAGGGTGGGTCTGTCGTGGTAAGGTGCTGCATTCCATCCAGTAGTGCTGGGAATCTTGTAAAAACTGATGTAATTATGAACACCGTGCATTACCGCCTGGAATAGATCTGACTCAGAACATTTCTTTTTTCAGCATAAAAATCACTTAAAAAACACAGCCAGTGTAGTAAAACCATACCTGGACTGAAAGGCACACAGTGGACCACTATAAGTCATGGATTGGCCTCCCCAGAGCCCAGACCTCAACATTATCTAAGCAGTGTGGGATTGTCTTGACACAGAAGGGAACAAAAGGCAGCTCATTTCCAAAGAAGAGCTTTGAATGCCCTCGCAGAAGCCAAGAGAACTATTCCTCAAAGAAATTACAGAAAAGTGTGCCTAAGAGAGTTGTGTTGAAAAATATGAGGCGAAACTCCGTTTTGCCTTGTATTGTGTAAATTGGGTATTTCTCTTTATGTTGCCATGTTTCACTAAATCACTGCACCTATTTGCTATTTTTTGAGCAAAATATTTAAAAAATCATTTTTTGAGAAAAACAAAACAAAACAAAAATCCAGAAAAAAAAACAAAGTAATTCCTGTGATTGACAGGTTAAATGAAGACTATGTAAATGCTGAATAATAATTCAGTCAGTACAAGACCAGGAATCTCTCAGCTCTTTAAAAAGTAATGAAAATTTGAGGCAGAAACAATGTAGCCATGGAAAATAGGCTACAGGGATATGCATCCACAATGCGACAATATTGAGCTAAAAAAAACCCAAACCACAATTCCCCTGGTGTGTTTCAGAGTATATGACATATGACTTGTCAAAAATCAGCTTGGCAGACATTTAAGGTGGAATTATATGCCCCTCCACCCATTAAATGAATTTAGAGGATCAAAACTTTCAGTAAACGATAAAAAACGTGATTACCATCCACGCGTTTGAGGAGCTCTTTCACTGCCAAACCTTTTGATGAAGCCTCAGCCTTATGCAACAGATTTAGCAGATGTTGTGGTATTTGGAGCTGAAAAGCAGCTCTCAGACATTTTTCAGGGCTGTTGAGGGATAATTTGCAAACAGTCCACAAATCCAAGAAAAGGGTGAGTGGTATCAGGGACAGTGACAGCAGTACTGTTCAGATCTGTTGTTCTTTGCCCTCTTTACAACAGCCTTCCCTTCTTCCCTGCTTGTAAAGCAGCAGAAGAAGAGATAATAGCAGTATATAGCAGGATTATAGTACACTTTTTTTGTTGGCCAAATACCGATGACTTTGCCATTCTGATGGTAATCTAAATCTGGTCACTAAAGTGCCGATTTGCGCACCATGCGAAGCAATCCACATTTTTATAAGCTGCAGAATTTTTAAAAGTAAAACGATGCAGAAGTGACCGTGAATAATCACATTGTGCCATGAAACTGCAGTAATTCGATGAAATTCTTTTGTAGTGTAGAACATTACACTGTGAAAGTGACATTTACAGCCTGATAAACTCAGCGGGGTGGCGATAAGTTGAACGACGCTGAGAGAACTTGAGAACTTTTTCCTCAAACTGCGACACACTTTCCTCGGTGTAAAATAAGAAAAAGGCGTCGATTCTGGAACTCCTGCTCCTTCAAAGCAGCCCCCTTTACGGAGAAGCTGGCATGACCTTGTTTCCTTGGGAGTAAAAGATACAGAGAGCTGGAGGGGCTGGGTGAGGAAAAGGAGGGGTGAAGGAAGGGGGTGGTGGTGGGGTGGCATAGTGGAAGAGGTGGGGTAACTTCAAAACCCACATCAAAAGGAATAAATAATTGTTTCTGCTGGTTTTGTTGTTGTGATACGGATCGGCGAAGCAGCAAGTGGCGAGCAGGAAGCTTTGATTTGAGGCAGCCTTCCTGGAGAGGGCTCCTTCTGTCGGCAGCTGAGCAGAGGGAAGCAGGGCCCACTGATTAAAGTCCCGTTTGTTTTAATCTTCGCTTTTGCCCAGGGGAGGCCTACAGAGAGGGAGAGATCCTGCTGGGGGGTGGGACAAAACTGTTCTCCGGGGGCCAGTTTCTTCATCTTCTTCTTTTTCTTTGACATCCTGAAAAGGAAGCAATGGCGCAGCATCCAGATGCAGGGTGAGGCCGCTTGAAAGGGTCAGTGTGGGTTCAAGATTAGGGAGGCTTTTGGGTCAAAAGGGAATGGCAAATTATGGGGATAATATTAATGTATTTAGTACACCCACAGCCCAGTTGATTCATTTTAATGGTTAGTTCACAGGCATGCATAAAATTCCACTTTAGATTTTCTCTGTAATTACAGCAATACCCTTCTGACCACCTCCCTATGTATGTACTGCTTTAACTGCAATTACAAAGCTGTTTAATGAATCACATCCACATTAATACAAATATTAAAAGCTGGTTTTGGAAAACCCGTTAAAAACAAGCACACATTTGTATTTATTTCAAGTTGTGAGAAATTTGAATTAAATGTTTGTGAGAAATGTTTGAATATATGAAAAGTTAATCGCATTGATGTTTCGCTGTGGAACGAATAAAATCAGACATTACATAAAATTTTGTCTAAGCTTTAGGGAAATTCAAATGCATTAAGATCTCACCAGAATTAATTAAAAAAACACTGTTTGATCACTCCTACAGGTACCTGCAACACACGATGCATGAAATTACATTAATCTAAATGTCACTCTGCAAAGCTAGAATATTCCTTGCCATCACCTCTCGTCTCAAATAAACGTAATATTTGCAGTGTGATATAATCTGAGTGCTTCCCGCTGATTTGCATCAACTGATATGCGCGACACCAAGCCTTTGATTCTGACAGAAATCCACTATTGGCAAAAGTGTCATCAGAATTGCTGGAAGAATGAAATAGACTTGCTGACGTGCACATTGCTTCTAGCCTTTTATGCAGTTATTCAAACAAAGTAGTCTCATTGGATCTTATCGACATATGACGAAACAGCGGAAGGCAGCACTTTCCATTCTTGACAGTAAACAGACGCTTCGTCCACGGGCCTGCCAGTGTTACAGACAGAGCTCGTTAAGAGCTGACATCAAACGCTTATGGAGACTGATGATTTAAATATTGAATCGACTAGCGGCAGCACCCAGACAGAGGAGAGCTGGTATTTGCTGACACTAAAACAGATGTATATTTTAGCAGCCTTTTCCTAGCTAAACTAATGGCTTTGGGGAAGCAGATGAAAGTAAGACCTGCAGATCTGCTGGGACATCTCTGGGGTTTGCTGTACTGTAAGTGGCAAAGAAAGACCCCAGGTACCCTTTCCAAGTTCCTCTGTCCTTGTCTCCTGTACCCCATATATATTGCTGCTCCACTGTCAGTTGAATCAGAAGAGAGGTATCCCAATCAGAGGCCTCTCTCCCCAGCCAGTGGGGACACTAACAAGCTCTAATGATCTCCAGCTAGGCCCGTCTCTTTTCTCTTCCTCCACTCAGTCACAACACAACCTGCAGCACATGCCTCATGCATGCACCATTACTTGTCCAGCTATGTTCAATTTATGATCTTAATCAAACAGCCTCTGCTAGGACTGGATGGAGCAGTCCCCAAGAATGTGCACTGATAAAGGTACATCCACAAGGGTAAATTATTGTAAGGTTTGATAAAAAACATGACAATGAGGCCATTCTTTTTTTCAGTTCTGGCTGTGGTTTACTGAGTTTTGCTGGCATGTATACTCTCCAAGGAAAGGCCAGATGTGAGGCACTGGAGGGTTGAAAATAATTTCAAACATGTTTTTGTCTGCTTCTTATCTTGATGGATTCAAGCATATCTAACACCAAAGAAGAAGTGCAAACGCTTCTCTTCCCTAACAAAACAGCTAGGAGCCAATAGGGCAGGTTGTAACTGCGTGAATCTTAAGATCTATGGTCATTAACTAATGCTAAAAGAATAGGTCCACACCACAGATATTTACACATCTTAAGCTTTGTGTGTGTGTGTGCGTGTGCGTGTGCGTGTGTGTGTGTGTGTGTGTGTGTGTGTGTGTGTGTGGGGGGGTATCTTCAAAGTAGGTATAATGGGTGGGTGATATATATATATATAGTCATTTTAACATCTATATTTTCACTCCAGGATGTCACCTTTGTATAATTTACTATTCAGCGAGAAAAAAAAAATCCTTTTCCAGGCCTTTAGGTGAACCTTGGAAATGGGTGATATTATCTTAGGTCTCTTTCAACTCTGGCTTTCTGTTGGCCAACATTCAGAAGCTTGCCAAAGTGCACCGCCCCATCTTTTTGTTCAGAAGGTTAGCATAAAATCTGATTCTTGGCTGGGAATGACAAATCTTTATATCTATCCCTACATATTAGCACCTGATTTGGAGTATGGGAATAAAAGGTAAGAACTAAAAAGTGGGAGACTGATGTCAGAAAATAAAAAAGATAACAGAGCCAGAAAATGTTAATTAGATGCTGCTGAGAAAGTGAAAATTTTGTTTAGCCGTGCTGGACCATGAATGTTCAAGTATAAAACATTGTATATATCGGGGGAAAATAAAGAAGAGCATATCTAATATACATGCAGGCAGAAAATCTTGGATGATGTGGTGTTGGATGGGGAATTTGTCTTCTCATCTTCTGCATATAAGATGCATTTTTCTTTTTGCACTATAACTATTTGGTTAGCTAGTAGATAAAAATGTATATATTTAAAATATTATGAATGATTTTCTAAGAACATACATTTTAGGTTTAGTGTATCTAAAATGAAAGAAAATTATGTGTATTGAAATATTAATTTAGGAAGCAGATCATCAAAAGTTTTGTGCATAAGGAATTGCTACATAAATTAAATTCATTAAATGTATGCAATGTTTTTATTTTTTTATTTTTTAGTTGCTAATGTGTGAACGGAGCTAAATTGTAACTTTAAAAATGAAAATGTCCTGATTTCTTAGTTGCCATAACAACCTTTGAGCTGATTTCTATTCAGCCTATAAGACACTGCGAGAACCTCCAGGGAAGCCATAATGATATCATCCAATTTTTTGGCAGTCTTCCAGTTGCCTACAGTGCAGTGAACACCATCTTACTTTAGTTTAAAACACAACAACTTCCAACCTTGTGAGCTAATCTTTTTCGTTTAGTGTTGAATATATTTTGTGGTTTGAAATGTGTTTATAATAAAGTACAACCTAGTTATTGGTGTTGTGCAATTATTCCTTTCTAAATGCAATCACCGCTTAGCAGTTTCGAGCTCAATAAGCAACAGGGACCTTAACCAATCAGAGACACTGCTGTTTGAATCCAGGATTGTGGATAAAGTAGTACTTTTCTGTGACTTACAGCGGTTTCTGCAGAAGCACATACCATTGTTTCACAATATTTTAACCCATAATACGTCCACTTTCAATGACTCATTGTTGCTCACAGTGATCAAAATTCATATTAAGATGATAACGATGAATTATGTTTACTGTTAAACACTAGATACACACAAAAAACAAAGTGACCAGACTTTCTGTTTCGTGAAATAGCGAGCAAACAAGCTCCGGTAAGCCGGCTAGATTTAGGATGCTTGTCTGCACAGATCTGTAGTTGATTAACGTACCCTGTTACACTGGCAAATAAAAAAGCAAGCCAAAGAACTAAGCCAAACAGTGTGGATTAATTAGGTGATGTTACACACTGAAAACAGGCTTTATTATGGCTAATTCACACAGTCCACCTTTGGGGGACTATGCTTTCAAGCATGAATAATCTGTATACATTAAAGGCAAGTGTACTGTCTTATTTGGCTAAACACTATACTTTTTAAATGATTTTGGGCCATTTAATAGATAAAAATGTCTTTTGTTATTAAATAAATGAAACCCAAATTAACAAATCTTTAAAAACCATGCAATGTTTTCCTTTTGCTCCAGATAAAATTGTGGGAGGAGAGAATTTTTTTCTCTATGTAGAAAAAGCCTCTAATACAACATTAGTTCACAGAAATTAGTTTATTTCCAGCACTGTTCTGAACTATAAACAGGCCCATACAAAGTTATATGTTTGATACATGTGCAGGCTGGCATGCAAGCCAGGCTGGATATACTTGCTTAAGAAAAAAGAAAAAGACTGCATCTGCAGCACATTGTTAAGATGCTGCTTGAAGTCCAAGACTATAAATGACTTTGGATTTTAGTCTCAGGGGCAGTTCTGCTTCCAGTCTGTTTGAGGCTAACTCTGTCTGACTAAACAAAGCCAGACACTTCAAAAAATGTTCTCTGCATGGCACAAAACAGTGAACAAGGGTAAGATAATTACAATTTATTCATGCATAGTTACTCGATTAAATATCATGATGTTGTGGTTTGGCGGCAATATCATTATCAACCTAAGTTTAAAGCAAAGAGAGAAATAGGTACATAATGTATTGCTAAACACTTTAAAATATATTACATCTAAATATTACAGAAAAAAAAACACAGTTTACAATGGGCACTATTTTCAGTGAACTGTCTGCTACAAGTCAGATCCTCTTTTGTAGAGCACTCTCCTCTGGGAATAATGAGCATGAGGCGATCAGACAGCAAAGCTGGTTTCACTGTCTGAAGTTTGTGCCAGAAACGCACATTGTTGTTAGATTGGTCCACAACTACTGGGAGCAGAAAGCTCCTAGCTTTTGCTGTTGTGAGCTATTGTGTTTGCATCACTCTCTAACCCTTAAACCTTCAAGTGTATAATTGAGTGGTTACAGAATATTTTTATTAAGTCAGAAGTTGCTGTCCAGCTCTGGCAAGCAGCACGTCTCTGCTGCAGCTCAGTGTACTTCAAAGTTTGCTTGAAACTTAGCCCTGTTTTTATTTCTGTCAGTCTTGAAGCCTGTGTAATCAACAGGGAATTGACTTGAAGGTCTTAAAAGGTCCACTTTGAAATAGATCAGTACGCACTTGCATCCCTGGATATGAGAGGTGTGGACATAAATTTCGCATTGGACAGTGGATGAAATGAATATGAATTTCCAATATTTTGATCTAAGCATTGAGAGGGGATAAAAGGCACAGTCCAAAGCGCATCTGAAAAAGAAGCTTACATTTTCTATAATACTGAACCTAAGTCAGCCTTTGATCTTTTAATCCTGTGCTCATAAGGTTGTGAGATAAGCAGGCATGACTAACGTCTCCTTCTAATAGTCAAGAAAAAGCAGAACCCACATAATGAGCTCTTTTACTCCTTTTGAAGACAAATTGGACTGAAATTCCATGTTTAATGGATCTTCCTTTCAATAGAATTCTGTTTAAAGTCAAAAAGAGAGATGGTCAGTCACGTTAACAGTGCTGTTCAGCTCTTAGGATGCCTGGCCTTGTTTTCCTTTCAGCCTTCCAGATGTCTGTCTGAACTGTCTCTTTGTTGTCTTTGTGGTATCGTCCTTCTTATGGCTTTGTTTAGCCAACGCTGTCATTTAGACTGACTTGCAGGGTTTACGTAAATACGACACAGCAACTCAAGTGTGGTGCAGTACTGTCAGTGTTTCTTGTAATCTCACCCGTCGGTATGCCGATGTCAGCCGTGCTGACCACTCTGTCCTCAGCTGGCATCCTTGTGCCTGTTTTGGAATGAGCTAGGCACACGTAAATATTAAGTTACACAGGATTTTAATGCAACCCAATAAAAACAAAATATGCAAATGACTTCAATAAAACTGTGGATTTACAGCTGTAGGGCCTCAGTGAGTCAGATTAGAACACATAATAATTGTGCATTCAGATAGTGTGGAAATCATTGGAAAAATGTTTCAGATCAAAGTAAGTATTTTGTCGATGCTAAGAATTTTCAGAGTGATGGTGCAAAATAATGTGTTGCAAATCAAGTTCCAGCATCCGCAAACAAGTCAAATGTTCTTTTAGCTCTGTTATTGGTCTTCTTGGGGGCTACAAAGTATTTCCCTGTGTTCACAAGCTAAATACCGTGTTTATAACTGTGCTTCGGTGCTAGTTTGGAGACAAACTAAAGGATATAGGTGTTGTTTTATTTGAATCTGGATATAGTAAAGATACTGTATTTGTGAAAATGAAATATGGAGATTTTTGTCCAGAAGCAGGTGTGAATATCGAGCTGAACCGTAGCTAAGTTCTGCACAACTTCTTCATGCAGCTATATGAGTTACCCCTTATTCGACATTAATTCAATTCAATTCAATTTTATTTATATAGCGCCAAATGTTACGGCCTCCGGCCTCAGGTGGCCCCGCCTTCCTCTAGGTAAATCAATGTGTTCCAGGACTCGTGTGTGATTGGTTACTGGGAGACCCGTGCCAACCCTCACTTATGCAGAATGAAGTGTGCCAGACCACACGGACGATTGGCTGCCCCGGGATCCCGTGATGCTCCAAGAGGCAATCAGTGGCTGATCGTACCCACCTGTGGCTACAAAAGGCTGGAGGTCCTTCACTCAGTGGCGGCTGCTTAGGACTGAACATGCAGTTTGCCCTTCGTGCCTCCCTCGTCGATCTTTGTTGAACTTATTCATATTGCTGACCTTTGTCGAACCTTGGTGCATGCTTTAAACCTAGCCTGATTAGAGTTTTGAGCTGCTAGCTGGCTGTGAGTAGGATTGCGTGAAGCTGGCTTGCCTTAGTTAAAACCCTAGCTTTTATTTTGTGTGCGGCCAGCCTGCCTTAGTTACCCTTTAACTTTTACTCGTGACTGTTCTTTCTTTATGTAATAATTGTCTGCCCAGTGGTCTGTTGCACAGCCCTGTCGGTTTTCTGTTTAAAGTTTGGAATTAAAACCTTTTGCTTTACTCAGTTTTGTGTTGGGGGGCTCGTGTATGTTACTCCCTCCCTGACGCCTAGCAGAGGGGGTCGTAACACCAAATCACAACATAAGTCGCCTCAAGGCGCTTCATAGATACAGAGAAAAACCCAACAATCATATGACCCCCTATGAGCAAGCACTTTGGCAACAGTGGGAAGGAAAAACTCCATTTTAACAGGAAGAAACCTCCGGCAGAACCAGGCTCAGGGAGGGGCGGCCATCTGCTGCGACCGGTTGGGGTGAGAGAAGGAAGACAGGATAAAAGACATGCTGTGGAAGAGAGACAGAGGTTAATAACAGATATGATTCAATGCAGAGAGGTCTGTTAATACATAGTGAGTGAGAAAAGTGACTGGAAAGGAAAAACTCAATGCATCATTCAACATTAGAAAGGATGCAACATTAGAAAGGATGCATGTGTAAGGCACTTCAACTTTGTTTCAGTTTTTCAGACTGGAGACTATTTGTGCCTACTTCTGTCCTCCATAGCCATACACATGATCAATGTTGGGTTACATCAAGTGTAGAAGACTAATTTGCAATTTAGATGATGAAGGCGATATTAAATGACTGAAATCCACCTTTATACCAAATGTATATACTGTTAGTGTAGGCAATGTAAATTAAGTAAGATAACTTGTGAAACTGCAGACATCTTGTTGAATTCATATTTGTAAATCTACAAAGAGCAGCAGGTTAGCTGAGCACAGCCTGTAGGCTAAGAAGATCTACTGGAGAATTTTTGGTAAGTTATGATCCAGACTGTACTCATTTTCCTGTTCAGGTTTGGAGGCAAAGTCTATCTGCAATGTAGGAAACAGAAAACAGTTATTTTATTTTATTGCTTGTGTCCTACATAATAGGTTCAAGCTGAGCACATTCATTAGAATAAGAATTTAGATTTGAAATAACATTTGTATTCTCATGTACTAATATTATTTAATTATTATATTAATATACCACAATGTCCAGCTACCTTTGCAATACATTTCAGAGCCTGTACTTTTTCACTTTTAATTTTGTAAAGAAGTTGATTCAAAACTTCATTTTTAACTTGAATATTTTGTATCTGTACTTCTTTTTTCCTACCTCAGCAGAAACATTATAGATACTTCTGCATTTTATTTTGGTTTGTGCCCCATTTTGCTTTTACATTGTTATTGTAAATTTATAGCTGCCTTAAGCTGAACGTACACCTAACACACTGATGTAAATCACAAGATGAAGCTGAGCCTGATGAAGGTAATTTTAATCTACAGGGAACATTTTCAGGATTTATAATGCAGAAACATCTCTTATATGGTTGAGAAAATTTAAGAAGTCCAAATTCTAATTCTAATCTTTGACACACAAATAACTCCCAAGTAAATGTTGATAATTAGCCTCTGCAGGCCATTGCAGGCCATGTTATCATTTTTTCAAAGATTACAGCCCTTTGTGCCCTTTTTAACTCGAGCCGGCTAATAGTTTCTCTTTGGCTCTCCCACAGGTTGCGCTGAACCTTTAATTGGGTGACACTGTTTCCTGCATGCTCCCGCTCTCTTTCTCTCTGTATCTGGGTTTCATAAGCAGACAAAGTTATTTAAATTGTTCTAATACTTTCATCTCATATTCTCTTTGTATCATTGTTATGCAACCACATGGACTCAGATGTAAAAGACACTAAGGGTACAAAGAGAGGATTTTTTCGCATTACTTCTCTTCAAATATCTTGCATTCTCACCAGACAAATTATATTCCAGATATGAAGTGGCCGGGGGTGTGCACGAGGTTGAACAAGGCCAATTTGTTTAAAGGCTGGTCTTCAGGATGAGGCACACCACAAAGCTATATTCATTACATTTGCGATTTTACACTTCTGACGGGCGCTCTATCGTGTGGCCGTTTTCATCTCTGTGTTTGATGATGGTTAAGGGAGAAGGCAGGCATTGTCCTCTGTGGCCTACAGGCATGTTCGGAGCTACGCAGAGTGAGTCAATGGAGAGTCGGGGGCCGGCTAAATGTCAGGCGCACATGGCCACGCTCGCATAGCTTAATGCAGCCCTGTGTCTGGCCCTTGTCCTTGTCCCTCTCCGACTCTGTGTGTCTTTATCCCTCTGTCTCCAGCTTCTCCCTCTGTCTCAGATGTACACGCCATCTGGTCTGGCTCCACATCTGTGGATATTCTGTCTACAAAGCCCAGACAGCAGTGCCCTTTGTGCAGTAACGCTTTGCATAGAAGCTCTTTGCACTCTCAGGCACCTGCCACGGCTTAAATCACTTTACCCATGCAAAAGAGGAAAGCCCATTAATATTGTCTACCGTTAAACATTGCATGTTGTAAAGCACTTGCTGAATATTGTTTATAGCCTCAGGCTGAGATGTAGCTTTGCTTGGGAATACCATAGCAGCTTTACAGAGGAAGACCATTTTCAATCCTGTCAGCGACCTGCATGACCACAGTGTGCAAGTCATTGATACATCAGCCTTTTGCCAAAGAGGGAAATGTGACTGGAACTACAGTCCAATTAATGATATAGTTGAATCATTAATTAGTGTTTATCAATTGAGTGCCTCTCTTTTGATAAATGCTCATTTCTTTCTTTCACCTTTTTTGGTGACTTCGAACAATGATATGAATGCAAAGATTAAATGCCCTTCACTGTTTTGGCAGCTCTTTGCTCCACAGATGTGTTTGGTATGGAGCAGTCACAGCAAGTACATGTGCACCAGGAATGAAAATACATGACGCTTCCCACAGGGACAACTGAGTAGCTGCTGGATTCATATAAAGCACTGAAATATCTATGTTTCAAGGTGTCATTGTGATTGCTTTAAAGATGCAGTGAAATCCTTTTAATTAGATTTTTTCAGGATTTGCGTCAAATTGACCATTAAAGAAGAATATTGTATTTATTATAGGTTTCTGACATGTGCACATTTCTACAGATAATTTAGTCTACTGTTTTTAACATTTTAAATCCCAGTTTGTTATATCTTGGGAATATGCAGAATCACTCACAGACATGTTTTAAATAAGACCAAAAACAGAAATATTGGGAGATTCACTGATTAAACTGCAGGTGCAAACAAACCTTTTGTCACTGTATTTGGAGTACTGAATTGCAGTATTGTAATAGCAGATTTTTATGTGTGTAACATAAGCAGAATACTCGATTCAGCACACACTGTAGCCTGTTAGAAAACCCTTGAAAACATGGGGAAAATGAATGTTTTCTCATTATTTTTTCTCCAACTGTACACCCAGAAGTAACTTGGATATTTCTGTAGCATACTGCAACATAAAGTAATTTTAACAACTAAAAACACAATTCACATAAAAATAATATCAACATTATGCTGATTATTAGCTTCTTTTAAAAAAAAGTTAGTCTTTATGCTTGTGTCGCTTAGTCACTCTATATTTCCCTTAAACCCTCTTGCATTCCACCACAAAGCTATCCCATATGGAAAAGAAATAGTAAAAACTTATAAAAGACTTGCATAAGATGTGGCCTACTTCATATAGTGAATCATATAAGGCTTATATGATTTACTCATGAAAGTGGCCACTTTCTCATTACTTTCATATATTGTTTTAGGAAGTATCCAAAACATACAAGTTTCATAATATAATTTTTCAAGGGATCTTATGTGTTTTCACTCTTGTATGCTTTTCATACAAGTTTCACACAAGACAGATACAAACTTTATAAGATTTATAAATATGTTTTCCATATGGGATTGCAGTACTCCCCCAGTGATATTTCTCCTTATACAGTTCTCCTTGTACTCTTTCATAACACAATATACTGCTCAGCTGATGAAGATAAACATGCCACCAGTCCTCTTTCAGTGTAGGCAGCTGTAATCACATGGTGGTGCTGACTTTGTCTGCATTCATGTACTGTGTCAAAAACTGTATTGCAGTGATTGTTAATGTTAGAACAGTACATGCAGCACCCTTCTATGGGTGCACTCTAACTGCAGCAGTAGGTAATCAAAGCAGAGACAGGGAGAGTGCTGTTTGGTGTGGTGATCAAATATTTATAATACTTCAACAAACTTAAGCCAAGGCCACTCAAAAAAAGATGAAAAGACCTTTATTAAATTGCGGCTTTGTCCAAAAACAATAGAAACTCTAATCATTGTGCTTCAGTACATTGGTGAGATAGGAGATTCAAGCTGCGAAGCCTGCAATGGGCAAAAGTCAGTGACATACTCTCAAGAGAGTCCACGAGGACCTTCCCTGCTTAAAAATTATTTTATTCGAGTACTGTGCAGATATTTTTGAGAACTTTAATTTTTTTTAATCCATCTTGATGAAGACAGCACTATAAAAGAGGTAACTGGTGAGTCCAAAAGTCATTAGGAAGCAAGATAACAAACATAAACACAAAGACCTATAGTCCTACAAAAACAACGGACCCTACTCTTAACTTCATGGAGTTAGTCTGAAATTACATGAAGTGTAAAAAAAGTGCACTAGTCTACCCAAAAGAGCTGGTGTTGTTTTTGAAATAGAGGGTGGACAATACTGATTTTGATTTGATTTTTGTTTATGTCTGTTTGTATCAGTTTAATAGATAAATTATTTCATATCTATTCTTCTATAGTCAGGATAGACTGAAATAAATACACTGTGGTTTCCTGATAGGCAATGAAGGTACTGTAGGTAGGCTGTGATCATTTAAATGATTATATATATATATATGTGTGTTCAAATAATAAAATGATTTAACATAACCATGTAGTTTAAATTCTAAGCTGCTCTTCATTTCTTTAGACATATTGTATTTCTATATGACAGAATATCTTATTAGTCGTTGAGAAGTGGAGCAATGGCAAGCATCTGCAATTGAATTGTCAGAAGAGCAAAACAAGCTAAAACAAGGACTCATGGAAAATACTCAAAGGAATTCCTATTGCTGGGCTTTAAAATGTGGGACCAGAAGACACATTAGTCTTGTTTGCTGATTGGAGAAGTCATTAAACATCTGGTTGGGCCACAGAAGATTTTCAGATTCCAAAGTTGGCTGTGGAATTCATAACTTGGGAATGGCTGTTTTATAGGCTGTAAAATGTCCAGCAGTGAGAGAAGAAAAACTTCACGGTTGAATTAATAAAATGCATTTTTAAAGTGTAAGTGTGAAAAGTGTGGTTTTTATTACTGAGGCTGCATTAGTTTAAATGCAGGTACTGCATTAAAAAGTGAAGTGCCAACAGAGCAGAACAGGAAAGCAGAGCAGAGAGAGGAAGAGGCCAAGACAGCGTCAACCACTGTGAACCTACTGGGCAGTCACCCTGAACAGACAGCACATACTCAGGGCGGTACTGTCGGCCCTGTCAAAACAAAGGACAAGAGCCTGCCTACAGCAGCATGTCTGATGACGGTACAGGGTTATGGACTGTGGCCTGTGGGTAATGTTGCACCACCAAGGCTTAACTGTGGAGGTTTATTTCAGAGCACTTATGGACATTTAATTACAGTTTATTGAGACTACAGAAAGTAATTATTTCTGTTTGGCTGGCAAATATAGTATTTGTGTGAATGAATGAAAAACACTTCTTCTTTATTGTATCGTGAGTTTAGAGAAACTAAAAACCAAAGCTGCAGTTTAAAATTGGAGACAAACTGAATCTTGACAAACTGCATTGCATGTGTAACACAATTTCTCCCAATATTATTGTGTCTTATTAGTATGAAAAAGTTTTAGTGTGACAATTAAGAGTGAAGCGGGAGATAGTGCTGCCTTATCTGCTCTGCTGTTTGGCTGCTCAGAGGACTCCAAATGCCATCACGTTGGTAAAGTCCCATGCCTCTTTCAGCTCTTAGGTCAGTGTGCTGTTCACACTGCTGAACACAAACCACTGGACACAGTAGTTTACAGCTCAGCAACCCAAACATGTCAGTAAGATAGAGTATGTTGGTTGTGAACTCATATTTCAGAGAATTAAGGGAGTAAAGTGTATTAGTTGGCTGGTAATCTTAAAACATCATCGTCCAGGCAGCTTGTTGATCTGCTTGCCTTTTTTGGTAGCCTTCTGTCTGCTTACAGGGAGATATAAGAGCAATGTGAATTTGGCACAATTCGATCCAAAGCTAGAGTGGTGGGGTGTTTTCTGCTATTATAAATATTAACAGTGCACACCCAACTCTTACGTGCATTGAAAGAACACTCCCATATTTTCAAGACATCCTTTTTTGGCAGAAAAGCAAGGCTTTAAGTATGCACCAGCACACACACACACACTCGCCTGCTCACATACACGAGCGGCAGATCCATCTACAGTTACTCATGTTTTCAGTGGTGGTTCTTTCTGGAGTTTCTATTTTATTTTGCAGAAGAATAAGCATACTGTATCTCGGCTTAGAACACCAAAGAGACAATGCTGGAGCTCTCTCAGTGGTTTGATGGTGCTGCTGAAGTCCTTTGGGAGTGGCAGAGTGATAATACCACTCTGTTACAAAGCTGACTTGTTAAAAGTGATTGCTCAGTTAATTAGTGCTGTGAAATACTGTATATACATATAAGTGTGTAGCTGAGTGCTGGAGGCAGCATAAAGCCACTGAGCTGTAATCTTACTTGCATCTCCGTTAAAAGGCCGGAGTCAGGAGAGACTCTGATCACAACTAGCTGCGTACTCTCTGATAATGCTGCTTCAGACCCTCTGCAAGCTCACATAGGCCTTTCATATGTACTATTTATGTAATTATTATGCTCATGAATTGCGGATTGTCAACAGTAGTTTGAAGATGAAGCGCTGTGTCAATTAAAGTGATCCGCATTTGAAGTCCGCATCATCCACCACTACAGAGAGAACAGTTCCTCTGATGTGCAGGCATGAATACAAGCAAATGCATGTGATTAAATATTGTTTCCTATTATTGTTTACTTGGAGATTTCTCTGAAGTTAATTCAGAAAGTCTTTCACATTGAATCACTTTGAGCTGCACATCAGAGGGAGAACTTGAAATCAAATGCTTTTGGGTTTTTTTGGCTTTCTCATGGAAAGTTATTTGAGAGATTTATTTCAAACAGTTACTCTTGTCAGGCTGATCTAAAGCTTTGGAATTTCAGAAATGTGTGATTCTCTCCAGAGCCACCATCAAACCAGACTGAACTCAAACTTTCCACAACATGTGTTCAGCCAAACACATGTTGTGTGTTGCGTTCTCAGAATTCATCTCCGGAGTGGACAGTGTGCATCTAACATTGATGTTATTTTGTTGTGCACTTTTTGATTTTTCATTAAACATTACAATACACCTCTGAATTGTTATTTACTGGAGGTCCCATATATCTGCACTCCATTTAGAGAACTACTCAAAATTAAATCAGACACTACACAACTCCATTTACAGTTGTGTTTTTGATGGGGTGGAAGAGTGGTGCAGTGATTAGCACTGTGAATTCACTGCAAGGTTTTCTTGTGCCAGCACCTCTGGGTAAGCTGGCTTCTTCCTGGGGTCCAAAGACACAAATATTAGGTGAACTGGTGATTCTCAATTGGCCATACATGCAAGGTAGTTAAAGTGCTTAAAGTTCACAGAATAAAACACTCCATGACTGTATGGGCAATGTATGGCTTGCAGTCTAAAGTGCTTTGAACGCTCAGTAAGAATAGAAAAATAAATACCCATCCATTTTCATTTGTTACCACAAGGAAACTGTTTGACACTTAGGTTTGACTGTTAGGGGTGGGGAAAATTACTGACAAAATAACCTTTTCATAATTAGTAGATTACCTTTTGGTAGCATATAACCTGTCCATCACCACTGCAAACAAGAAGGGTCTCAAAGCTGATCCCTGATGTAATCCCATCCCCACCTTCAACCCATCAGTCACTCCTACCGCACACCTCACCACGGTCTTGCTGTCCTCTTACACATCTTGCACCACCCTCATAAACTTCACTGACACTTCCATGCCACAGGCACCCTATCATATGTTTCTCTACAAAGACACAGTACAAGTCCTCTTGACCTCTCTACACTTTTATATAATTCATCAAGTCTCATAGCAAATATCATATCTGCAGCACTCTTTAGATATGCACCAACGCAGCCCACAAAAACTGTGATTATCCCTTTCAATACTGTCCTTTCGTCCTCTTTCTTCCAGCCACTTCTTCTTCTGTGACCACTTTTGAAATTGACTGGAAGGCAGTGAATGAATTTGAAGATAATATCTCTACTGCCAAGTGTTTTGGTAGTGAAATTGCAGAGGTATTATATGAATGTTGTCATAAATGCTTGGCTTTACATACATTTAACACAGGAGTGAAAATGAAACTTGGCACCTAGCAACCATCCCATAATTTTAAGTATTCATAACAATTAAGGCATAAATCAACCTTTTCATGCAGTTGTTAAACTAAAAAATGAGGAGGTGACCATAACTGATTATTTGTGCTGTAACATGGGGATCAAATCCTTAAGTGACCATTAGTGGAACTGCAGTTTTCGCTCCCTTTTATCTCCCTTTTCAGCCACTTTACTTGCCCCGAAATGTAAAGAATCTTCCGGAAACATGGGTGGACCACCTTTTATCATAAAAATATTTGAATGACTTTTTGAATCTTCAAATCTCTAGATTTTAACTCTTATAATTTAGGGTTGTATTTGCCATAACCTTTCAGGCAGATAGGGCTCCCACACAGGACTCCAAGCTCAAAGCTCAACATTTTAATAACAGGATTACAGGGAAGCAATCATACAGGCTTGGGCCTTTGTTTAGTTCAGGGTTCCAAAAAGCAAAAGTTGGAAAGTTCAGTTCCTCATTTTCACCAGAAAGATTCCTCAACAGATACAGGTTCAGTTCAGCAATCCACAGATGATCCCCTTCCTGTTAAATGGGAGTTTTCTTTCCCACTTTCACCAAGTACTTGCTCATATGTGGTCATCTGATTGTTGAGGTTTTCTCTGTATTATTGTACAGCCTTCCTCTTAGAATATAAAAAGCCTTGATGCAACTGTTGTTTTCATTTGGCGCTATATGAATACAATTTTATTTAATCATATGCGCAAAAGATGACAAGGTCAATACAATTGCAGGAAAACAGATCAAACAAAGAGCAAAAAAGCAGTGCGTAGAGCAGAGGGTGGGAACCAGAGATAAATCCCGTCCTGAAAAACAAGGCGGGTTAACTCTCACACACCGACACACAACAATGACACATGTACAAGGAAGAGGAGATGGAGAGTGAAAGACAGAAACAGAAAATGAAGGACAGAGGAACCACGACAATTATAGTCATGAGCATAGTTTCATACTGTTATATTTAAACAAAAAGTGTAGCAAATAAATCTGTGTCTGTCAGGTCAGTGCTGAAAGGACAGAAGCGTTAAACTCTTATTTAGTGGAGGGAACAATTAAAGTTCTGTGGCTTCGGTTAACATACCAGGGCTCTCTAACCTCTAAGGCACCCAGTCACCATCTATATTGTCCATCTCAAAAGACTGGATAAAGAAACCTTTGTTCCTTTATGACTTTCTATTTCCATTTCTTCATTTGGATATGTAACAGGGTCTGGCTGTTCCGAGACACAAATGTTTACAGATATCCTAAAATTTGCCAACCATTTGTTCCAACAAAGCAAAGTCATAATGTGTGCAGAACCAAACAGTCACTGTGCACAACTAAGCATCGCACAAGCCAAGTAATTAAGAATTAACATTGTACAAACTCTCCCTGCTTGTTTGATATTAATAGGAGGATGGGGGAAAGGAGGAAAGAGGAGTGGATGTCCTGAGGAACTTTGAGGTTTCAGAACACAAACTTTGCCAAGCATTCTTAAACTTTGTCTGGCCAAGTCTGAATCAAAGGGAGCAGACAATCTTCCCTTTCATCTCTCTGAGGATGTGAAGGAACGGACTGTGTCCTTCCAAGGCTGTGAACTTGTACAGCTTAGCACTTTCGAGGGCCATGATGTTTTTTTTTTGTGAGGGTCATCCTTTGAGTGTTTTTTTTCACTCTCTCTAACCTTTTGATCTAAATCTTCTTAACTTTAAATGAAGTGCTTCACCCTCTTGAAGATCCAGAGCTTTCATGTCACTGTTCGTCTTGAGATGTAAATCCTCTTGGAGACAAGCTGACTTGACCATGTTGATCAAGTGCAGTTAGCACTTAAGTAAGGACGTTTCATCTCTATCATTTTTCTATTCGGTAAGAAAAAAAAAAGTGTTTTACAAAAAAAGGAATGTAATTTAATTCTTGGGCTGAAGACTTCTGACATATGTATGCTTTTGTTTGATAGTTACAGTACCACAGGTGAATGCAGTCCGAGGGCCAAAGTGAGAATTAAACACTAATCTTCTTACTGCTACACTGAACATTTTTATTTTTTGCAAAAACAATCTAAACAACCACAAACAACAACAAAAACAAAACAATATGAATATTTCTTTATAAGCGAACACTGGAATCCAATTTTCTACTTTAAGTCAGAGTCATTTCCTTTTAGCTAAGTGTAAATTAAATCCAAGCTTCTTATATGTAATAGCGCTAGTCTAACTTCTCTTGGGTGGACAAATTTACTGAACAACGTTCATGCTGAAATAAATAAGTTTACTTAGTTTCATTGTAACATAGATTATGTATATAGATCATAGATTATCATGGGTTTAAGTTTAATGATCCATAAAAACACAGGAATAAAGGGGCTTCTAAACTAAATGCATCGTAAATGTAAATTTATGTCTTTAAAATTTCCTGTCATCTTCTGTATTTTACAGTGCAAACCTGGCTAAAATAAACTCAGACTCAGGTCTCCCATTTTTACTCACACCTACTCGCCCATTTGCCCCCGTCTTGATGCACTAGGCACTCAGGTGAGTTTGAGATGACTGAGCCAGTGTAAGATACAACTGGTTATATCAACACCACAACAAAACTAATTTTCCATTAACGGTCAATCTATAGCAAAAATACAGATTGAAAGTAATACCCTGCTCTGGGCTGAACCTCTCCCAAAAGACCCAACTCTTCACCCTACCTCTGAGACACAGTCAGATGACCATTCAGAGGAAGCTAATTTATGCTATTTGTATTTGTGATCTCAGTCTTTAACACTAAATTGTGCATTCTGTTTCTGTGTCATTTTCAGATGTGCCATATTCATCCCCAACATGATCTGCTCTGTGTGTCAATGGTTCAATGGTAACTTTATTGTCCCCAATGGGAAATTGATTTGCAGTATGTCCATAGAGATATATAAAAACAAACAAATACAAAAATACACAAAAATAAGCCCAGAGAAAACAACCTAAATTTTATCATCAAAAAAGTGCAGTGTGCAATGGCAACAACCCTTATGTTTTAGTGTTATTAACCATCATAATAGCACTGGGTACAAAAGATAATATATGTCTCTTTGTCTTCACTGCAGGCACTTTATACCGACGACCTGATGGAAGCAGTTGAAAATCATTAAAGAGGGTGAACTGAACACAACATGACAGAGGTTGCTTTCCTCAGCACCTGCCTGTTATAGAAGTCCACAGGCTGGATCTGAGACCTCCCTGAAATCTGACCAGCCACTTTAACCAGGTTACTAAGTCTGGACTTATTATACAAAGACATATTACCATACCAAGCAATGATACAGAAGGTTGCAGAAAAACAGCATAGCTATTGCTTTATTTCTTATTATAGGAATTGCTTGGACAAAGGTGTGGCATAAGCAGTATATGGGAAGTTAAGGTGGTAAGGGGCTATTCAATGATACCGAAGCCACTTTGCATTCATGCACTGTGCATGATGTACAGGACAGTGAGAAACACACATTCCTGCACCCAGGCCTATCCCAACCAGCCTGTGCCAGTGTTTGGCCAGACAGCTAAGGAAAAAAAGAGGAATCCCTGGTGTTCTGTGCTTAGTGCCACTAAACAGGCTTTTGTATGTGCTATACACAATGGTCCACCACTGGCACTTTGGACAGCGTGAGGGCTCTGCTGCCAAGGGAGCTCCTAGCTGTTGTTCTTTTCATCTTAGTTAAGCCACTTGGCCTGCGGCAGAATGGACATGGAGAAGAAAAGAAAAGCAGAGGCTTGAGGGAGATGGCAGGATTCCTCCCCTTCTCTCTCTGGGACATGTTTCTTCTGCATTTTATTCTTGCACCCTTGGTCTGATTCACCATGAATTCTTTGGAACACTTTGGTACCGCTTAATTTACATGTATGCCAACAGGCTTTTAATGTATTTAAAACTTGGATGATGTTCAAAGGGCGCTACAATTCCTCTGAAATAAGCCTTTTGAAGGCTTTATCTTGTTCTTTCTCTTCTGGCTAATCTTGGAGCCCTCAGTATGCCAGAGCAATTTTTCTAATGCCAATTAAGCTTGACATTAGCATAAAGCAGCTTTTAAAGTTTTTTTTTTCTTTTGAAAGGAAGACTGATGTTAAATGGACACTTATTTACACTCCAATCGTCTGTTTTTGGAGTTTCTACACAGAGCAACCTTGGTAGAAGAAAGGACGCTGGTCTTTGTTTCCATTATCATAGCATTAACAGATGGGAATATAAAGGCTAAGACTTCTCATAATAACAACTCAACACATTTCTTTGCAAATTAGCACTCCCTGTGGTACGACATCACACGTTTTGTGTCCAAAAGAAGGTTATGCTATTAATGCAAAACACGCTGGCACTCTCTTTCATTTCTCCCTAGAACTGTATAATTGCCATGGAGTGCAAGGAATCAATTAATTACCATTAGGATGTCTTCCCAGAGAACAGTGAAACACACACCAAATGGTTTTTCATTAGACACAAATGTGCAAATCTGACCCAGAGGAGAAACATAAATTCTTAGCAGATTTCTTGCATTTTTGAGTGGAAGTTAAAAGGCTTGTTCTTTCGCCACATGGCAAGTTGGGACACATTCCAATCCCAGGGAAAAAGCACAGGTTCCACCCAGGGGAACGGTGCGGGGAAACTCAAGATGTTGTCTTGCTGGGATCTTGTTTCTCAGTGCTGAGGAAAGTGGAAACAAATAAATATGCAGTGTGACTTTGTTACTTTGTGTGGATTATTTAAATTATGATAAATGGCTTCATTAACCAAATCTTTTGAAGTGAAGTCAATTCTTTTAGTCAACTTGAAAAACAATATACTGTGAAATAGACAAGCCAATATGCAGGGTTTGAATCAAAACACAAACAAACAATGCCTCTAGCTCATACACATTTCTCAGTAGTTGCTGCAAGTTTATCTTATCAGTCAGACCATTCTCATTCCCATGAAATAATGCTATTTCATCAAAGCTGCTACTGTCTCTGAGCGGCGTGACCTTTCATGACACACTGGTGATGGGACACAGCTTTCAGAACCCAATTCCAAGCAAGGGCAAAGCGAAAACAAAGGTAAAAAGTGAGATGGGTATCAGAGTGAATAAAAAGTAAAACAAAATGCAAAACACAATGGTCCAAACAGGATAAAATCCAAAGTCTCCTGGCTGAAAAAAATCTGACTTATCTTTGTAAAACTGAGCATCTCAACACGTGAGTCTATGGAAACTGACTTGTTTTTGAGCCCGCCCTAATTGGTCATTTAATCACATCACAAGTTGCCACACTGGTCAAAGGGCTAGTACAAGGGTTTTTTTGTTTTTTAATCATGCAAAGGACATCTGGCAAAAATAAAACCTACCAGATAGTGGCATATAGATAGATTTAAAAAATATATATATATTAAACACGCTCTTTTGTGCATGTGCAATTTTCCATGCCAGTTTTCTACCCACACATTTTCTCCTTAATAGTCACTTTTTTTCTCAATAGTTAATGGAACTGAGCCAAGCAAAATATGTTGTACCTGTGATATTTTTTGTATGGTATAGTATGTGTCTGTTCTACTGCAAACGCCTGCACTCTTTTATAGAGATATGTGTTACCCTGGTTTATGTACATTGCAGTCTCCTCAGTCCTATACAGCAGATATGCACATTTCTAATTTCTTCCCACTAAACGCTATCTTGGATTGACATTGTGAGGTGCACAGCTGTAACTGTAAAGGATGTCTTCTATTCAAACATATAACATCAAAGGCAGCGAGAGTAATTTTCAGTTCAAGTTTTTTTATTTATTTTTCCAGTTCCAGTTTCCTCACCCTAGTTTTAGGTGTTACCACTGCATGCAAGACATTCAGTAGTGAGTGATAAACCTTTGGAGATGAATAACTATATGAGAAATTCTACACTGCTGCACACCTCAGTGACTTCGCCTCCCCACCAAACATCTCATTGTTCTGAGGTATATTTATAGACTGAGGAAACAGCTTTACACTTTTCCATTGTTTTTGGTATATTTTTATGAGGGTCCCCTTTGATAATCGATCATTATACAAACTTTTACATTATGGTAAAGGTCAAAATTAACTACTGTCCTAATGGTATAAAGACTTTTCATGTAATTAGTAGGATCAGTTTAAAGATAAATGCTAATTAGGATCTTGTCCTTAAAATATATTTACACAGGTGGAACTTGAGTAAACAGGTCGATACCCTTAAGTAGTTTTTGTAATGCATTTTTTTCAATTTGTGCATAAAACGAATTCATTGGTTCTGCAGACAAAATCTCAACATTTTCTTAGCTCTGTATAGAAAAATAGTGTATTTTGACAAACTGAAGCAAACAGCATGGGACCTGAAGCTTTTGCTCCAATGAAACGATGCAAAATTATTTTAGGTAAAAAAAATATTAGACCTTGTTACTATTCAACCACTAAATGCTTGAGTAGCCCAGTAATTTCATTATACCAAACTGGAAAATTAACCTCACCTGATCATGGAGTAGAATAAATTAACTGTTTATTCTACTCCAATGATTCGATAGAAATATGCATTACAGATTTTATTTTGCGGAAAAAGAAACACACAATAACATCTCCTTTCATTTGCAATGTATTTGGACTGAAACTTTCTGAAACCTCACACTTGAGCCACCAGTTAGCTTACCCTGCCCCTTTTACCCAGCCCCACAACAACATTCTTATACTGTTTTCTGTACTTAAAATGTGTTTTTCAAAGATACTGAAGTGAAGTGAGCCCATGAAGGCACTGTTGTTTTGTAGGAGACTCTAAAATGTTGAAAGGAGGTGGTCCTGCATAGAGGTCAGCTAACATAAAGAACTTTGCAGGCTGCCTGCTCTAACTACATGTGGGAAATGTCAACCAGTCAATACAGCTTTTTGCCAACCACTTTTCTTGCCTGCCTGTTACTGACCATCATAAGCCTGACAAGCTAAACTGCCTTTTAACTCTACCCACACTGTGTTTTGCTGTTGTTGCCTGTTGTGTTACCTGCTGCCAAACTGACAGTTTGATCATAAAGTATTGATCACACCTGGCCTTGAAACCACGTTGAAGACTTTTGGGGTGTTATACACAGACAGCAATGCGAAACCATGGCAATCATTCCATATTTTAGAGCCTTGCACAGGTCGCTGGTGCGTAAAGCATTTGATTATGTTTATGCCATCCTACAAAGTCTAGTGCCAAAGTACCACTTTACTGCTAGACATATTTCCACACTCCCAGCATTATGGGTTCATGAGCTGAACCAGGCACTTCAGTGATATCTGCTAAGTGGGAAAAAGTGACCAATCCATCAAGAGTAAGGAATGAAAATACAAGTCAACTGCAGTGTGAAGCTGAAGTGTAAAGCTTTTGCTTTTTGGTTACTGAGCAAAGTAAACTCAGACAGAATGCTGCTCACACATTCCTGAAAAAAGTTGGAGAAAAGAGTAGTGCTGACAGCGAACAGGTCTCCAAGTAAAGAGGCTCTGAGATCGCTTCTGAAGAGTCCGTGAACATGTCTCTCAACACTCTCTTGTGTTTCTGTCTCGTTATCTGATTCTTTAATCACATTTCTTTTTTTTCTGTGTGTGATGCCGCTGTGACAGTGCTTTGCTGCTGTCACCTCTCAGCTACTGTGGGGTACCGCTGTGAAGCCGAACCGATTCACTGTCTAAGAACAGAGCAACCAGAATCATAGTAGGAGAGACTTTAAAAGGAGAGCCACATAAAGCAGGGTGTCAGTCTGTCTCAGAAAAAAAGGAAAGAAAAAATCTGAAATACAGGCGCAAACAAGGTAATTTGCAAACTGCATAATTTTCTTGAAAAGAAATAAAAAACTGCTGTTCTTAAGTATCAGACAGACATCCCCTTCCACGTACACACACTGGAAAAAAATGGGAGTGCAACCCATTAGCAGCAAGTCACTTGCACTGAACGTCAGCATTAGAAAGTGCTTTCAACTCTGCTGGCTGTCAGCAACTCTGGCAGCTTCGAAGAGCTTTAGCTTCGACTGAGCATCTCAGCAAAGGGGCTGTGGTCGCAGTGACAAAATCAGTTTGAACTCTTGCATGGAGGATCTGTTAAAAGGGGTTTCGGATCAAAGCAGCCTAAGTGGGTCAAAATTACCTTGACCATCTGAGAAAAGTCACATTTTGAAGGAGGGCGGGGGTAATCTGCAATGTAGAGGGTAGATTAACATTTTGCCTAGAAGATTCCTCCTGCAGACGTCAGATCAAAGCGGGCGAAGCTTTTATTTCTTCTCTTCCGACGTTCAAATGGCTCTGTGTTAATTTGGTAATTTGGCTGGTGCTTTACTCTGTGTGTAGCAAGGTGAAAATGTGTTTACCCTTTCAGTGGAGAAAATGTCCCGGGGCCTTCATTGCTTTGCTTTTCGTATGAAATACAACAAAGAGGTCTACGTTTGTTTAGGTCCTTAGGAATATGAATGTGCTTAATACCACCTCCAAAATGTGATAGCGTAAACTTTTTAGACCAAAAAATGTTTTATTGTCTACATCAGGGAGAATTTACAGCAGAAGGAACACGCTCTGCTTTCATTTCGAGGAGACTTTAATAAACAAAAATCGTAACAGCACGGTTAAACTGTGTAAAAAGCCAGTCCAAAGACAGATGAGCACAAACAATGCACTGAGCCTGTCTAAAAGGGATTTTTATATTTATCTTTTGTTTATTTTTTTCCCTTTTTGGTCATTATACCAGTGTGGCTTTAAAGATGGAAACACTGCTTGTTTGGATAGTTCTCCCTTTTTTTTTTATTACTGACTGAATTATCATAACATTTTGTACAAACACTCAATTCCCTGACTGCTGCTTTGGTTGACACTCGTGGTAGTTTTCAATAACTCTTTCCAACAACTCTTAAATGTTTGGAAAATTTGATGCAGATGTTTGTGTCCCACAAAATTAACAGCAGTATCTTTAGTGGTGTTTATCATCTATTGCCACCATTAGGTCATTTAAAAAACAACAACATTATTTTAACAAAATGTGACCAAATATCTGCAAAATTAATTACATTCTAATCCCAATAAGTATTATCATGCTAACATGGTAAAAAACATACCATACATACCATAACAAGGCACAATATATTTTGCTTGGCTCTGTTCCGTTAAGTATTAAATAGTTTAGTTTTAGTTTTAGGATCTTATCATAATAATTCCCTGTATTTCAAATTGCTTCCTTTTCATGCTTATTATTTTGACAGCTTTCATACTAAAACATGTAAATCAAAGTTTTAAACCTTGAAAGCTCTACACTTTTCACCCTTTATTGTCACCATCTTGAACTATGTCCACACATACACAAGTATTTTTTTAAACAGAGATTTTTTATGAGCTCATTTTGAAAAATATCTTTGTTCACATGAAAATGCAAAGCAGCAGGCGGCGACATCACCCCAATTCTGAAGAATTATTGGCTAATCAAAAGCTCACAAACAATAACACAGCACAGTCTGATAAAGTTGCACTCCTTGACTTTGGTAGATAAAATCGTAGAGGTTTCCTTGTCCACATAGTAATGAAGACGCAGAGGTTTTGAAACTCTTCATGCTGGCAGGAGTTTTTCAAAAGCTCAGTTTTCAGTGACAAAAAAACATTTTGGTTTTGACGAAGGGCCAAAATGGATAGACAATATTAAACGTTTACTAAAATACCTGCGTACATGTGGTGGCAGGTTTGGTCATGTAACGGAAACAGAGGAAAAGTAAGATGGCTAAAAGAAAAGTAATTTATTTACAAACTTGAGTTCACTGACTGTACCCATCCTTCTTCTATCTGCCATTTTAAACAATGAGCCTATTCAGTGCCTTTACCTTTAAAATAGTAATTATTTTTCATCTCTTCCCAAGTGTCAATGGCAATGCCAGTGCTAACTTGCTGGCTAACAGGCGCAAATTTTTATACGCGATAGACGTTCAGCATTATATCAAACGAGTATTAAATGATGTCTTTACAGTAAAACAACATAGTATTAAGTGTGGTCTCAGGGATGTACTACAAAGTGCGATTCACATTAAATAACTTAGCGAGCTCTGTTGAGCTTAAAATCAGGTTATTGTTTTAACTGGCTAAATCCCCATGGTAACTAGTGCTGAGCACTAGTGCTGAGGGTCAGGAGCTGGTTATGTTCAGAGTTTGTTTGTTTTTAGTCACCTGTAAGTGCCGCTGATTCTTTTTCTTAAGTGCAGTATAGATTTTTCTGAAGGGCAAATATGTTTTATATGTGCAAGATGTTAAGGCCTGCCTTAGTAACAATATAAATGAAGCCCAGCTGTGGTGTTAAAGCAGCGCAAACTGTGGATTTGCACTGGAATTTGCATGCATTCCTTTGGTGGTACAGAAAACATATAAATGTTTTCTGATCTGCTGCTAAGTCTGTCTGCTGAAGTGCAGCAACTAGAGCACAGAACACACTCCAATAATATCTGATCAATCAAAAAAATGTACTGCACTTTGGTCTACTTAAGCAGTTTTCATGTTTCCCTTATTAGGCTGTGGGATGCTAACCTTTAATGTTTAAAATGTATCCACTTTAAAGTTTTAGAGTTCTAATCTGCAGCCATGGCAGCTTCACAAAAAGAGTTATTTGACACATGAAATGCCCCTTTTTACATGAGCAAACAGAGGGAGAAGCCGAAAGCTTGGCTTAACAGACAAAGTTGATAACTACTGTTGTGATACACATTATTTCCTTCTGAGGTTTTAGGTTTTGTCAATAGCTAACACAAAGAAAGCCTGGTTTTGTAGTATACCTCTCAGTTACTTGAGAAATGGGAAATGTTTGCAATATTACTGGAACTAACATAATAATCCCAATTAATGGTTGATTGGGTTCTCTTTACTTTCTCATCTTTTTAATACCTGTAATTAATTAATTACATATTGTATAAGTGAGGTTATTATTCGTCTAAATCTCACTGTACTCATCCTAAAGAGCAAATGCAGCGATTACTTGCTACAGTGTGTGTGAGCCCAAGAGAAGCCAGATCTTGAACAAAACCTTTTTTTAGTCTGTCTAGAAAAAAAAATATGATATTGAAGCAATAATGAACCGTGGCAGTAACGCAATGGGAGCTCTGTATGAGTAAATGGACAAGAGTAGAGGAGCCATAATAGATTAAAATCAAACAAAAGGCTGTATTGACAAATTACCACAGTTCTTCCTGTGCTCTCTGCAAAGAAGGGAACAAATATTTGTTTGCCTTCCCCTCTTCCCGAGAACCTGTCAGCTTTGTTTATACAACCTTTATCTTTACAATAGCTGCGTTGCTTTATTTGAAATCTACAGCTGCAAAGAGCAAACAGAACTGAAATGTGTCTGCTTAAAAAGTGCTCATGTTTTCAAGTTATATTAGCAATACATATTTGTCTGTATTAGAAAACACAAACCTATATTTTTTCTTATGTTTTCTTTACTACTCACATGTATACATTGCATACATGTGCACTTGAATGATAAATGACAGAAGCGATATCTGTTACTTTATCAGAGGATTTACTGAAATCATCTTTCGTCTCAGTTCATTAGCAGAGGTAATTTCTGTTTTAACCTAGGCCGTGCTAATTCCAGCCTGGCCTTTGGTACATGCAAGGCAGCCCTTTAAAGATGGCTTTCTTTTGAAGCCTGCTGGTCGAGCTGTTCAAAGCTGCAGCTGTTTTTGGTGGCGTTTGACAGCTTTAATTGATGTTTATTTTGGCATCGAGTTTCATTCCTTTCATGCAAATGTCCTGCATGCAGCGAAATGGGTCAGGGCAGCACTAGGTGGGCAAGGTTTGTGTGTACTAGGATAAGAGCAAAGTGCTCAACGAATTTACATTTTAGATCACAGAATCTCAACAAGCAGGGCACTACAAAAAGCAGTTACACTAAAGCTTAAAATGGGGGAAAAAAGCTTCACGAGTCTCTTTGATTAGATAATAGATGGTGAAAACATTGTGCAGCATATTAATATGTCTTGTGTTGCAAAGAAGCATTTTGCTTAGTTTCCAATACCATAAAGAGACCATAATTTCCATCATGGAAAGAAGAATCTATCTCATTAACACTACCCCAAAGATGCTTTTAATTAAGGATTAAAAAAAAAAAAGGTTTATACACATTTGGTATCTGTGTGAATGCCTTGACTGTGTTTCGTAGTGGTGCTGATGCCAGTTGGCCCACCTGCAGATCTGCAAAGAATTGCCCACCTTTACTTAATACATGTATCTGCCCCAAACCCATCCCCTTAACCCCCTCCTCATCGCTCAGTCCTTTTCTCTACACCATGGCTGACATCACTCTGGAGGCACGCAGGGGCCTCCTCATCTGCTCCCAATTACAGCCTTGCAAACTTTGCAGTGGAAAAGACTTCAAACTGTGTTGAAACCAAGAGGAACAACCGGAGACATTGAGCAAACAAACCAGTGATGAGGTCTGCCACGTCAAGGTGTGGCTCTGTGTGCGATCTTCCAATGACAAAATGCTTTAAATTAAGGTGCTGCCAGGTCTTAGAAGATAATATTAGAGGCAATATTATGGGGATGTAGATGTGGACATGTAGATGTTCTGATGAAGGGGGAAAGATCTGTGTGAGCAGTAGTTAAACAAGAAAGAACAGAATATGAATAGGACATTGTTTGTTTTCCCATTCCATCTGAATGTGCGTGAGAGCAAATAATGTGACTGGCTGTATCTGGGGTTGTCCTGAGGTCAGAAATGGCCTTTTCATATTTGTTGCTTTTTTATCCTCACAGATTTATCCTTGGGCTGTTTCTCCGATTTTCAAAGCATTTAACTTTGATAGATGGAGGGAGATTTGTACTTTGTACTGAGAAAACATGCGTAATCTTGGATTAAGCTGCAATACCATTTTAAGGTCAGAGGTCTACTAGCAATAATCATGCCTCAAAGTCAGATACAGTAGAAACAACAGAGAAACCAAAGAAGCTCCTCTTTGATTCTGCTGTGCTGGAACAGACCAAGAGAAAAATACCAAGACGCGGTTGCAACAGCTAATTATTAATTATTACGCTTGTGTGTTAAGCTTTTATGTGTTTCTTCGACTTTATACACAAAAGCAATGATATTTTTTAAAGCTTAACTTTTTCTGTTTGTATTTTTTAATACTCAAAGATTTAGGTAACACCAGTGTGGAAAGTCATTGGCTAGTGTGGTGATGTAACCTATGGCAGCAGAGGACATCTGGTCTAGCCAGATTATTTGGATGGTGGATAATGGATATCCGGGCTTACAGAGATTTCCTTCTCCATGTTCTAGCCATTGTTTATAAACATAGAAGAAATTTTAAAAAGCTAAATTGTCTTCAGATGATAGCCAGTGATTTTAAGAGAGAGTTTGCATTTTCCAAAACTCTCTTTTGCTCAGCATGTCTACTGTTTAGTTGCACAACCAAAACCTGATAAAGCATAACTGGTCATAGAGTTTATACTACATGTGCATTAAAACAGAAACAAAAAAGCTTCTGCTGCCAGAAATATTTTTTCCTTGCCAAGAGATTTTGCATATTCAAATTCCTGTTAAGTTACAGCAATTGTATACATATCCCTATGTCAGACAAAAAAAAATTGCATGAATAATATTACTAAAAAAATAGCCTAAAAACTCTCTGAGATGTTAGCATGTGTTAAATCACTTGCATGTTTCCTTATGTGTTAAAAAAGGATCACTGAAAGGATTTGGTGCTTCTTTAGTCTGTAAGCCAGTGAACGTTTGAAACTTCCATACTAATAAGAGTCACTGAAATAGAGCATTATAAGGTACTTGGCACACAAATTTTTAACAGGTGATGGTGAAGGTCACTGACATTGAGAGTCTCACAGTCAGAGACTGTACTGTGACCCATACGCTTTCCAGATGTTTCCCAACATGCAAAGGGAGACAAACCTGACCCTGCTTCATCCTCCAAAACAAAGACTCATTAATAATGTAGTTGTAGAAATTAAACGAGGTTTTACCTGCATTTCAGCAGTTCAACTGAAGATGGAATCTATAAGCCATAATGGCATAATGGCAAAGTCAGAAAACAAAAACTTTTATCAACTATATTGTGAATTCAGATGCATTAAAACTCAGTATTTGATCATGGAGAGCTGGCAGATACTTCACTTATATTTAGCCTGGGGGATGGGGTCATGCTCTCTCTCTCTTCCTCTCTCTCTTTCTCTCAAATTCACTGACCCACAAAGTATTTGGATCGCTGGATGTAAAATAACGTTTGTACCAACTGTAAAGCATCATGATTTTGTTTATTTTTATCTTAAGCCAATAAACAATGTACCAATTCCAGTCCCTGCTCCTCTCTGAATTTCCTCCTGGTACCCAACTAAATAGGACAGCCTCCAGCAGAATGACATGACAAGCCTCTTTGGACCCTTCACCCCCTCTTCATTTACCTTCAACCCCACCCCCAACTTTGGAGTCAGTTGTTTGACTGCCAGACATCCAATGGGCCAGCCTTTCTCTCTCATGGGAAAAAGACTTCATTACAGAGAAGAATTGCGGCATTGTGAGTCCCCAACTGCCCCTTCTCACAGGAGAGGGTGGAGCCTGGCTGGACACTGGGGCATCATGGAGTGACCTGGCTTCAGGGGTCAGTTCACTCACTGTTTGGAAAGCATCTCACGTAACGCATCATTGAGTGATTGCCCCCTCTCCTCAATCCAGAACGCTTTCACAGCCAAACAAGCACCAGTGTACTGAGCAGCATTCCACATCTTTTGCAATACTTTATGAGTCACATGTACGTACTGAAATACTTTATCATTACCTGTGTGGCCAGTTTAGTTTCTTAGCAGAGGTGGTAAAAGCTTTAGTTTCTTTAATGACTCAAAGACTGTTTGAATTTTTTTTTATTATTACATCTGAAAATGTAAATGTGAATTTAATTTTCACACTTTCAGTTTGACTTTGGCTTTACTCTTCAACATAACCCTAAAGGTATAACCTCCTCTCACGATGAAAGGAGCTTGTGGATGGTCATTTACTGCACCAGCTGCATTTGACATCTTTGATGGGTGTTTTTTTGTAGCCTAACAGCTGACCTTGATCATCACTCTGTAGGTAAGAGGACTATTTCTGTAGCCAGCTTTACTGACTGCGTATAGAAAATTTTTGCGTACTACAAAGTGAGCAGTAGTAATGCATACACCAACAGGGGACAAATAGCGGGCGAGTTAGGAAGTCTGGTTAATTTAAGAGCAGTTTATCAGCTGCTAGAGGGAGCTGCAGTTTCTTCTTCTCTGTAAAGGACACAGTCTGTATACAACATAAAATGCTCAAGCTGGTACATAGGCGTGTCTTGACAATAGAGTGACACAGAAGCTAACCAACTTCGGTGATTTCTCCTTGTGGTGAAAACTCTGGCTCAAGCCAAACTAAAAGACATTTTGGAAACAAGTAGACTTCTGCCAAAGAGAAAAAATTAAAACACAGCTGAATGTTTTTTTCTGACCTCCAGTGACATAACTTCTACCTTTTTCTCCAAGATACACAATATCAGTGCTTATCAGTATATCAGTGTCAGTATTTCCAGATTAAGCTGTACAGATGTTTAACAAACATAGGTGAGTTTGGTGTTAAACTAAGCGATCTAATCTTACCAATGTTAGAGTGCTGACATAAATAAGACAATAACCAAAGTACAGATAATACCAACTGAAAAATGTAAAAAAAAAAAAAAGAGTTGGAACCACTGGCAACATAAGCTGGTAGCAACATTAGATTTTTGTCCCAGACAAAAAAAAATCCCATCAGAGAAGCCAATCAAAGCCGCTGCATGCCAGCATAACGGCAATGAGCCTCATTTGGATAGTAATTGGAGAAGTGACAGTATGTTGCCTGAATGATAAGTTTAATCAAACATAGAGTTAGTTTAGGCAGGGCACAGAGTGAAGCTCAGCATAATGGCTCAGCGCACAGCCTTGTACACATCTAGTTGAGTATCCTCTGTTGTGCATGCTATGTAAGCCTGCCTGTACAGCTCTAAGATACTTTGTGACCCATCTTCACCGCAGCTAAGCCCTTCATGCTGTCTTAATCAATATCATATCTGTTGTCACTGATGTATACTTGTTCTGCCTTGATGCTGCTCTCCCAGCAGGGTATGAAGGGTAGTGAGGTGTCCCATTGCTATGCTGCCAAATTATATATTACTGGAAATATCAGTCATGACTATAGTGGTTTGACTGACAAACAGTTTTTAGCTTTGTCACTGGGGGCTTTTTCCAATGGTGCTTAATTTCAAGCCCTGCTGTTCTATTTCACATAGCCAGTAGTGTGGCTATACATTCTTAATATTGTTACTCATGTTTCATGAGTGTACTTATAGTCATGTATCAAATCCGGTGATATACCCATGCATATATAAATATCCAGTGTAATTGCATATCTATTAAGACAATATTTTGTGAAAAAGCTGGGACCCTGCATTTTTTTTCCTCAACACATTATTGATCAAAACTATGAATGTTGTTTTGAAAAAAGAACTCTGCTTAGACTTAAAAACTAAATGTCTAACTTTGTTCTGTCTCCACATTGTAACCATACAGTATTCTAGTTTAGAGGCTAAGACTTACAATTTAAATAGGTTTGGCTTGTGACTGAAATAGGACTATAAAAAGAATCAGTAATCTTTATTATTTATTTGTTCACTGTATTGTACAGTGGTTGAAACATTTTATGGAGATAGAAACCAACCAGTGAGGAATTAGTGTTGCTTTTATTGTTTTTCTTCTAACATTTCCTAATTGCTTTCTTGCTAAGAATCAACAGGCAGATTTCTGTGGTGTTAGCTGTGAGCCAGTTGAGAAATGTTTTATTGCTGTGGAAAAATAATTTTAAGTACTTGCTTACAAAGCTGATGAGGCATGCCCGTTTCTGCTGACAGCACTCTGCAGCTTTTGTCTGGTTAAATGATGTGCTTTATGAGATTGTTTTTAAGTAAGGACATTAAAAAATACTTTGCTGCAAAATCCTCCTGATAGTTCTTCCATAGAGCATTTCATGTTATTGTATTATCCTCCAGCTTAATAAATTGATCATTTAGTGAATGTGAATAATTAAATGTTCATTGGACCTGTATTTACATAGCACTTATGGTTTTACTGACCCCTCAGAGCACTTTATCATTCAACTAGCACTGATGCATTGGGGGATTTGTTGGGTTCAGGATCTTCAGGATCCACTTTATCTCCTGAGCCACAGCCATGCACAAGTTTTTTAGTATTTTTAGATTGTTAATTAAGATGTTGCCATCATGTTTTGTCTTTGTCGGGAACATATTATAAAAGTCTCTAACTTCTCTAACTTTTCCTCAGTAGTAAATCTACATCTGCAAAGAAAATAATTGATTAAAAGAGGGCTTTACTCTCATTTTTATCCCCATGTGCTCATTCCTGGACACTACTGAGAAGTTTACATGACACCTTGTTCTAAATAGTCTTTATTTATATATATCCCACAGGTCCATCCATCCACTATCCAAAACAAGCTGTTTTAGATCCATTCAATTCTACTTTAATCCAGCTGCCTCTTGAAAAACAAAGGTTTGAAACAACAGTTTTAAACACTGTCTACACTCACAGCTGGAGCTGTGTGCCTGAGATGTCCATATTAAGAATATCTATCTAATATAAATGCCAACAAATAAACCAAAGACCGTATGAAAGAGAATATTTAACAGCCTGAAATCTGAACTTTTAGCTCACAAGCATTATCTTGTATAGCAGAAAAAAATGTTGAAAAAGTAAAGCATATAGGATAATCTCTTTTAAATTATTCAAAAAATAGTTTTTATTGAGATTAAACTCTCCCTTACAAGAGAGATTTTAAACACTGAAAAGAAAATCATCAGGTAGAAGCAACAGAAGAGATGCAAAAATGATAAAACAAAACAAAACAACCCCCAGTTTTTAAAGGGAGACAGTGCCTGAAACCATTTCTACCAAGCTTAGTTTGTGCATGAATATCTAAGGATTCAATTAATCATGCGCATTTAACAAGATTGAAATGAGAATAGAAGAGAGGTAGTTCAGAAGTTTAAACAATAGAGCTTCATAAATGAATAGCATGAGAAATATCAGTTTGATTACAACAACATTTGTATCAGTCCCAAAGGTACATGTATAACAGACATAAATACAATTATACGTACAATAATACTGCAATACAATACACTACAATAGAGCACCTGAGTTATTAACTTGTGTGTATTTGTACATGTGCAACATATGCTTTCTAGTGCAAAAGTGGCTATTAGTCAAGGTAAGTGTTTGGCAGAAAACTATGTGACAACCATGACAAGATGACCCTGGACTGTAAGGCCATCTAAACTTTTAATACAGAGCAATCATGTACTGCACAACGATAAACAGTGTTTAACTGTTTGAGTTTAGTTTGCACAGCACAACAATCCAAATTACAACTCAGTGGTTGGAGACTGATTTGACGTGTGACTGCATATAGTTAGGAAAATATAGGCATCCACTAAATCTAACTCCATGCAGCAATTCTAATACTTTTTAAATTGTTTACAATGGAATACACAGGTGAACGACAAAATGGTCGAATTGATTGACTTTGATGGTTCCTACAGCTGTGTGGATTACCTTAATTTATTAAAAGGACCTGTGTTTGCTCCTGTGTTTCACAACACGGTACTAATGTGCAAATTTAATGACTTCTGGTGCCGTTACTGCTTCTCTCAGCAGGAGTCAGTATTTTGTTTGTCAGACTGTGTGTTTTCAACACTTGTATTACAGTGACTCAGTTCGTATTTGCAGAATTTAGAACACTGAGTTGCAGTGGTTGGATAGGGGATCTCAGTGTGAAAGGTTACAAGCCTGTGGACAGGAAGTCTTTATGCAGAAAGAGCTTCACTGTGCCAAACCATGGGAGAAAGTGCTGCTAAATATTTGGGTATTATCCTACAACTGTTTACCTGTGTGGACCTCAGTTCTTGAGTTGAATGCTTTGAAGATGATATAACAGTCAGTGCAATTTGATCGTGGCTTCCATGATTGAACCCAAGCAGAGAGAGCAATTTCAAAGGCTGCTGAAACTTTTCAAAACACCAATGGCCTGTTAACAGCCCAGGATAATGAATTCCATAGCACCACAAGCCTCTATGTGTGGGAGACTTCGAGCTTAGCTAAATAAACCTTGTCTGACTGAGTGGCCCCACTGGTGCCCAGCCCTACGTGGACAAGAGCTGCTTGGTTTCTCACAGTTCAATGGCTGGGCTCAGTCATAAGGACAGCCTCATTTAACCTAAACTTACCGTGACAACTGCTAGCAACATCCCACAAGTCACACCTCCACTTTAGCCCCTTTTCCATTACTACCTTCTTGGATCAATGCGTATCCTGCTCATCATTCGATGAGTCATGACAGCGTCTCGTTCACGAAAATTAAAATCTGGCAACGAGGGTCTGCTGAAAAGCCACAGACGGGCAGCAGGTATATTCTTGCCTCGACGTCCATCTTTTTTAGCGCTTGTGTCACATATTAATTACATCGTCGGACGCTCAAACGCATTGCTATGACGACAACCACACAGGTTAAGTGGTACAGGATTGTAATGTAAAACCAGTTGTTCTTAGTCGAGTAGTGGCGATCCGTGGCGATCCGTGGCGAGTTGATCTGAGGAGGTATTAATGGAAAAGGGGCTTATGTCTCTACGGATAGGTTACTGTTGGCAAGGCTTTTGTTAGTGGATCAGCTTGAGATGACAAACTGTGTCTCCAGAGGGTTCATAGGAGTTGTGCTGGTTGAAGCTGATAGCAGAGATCACTAGCCTCTCCTGTGGTGGAAGTGACAGGCTCTGATTTTTTTTCTTCTCTCTTCATTAACTATTCACATTTGCACCTTATGTGCAGATCACCATCACCACTCGACATGAGTCCAAGGAGTTCAAAGGCAGAGTTGCTTGGAAGTGTGCGCGCCACCCCAGGAGTCGCCGGGCCTTGGACACCTGCAGAGTGGTGGGTGCTGAGAGCTTGGGCGTGTTTGGATCAGGGACTGAATTTTCCTCTGAAGATGAGGAAAAGGTTTATGGCACGCTCCCATGAGAGTGTCTCCTGCTCTTTGAAGCTCCTGTCTTGGTGGCTGCTCTTATCTTTAGGAACGGATTATTTTATCTCCTCCTGTTCCTTTCTTTTTCTTCTTCTTCATCTTCTCCTTGCTTTCCATCAAGACAGGTTTTGTATGGATCTTTTAGGAGATCTTCTCCGTACCCTTGCTCTTTCACTCCATTCATTTATATTTTCCCCCTTTCAGGGTACACCCAGCCTGCTTTCCACGACTACTACCCCCACTCTCTTCCTTTTGCTTCCTCTGTTGCACCCGACTCTCTTTCTCTTTTCCCCGTCTCCTCTATTCTAGCTTTCCAACACATGACAGACTGTGTAATTAATGAGCATCATAAACCTCTCTTTCTATTAGCTACCCATTAGTAAACCTGGCAAGCCTGTCATTTTGGACAAAAACACACAGCTCCTTCATTTGATCCCCACATCAAAGGGGGAACCCCACTGTTTTCGGCTGAATACACTAATTGTGTCCTCGTTCTGGATGGGGCTACACCCCCACCGCTTCAAAAAAGCAGCCAGTGTCTAGTACAGATAGTAAAGAGAAGTACAGAAGCAGAAAGTATTGATTATATTGGCCTAAATTTGGAGACTTTTTGACATCAGAAGAATTAGTAGTCATTCAGCGGTGCTCCTAAAAAAAAGGTCTGTTTCTGTGTGTTGCTTTGCACGCCACTTGCTCTCTTCATTGCTCGCTTTATGTAGACACATTTTACTAAAAAGAAATGTCAGCGAGCTTCAGGCCCCGTTAGAGGTGTTTTATGTGCTGCTGTTAAGATAAAAAGGAATTTTTAAGCGGGATGATAAGGATTCCCCTACTTTACACTACAAACCAATAATGTTAAGTACAGGATCAGCAGTCTTAGTATTAGAATGTGCTGTCTGCAACATGCACTTTTTCAAATTTATTGTTTCACTACCCAATACTAGGCAGCACGGTGGCACGGTGGTTAGCACTGTTGCCGCACAGCAAGAAGGTCCTGAGTTCAATTCCACCATCAGGCCGGGGTCTTTCTGTGTGGAGTTTGCATGTTCTCCCCGTGTTTGCGTGGGTTCCCTCCGGGTGCTCCGGCTTCCTCCCACCGTCCAAAGACATGCAGCTTGTGGGGATAGGTTAATTGATTAATCCAAATTGTCACTAGGTGTGAATGTTTGAATGAATGTGAGTGCAAATGGTTGTCTGTCCCTGTGTGTTGGCCCTGCGACAGACTGGCAACCTGTCCAGGGTGTACCCCGCCTCTCGCCCTATGACAGCTGGGATAGGCTCCAGCGCCCCCCGTGACCCTGAAAAGGATAAGCGAATGGATGGATGGATGGACTACCCAATACTTATTTTTTGCATTTTGTACATTTTATGCTGCTGTAACAAAACTAGTTAGGACCAAACCAAGACTAGGAGTGTTGCTTTAAGTCTTCCAATATTTTGGATAATCTATATATAAACTACAAATGTTCCCATTAACATGTACACAACCCGTGGTTTTAATAGTAAATGTGTTTTTTTGGGGGGGTCTTCATAATTTCAAATGCAGGGAATTTGTTATCTTTTATTTTTCTTTTCAGTGCTTATTTCCAAGCTCTTAAAGAAACTTGTTGCACAGTGTTGCAGTGTGTAGCTTCATGTGATTTAACACACTTTTACTCTACTTGCCTCAAAGACCAACTGACACCAAAGAGTCTAGAAATATTCAGAATCCAGGTTATTTCCATTACTTCCACCATGCAGAAAGGCGAACACATGCAAGGCTGTCGTTCCCCCCCTGCAGACCCTTTGCCTGACACATCGCATGCTGAGCCACTACAATGGGCTGAGTCACCACCACTGCAGGAATCAACACTGTACTTCAGTCTCGATTGTCTTCTGCCCTTTACAACATCCACGCCCTTTGTTCCTCAAGATAAAGGCAACAGTCACATGTTTGAGCTTTAAGCGGCCAGCAGCTGCTCTTCTCTCCCTCTATATGCTTCACATCCCCCTCTTCACCACCAGGCAGCATTCCCTCCAGCGCTCTCTCCAGGCATCAGGCCCCTAACATTGTTACAAGGACATAAACACAGACAAACCATTAGATGCCCCTGAATTTAGCTGCCTCAATACCCCCCATTATGCTTGTTTCCTTGGAGAATGCCCAGTTTTATGATGGAATGAGCCAGAGCTGACCACCAAGGTAGGTGCTCCCCTAGGCAAATAAATACTTACATCAATCAGACAGGTGTCTAGAGAATTTAGCTTTGTTCTTATGAAGCATTTTTTTGCTATAATGGAAAAACAGAGCAATAATCAAGGGACTGATTTCAACTCCATTTGACAAATGCCTCAATAGAAGCGAAATATTTACTCCATTTATTCTCTGATTTGATTGTGTGTCAGGCAAAAAATAAACTGTACCCCTGATAATGGGGATTGATTGGAGGTTTGGGGGTTCACGTTCGGGAGATGGCTCTAAACCCCCCCTCCACCTCCTCCTCTCTCACAGGCATCAAAGGGAAAGCTAGGAAATAGGGCCTGCAAAGCCATCTCTCCGTTGGCCTCTTCAAAGGACAGGAAGTGTGTCAGAGGGACAGGCCTTCTTTTCCACCGAATTCAGACGAGTTGCTATAATAACACGTTCATCTGTGTCTGTGGCAGACTAGTTCAAAGGGGAGTCTGATTCCTCTTAGTACAACACGTGACGATGGAGTCATGATGCGGAAAACATTGTGCATGTGGACCAGCCTAAGGACATGTGTCTACTGTACAGCCACATCCTGAAAGATGTGTCCTTCCTTAAAAATCGGGTCTGAGGCAGGATTAGAGTTTTGATATTAACAACTCTCCTCCAGGCAGAGGTGGTTATTACCTGCTTAACTACACAAGTTATAACTTCTTAAACTCCCATGCTGGTTAGACTTCAGTGAAAGTTAAACCTGTGAATGTAGAATATGTGGCTGATATTCGTCTCCGGTATATTTAAACCATACAAAACATCTAGTCTGATCACGTCTGTATGTTTCAGTGGGAGTTGAGATTGCCACAAAAGTATCAAAACTTTTGTGAAATTTGTGACAGATGGAATCGCAGGTGGCTTTCTAAAACTGTAAATCGGCAATGCTGAGCATTTGAAAGCTTCATTACATTTTGCATTTTACAAGCAAGTTTTTTGAGGCCCTTTCTCAAAAATGTAACGCTATCAACAACTGTGCTTTTTAAATGGGAATAGTCCTCAGGTGAATACAGTGGGATAAAGATCACATAAAATATGCACAAAAATGAAAATCAGCTTGGCTTCTAATTTAAACAAATAAACAACAGTCTGTAGGCTGCCAGCATGTGTGCTTCACATACTGGCAGCTAGGGCTGGGCGATATGACCCAAAATTCATATCTCGATATTTTTTAGCTGGATGGCGATATAAGATATATATCTCGATATATTTTTTTTAAGCCATAAAGTAAGAACAAAAAGAGAGTTCTAAGTCAAAGCTGTGTCCCAGATGTCACACAGGCACTTTTATTAACATACAGCACAGATGTACATGAAAAATTACTCAAAATTAAATTATGAGCATTCATTAAATAACAATGCTCCATAAATAAAAGAAAACAAGGTTGTTTTTGTGCTAAACAAAGAGCTCACAATTGTGCAGTCAAAATGTAAACTAAAAGACGCTGAGCGTAATAACAAAGACAGACAGATTTCACAGCTGCTCTGTTCCCAAGTTTTACTGTGTGACTGATAGCCTGGAGTTTGAAATCCGCTTCATAACCACGTCTCTTACAGGTGCCATTTATGGTCCTTATACACACACAATACGGTAATATTACGTTGATGCACAGTACATATCACTCCGCGAAGCTCTTCGGTAGCCGTAATGCGCCGACAATCTATCAAGCGGTGCAGCTCCTTAGCTTACCAAAGTCGTACTCAAACATTTTTGACAGATTGCTGAGCGCCGTGTACTACATAAAATCGGTTCGCGGCCATCAAGCACAACCAGAATTCATACATAAGGCGCGCTATCAACTTTTGAGAGAATGAAAGGATTTTAGGGTTAGCGCTGTTAGCTCGTTGGCGCGGTTAGCTCGTTAGCATGTTTAGCTCGTTAGCACGTTGACGCCGTCCAGCCCCACGCATGGGGAGATGCGCAGTAACTCGTTAACGGAGATTTGCCGTGTCCGTCTTGTCGCTGCCTGCACGTGAAGCGATGGGGTAGGAGGGGGAGTTGTCTTCAGTGAAGGCGAGGCGGAGTAACGTTGCGTAGAGACAAAAGTGGACGAAAGAGAGGCAAACTTGCGGCTCCACAACTATAATTATAACGTAACATAGACTATATCGATATAAAGGATATTGTCACATCTTATATCTCGTATAAAAATATATCGATATGTTTTAAAAACTCGATATATCGCCCAGCTCTACTGGCAGCCTGTATGCTGGAGGCACACGGGTAAAGGCAATATGTAAACATAAAAACACAGTGTTGACTTCTTGACAGCAGGACCCAGTGATAGTATAGGAGTGATTAGCAGCACTGTAACAACATGGATTTGCATCCAAGGACATCAAATATTAAAATTGTCCTAAAATTGAACAAAGACTTCTGTTTTAAGATTTAAAGGGAGAGGAAAAAATTTCCATGACACAGAAACGACAAAAGAAGACTAAATTTAGACATCCAGCTCTAGGAAAACCATGCCAGCATTTTGCTGTTTGATTGAAAACGCACATGAAACATTACCTTTTATGCAATTCTCACGACCTGCGTTCAGGTGACAGTCCTCAGAAAACTTATGATTCAAATCCTCCTGTTATTTATAATATGTGTTTAAATGTGATGTGAAGTGTCAGGTGAAACATTTGTTCATAAAACCTAGCTACACCAAATAAAGGACACATGACTGATCGGATTAATTCAAATCAAAAAGGACATAATGGTTTGACTGAATTGAGAACTTAATACTTTAATTAGTTTTTTGTACAGTGTGAGTTCTTTGAGATTAAATCATACAAGAATCTGAGGAAGAAAATGTTGTACAAGTGATAGGAAAAGATTTCTTTTATCTATTTCTTGAACCAAACACTCTAAAAAAATTCCACTTCACATAATGGATCAGGTTGGATTTGATGTGTTTCAAACCAAAAGAACACTGTGATTGAGCAATAATTGTAATGCTGCTAAAATTGGTGCCAAAAAAGAAATAAATAAATCTAATATTCAATTCCTGTTCAAGCTCAGTCTTTCACTGGTGATGATTAGAGTATCGACTTTGCAGTGTTTTCTCAAAAGATGATGCCCACTGTGCGTTATATTACGTTCACACTGAGCTACTGGCAGCCTGGCATGAAATGGCACAGTGGCTTCTGTCTTATATCTGAAGACATCAAAAGAATCTTAGCCCGCTTTCATCTGCTGCCTCAGTCCACTAAGACCCTTATTTTCATATTAGAGACCCCAAAAAGACAGGCGGGCACTGACCACGGAGCCCCGTATGAAATGACTTTTACCCCTGGGAAGCCCATCTGAGAGGATAATGTTGATAAAAAGTGAAGAAGTAGTCAGAGGTCAAAAGAGAATACAAAGAGAATGTGTATTTAATGATTGCACGCTTCGTCAAAGGTAATTCAATCAAAATAATGAAAAAAAAGAAAAGATTTTACATACTTTGCGATGTGAGACGCAGAGAAATTATTCTGCCCGAGTAAGCAACCCAAACCCCAAGCCGAGGGAAATGTTTCACAGCTTGCCAGTGAATCTATTTTATGTTTTGCTTATTTGTATTTCATTTTAATATAAAAGCAAGCAAGCAAACAAACAAAAAACCCACAACAAACAGACGTTTCATACACGCTTGGATTTGAAATAACAGCTGAGGTCGCTGGTTTGGGATCATTTAGGATGCCACCAGACCCCAACTGGCAAAAATGAAACAGAGAAATGAATGTTTTGGCGTCACCTCGCGCGCGCTTGAAAGCCAGAGCCGAACGGGAGCGTAAAGGCAGACAGAAAATGTCACGACGCTCCGGAAAACCTGAGATGTAATTTTCATAATAAAAGCATTGTAAAGCACGAACATGGGTCACTGAGGGGTTCTGTTGTATGTGTGTGTGTGTGTGTGTGTGTGTGTGTGTGTGTGTGTGTGTGTGTGTGTGTGTGTGTGTGTGTGTGTGTGTTTTAACCCGTGGTGCACCTGTAACCAGATTAGGTTTGGTTTCTGGCTCTACGTCTTTAAGACTCTAAGAGTGTGCCGCATTGTAAATATTTGCTATTTTCAAAGTCAGAATGACATGCCCTTCTCTCGGTCCATTTTTACTTGAGCTATCGCCAGTCGCTTGTGCTTTAATCTGAAATCGGTGTAAGGAAGTCGCACAGCCTATTGTCTATCGCGCGTGTCGTCAGTGGCGGCGCTCTGGATCAAAGGCTCGTTTGGCTCCTTGGTTTTATGGTCCTGTTCTGAGCGCAGTCTGCTCTCGGTCTCCACGGACGCTCCTCTGTCTGGATAGCGCGTCTCTATTTTTTTGTTATTCCTTCTTTGGATTATATTCATCTGATGGTTTTCAACTCCAACTCGATGCATAGAAATGGGTAAACTGCACTCGAAACATGGTAAGACGTCTTATTCCCGAGAGAAAAATCACAGCTGTAGTTGCTGGGTGTTGCGATACTTTCGAGTTACACATTGATTGTCTCTTGTCTTTCTTTTTCTTTTTCTATCTCCTTCTCAAAAGCTGCTATTTGTAAACCGCGGGAGAGTCCAGAAGGTAAGCGCACTTATTCCCCTACATGATGCACTCAAACATTTTCTGAGCATTTCGGTCAGTTTGTGAACAGCGGAGCAGTTTCCAGAGTCCGTATCAGCCTCAGTTTATTGCAGCACGAAGACCCCGAGAGTCTTTGAAGGTTAACGCGCTTGTAGTGTGAACACACTAGAGAGAGAGAGGAAGAAAACGGTTTGTACTCACTGCTAATACTGCTGCTTTTGTGTTTCAGGCGACAGTTTTGTAGTGAATGCCTGTTTGGCGAGGAAGGGAATCGATGACTGGCTCGTGAAGCAGAAATACTACTGCACGAGCTCGCGCCTCGAGCAACAGGACTGTCACCACAAGAATAACTGCGGGTTAACTGCACGGGTGAGTGTGACTGTATACGTACACTCGGATATTCACAATGAAGTTTTGCTCCACGACTTCTTTTATTTGTAAAGTTTGTCTTGTAACTCAAGTATTGCGTGTCTCCTCGTACATGTTTCACACCTTAAGCAGTTTTTAAAAAAACATTTTATTTCATATTTTTTTAATGCCACTTCTACGATAGCACGCGAAGCTACATTTAACCTCAAGTGTTGTCAGTCTTTTTTGACTCTTTGGTGGATAAACTTTTAACAGTGGCTGTTCACGGTGAGTTAAATGTCGCTCATGACGGGATAAAAGGTAATTAAAGTAAACCAATCGCAATCTTACTTTTGTTTTCCCTGTGAGCAAAATAAGACCGTTGAGCTCACAAATGCGCAGCCGTATGCACTTGATTGAGGGATTATTTTTCAGGTAACAATAGATCAAGCCTTGAAAGCAGCTCAGTGTGACAGTCCGGTGACAAGTGTGGATCGTAAGGGCTGGAGAGAGAAATGTTGGAGGTCATGCTTGTTTTGTATTTTGGCATTGCCGTAAACACGGTGCTGTTGTCAAGCGGGGAAATCCTTTGGAATTGCTTCAGAGGAGCGTTAAGCCTCTTTGGTTTGCCATGCCTTCCTCAAAGGCAGCATGTTTGAGGAATTGGAGCCCATCAAGAATTTAAAAAACAACAACAACAACCCCCCCCCCCCCCCTCAAAAGAAAAAAAGAAAAGAAAAGGAAAATCAGTCCCTCCACTCACAATCCAGACAGTTTGAGAAGAAATACATCAATTTATTAAATGCATCCCACAATCCAGGATATATCACACCTACTGTAATATTCTGTTGTGTTATTGCATGGCATGATTTTCCTTTTTAAAATACTCGACAGATCCTTTAGTGTTCAGTGTTCTTAAAGACTAGAATCCTATCATCAGCGACATGCAGCTCCGTGGCATCATTTTCATGCAGCAAGCTGAAACCATGTTATGCCCATGCTTTTGAACTGTAAATAACACAAGTGAGACAGAAATACACATGCAGATTATAATTCCTTAATGAACCACTAGTATGAGAAGTCATTGGCATACAACCCGAGAAAGTGTAAGGCAACAAAAAGGTCTGCTGATTCCCACCAAAGCCAAAGATAAAATCCGCTGTTGTTTTGTCTGCTGGTGCAAGAGTTCTTTGGTAGATTTGGTAAGCGGAGCTGTAGAATAAAGTGTAGGGAGCTTGGCATCTACATGAAAAATTGTTCATCCTGACATGTGCCCAGAGCTGCAGCAAACTTTATCATATGGTAACAGGATCACACTCACAGCAGGCACTGGGATGTATTTTGAAGAGGGGTTTTATGGAGGAAAAACAATCTGAATCCCATGTTTCTTTTTCAGAGCATGTAGCTGCTGCTGCTGCAAAAATCCATTCCATTTATTTAGCTGTTTATATGTTCAGCGGGGTTCATATGCTTCGGGCAATTTAAGCATTTAAAACCACATTATTATCATGCAATTACCATAAATTGTTACTGCAAAAACAAACATTCGTTACTTTTTTCCTCGACATATTCACATGCTGCTTTTCCCAGCAACAGTCATGTGTGAAGTTTTGGCTCAGGATGGATGAGGCCCCCGCCAAAAGGGTTGGATGTTTTTGAACAATTTAGAGTTCAGCTTGTATAAATAATTCAAGTCTCGGTGTCTAATAGCTTATTTTATAACTCAGAAGGAAAATGAATAAAAGAAGAAAAGTTGTTTCCACATCAATATTTATTTGAGCACTTTTCTCTTTTGTTTTGTGATTATAAAGTGGATTCTAAATCTGTAATGATTATTAAAGTTTAAAGCATTTATGTTTTTTTCCCCATTCTGTGCCAGGGCATGAAGCATAGTTTACATTTTTATAAAGACAAGACTTTGCAATCCCTCATGCTCTGTAGTGTACTGAGTTACTCATTTGCCTAATAAGCAAAAGATACTCAGTTTGATCCCGGGAAGAAACACAAATCCCGCGGGAGTTGCGTCAGGAAGGGCATTTGGCGTAAAAATATGCCAAGCTACCCGCATGCGGAAACCCCTTGTGAATAAGGGAGCGGTCGAATGTCGCCTTTGAATAAACATTCACATTAACCTAATCATTAATCAGAAGCAACGTGGTTTACAAGCTGTGTCGTGATGTGAAATAGCTTTCCGTAATTTCCCTACAGTATTATATAACTGCATAGTCATACGTTTTATGTTTGGGTTGTGTGGCATAAGCACCGTGTGTTGCTTTTCTTCCCAGTATTGTTAAGAAGAGTTACACAAACCATACCAAGTCTCAACCTTTCCAGTGGATTTACGGAATAATTCCATGAGTGGAGGTCATTCCAAACCTGTTTCATTGACTCCATAAATAATGCATTATCTTAGTGATCATGAGTCGTTGTTAAAATGAAGTAGGTTTGCCTCTATTAAAGAGAATGCTTACCATATCATTTTAACTAAATTGAAAGACTTAATGATGTGTGAGAAGAAGTTTAAGAGGCTGGCCCTGCGGTGCTTTAAGCTTAAAATACAATAAAACAAAAATGGGAGCCAATCTTTTGTGCGAAAATACAAGTCTACTCTCTTTGCTTTAAAAGTTGTCCATATTGCGTAGAATACCTGGTGAGATAGTTATTTATACCCATTATTCTTTAAGCCCCCTCTCCATGCTGAAACAGGGTCCGGCAGAATGTGGGTCGGGTGTCAACAGTGGGGAGTCCACGCTTGGAATTCTTTTGAACCATTTTTTTTTTTCAAACCATATTCCCCATCAGAACACTGCAGATTTTAAAGTGGTCATTGTTCAGTAGAGTGCCTCACATTGGCAGTTTTTCTTCATTTAATGGTTTTAGATTGAAATTGTGTTCGAGCACACACGGACACACTAAGGCTTGTACTTGAAAGCACTTGAAGACTTAATGATGATTCCACGCAGGCTCTACACCCATTCATGATTTGTGTTGTCAGATGTAAGGTTGCGGGAGCTTGGCAGACAGTGAGTGAGTGGTGTGGGCAGGTGGACCCGTTGGTCCTCAACACACGAGATCCAGGTCATGTGAGCCTTGGCACACTTTAGCCCGAGTGCACAGCATGGTGTCTGCACGTACCAATAAATCTGATATGTTATGTGCAGCCTGTAAAATTCTTTGCTGACAGAGACATTGATAGGGATTGAAGATTTTCACGACTTTTGGACTTGGAAGTTCAAGTTTCTGGTGACTACTTTCTGAGCTTACCTCATTTGGAACTGAGTGCCACTTGTCACTTGCCTTCTTCATAAGTTTTCCCTTTCAATTCTGAAATCCCCTTCCCCCTCTTTTGCTTCTCCCTTCTCCTCCTTTCTCCCTTCCTATCCTCCATCTGTTTGTTGCGCTCACCCTGTGGCCTTGTGTCAGTTGCGGCTGATGAAACGAGGCTGCATTTGAAGTGGGCCACGCTGGGGGGTGTTTTTAGTGACACTGATGGCCACTCCACCCTAAAGCCCTACCCTCTGTATAGAAAAAACCCCCTCCATGTCCAGTCTTGCCAAGCTACCACTCTCCAAAGCCTGGATTAGTTTTTTTCTTCAGCTGAACTTTCATCAGTTTGTGAGGAGCGCAGAAAAAAAGCAAAGGTACATCAGTCGACAAATGCAACTCAGAAGTGAATCACAGTGGAACTTCTGGCCCCAACTCCTCCTGTCTCACAGTTGGTTGCTAGGTCTTTGATTTGTTTTTGTTTTGTTTTTTTGAAAGTAGAAAGGTTTTTTTGGAAATAGGCCTAAAGCTTTTAAACGCATTCCCTCAGCCTCCAAGTCTGATAAAAGACATGGCAGGTTTTGCGCCCCCTTCATTTTTCGTTTTTCGCTTCTGCTGTTGTGCTTTTTCTTTCCTTGTCGTTTTCACAAAGCAAGGGCCCTTGTCTAGAAGCTGAAAGCACCTTTCAAATGCAGACTCCTCTTCCTCTTTCTCTCCTTCTTTCTGTTTTCTCCCTGTGCGTTTTCTTTTCCCACCGCTGCCCTCTTGTGCGTGCTGTGTGACGTATGCCCCTCTCCCATTGGGCTCTACCCCCTCTGTGCTCCCAAGGGACCAAGGGCCTGTTGTTGCTCTTTGAAGAGGCTGGGAGAAAAGTTTGGAGCCACACTCTAAAGAGAAGAAAAGCACTGGCCTTTGGGAGGAGGGGTACCACCTGGCCATGGAGGGGCTTGGCGATTTTCTTCTTATTTTCCCATGAGAAGATGCTGTAGAAGTCTTGGGCTGACATCAGCGTAGCTGGGGGACTGGGAGGTTCAAGGAAGTGGACGTGGCTTTAATGTCACATCAGGCATCATATGTCAAAAAGATTCCTGAAAGCTGGAAGAGTTTCTCCTGTGTGACAAAGCAGAGTGGATAACTCTCAGCTGTTGTGAATGGTGTCTTCTTTATGTCAAAGAATGTTGAGGTTTTGTGTAAGATTGAGCTCTAGTAGCATTTAGACACTTGATCAGGGTTACTTGTGTTTCTTTTTTATTAAATCTAATGAATCAATTTCCATATATTTCACCATATTATACCTACAACGGAATTTATTAAGACGTAGAAGTCTTTAACATATTCTTTGTGAAGGAACTGTCACTGTAGGTCTCAGTAGACATAAAATTATTAACATGTCATTAGCCAGAGTGAAATGCTCATGTATGTGCATATCTGTTCAAGCGTGTGCATGTAAGTGTGCAGTGTGTCTGGAGTCAGCTGTCCGGATGCACTTCACAGATCAAAGGCTTCCACGGGAATGTGCTCTGAATCTCAGGGGATTAGCAGCTGAGATTGTGCTTTGTTTTCCCAAATATATGCTCAGTACGGAGCAACGGATAGCTGTTGATCAAAGTGTCTTTCTGGCTGGAGAGTTTTGTTCCGCACTTGAGGGTGGCATTTATTTCACGACTCGAAAGAATGGATAGAGGATGTTCTCCTCTTTAGTCTCCCTGTGGATTGAAATGGCTGATAAGTAGTAAACAGTATGGATGGTGCGACTCTAATTACAGAGTTTCTTTAACTGACGTCATTATCTTTTTTGATGTGTTTCTGCATGGGACATGCTAAACTTATAAATGTTTTGCTTTTTACATTTTTGACAAGAAACATGAAGTTATAAATAAGAGTAATAAAATGTAAAACATGTAGATAGCTAGAAGTTTCTCGGAGCCAATTGCAAAATTTTGAAAATTTGTGGTCTGTGGTCTGATATGTTGTAGTTATTTTTCCATGTTTTTCTTGCGTAAAGCGAATGCAAAACTAGACTTTCATACTTCCGGGATAGGCGGCGTTGTGTGCATGGGTCTGGGAGAAAACTCTAGGTGACTGGGGACCCTGCGGTGGTCCTGGGGTTTCTGTGGGAGCTCAGTGCTCAATTTAATCACCCACTTAAAAGGCTCAGCTGAAGTGGGTGTTTAAGTGTTTAAACCCTGAATAATTCTCTGTTGTTTGTTTATCGGGTTCCCCTGCGGGTTGCGCTGTGGCCCATGCAGTAAGTGCTGAATAATTTGACTGAGCACTCAAACTGACTCTCATATAAGACAAGATTAACATCTGCATAAAACTGCGATCAAGCTCTCATGAGTGTGTAGTGAACATGCACACTTGTGGACCATGAAACACAGAAGCACTCACTGATATACATACACGTGTTTATCCTGTTATGTGAATCTATTTATCACAGCTAATAGTCTCAGTGTGATTCTCTTCCGCATCTTTGTCTTACAAACTGGACCTAGGGAAATGCCACTGATGGAGTTCACAGCTTCCTTGAACCCTGCTGGTGTATTTATCCTCCTTGTGTTTGTGCTCTTTGGTGACCAGGGCTCTAAGGCCACCTGAGGTGGAGGGAATGGAGGAAGTGGGTTTAGGTAAACAGAGGTGGGAGAGCATTGTGCCTCTTACTGACAGAGGTTCCAGGGCTCCTCAACTTTTCCTGTGGCGCCAGGGATGGAGGAGGTCTGGATTGTCTGTTAGGGGATGTTTTTAGTGGAAGGAAAGTTAAACAGAAGATCAACCCTGCTGAAAGGAAAGCTGTCCACCCCCGGTGTGTTTATTCTCCACAGGTGCCACAATCCAAGGAGGACCTCACCCTGTAGGCACTGAATGGAGAAGATCAGCCCTCTGCTCCCCAAAGAGCCATTTACCCTGTCTTTCAAACTCACAACTTCTTCGCTTAACTTTTTCATAGCAACAGAAATGTCCCACTCACATTTAAAAAAATTCTTAAATGTAGGATTTGTACGTCTTTAGGGACTGCAGTCTAATTTTCAAGCTCTTTAGACTTACAACATGGTCTGAAATGTAAATATAGGTTTGGCTGTGGGTTTATGAGAGATGATGTGCAAGTCTTATTACCATAGGCGTGTATTTAGAGTGTTAAAGTGTCCTGTTTTTTACCATCAAATATTTCCTCTTCATTTTAGACAACTTTATATTTGGAACCCAATTCAAACAACATTAAATTAAATCCCCTTCTGTCTAAATTGAAACCTACATTTGTGTATATTACTCTGATCTTCTCATTGTCATTGTTCATAAAGGATGTTAATGCTTCCTGTATGCTATTTATGGCAATTACGATTCTGACACAATGCAGCTGGTCTATTAAACCATTAGGAATTTTATTTTTAATTTTATCTATGCTTTAATATGAACAATGTTAGTAAAATGTGGAAGCAGTTTGCAATTGTGTAACTACTCCACTGCAAGTTCATTATGGTGAGCAGTGACACAAGCCACTAATTCCAGTCAGCTATGAATAGAAACGTGCCTCTGGCACCAGCGCGCTTGTATATAGTAGTTGAAGTGTCTATTTCTGCTGCTATGTTTACTTGCTAAGTTGAAACACTCTCTGTAATTACAGAGATTATAAGTCCACAGTTAAAAGGTCAGATGTGAGCGATGTTTTGAGGTGGTGGCTTGTGGCTGGCAAGATGGCTGCTCCAAACATGCTGCGCGTTCATGTGTGTGTGAGTGCATGGGCATGAGTGTGCACAGGCAGAAAGGAAGAATTTGGCCACCTTGGTGTTGAGGTCAGTCCCATCTGGTCAGCATGCACATGTTAGAGGTTTTCATAACTGCCACCTACCACGCGGAGTCCCACTGTTTATTACAGTGACAAGGTTTAGTATTTGGCTTTGAATAAATGCACCAGCAACTGTCATTTGGGGGAACTTGATTACAAAGATCTGATTTTATGGCATTTAATCTACAGGTTGTTTTCTTGTGTATGGTGGCTGGAATGAGCCCAGAAGGCAGACCTAAAAGAGACCTTACAAAACTAGCTTAGTAGATGAAATATTTGGTGTGTGCCAGCTTTTAATCTGACATGTAGTATATCCAATAATGAAAAATTGCTCAAAAAGAGTCCTTTCTTAAAACATTACAAACTTACATACAAATTATGATTTTGTTCAGAAAATGTAAGATTTTAAAACATCGTGGAAACATCATCATCATGCATTTTATGCTATTTTGGAGCAAAAACTTTAAACTGTAGCCACTGGCATGTGAAGTTACTGGGGTGGATCTTCTCATTTGTCTTTGGTAAAAGGCTGAAGTGCCTGTCACTGTCTTGCTGCCCTCGAGGTAGACTTCTTGACTAAAACCCTTTTCCTCCCACACTTTGCAGTACTTGAGACTGGCGTCTGAAGCCACCCAGACGACTGAAGGACTGTCTCTCCTCAAAGAGAGCTTTGACTAATTACTAAAACCCTCTAGACACAATGTAACACATTGAGTCTTGCACTCAGACACGGAAGCAAGAGTGTTTCCAAGCATTTGTCTTAAATATATAATCCATCCTATTTTGCAGTAATGACTGACACATTTGGCAAATACCATATTCTGTTAAAATGCACAGCCTGGTTCTCCTGGAGAGCTACTAAAAGTAAACTAGCTAACCTAGAATGGTCTCTGAAATAACGTGTTAGTTACAAATGTGATGGACACAGAAACACCTTCACATTGGTGCTTTCCTCCACCGTACTTAACCTGGATCATACAGATCTTTACATCACTAGATTTGCCAGTCTTACATGATGAGAATCTCTGTCAGTTTACAACTCTTAGCTCTAGTGCAGCTCTTAAGTCAGATCAGTAAATAAAACAAAACAAGAAAAACCTCCACCAGATGATGACCTATGCCAATGCCCATATACTCAGAAGCTGCTTCAGCCTAGCAATGAAATTGTTCTTTATACAAATGCTGCTGAAGTTTTGACCTCTTCTTTACACCTTGGAAGTAGTTGTGCCAATATATTTGGCAAATTACCCAACCATAGTGCATGCATGCACTCGATAACCCCAGAAGAACTGCTCTGCCCTTTTTGCCAAGAAAGGTTCAAAATGGAACAAATTTCATGAGATATCTAACCACATACGCTTTTGGAGATGAGGTGTGTCATTTTGTGTAAGACACCCTCTCTTCTCTTTTAATCTGCTCCTATTCTCTTTTCCCTATTCTTTGGAACTGGGCTTGGCTCTGAATTCAGAGGGCCATAATGTTGTGATTTGTTACTTTTGGCAGTCGGGAACCACCTGTAAATCAAGGCCAAGCGACAGGCCGTCTCCATTCTCTTCCAAACTGTAGCTTTCACTTGAGAATTGACATTCCCAAAATGCAGTTCACTGGCTGGTTGAGAACATGTTATAAGGATTAACCTCTTGCTCATATCCCATTTAACTCTCTTGACTCCCAAAGAAAAAGTTTAAATAAAAACCTTGCTTTCTGTTCACATGTAATCTTTATGTCTGTCTGTGACTGTTCTCTATGAACTCTGTTAACTAGAAGTTCAACTGTAGACATCTCAGTAAAAGAAGACGCAGAATGACTACGGTTAACATGTTGGAGTGGTAACTGCTGTAAAGCATGCGTGCTAATAGTTTTGTTTACAGCTTTGGCAAAGTATATCTAATCCTGGCAGAGCTGGCTCTGTTATTTTTTAATACTCTACAATATCTCAAGTAGGGTTTGAACAAAGTAAGAAAAGTTTCCTAGATGAAGCCCAATATTTCTCCCGTTGTAGGAAACGAAACAAACGTGATGAGTTGTCTAAATTGCTGTAGGGGCGATCATGGCGTTAGACTCTTGATCTTGACACCATGCTTCCCCCCTCTCCTCCTGTCTGGCAAGATGTGGCTTTGATAAACACTGTGATACATGTTAATCGCAGTGGTTACATATTTTTCAAAAGCTAATCAAGGTTGTTACCTCAAGTAACACGCAGGGTTTACTGCCCGAGGGGCTGGCTGAGTTGTAAAAGCTTATCTTTGCAGGTGTAAAAGTTTTGTAAATGGGTCATTAAAGTGTTGGCCAACTTCACACATAGAACACAAAAAAAGCGAGAGGGGGAGGGAGATTACTTTGGATCAGCATGTTTCTGAAGCATAGAGATGAGGGCTGTAAATCTCTGCTAATATTCCACTGAGCCTTTCAGGAGGCAGCCTTTGATGTGGGTGAGGTAATGTGACCAGCAGTGTTTGCAATGTTAATCTGACGTGGAGAAATGACTGGTGGCTGTGCACTATCGCTCCACAAAGGAAAGGCATCCAATCGCTGCCCTTGATGGTGGTGTAAAAAAACAAAAACAAAAAAGCAATAACAACAAATGAATTTGAAGAGAAAGCCAACACGTGTGCAAAATTTGCACTTTCACCACACGGACACGTGTCGTTTAATTTAACATACAACACACAGGGTAAGGTCTGCTGAGCCACACCATATGCAAGGATTTTTTTTACCCTGGTGTGTGTGTGTGTATGTTTGTGTGTGGAGAATCTCTCCATGACCTGTGTTGTGAACTGGAGTTAACACGGTAAGCCCTCCGGCATGTGCAGCCTCCTCAAACCCTTCCAGCTTTGTGTATTGCTGACCATGCACACTTTAATCATAGAGCTGCTTCCTCCAACCTGCCTGGTGATGGATCCAAACTCTGTGGCTATAATTTCCTTCCTGGGGTGCAGGAAGAGAGGTGGGTGTGCCGTGACTGAGGGGGTGTCAGACATGGGGCCGCCGAGTCTGCAGAGAGTGTGTATGTCTTTGAAGCTCCCTCTGAGACGTCAAATTACACATTTAGCCCTGTTTAGTCGACAAAGTTTAAGGAGTTGCAATTGCTCAATTATTCTTTAGGTTTGTTATCCACTCAACTTAAGTGTTGCTCTTTCTGTAGAGGGGGTGAAAAATCAACGCAGACAAAGTGGTTGAGATGAAGGAGAGGAAACACTTTTTCACATTGTGTAATCTGATTATAAGCCTTCTGTTGTGTTTTTGTTTCTCATTAAACCGGTAACAGTGTTGGTCAGCTGTGTAGTATGTTTACTATACAGTACGTCTAGCATACGCCAGATGTACCGTAAGGTGCTTCAGATTAAAAGCATCCACCAGATAGCAGTTATTTTGTGAAAGGGTGCATGTGAAAGGCTCAGCATCAAAAGATTTTCTTACTGTGACCCCTTGGAAAGGCATTGAGTTTCTTATCAAAGGCATAAAATTGCATTGTAAAACAGAGCAGATATGACTTCCTTTTGGCATTGCAGACTACTTATGAAATGTGTCTTACGCATTTGTTCAGAGTGCTGCAGTGCTCTGAAATTTTAGACAGCCTAAGCATCTGTTCTACTGGAGTGATTTCAGTAAACTACTTCATCATATCACGATAAGCCTGGTAGTCTCTTTGTAAAAACAAAAAAACAGATTTATCATGTTTGGCTGGAGAGAAATGCAGAGACATTAATTTGCCATGGCTCTCAGGCTGTAGGTGGTTTAAAAATTGGCCCCATCTTCCTACCCTCCATAAATGGGACCGTCTCACGTCAGCTTTGCTATGCTATATGATTATCTGAGATCTTTATTTCATGTGTGAAAACTGATCCCCTTTGAAGCCTCACTCAGAGGCAGTGCATTGCTTCACTACCTCACATCAACACCCTCTATCTTGGCTCCATCTCAGAGCGTCATGTTTTACTGCTATGTAGTGTTTTGAATGAGGCTGTTTAATGTTGCTGGAAGGTGAGGAGCACTCCAGCATAAAGAGCTGAAAAAGAAGCTTGAATCCAGGTCTAAACTGTTTTTTGATGATTATTGGTGGTCCATTTTTTTCCTTCAGCGGCACCACCGTGACGCTTAGCATACATAGGATAGGTACTGCTCCAGATTCCAAGAGGTGTGTAGCTCAGTCCTTTGAAATTGCCTCACTTTACTTTTTAGGATGGTGAGGGGGGGAGGGGAGGGGGTCCTCTCTTGAGGTAACACTACACCTATAAGCTAATTTGCAGTTCTAAAACTAATAAGATTTTTTGTGGTTGTTTTACTCTTGGTTTTCAGCACTGGGGCTGTGTGTGTGTGCTTTGGAGCTTCGGAAAAATCCCCATGCTATACAGCTGTTTTCTCCATTAGTAATTCATGAACTTTCCTAATGGCTTCAGTCCAGGTTACTCGGAATCAGTCAAAATCATTCCGGTTGCCAAGTGGACTAGATTTATGGAAATATGTATAAATATATGGTGACAACTTCAGTGTGTCTTCACATACCTGGTATGAGGATGCGCAAGTCATATGTTTGTATTCTGTGATATGGCCTGTGAATTAACATATATAAATGCAAATATTGAACATGTTGTGGTTGCGAATCTTTTACAAGTGAGAGTAATCACTTCTCACTTTCTGCAGTACTCTTCTTCACCCCCTCCAGTGCCTGGTGGCTTTTATGTAAGTGTCAGTGCCCTCAGCCCTCCCGTGTTTGAAAGACTCAGGGAAGCAGCCATACTTGGAGAAGCATCGCTGCTATTTCCACTTTCTGCCTGTCTTGCCTGTTTGGCTAAATGGCTGTCTGTGTGCATTGCTCGCCGCTTCAAGTCCGCACCGCTGCTCAGAACTGTGCAGCTCTGAAGGTGTTTTCTTGCAACGGAGGGAGGGCCGCAGTTCTAATGAGATTTTTCCTGGGTTTTGATGGAGTGCCAGTAGTGCTGCCATTGCTCTCGAGGCCTGACTCCACTGAGCCCTGGCGCGCGATCAGGGAGAGCTGTCGTCAGTTGCATAAATTGTCAGCCTGTGTGGTGGGTCATGAAGGCAGACAGCATAGAGACCAAGAAGCCTTGTGGGACTTTCCCCACAATCACATACAAGTACATATTACTTGCACTTTAATGTACCCTTTTCCTTCAAACACAGACTTGAAGAAAAAGTGGCCCAGTGGGGTCCATGTCTGCAGTGCCTGTGTAAGAATGACACTAGAGGCAACTTTCTAACTTACCTCTGCAAGTTGGTTCTGTGCTGACATGTGCTCACTTTTTCACTTTTGCTGTCTCCTTGCTCTATCCAGGGAGGCAAGACCAAACCCACTCAGTTACTGGAAAAACAGTATATGAGGCAAAAACAGAGTTTGGATGATTGTAACAAGCTAGAATGTCAATATTTGATATGACCACAGTTGTTATTATTTTGAACTCCCTTAGACAAGCTTTCTTCTAAATTCTTTAAGTTGTCTTCTGGAATATGTTTACAGGCTTCTTGAAAGACATTCAAAGCTCTTCTTTGGATGTGGCTGCCTTTTGCTTCATTTTCTGTCAAGATGATCGTGCACTTCATCAATAATGTTGAGGCTCAGGCTCTGGGGAGGCCAATCCATGAGTGATAGTGTTCCACTGTGTGTTTCTCTATCCAGGTATGGTCAAAGGAGCTTGCAAAGAAAAGCGTCTTGACTTTTTAAGTTGCTTGAAGACGTTTCACCTCTCATCCGAGAAGCTTCTTCAGTTCTAAGGTCAAATGGCGGAGAGTCCCAGATTTAAACCTGATTTAAAGTCCAGACGCTTTTCTTTGCAAGCTCCTTTGACTACAATGACCTGGATGACTGAGAACCTTCACAGACCTATCCAGGTATGCTTTTACTGCCAGTGCAGTAAAAGCATACCTGGATATGCCTTTACTGCCTTGATATATGTTTGGGATTAGTGTCATGCTGAAAAATAAAACTGTTGCCAGTCAGACTTCCAGATGATTTTGCATGGTGGATATGATAGGCAGGTACAGAGCCTCCACTAGGTATTTTAAGACCTTTTATCTGGGTTAGGCTGGATAAAAGGTCTGTCCAGACATCACGAACTGCATCAGGGACTTATCTGATTATTTCAGGATTCAAATAAGGGATCCTTTGAGTCATTTATTTTTTACAATTTTCAGGTAGTAGTCTGGTGACCATGGGGATGGCTTCAAAAGGAAGATCCCTCACCTGCTTTCTTCGTTCCTTTCACGTCAGGAGCTCGGATACTCTCTGGTCGTCAGCCTTCGTTTGTCTCCATTGGTTCCATCAGTGCTGTCTCTCGTTTCACTCTGACATCCTGGTCTGTTCGTAACACCGATTCCTTTCCAAATCCGCCTTTAGCACTCCGGGTGTTACTAAAGTAAACTGTGTGCCCCTTCCTACCCATTGTCAGGTCTTTGCCACATTTGGATCTAGCCAAAACACAATCCATGTGTCTCACCCCGCACTGACATTAATCTCAGAAAATATTATTTTAACTGCCAACAAGGCCAACGTTTTAGTACCGTGAGGTTGTCTACCCGAAGCAAGATGAAAATAATTTGTAAAATGTGTTAATAGGACTGTGGCATTTTAATTTAATTTCCTTCAGAATGTGCTACAACAAATTATTTAGAATTAAATTGGCTTCGTATCAGGTTGGGCTATGACAAATATATCCATATTAGCTTTGATTCTGTCTCATGCACACTGCTATAAAAACTTTAAACAGTCTTCAGCCTGACAGCTCCATTGTACAAAGATGTCTGATTGCATCTGTGTGGGAACTGCCTAGTGAACTCACAGGGAGCTAGTGGTTTCATGTGTGTTGCCTCCTGCGAAGGCTACCCAGGCAGCTTTGTTTACAACAATGGGGGCGATCGTGGCTCAAGAGTTGGGAGTTCGCCTTGTAATCGGAAGGTTGCCGGTTCGAGCCCCGGCTTGGACAGTCTCTGTCGTGTGTCCTTGGGCACAAGGACGGTGGTCAGAGGCCCCGGTGGCGCCACTGTCCGGCAGCTTCGCCTCTGTCAGTACAGCCCAGGGTGGCTGTGGCTACAATGTAGCTTGCTATCACCAATGGGTGGATGACTGGTTGTGTAAAGCGCTTTTGGGGTCCTTAGGGACTAGTAAAGCACTATACAAATACATACAATTTGTAAGGTAGTTGAAGTACATTGCTACGACGTTAATAAACAGTGACCTCATCATTTTCCCTTTAGTTAACAAATAAATATTGGAAATTTGTATCAGTCATCGTTTTTTTGTAGCTTGCTACCTTTGGATTTGGACTTTGCTATCTTACACATATTGCCAATTTAAATAAAATAGTGTGACGTTAACCTGCTTTTACCATTGACCCGCCCGTTTTATGAGCACTCTCTTATTTTGTAATTTAACAGCCAAAATCACAAAATAAGTAGTAAATTATAAAACATCTTTAATAAAGAGTTAAACATGGACAAAGAGGTATGTAAACCCGCCATCTATGTCTAGACTATCTAAAGACACATTTTCTGACTAATGGGTTTTGGAAGGTTGAAATCTTTTCAACACAGTTTTAGCACCAGATAATATTTTATTTTTAGTTTGCTTTATACTAATGTAACCCCAATCAATGAAACAGATGATGTTAATTTGGCATTGTTTTTTATAACATCTAACAGCTGACAGTTTTGTTAATAAATAAGACAAATAAAAGACATTTAAAGTTGTAACACTGTATATGATGTTAGCACAATAAATATTATTAAACATTTCATCCGTCTTTGGCACTTCCAAATCCATATTTATAAAGTGTACCGTTGATGAGGTTTCCAAAACAGTTCCAATGGCCAAACTAAACAGGCCTTCAGACCAGTGAGCAATGTAGATGGGATGTTGTAATGGGACTGGCACACTGTGTTCTGTGTTACAGTCCAGTAATAAATCACTTTCTGGTGAAGGGGATTGAACAACTTTAAAGCACACAGGATTCACACGTGTACGCTTACACTAAAACGCTCGAAGAAGCTCTGAAAGAACGGGCTGCTATTGAAAGCGAAATGCTTTATGCTCTGGTTTCCACAGAACATTTAACATCATGTCAGGAAATTGTTTTAGCTGGTCCCAAGTCGAGAAAAAAATGTTTGTTTGTGCCCTGGAGGCTGCAGTTTGGGCTGAATCCCACAGAGACACTACTGGAAAGTAACTCGATGATTGAGTTTTCATAAAACTGCCTCAATGAGAAACAGGAGTGCAAACACCTAATGCTGTAACACCTATTGTATAACAGAGTCAGATCAACAGTGAGTCAGTGTGGATTTTATGTCATTATGGAGGTTTAAATTTTGTCTAAGCTGAGGTTGTGCTACTGTAGATGAGAGGGGTGAAAGGGCATCTTCTCTTTGAAGCGCTCTGTCACAGTGACCTCTGCCCTCTGAATTTACAAGAGTACCATAGATGCCCATTACTGCCTCATTTCTTTTCCAAATAAGATTGATGGCTCTGTTGTGGTTACTGTTTTACATGCATTTTCAAGATTATTGCGGACACGCACTGTGTGTGAATTTAATGAGACATGGTCTTCTCGTTTGATAGCCCTGAGCATTCAGACTCATTACGTGTTTGTAAATGTTGCATCAGTCGAGCCTCGTCTCCACTCATTAGTTCAGAAATACATTTCAAGAGGATGACCAGCATCGCAGTTTAGGGCAAATCCATGTTGAGCTTTTTCATTTCAAATCCAACCAGCACGAATGAGTTCAAACTTTTATTTTTGTGGTTTTGAAAAATGTGACTTTTATATTTAAGATCAACTATAGCTGCTAGTATGTGATTTTAATTGCATTTTTTTATGTATTCATTATGTGCAAATGAGTATTTGTTGTTTCTATTTCAGGTGTTTTTTGGTGGAGTTTTTGACTCGTATTGCATCTAGAATTGGGTGATAAAATAACAAAAAAGGACATTTGTGTAGCTGAAAAGAAAAGATAACTAGAAACAATCATCTTTTATTTGGAATGACATAACAGTTGTGTTGAGGACGTTAAACAGGGACCTGTAATTCTTATTTCCAGCTCCACCTTTTTTTCTTCAATTATTCAGAATAATCTTGGCTATCTCATATTGGCCGTTTGTGAATTCCCTCAGCTCACTCTCTCCCTTTTAAGGCAACCCTCTCATGAAGCCAACTTTCTTCTAATTGGCCGCCTGTTGCAAACAGAAGGTTTAAACAGCAGGTGGGTGGGGCTTTGGTTGTTACATCCATAGCAGCATGTTTGAGATGACCTTATAAAGACTGAAGAGCAGAGTCTAGTGAGGATTTGGCTGGTGAGAATTACTTGTATATATGCTGACCTCGTTATTTGGAAACTTTGACTGCATATTATATAAATAGGTCACATAAAACGCACAGATAATCCAAGAATCTTAGTTTTGCAGTAAAAATCTTCCCTTTTCTGTTGCTAAACAAAAAAATTGCTTTATTGTTCTTGTGACCAATTGAGTGGTGGGAAACCTTGAAGCAAACAATGTTTATTTTTAGAACTAAATGGCATTTTGGTGATTTGATCCATCATTGCCAAAGACAGAAGTTATGCTTCAAGGTAAAGTACTTTTGTAAGTCAGATTTAACCTTTATATCTTTATACTTGACAGCTTTACAACATGAAGTTTTTAATTAGACTGTCAAAAATAATCATTGACATGCTACATGGAAAAGGGAAATGCACTTTAGAGGAGAAATAAGGTTGTTCTGTTCCAGTTTTAGAATTATTTCTGTTTGGTCTTTTGGTATTTTCACATCTATTTGTGGTTAGAGAGTTTTGATCAGAGAAGAAGGCGAATGTGTTTGGATCTGCTTGTGTGTGGGTGTGTGCATGTGAAATTACAAAAAAAAAGAAAAAAATCCTGAGATATTTTCTTCTTAACACTGACCAGAGCAAATCCCAGAGAGTAACCCCAGCATGCTAATAATATAGCTCCCATCCATCACCACAGACAACAACCAATTAGTACATTCCTCTTCCCCCTTTTTCTCATGTTCTTGGCTAACCCCTCAATAATTCTGGATCATTCATCAAAAAACTGAAACACATTCAAGATGCTGTTTGTGTGCGTGCGTGAGGGTCTGTTTTTTGGTGCGTAAGGAATTAAAGGAATGTTTGTTGTGGATTGATTTTGTTTTTCTGGGATTAAGTGACTGTGACAGTGTCTGTAAACCATCTGAATAGGTTCGCACACATCAACAGTCTCACTCCTTTGTGGCTTTTTCACTATCTGAGTTTAAAAATGAGGTGGAATTATGTATACTGATATAAAAAGAGAAGTCAATACTTTATCTAGTAATCATGCAGTGTTATTCTGTATTATTTTAGCACTTTAGTAGTGAGATATGTGTACTGTGGAAGGGAGTCTCTGTGACTGGGGCAAGTAGTGATTAACCGAACTCAGGCTGAATCATTTTCTTTAAAACAAGAGACTTTGTATAAGAAATTAAAACTTCCACTAGTAAACACTAGTATTATCAGACCTATAATGATACTTTATTTAAGATAACTGCAGCTTACTAGAACATTTACTGGAAATCCCAGGGATAAGTAACCTCAAAATCAAATTCGTATAATTTTCCTCTGGCCGATTCTCCTGTGAATCAGCCAGGTGTGAGTTGCCCAGATTTGCAGACATCTTCTGTAGAGCAGGGTCATGAAGCCAAGTTGGAATCTGTGTTGACCTACTCATACCAATAACAAACAGATTTTTCCCAGGTCTCTGCTTTGGGGTATTAGTCTATCAGCCCTTGTCCTGTGGTTAGTTGTATTCTCTTCCTCGGGCCACCCACGGTGTTGTAACCTAGCCAGTAGTAGACTGAGGAGAGTAGGATCAGCCAATTTGACCCTTTACCACACTGGAGTACTCAGAAATCTGCTCTCACACTGTAACACACCTGTCTTTCTCACATTTATGATCACAGAAGGCACAATAAACATGCACGTTGTTTTATAAAGTTCGTTAACAGTTGTCTGGGTTAATCATCGCCAGTGACAAGTCTGCTTTTTAACACATTTTGTGCAGTTTTAACAAGCTTTTCTTTTGCAGGGGTTTATGTGCAACGAAAAACATTCATGCATTTATATGCATTTGTCAGCCTGTGAGTAATGATTTTCAGCTGAACGAATGTGTTGCCACATGGATACCTGAGCCAGACTTTTCCATAGTAAACTCTAAGGATCACATATCCCTCCAGCCTCTGTGGTATGCACTAACAGTCTGAGCTTCCAGAAGAGGGGTCCCAGGTGAAAATGTCCCAGGATAAAAAGAAATCCCCAAGCCTGCTGCTGTAGTGAGAGTCTGACACTGAAATAGCCAACAGTCTTTCTCAGAACCCGCTGACGGGTCAGTGGTAGTAATTTAAAAATTTCTTTCATAGTCTCAAATCTGACTGCCAGTCTTTTGCTTAGTTTGTTTCAGTCCTGCAATTACCAACCTCTTAAACTTTCCGCTGCTGTTTAAGCTCAGCGCGCACTTGTCAAACTTTGTTCATATATAGATATATAAAAGCTGTAATTTCGATTCGGCCATGTCACTCTGCGTTGAAAAGCAGTGGTGTGGATTTGCATCGTTAAAGATGTTTGTTTTTATGTGACAAAAATATGACGACTTTTGCTTTATGTGACTTAAAACAATGATATATGCATCTTTTTCTTTCTCTGCTCAGGACTCCATGGATGAAGCATGTGCTGAGGGGATTGGCAATGAACACTATCGTTTAGAAGGTAGGTCTCTCCCAATCTTTTTCCTCTCTGTGGTGAAATTAGTTGGAGTACTGTTTCAGTTGAATGGAAAAAAAACCCTATCCCAAAAACACTATTTGGAATTGAACTTCAGGTATTTGTGTGGCTCTTTGATCCAGTGCTTCATCCCTTCCTCCTCTGCTCCACACCCATTCTCTAAGCCCCAGCAATGTGCTGATGAAGTCCCTTTTACTTTCCCTCCTGCCTTTTCACCTCCTCCATCTCTCATCCGCCCCTCCCCAGCGGTGCACTGCAAAGTGCCTCCATTCCCCCATGTTTTTTCCCTGATGTGATGTGATCCTGGATTAAGAGCTCTGGGAGGAGAAAGTCTCTCCCTCCCATTTAAAGACACGATTGGACGTGAGGTGCAGGCAAAAATGTAGGGTCGAATGAGACCAAGCCAGAATCTGGAGGCATGTCAGAAAATTCCGTTTTACTTCAGTTTCACTTCAGTGGATAATAGCAGAGAGACAAGAGATAATGTGACTGATAAATGGAGTTTGAAATGATTTTTAGCAACTGGGCTAAACTGTGTATGGGCCAAGCCTGTCCTCCCTTCAAGACAGATGTTGCTAATTAGAGTATGCTGCTCTCTTCATTCACTTTGATTAATAGCCACAGTTCAAGACAGCTTAATAAAAGATTTCATAGTTTATGTGTCAATATCTACATAGTACTGACCTCTAAAAAATGTTGTTTTTGTTTGAGAAACAGAGTAGTTACAGATCTTGCTTAGATCTCAGGTTGGGCAAAGCTGATTATAGCTTGAATTGTTAAAATATTTCTATAGGCATTTGATATGTTCATGTTGTCTGTTTTCAGTCTTGAATAAATTGACCTTTTGTAAACATAAAAATGGACTACTACTAAAAATGGACTACCCTAATACGAGTAGCTGTGGAAGTTTTATAGCATTAACTCCATTTAGTTTGATCAGATCCAGTATCTATAGATTTCACAAAGATGAGTACAGATAAAATGGGAAGAGAGAGAGAAGAAATGACAGCACGAACAACAAAGAGAAAGGGCTTCTTTTGTCTTAAGGAAGTAAGTTAAAGAAAACATGCAGCAAAAATTGAGAAGAGGAAAAAAAGCTCAGTGATGAAATTAGCTTAAGGATTATTTACATCTGTACTGCTAGGATTCAAGAAAACCTACCGTTGCAAACTTTTTTAATATACTCTTTAACCTTTTGTTGAAAAAGAGAAACAGTCCTTTCCATCATCACATCCTTTCACATCTGGCTCACGTGTTGGATACACAGCGATTACAGCTGGTCACAAAACTGCTGGAGGAAAAGTTACCTTTCAATACAAGAAGCATCCCATCCAGGCCTTCCCAAAATCATGCTGGTTCTGCCTGTACATATAGGGGAGGGAGTGGGGGGCTGCTATGTGTAATAAAGTATTTTAGCTAAGCCGACTGAGTGTGATTGCTCATAGTGTGTGGCAGCTTTCCCAACCTGCCTGTGATGCTCTCTCCGTGTGTGTGTGTGTGTGTGTGTGTTTGCATAACGCGTATGCATGCAAAGTGTAGTGCAGTCACTGGAACGGCCTTGGCATGGATGGTGCCAGACTCGACTGCCCCCATCTTGCCCCTCAGATCTGATGTGCAGCCAATCCCGTAGCGGCAGCTTCACTCATAAAGAGTGGGCTTATGTCTGTGATTGGGAGGGGGTCAGAGGGGGGGAGGAGGGTGATAACAGATTACTGTTACTCCTCCCGGCATTTCATTAGCCGTGAGATAAGCATCTCACCACCATATTGAGCCTGCTTCGGAACAGATTTGCCTTCGCACACAATGTTCCCTTTGAGCACCTCAGATGATCAAACAGCAGGACCCCAAATGCTGCTTCTCTCCAAAAAGTTGGTAAAAGCTCCCTGGGATGATGCCTTTCATTTCTGGCATTTTCCCCTACCCAGGGATGAGACAGGTCTGCTTTGATCTGCTTTGGATCAGGAGGAAAGAAATTGGGCTGTTGTGTCTGCTCTGTTGGCGAGCAAACAAACAGTGTTTCAGATTTGACTTGGCTTAATTAATTAGTGATTCTGTTTTACAGCCGGTCTGATCCTCTTCCAGAAGGTTTGAGAATGGAACTTCAAAGTGTGGTGGGAGGGGTTTGGGGAGGGTGGGGGTGAGGGGTGTGGCTTTATGGGTGGATACAGACTTTGTGGCTGTGATTGGGTGATGGGGATGGTGGAAGGGGAAACCTAAATGACCAGAGGTGAAACGTACTAGGGGCTACGGCTGAATACATCTGTGAGAATAAGGTAATGATGTGTCTGGGTAATTCATAGAGTTGTAAAGGTCCTGACTGGTACACCTCCTGATTCTCAGTTACATACTGTTTGTGTCTGTGGCATTGTGTTCTAAACAAATGCTTGATTTCAAAGCATAGAAGACAATTTTGGTTGCATTAGATCTGGGCTAACACGCAACACTGAAAGTTAGACTTTGAACTGAACAGCGACAGTTGAACCTTGTAATAGAGTAAAAAAACAACAACTCCTTCCTCAACTTTGACCTCATGTTTAAAGGCACTTCCACTTCACTCATTTCAAAGTCAAGGTTTATGAATTTATGTTTCTTTAGATACCAAAACATACAAAGAGTGGTTAACACAACTCTTTGATCATTTAAATACTCCACCGGTGAATTTCAGAGCTTTTATGTATCCCAGAAAAGGTGCTTGCTAATACAAGGTTAAACTAAACTAAACACGTTGTTGGAGACATTTAGCATCATCACACCAAATGAGATTAGAGATTAGTGGTGGTGGTGGTGCTGAAGTTGTCATGTTGTTTGTTCATAAGCTAATATTGCATTGTGACTTTTGGTAATTGCATATAATGTCACAACTGTCACAGCTGAATTAACTTGAGGAGAATATGTTTAAAATCATAAACAAATTTTCTCCAGTAAACCAAAAATCTTTGAAAAATCTCAATGGATTTTTTTCCCCAGGTAACCATGGCGATGCTTTCTTCCTGGTTGGCCTACAAAAACACATCATCCCTGAAGCACTCTATACAGACATTTGTGCCAACTGATTCATCAAAAGGCAGAGTCATGGAGCCAGTGCAGATGCATTCACATCAGTGGTAGATTTGCTTTCACACACAGTGTTCACTTTGAGCACCTCTGATCAAACAGCGGGACATAGCCTCACCTATGCTCACTGATTTGGGGTTGAAAGAACGCTTAGGTCTCGTGGTTTGTATTAGCACAACACTGTTACTTTGAACCCTGTCCAGGTGACTCTGTGTTCAGTAAAGAGGTGAATAACGATGTCATATTAATTGGTAAAATGTATGCGACACATTTTCCACAGACTGTCTAACCGTGAGCCTGGATGGTGATGTACGGTATATATCTTTCCAATAAAATGGTGAGCTCTGCAGCACTGAGCTGGGCTCGGGGGCCTCTTGGAGACCTTCAGCTCTGTCACTTCCACCATTTATATTCAAATGCTGGTTGCCATATTCTATCATGTTTTAGGCATGTTATGCCATTCAGTTTCATGTTTAACATCCCTTCTCAGGGTGAACCCACTGAGATGATATGCAATATATTGTAGCTAACGGCTTAAAACTATTACTATGTGTGTGGATGATGGAAGAGCTTTTGCCACCAGAGAATTAGGGCTGTCACAGTTTCAACGTTTCATCTCCCATCCTTGATTTTATTGTTTTGATTCTGTAGTACTTCTGCTCAATGGAATGATGAAGTAATGAACTCTTTGCCTAACTTCATGCAGAAAAATACAAAAGTGTTTTTTCAGTTTCTGGTAGAGGCTCCTTTAAATGTCTTTTAAAAAACAAGAATCACTTCCTTGTTTTTTTTTTTTATCGCTGTAGGGACTTGACCCCACACTGTCATGGATCAGTTTGCTCTGATTGCTAACATGAAATGTTCCAAAAAGCATTTTTGAACTGTGAGAACCAAACTGTGCTTTGATTTTCTGCAGCCTTTGAGCATGATCAAAAACAGTGTAAATAAAACCTACAACTTCAGTGCACCTCAGCAGCCCAGTGGAAAAAACCCCCCCCAACCAAACAGAAAATCCAACCTAATTTGCAAGTTGTTCCTAAGCTCATCAAAGTGCTATTCTGCTTGCAAAATATATAACTGGGATCAAATAAATAGAAATACAATTTAATGATAAAAAGTGTAAGGCAAAAACGGTTAAGAGTTTGGCTGTGTTTTTACATCCAGGAGCGCTGGAATGGATGACATGTCTTAATTGTGGCTGCCAAACTCGGAAGTCAGAGCTTACAAGGCGCACTTGATTGCAACGACATATCCTCAGGTTGTGGCTGCACCCAATGCTGCCATCCTCAGGCTCTCTCTTTTATCTTTGTGTGTGTCTGTGTGTGTGCCATTGCAGTGGCTTTACCCCCGGAGAAGACAGACAGCTGCTGTGTGGAGGAGAAGATGCAGGAGAGGGACAGCCAATCTCCCGCAGGGCCACAGAAACAGCTCCAGTTTGAAGTGAGTGTCAACACAAAACAGGACATTTATTACTTCCCCCTCTGGATGAAACTAGGGCAATAGCAGGACACACAAATACACACTCACACACTGTATGGTACTGATTCAATGCTGGGCTGTTTCAGGAGTTGGAGTGCGCTGTGTCTGTGGAGGAGGATAACAGGCAGGAGTGGACCTTCACCCTCTACGACTTTGACAACAGCGGCAAAGTTACGCGAGAGGTAATCGCCTGCTTCAGTGGAAAAGCCTTTAATTGCCTAATGAATAAATAAAAGAAGACGTGATAATAAGACAGTGAATACATCCAAATAACTGCCAAAAACATGCACTAAATTTAAATTGAAATCCTTGAAACGTGAAATCTGTATTTGTTTATTCTCCTGCATGTTTCACACATTAAAGAGATTTGCACAGAAAAAGCCTGGCCGGCAGTTTGCTTATCCTGAATCATGTCCCACCTTAGGTTGGAATAAAAATCAATAACTTCCCTGTTCACTTCTTTTTGGTATCGCCACACCCGAAAGGGAAGCATGGATAGAAAAAGCCTGTAACCCAGTCTTACTTGTAAGAACTGAATCCAGCAAAGGTATGTGTTTCCGCTCCTGTGAGGCACCTTGTGGCTTGCGTCTGCCTGGTACAGATCTGAGAGAACATCGAGAAAGGCCCGTGTTTTTTGAGAACAACTTGAAACAGCGCAAAGAGACTGGAGCTGTCCTCTGTGTGGTTGGCTGTGCAGCTTTTTTGGCATTGCCTGTGGCTCCACGGCTCATGAGACAGCGGCTTGGAGGGGGGAAAGAAAAGCTTTCTTCTCCAGCTCTCTCTCTCTCTTTTTTTGTAATCCATTCACACAAATAAAAAGAAAAGGAAACCCAAAAATGACACGGGAAGCTTTTATTTTATTTTAATTGAAATTTTTTACATTTTGTCTGTGTCTGAAACCAGTATGTGGAACTGATCCCTGTAGAATTTATAATAGTCCTTTTTATGAGTCATAGTGGTATAGTGAGTAAAAATCATGCTTTTGCAGACTTGTGTGGTTCGGTCTTGATTCTTAGCAGTTATAGTGAAACCCTCTTACTTCCTAAAGACATCTGAGATGCAGCACATGATACGAGTCTGGACATTTTACTTCTGTACCCAGGGAAGAATCCATCATAGTTCCCGATACTTAAGCGGGAGTCATTAGTTCAGTGCAAAATATACCGATTAACGAGCCACAAGAGCTAGCACTATGTTACAATGTGTGGTCACTCAGCTTACTGCTATGTGAACATTTTTCATTTTAGAGTATTGACAACAAAAGTTATTTGTTTGTATAAACAGTTTTAGCTTTTCCCCTTTTCAGCATAGTATTTATCTGATCCTTGTTTGTATGTGTTACTATGCCTAGATGTTGCCGCTACTGTAGATGTGTATCTTCAACAAATTTAACAAATATAGAAAGTGCAGCGCTCACAGCTTAATACAACTCATATCAGGCCTGACAGGCTTCCGTGCCACTGACAAGACATTTGTTTTTATGAATTTATAACTTGTCTTTATACCCAACTTGATCGCTTCACTTGGAAAGCAGAAGTAACTGATGTCAGTTTCTCTGTTCACTGTTGTCTAAGACACTTCTGTAAATTCTTCGCTAGCATGATATTTATTATGCATGGTCTAAATGCTTAAAGCTTAAGATTCTTGGATTCAGAGTGTCGGCATAAGAATACTCTCCCATGTTCCATTTCTCTTGAAAATCTGTATTTGTACCAGTGTGACTAAGAATCTGCAAAATTGAACATTTAATTAATGAAAGATTAAAAAAACGCTCTCCAATTTAACAAATTCTCATCTTCTGTTTCCTGCAGGATATCACCAGCCTGCTGCACACCATCTACGAGGTTGTCGACGCTTCAGTCAACCATTCTCCTGGCAGCAGCAAGACATTACGTGTCAAGCTCTCTGTGGCTCCTGACTCCAGCCAGCGGTGGAGGAGCTGCACGCAGGGTGCCGCAGGTAAAGCTCGCATTAACGCAGTGGGTGGGAGCAGCGGAGAAGAGAGGGCATTTCGGGGTCCCCCTTGTGTTGCGTGCTGTCAGCTCATCCAGACATGTGTTTGTTGTCATGCAGAAAGGCGGCTTCTTCAGGCCTGTCAGCGCTTTGTTCCTTGCAGTTTCGGCGTCGCTCCATCTCTCCCACTCAATGGGGTTCATTTTTAATGATGGGGGGAGTGACAGAGCCAAGAGAGAGCCCCCTCCCTCAGCGCCTTCAAATACTCTGAAAGAAACCTTAAGAGATGTGCTGAGTCCTTTTGATAACCACAGCCATTTTTCTTTTCTCCAAAGTTCCCTTTTTTCCCCCCTGCTCCCCCTCTCTTCGTCCCCCCTTCTCAGAGCTGCTGGGAAAATATAGCTGCGTTCAACTTAACTTTTCTCACTGACGACTTGGTAAACAAGTCGTCAGGGAGAAATATCTCAAAAAGTATATATTCCTGTGTGTTTGCGTCCTATTGTTTCGGCTATAAATATCTGTCAAGAGATTGAGGCAGAGCATGCTTTGAAAAGATTGCTGGTTGACTTCATGCTAATTTCAAACCGCATCAGATCTCACGTCCTTAATAAACTATTTCTGAAGTCTGCATGTTTTTTTTTTTTATTCCACGCCTTATAAAAGACTGGGAGTTGAAAATAGAATAAATGAAGCACTGTTGTTTTTCCTTTTCTATAGATCTTCAAAGTAAAACCCCAAAACAAAGGTTGCTTTCTTCTGAGGCTTGTGTGACTGTTGTCGTTCGTGCTTGGGTGCGTGTGTGTGTGGCAGCTCTGTGTTGCTCTCTTTGATAATAGCCTCCTGTCTTTCACACATACTCAGACTTACCCCACCCAAGAGAGAAAAATGACAAGTGCATTGAAGACCCCAAGAGTGCAGAGAAGAAGTCTCGAGCACTCCTAAGGTAAACCCATCTCTCTTGTACGTGTCTCAGTGTCTGCTGGTTGTAGTGTATACAGTTGTATATGAATAAGCAGCATGTTAAGGCTTGTGCCACTGATTTTTCAATCTAAAAGTAGAAACATTCCTACAAAACACGTCTAGGGGCAAAGTTTGTTTTAGGAGGACTTCTTACATGGCTTCTGTAATATTCCTTTACTCTCTAATTAGCTGTGCCCAGTGCATTGCAATGAGGAAGAATAAACAGCAGAGACACTTCACTCTCTGTGCTGTTCAAGTACTCCCAGTTGACATTCAAACCAGTGATTTTCCTATCACAATCTCACTTCTCTAACAATTACCGTGCCACAGGCTGATCATAAGGAACACTTGTTTTACTTTCTCCAAACATTACCATAGTGAACCTCAGTGGCCCAAACTGCTACCTAATGAGCGGTGCCGCTTGTGTCCACAGGCGCCACCACAGTGACCACCACACCCAGCCTGGCTGCCAGCGCCACTGTGTGGATGAGAACCTGGAACGCAGGAACCACTACTTGGACCTGGCAGGCATCGAAAACTACACGTCCCGCTTCGGAGCCGGTGAGTGGACAGGGGCCAGTGGAAGGGGAGGGGAGGGAGAAATGCAGACGGTGGCCCTTTGAAGCTGCATCCAGGGGCCCTCATTACTGCGGCACCTGCTTGGAGCCATTAGATGGAACTAGCAGCCCACTGCGCTCCTCGCCAGTACAAACATGTGGGCTCAGGCAAGCACAATACATCAAGTGTTCAAGGCTAGAGCCCATCAACAGAGTGGGCTGTTGTTAAGTGAAGTATTAGGTGTAATGAGCAACAGTCTTGATCTGATGGTTAGTGATGACGTGATTATTTTAATGTTAGCTCTGTCAGGAAAGTGCTAACAGAGATCTGCTCTCTGTCAAGTTGTTTCAGGGTTATCTGCACGGAGAAAGAACCTGACACGTGGCTGCCAGAATCCTACCGTCAAACCTTAAGACAAAATTTATTAGAAAGCTGGTCACACAGCATTTTTTACACTGTGGTTCACTTTACTTTTATCAAATTCTTCTTTTGCCATTTGCTATTGTTAAGATAGCAGAGTTGGAATAGATGGGAAATTTGGGTAAAGAGAGCAGGGGAATGAGATGCCACAGACTGGGAGGTTATACCATTCTTTGCCACACAATATGCTTTCTGTCATGGTCCTGGGCCATGTTGGCCCAGTGTTCTTAGTTTTCTTGTATGTTTGTATTTTGTTCCCTGTTTAGGCTCTGTTTCCTGAGTTGCCCTGTTGTGTTGTTCCCTGAGTGCTTTCCCTTTGTGACTCTCACCCCCTGTGTGCCCCTCTGTGTATTCATGAGCCCTCGTCCCCTTTCGTGTTTATTCCGTGTCTCCCCTGCCCGTTATGTTGGTGTTCTCCCCGTGCTCTCTCTCCTCCTGTCTGAACCTCTGTACTTCCTGTTTCACCTCTACCGTCAGTGTTGTGTTCACTCCTGCCATGTCCCGTGATTATTATCAGTGTCACCTGTGTTCCCCGTGTGCTCCCACTTCCCTCGTTAACCCTCTGTGTATTTATGTCTGCGTCTCCCTCAGTTCTGTGTCGCGTTCTCCCTCATGTTGTGTGTGTTCCTCCCTGTGTTTCTTGGCGAGCTTTGTATTTAGTTTTCCCAGTTTAGTTTCGTATTTCCTACGTTCTGCCTCTCCAGCATTAAAGCTGTAATTTTTGAGTTCATCCCCATGTCTGTGAGTTTTGCATTTTGGGTCCTCCTCCTGCCTGCCACACAGCGATCCATGACACTTTCTAACCACTCGGTCATTGAGTTGCTCCATTTTCTCTGATTTTATTACTGAATTTAAAGGGCCCACTTCACTTTGAATGTCAGTTCTGTGACCCCATCATAGTTTGTAGTTGTTTGCAGTTGTTTAAAATAAACATTTTTGTCTCTCCTTCACAGCCCCTGCTGCAGAGATGACTAAAGCAGAGCCTCAGGCCAGGTCATCTAACCAGACTCGTTCTCGCTCCCATGAACCAGAAAATGGTCACTCCCATCCCCATCACCGCCGCTTACAGACTGTTGTGGACACCGTTGCTCCAGACAACCTCCACTCTGCCCGGCTGCGAGGCCAAGACTCAGGGAAACATGCCCTCCGTTCTCCAAAGACACACAGCCGTACACCTCCTGCGCAGATCAATGGCAGAGTGATGAGGAGCCGAGGTATTCCCCCTCCTCCAGCTCTACCCAGTCAGACTCCTCCTCATCAGTCTACAGCTCCGTACCGCAAACACAAGCAACGATCCAAAGAGAGCCAGGGCTACAGAGCCTTAGGCCCTCTACCAGCACCTGGGCCAGTGGTGGAGAAGGAGCAGGTGAGAGACCTACCTAGCGTGCTGCTCTATGAGGGGGGTCTGGCGCAAGTTGTGCAGCGGCATGAGCATCACCATCACCACGAACACCATCACCACTACCACCATTTTTACCAGTCCTGAATTTCCATCCTGCCTGGAACAGCTCAGCACTCCTGTAAGGCCACAAAACCCATCCCGGTCAGCAGACACAGAGTGCAGGCTGCTCCCTCCTAAAACTCTGGGCAGTTACCCATGTAGTGGCATGCTGATAGACATTGAGGTGGAGAGGAGGATCGTGGGACGGGTGCACATACTGACATGTTGTTAATCAGTATTATTAAAGAGGTTGCCAAACATAGAGAAGGTTGGGTATGCAGCAGGAGGCCACAGTACAGTAATATAAGACTAAGGAGCTTGAAGGTGGGGGGTTGAGAGGAAGCAAAGAGGAGCTGCTCACTTGTTCCTCTCGCCCTGGTTCTCTGATCCTCTACTGGATGAACTGTACAACTCCAAACCAGCACCACAATCCTTCCAGACCACTAAGCCAAAAGGTTTTCAAGGAAAAGAGGGACAAGAGGAAGAGTGACATTAAGATGAAAACATATGAAGGAATTTAAGTGATTGCAGAGCAGGGTGCAGTGTGTGTGTGAGAGAGCGAAATTTTGTGTGAATGCATGGGTAAACAAGGGTCTGCGTGTGCGTGTCTGAGTGTCACAACACCGCTGTCTGCTGAAAACCACTTGAAGTGCACTCGTTTGTGTGTGAGTATTTAATGTAGCCTGTAGAGATGATTATGAAGATTCTGATTTAAGCATACAACGCCCCGTCAGCAAAAATGGGAAGGAAAATGTTGAAATGTTCTAAAGTGAAAAAGAAGAGCGATCCTAAATCCGCTGCTACCTCTAATTTTATCCTAATTGTTGTTGTAAAGGTGACTTTGACTAAGTATTCAGAGGTTATTTTCAATGTACTTAAACATTTTTGTCACAATCTGCAGTACTGAAATGTTGAATAGCTCCTTACATTTATTAACTAACATTTGCTGTACATAAAGTAAATATTGTTGTCAATTTTATAAGCTTTATTGATAATGTGATATCTTTGTATTCACTATCTGAAGCTCTGTGTTTTCCTTCACAACTGCATTTTTATTAAGACCACTAGCAGCCTCATTTTTTCTATCAAACTCTGTTAGTGATCCAGTGTCACACACTCCTTCACACTGACTTTCAACTCTCACCCAAATGTAACCTGTAATTATGGCAAGTGACTAAAATCCCAACCCTCAACAGTGCTGTTCAGAAGCTCCAACTCATGACACAAGCAAAACTCAGTTGCCAGTGTTTTTAAAATGTTATGTTATTTTATGTTATGTCCTGTGATTTTTTTTCAGACAGCAGTTAGCTTTTAGAATATATCTGGTGTAAAGATCTTGATGCGCTCCAAGAAGCTCTTTCCTTATTTAAATATTTAAAATGTTAGAGATAAATCACATAGCTTTAGTGGCATGTTTGCATAAATTGAAACCTTGTTACCAGCACAAGGTGGGTGTGTTCATTCATCACAGTGCAGTGTGGCCTTTAACAAGACTTATTTACAGTTTATTATTTATGCAGCAAAAATGCTTTGCTGAGCATGCATGCAATATTTCCGAAGTGTTGTGTTTCGGCTATTAGCAGAGACACATATTCACACTCCCAGAATTTGTCCACAGTTTTGCGCACTCTGGTTTTCTGTTTCCAAGTCTAGTTCTTTCCCCAATTGGTAGCAGCTTTGTCATCCTTGCCCAGGGTCACACGGCTTCTCCCTCCGTTTCCATGGCATCTTCCTGTCCCTCAGCTGTCAGCAGGTCTTTCACCGTGCCGCCATGTGGCCTCAGCGCTCAGCCAACAAGGCTCTGTTTGTGGTGCTCTTTCAGCTGTCTCATTCCTCTGGTGCTGGATGACATGGGGCCCTGCAGTCTCCACTGCAGCCATAATTTACCGCTCACTGCTGCTGTCCTGCCAGCACCGGGACTGTCTATTCATATTGTCCCCTGATGCTCGAGGGGACTAGCATCACCATACCTGTGCCATCTCAGCTCTGACAGAAGCAGTAACCTACTAGCTGCTGGTATGAGAGTGCTGATTTCCTTAATTCTAGGCAAGCACTTTTCAGTGTCACACTGAAAAGAACTTGCCCCTGTGCAGCTGTAGTTTTCTGTGTTTAAGTGCCTTGTGCAATGGAAATCTACATTCAGAGGAAGGGCGTTTTCACCATATGGCTTTTGCAAATCAGGCCCCAGGGCTCATAATTGTCCACAATGCATCCACTTGAAGTACATTGAAAGGATTGTTTTTGATTGTCTTAGTTTGTCGTAAGGGTGTGTGTGTGTGATTGTAATACACAGGAATGCAGCGTATGCCAGTCTTGCCCTTAGCCCTGTGGTGTTGTCTCACAGCTGTAGCCTGTTTTCAGCAGAAGCACCGGTCAGACGGGCCATCTCGTGGGACCTGGTGGCAATGACGGCCTCATTTTCAGGCTGGGGTCACAGCTGTGCTCCATGCCTTAGCTTTCTCACCTCTTACTGTTTTTCCTAGATAAAAAGTCATTTCTACTGGAGCCCTCTCAGCGCTGTAGGTTTGTAGATACTAGTTTCCAAATACGAGTGTGAAAATGGTTCTCCTGTGGTAATGGACAGTGAGCAGGCGACTGTAGGGTGGTCTCATTTGTCATGGTGGACGAGAGCTTCTGAAGAAATTTGAGTGACTCAGACCAAAAGCCAGGTTGGAATTTTTAAAATTTCTTTTAACCCTGAAAGTGTTTGACTGAACACACAGAGCTCTCTCTTCATTTGAATTTTTTTAATGCCCTGCTTCACATTCATAGACTAACCTTCACTAAAAACCTCAAATGTTCTTGATAGCGTGTGCCTCAACAGCATTTGTTAAGGGTTGGGAAAGCAGTTGCGTTTCTGGTTTGTCGAGCAGACTTTCTTTGAGGGAGCGTACCTCAACCTCTAAGAAAACTTGTGTTCTTACAACCTCCCTCTCTAACCAGCACTGTTGCTATCCCTATTGTTTCTTTTATCACACCAAGGTAACGGAGTTATATTTTGTGAGGAAGAAAACTCAGATTTTTTGTTGTTGTTTCGTTTCTTAGCAGCCAAGTCCTCAGCTGTCCCTCAAAATCTAACAAAATGTATTTTTTATTACTCTTTTTGGCAGATTGTTATGTGGGCATGAGTGTAACATGAATTTCAATGTATGAATGCCGCTTTTCAAACATAACATTTTAATCTGTGTCACACAAACTGCTTTTGATGCACCTACTTTGGTCCTGTTGAACTGTCAGTATTCTGAGTCACAGTAGTATCTAATGCACCAGTAATTTGCTTTATAAGATTTATGTATCATCACTGTTTTTAACCTGATGTATATATTGGACTGCAGAAAGGTTAAACCAGCATCATATATAAAGATAGGGTTTTTTATAGTTAAATAACTGTCAAGGTTTTTCATTTTCCTGCTGTCCCATAGTATCCACAGTGACCGTCCCACTTATCTGGAAGGAAATCTGTCTGTTCACCCACAGAGATATACACTTTCACTTGCTGTTTGCTGTAAACCTGTTTAGCTCTAGCTGTCTTTTCGCATCTTCCATGGTCATCTAATGTTTTTTTTCTATTTCCATGACATTTAGTTTATATTAGATTGTATTTGATTAATTGCTTTATTTATTTGATAGCAGATCTGTGCCAAGGGAAAATACCCTTTTATTAAAGTATGAACCTGTTCCTATTAAACTGCATGACTTCTGGAGTTACTTAAGAATATTTTCTGTTTAATGTTTTAAAAATTATGCACAGGACATACAATATCAGAGATCAATATGGAAAGCTGTGTCAATTTCCTCTTTTTTGACTACATGTCAGATTCTTTTGAAACTATAGCAATGTCTTCATTAAGTAGTCATTAAGCACTCATAAAAACTTTACACTTTGTCTTATGTACACTTTGTGCATTGAAATATAAGAAACCAGTTGGGATGTATAGATATGTTATCATGGGTTTTTTGTTCTTTTTTCAGTGTATATAGATTGCTACTACTCTTCCTCCTCCATAGTGATGCACAATTTCTGTAGACTGTAAGAACTGTAGACTGTATCAATATCCCTATAGATACAATCTACATGACTGTACCTCCTAGGGGAAATTACTGGACCTCAAGGTAACTGCATGTCAAAATATCTATTGTCAGAATACTAAACCCTGAGTATATCCATCAAAGTGTGTCTGAAGTAGTGTGGATGCTAGATTTAAAAAAAGAGCTTGTATGAGAGTGTGCGTGTAATTGGGTGAATGAGGGTTGGACTAATAGTGTGTTGAATGGTCAATCAGAATGAAAAAGCACAATATAATCACCAGCCCTTCATCCATGTTCAGAAAAGGTAAAATGTATATATTACCAAGGCGCCATAATGAGCATGTACAAAAACAAAATAGTCGAATGATTTAATGTTACTCTAATTTTAGGTTCTACAGTTTCCTTGCTTATAGTGAGAACCCACACAAACACAGGGATAACCTGAAACTCCACGCAAAAAGGCCACAGCCAGAGCTGAGCTCAGGGTCTTCTGTGGTGTGGTGGTTAGCACAACCACACCACCATGCAGCCCTGTTGAATTCAGAATTGAATTTTAAATCCCTCTGCTCACATTCAAAGTCTCGAATAATCAGGCCCCATCACATCTTAAAGTGCTCAGTTCCATATTGTCTCAATAGACTGCTTCTAATTAATTAAATATCTCGTGTAATTTGCTCTTCTTTTTGGTGGATTGACTTTTTTTTATTTTCCAAGAATTAAACTGGACTGATGAAAAAGGGTGTGGGTGAAATGTATACAGTAAATCCTCCACTCCACTGTATCTTAACTGGTGGTGTCACAGAGGGCTCCCAAATCAGGCTGACCACAGACAGCTGCTCACCATGCCACACTCTCGACATGTACATGCACTTTCATCTGAAGCTTAGCAGCTTATCTCTGGTCGTGGCAACTGCAGAGAGTCTGCCTCTTGGCAATGTGATATGGCTTCCTCTCACGAACATGGCTATTTGTGTGAGCGAGCCAGTGTAACCCGCAGAACTTGTATGTATCATCATTACAAATGGTTTCTATCCTAAAACAGCTTACCAGGTTACTGTTACTACTGCTTTAAAGATTGGCTATTAAAAGCATCAGACATCCAATAAGAGGTAAGTAGTAAGTGGTTACAGTTGTTACAGCGTGATCACTTAAATGGAAAGCATGAGCTATGTCTAGCTTTAACTACATAAAACATACCACAGAAATACTTTTTGTTTTTCGATGGAAACACATATATTTAGTATTATGAAGCTAATTTTCGGCTAATGTTTAACATGTTTCCTGCATAAGGTTAAGGAGGAAAAACATACATAGGAAGATATACATAACAGTATTTGTTTGAACTCACATGTTTGTAGCCATCAACAGATCACATGAAAAGTTTTAACCTTCCAAGTGTTAAGATTTTGAGAAATCTCCACATGGTCATCCATTTATATCAGATGCACTTTTAGTCACCACCTGGGATAAGACAGGCTTACTTGTACTTATCCTAGTGATTTTTAAATTTCAAAGATGGAAAGGAAAGTATAGTCCTGGCCTGAGGTGTATCATTAGGTGCATACAAACTAAAGAAACGCTCTCGAACTCAAAGCGGTCATCCTCTGAAAGCAATTCTGAAGTATAATAAAGAGCATAATAGTTCCTGCAGAGCTGTAGTTTGTTAGCCACAAGCTTTTAATCACATTGTATACAGATAAAAAATTCTGAAGTGATTTAAAGATTATGCAAGTGAGCATCACGGAGAGCATCGCTCATCATAAACAGAAATCTTTTGTAAGATCCTGGCAAAGCTAATAAATGCCATAATTGCCCTGTGTAAAGCTGCATTGTCCATAACTAATGAAAACCAAGAGAGCAGAGCAATCAGTAAAAGAAACACCAGCTGACCATTTTTGACTGGAGCTTTCAGGCCCTTTATTAAAATTCGCAAACCACCAACTGCAATTTATTCTAGACATGTGAATTTCAGACCGGGTTCATAGATGGATGTTTTGTTACATGAACCCTGAAATTCTTTTCTCAAAAGAAGAAGAAGAAGTGTTCAAAAACTTACAGTCCATACATCTACATTGCGAGTCTCAGATGCCATATAGCTGAAAGTGTCATTTCTTACTGTATCCTACTGCATCATCTTTTCTCTGTAGCCTGGCATGAGGCTGCTTCTTCTTTTTTTCTGACATTTTCTTCTTCTTCTTTTTTTTTTTTTACTGACTTTGATCTCCACTCCTTTCAACTCTTCACATATGTTGGTAATAGCCTTGGTGTTCATGGAGATTTTCTCCTCCAGTGCAGAGTAACGGTTGGATAATGCATTCACGCCTTTTGAAATGACGGCACTGGAGACAGTGCCTTCTTCCCATCTGTAAGCCTGTCTCTGCTGCTCAATCTCTTTGGTTCAGGACACTTCATAAGTGTGGCAGGTAAAAGTGTTAAGGATGTAGAACATGCTTTGCAAGTTCCAAATTTGGAGGTCTTAAGAAAGGTGATCTACTACTGACTGTTCATTTCAACTTTGTTAACCTCTACAGATCTGAACATCCACGATTTTTTTGTCATTTCATAAAGAACTTTAACTGAAATGATCTCTGTGTATAAGCCTTATAAGCCTATAACTTGAAGTTGTACCATTTCTCAGCTCTTGGAGTTATAGTCAACAAGCAGATCTAGATATGGTTTTCCACATGCAATGACTTCCCCTTTTTATTACGCTCTCATTGTTCTTCTTCTACTGATTTATCATCCAGCCAAGCAAAATAAATATGTGGTCTTACATTTGCCACCTTTGTTCTTTTGCAGTTCTTTTTCTTTTTCTTTCTTTCTTTCTTTCTAAGCTCGTTAGTACAGACGGACATTGTTTTTTTTGCTTTTTTTTTTCATTTTACAATGCTGCCCACTGTGCTTTTTATGAAACTCTCGCCTCTTCTGTTGAGCCCAATAATTGCCCTGCAGTTAAAAAAAGGCTTTGGATTCACTCACATGGGCTGGGGACTACTATCATGTGACTTCCAAAAAAGCCAAACTTGAAACAGATATCATTATATCATTATTCTTAGCTTAGCTGATATGGGCTTTGTGTCATATGACAATTGGAAATATAAGATTTTTTCCATTGTGAGACGCAATCCAGATGTCTAGTTTTCCAACAGTTTTTATTTTTAAACAACTAGCAACTTGTTATTGTCTGCAAGCAGACATAGCAAGAATTATTCAAGGTGTCAGGAGATATCAGTATTGATTTCCATTACTACTAATTGGCAAGTTGTAATAGACTTTAATTGTCCTTTTTGAGGATGATGATGAGTTACTGCTGAGCTTATGTGGTTCTTTAAAAACTGTTGGGCAAATTAAGATAAATTACAATAAATAGGAAGGTCTACCAACCAGATTCATTACATTTTCATCCACCTGAAAAGTGTTTTTGTGTGCTGTTAAACCATAATGTTATAATTCAGTTGTTATTACTATTATTGTTTATAGCAATAGTAGTAGCATTTTATTAATTGCTAGAGTTGCAATCAGGTCTTCTCTATCCTTGAATGCTATATGCTGTGCAAACTCGAGTGCCGATATGAGTTTAAAGTCTAGTTAATAAAAATAGTCAATATAAATACGTGCAAATGATCTAGAGGTACTGATGGATGGAAGGTCAACTTCTGGCTTACACCATAGATAGAAAGTCTGAGCATGTGGCACAGAGTCAGTTATACATAAACTCTACTTCTTTTTTTTTTTTTTTTTTGGCCTGTCCCGTTTGGTTCTTTTGCCATCAGAATTATCGTCTAAAGGCCAAGAAAGATGCCCAATGGATTTACTTTACCAAATGGACCATCCCTTGCCGTATTGGTCCATTTGATTGACCTTTGTTTTTATTATTTATTTTATTTTATTTTCACTTGCTACACACGGGACAGACATGACTGGGGGAAAGAAAAGGGAGAAAGAAAGAGAGGTAGGGAAAGAAAAACAGCGGGGAAGAGGAACGGTGATAAAGGGCAAAAAACAAAAACAAACAAAAACAAACAAACAAACAAAAAATACATATATCAATCACCTGGATCACCTGTTGAGAAAGAAAAAAGAGAATACAAGCAAAAAAAGAGAGCAATATAATGAACAACATCATCGCGATAATCTATGTGAATATAACAGTAAATACTAAATGTTGAATATTATTGTGCAGCACGTAAGATCGACAGCGCAGTGTGCTTTGAGGTAGGAGCCAAAAAGGGTGTAGTTTGTGTCTGTGAGCACTCGTGTGTATACCTGTGAGCATGAGCGTGCTTGTATTCAAAAGGTTCCTTCATGTAATGATCTGCTAGAGGGTGTGGGGAGCCACAGCCCCGTCCTCCAGGGCATGAAGCAGGTATGGAGGAGATCCAGGCTCCAGACATCCAGAGGCCCTCAGAGCACAGGCTCACTCCTGGTTGCTGCTTGTCGAGGCCTGGAGCCTGGGGCTCGTTCAGGTCCCTTCGGGGGGTGGGGTGCCCTCAGCCTCTGGGCCTGGGGCTCGGTCACTCTGGCACAGCTGGCTGCCGGCGGAGCTCACCGGCTTCTGCTCCGCGGCTGCTGAGTGCTCCTCAGCTCTTTCCGGGAGAGTGGCACGGTTGTCCCTCTGTTGGTCTTCCTTGGTCTCCGGTGCGTACCTGAACGCTCATCCCCGGACACCAAGAACCACCAACGCACCAATGTCTGAGGGTGTCTGCCACTGGCAGGGGGAGTGGTGGGAGCAGATAGGCCTCCATACCTAACCTCTGCTAACAGCAATTACAGTGAACAATTACCAAGAAAAGCAGCTTACAGAAGAAAATAAAGAGCTGCACTCTCTCAGCACTGCACATCATAAAGGTATTTAAGTGTGCTGTTGGCTAAGAGGATATTATTGAAAGTGACAGTTGCTTAGTGTAATTAAAGGTGAGGAGCTCAGCACAGCAGAGTTTACTTCCTAATAGTGACACAGTGATTTTTCTAAACCTTGATTATTTTTTTATGTTTAGTTTAAAGTCATTACTGAGATAATAACCATGTGTGTGGTTATTCCATATTTAAGGCTATGAAGAGTCTGGTGACTGTCATGGAAAAAATCCACATTAGCTGGGACTATAATAGGATAAACAGCTGCTGTGAATGTGTACCGTGTTATATTTGAGTTGTTAGGAGACATGGGTTAGAAGGAATGGTCTTTTAGAAATACCCCATCTCTGTGATACCACTGGCAAGACGCAATGATATTGACTTAAATATGGGGAAATGAGAGGCTGCCATAAGATGTCCTCTGTGCTTTGTTTCCAGCAGATAGGCAAAAAGCTTTGAAGTGTGGATTGGCACAGCAGGGTGCTAGCTTCTGTAAAGGGAAGATGCTAAACGCTAAAGGATGAGAAGGACATGAGGTAGTCTATTACCAATAAAGGAGCAAAGAGAGGGGGAAAGGCAAATCCAATGATAATGTACATCTGTTCCAGTGAATTTATGAGCTTTGAACATTTTTTCATGTGGGATAAGTGGTTCTTTTTTCTTACAGAATCTCAGAACTTCAAAGCAGATTTGCTTTGGATAATGCAAATGATCGGAATATGCCGGTCCCAGCCTCCTCAAGAGCATGAAAAGAAAAGGGGAAAATAGAGAATTAAAGCTAATTGCCATGGCAGTCTTTTATGTGTCTAAAGAAGGGCAAAAATAAAACACTTCAATTATTGTCAAGTTCATTCAATTAGGAAAGACGCTGACAAAGTGTTAAAGTTCAGTGTGACTGACCCAGAACTCATTTTCATTAAATGCCACTTTTCATTTTGGACAATTCCTTTGTTATAGCTGATGAAATCATAATTAGAAGGATTTAATTCATCCTGTAATTACTAAGATGGCAATGACTTTGTTTAGCTCTGGTGCTGTGGTGGCTCGTGCATAGGACTGAAAGTTATTTTTCCACTAGTCCAGTATTTCTTATATATCATAACTCCAGAACAATGTGAACATTTTAAGCAAACACAATCTGTTTATTAAGTTATTATTATGTTATTTAGTATTGGGTATAAAAAAAACAACAACAAACACAGGATCACAGTTTAATTTTGTCTTGTATATTCTGATCCCTATGTTTTTGAAGAACTTGGTCAAATGAATGGCAGAAGTAAAGAACAATGTTCTATGCATCCTTTATTTTACCTTTGCCAAGCAAAAGAGATTGTGAGGCTATACGGTGAGTCCATTTTAAAAAGTTAAAATAGATTGTTTTGCATCTACAGCAGTCTGCATGAGAGGTTTAAGAGGATCCGTGATATTGATATGTGGCCTGATCTTTGCAGTTTTATTGCATGAACTGATGTAATAACACAGAGAGCAAAGTTGTTTTGCCATTTTACATACATTTATATCTAAACTCAGTCTTAATCCGCTTTAACTTATGAATTAAATAGCTCACCATAAGATATAAACCCTGCCACAACAACAACACAAAAGGCAGCAGACTGTTCCTTTTCACGCCATTCTGCAAATTGCACTGTCCAACTTTTTCAAAGTCCAAATCTGTCTGGACTTCCAGAGGCTGACTCCAGACTTCTCGAGATAGCAAATGAATAAAACAAGGCTCCAGAAAGTTGCATTGGTTTTTAGTAGATCATTGGAGCTCTTTCTTTTTGCAACATCAAAGGCAGCCGCAGCTCTTTGATGTGGCAGCATGCTGTTTAAGGTACAGACTGAATGGAGAGGTGTCAAGCTGCAAGGTGCCTCTGTAGTTTACGTTGAGTGCTGCAAAGAGCTGCAGATGAAAGGCGCAAACAGAGTTTGATAATGAATGTCCAACAAGTAGGACCCATCTCAGACAGCGCACACTCAGCAGGGTGCTTGCGCTAACCTTGAGCACAGCACCCTAAACCTCGGGCAGATGCCGGAGACCAGACTCCTTCAACTTGGCTGCTCCTGCAAAAAGGGAGCTCTCAGATGTGAGCTTTAATCTTCCTGTCAATTAAATCCTGATTGACACACACACCCATACACACATCATCATGGACACATGCTCCTCTTAACCCGTCAGCTCCGAAAGCGACGCCATCCACTTCCTCTGCTGAATACTTGTCTTTCTGGCTTGAAGAGGCTATTTCTAATTATACATAAATCCTTCCAATATAAAAGGCATTTTATGGCTTATATTTATGCATGCTGCACTAGTTGTCCTCCAACTTTAACTTTAGAAATTGAATGAGGTAATTCACTCAGCCATTCTCTCAGTGGAAAGCAATATTACAGCATGTCAATATACCACACACTCAGCTTTTTAACCTGCAATACCACAGATAACATGGCTGCCTTGTTGTTTTTAGTTTGCAACCTGTTAAAATAAAAGTTTTACTGCTTGTGTAAACAAGCACACTGGGAAGAATGCTTTTTTTTTGCATCACTGGTTTGAAGTTCTCTGTATTTTGATTAAAACATCTCTAATATTCCATCTTATTTATGTTTCCTAGAGAATTATGTCTAGGAGTTATGGGAACTGATCTCTGAAACAAATATTAAACTTAATTATAAAAAAAGATATGACTGTTTTCCAAAGTCTTTTTGACAAAGTGCCACTATAATTTCAGTAACCTGCTAAGGAAGCACTATCTCATACAAAAACATAAACTGTTAGCTGACTGATTTTAAGTCAATGCATTTTAACAATAATGCAAATCGGTGTGCTCATGTTTGTGGTGTCATTGTACCGAATTTCCCTGACAGTGATCAATTACAGCTTCTGATTATTTGACTGTTTGATTTCGTCATATCATGTTATGTTATGTTATTTTTTTTGCAATATAGTAGTTTCAAAGTTCACTACATATGTTTTAAAAACAAGCAAACTTTGTGTAACTGTAAGATTACACTAAAATGAAACATGCCGGCTTGCTTCTGGGAGTTCTGAATCTCTGGTAAAGCAATCAGTACACAAACAGCCCATCAGTGCACCTGGCTTAACACTGAGCTCACAACATGTGCTTTTCATATCTGCACAGAAAGAATGCACAGTGATAAAATGGCTGCAGCCAAAGTATTCCATCTCTGTTACAGGAGTGAGAAGGATCCAGCCCCGAGCTGCACTCTTACTCATAGACATGCAGTTTAAAGCTGATTTAGTGGGTGAGGTTATTTAGTGCTGGGTGGGTCAAGACTTAACACTCATGTCCAATAAAGTCCAAGATAGGGATTAGATCCTGTGGTTCAAGCGTAATTTGATGCCATTTGCGATTTCAAGCTTGTCATGAAAAATAAATAAATAAATAACATACACAAACACGCATACACATACAGAGGAAGACAGCCATAGGGATAGAAGTAGCTATACTGAATGACAGAGACATCAGGTAGAAAGAACATGTGAAGCTGAAAAAGTACCAAAGGCTAAGAGAAGAGCTCGAGAAGATGTGGAGGATGAAGGCAACGGTAGTCTTAGTGGTAATCCCAGCATTTGGTGGCGTGACCACCAAGCTCCAGCACATCCCAAGAGCAACATCTCTGTCCAGAAGAGCACAGTCCCAGGAACAGCTAAGATACTGTGCAGGACCATCAAGCTCCCAGGCCTCTGGCAGAGGACCTCTACTTGAAGGATAAAGAATTTTTTTATATATATATATAGTTGTCTTTAAAGTGATTGAACAACAAAACAGCTCCTAATAATATAAAAATAATACTAATAATGAAGAATATTATATAGTCCAAACAAATGAAGTGGAGTTACATATTTTTCCTGCAATAAAAAAAGTGTTTGGAACTGTCTCTAAACAGAGCACAGAAATATACAGCTATGTCTTTTGGGACCGTGTGTGTATTTTATTTTTTTATTTTCGACATTATTTTACCCTTTTTCTTATGTGTTGAAACTTCTCTCGACCCCCCTGCTGTGATTTGGATAACAGAACTCCACCTTAAAGCTTCAAGTAAGATGCCTGACAGAGAGCACTCTGCATTACACTCCCCTTGGTGGAGTTGCCTGTTTTCAGACAAGAAGAACAAGCAAAAGAAGAAGAGAAACTCCCGTTTGAAAGTTTTACTCCAGTTTGTCTTTGATTACTCCTGCCCTTGAGTGTTTGAGGATTTTCTCGAACAGGGCACAGCGAACACACACAATAAGCTAATCATGTTACTCAGGAGGGAGCTGTAATAATGAAAATGATAAATATATGACTGCCCGAAAAGTCACTCTCGCACCTATTTTATCTCAGCTTCAAAGAATGCAGAGGGAGTAAGGAGCATTATGTGCGGTTTTAGGGTTGGGTTTTTTTGAAGTTTAGATCAGATGCACAGCATGCAGCCTACACTGCAGGTTCTCAGTTTCTGTTCTAACATTGTAAAACTGATACCGTAGCAAGATGATTTCCTACAACCTCTTTATGAATCTGCTGGGATTTTCTGCTTGATTTCTAATTGAACCGCAGTATCTTGTGCCCACAGACACAGTTTGAGCTCTGATTGAATTGATTCGAAGAAGACAGCTTTAGTGATACAAAAAGAAACTGTTAAAAGTGGAAAATCTGTGCCGACACCATGTTGTTTTCTTATGCAATAGTTCCATCAAGTGGTTGCAACACCAAACTGCGATGGGGATTGGAAATACCTAAGACCCGTAAAAGTTTCCGCCACTTTCTTTAAAAGAAGAGAGAAAAAAAATCCCACCCCAAATTACCCTTTCTATTCAACCTTCTGCTTTTTTAAAAACTGCAGTTCCTCTTTGCGGTCTGAAGAATGCAGTATCTTGCAAACGAGACAAGAGGATGTGGAAGTCTCAGTGAAATGTAAGCGCTTGAGTGTGGCAAGCTATATTTAACCAACCTTAAGTATCAAGTCACCATTGTTTGCTCTGTTTGGAAAGCACCAGGGAAGTTGACCATTGCGTCTATGCCACATCTCCGCCTGTATTTAGCTACCATATTATGGGAGGGACTTGGAATCAGGGCAAGTTTCACTTTCAGCTGCAGAATAGGGAAGAGGTAGGACCCTATAACTCTACAGTGGCTCTGTTCGTATGACAGAGGGAGGAAAGAAAGCCAAGTAAGTAAGTGTTCTTTTTTGTGGTTTTATTTTGTGTTACTTACGTCTGCAATTGAGGTCGCTTAGTCGGCTATTCCGTACTTGTACATGTTTTAAAGGGACCAGCAACACATTTGATGTGTATGTAATGGTAGCCATATATTCTTTTCATTCTGGTTTAACTTTTTGTTATGGCTTAAGAGAAAGACGCACAAAATGACATGTACTGCTGTATGGTATTTAAAACAGAGTTAGAAAAGAAAGAAGGAAGCTCTAGTTGGCCCATAGTAACATGTTGACATTTGGCCATTTGCTGTGACAGGTTTTCACACCACAAGAAGCAGAAGTAACCACAAACTGAATGTCCCTGAGCATGGGCACTGATATGGAGAAAGAATGCTTGCCGAGGAACTAGTGCTTAAACAAAGGACGAAGATACTGCATGCACTGTGCAGCAGTGGGTCAGCTGAGCATCTGGAGAGGGTTCTGGATATACTGCTTGCCCAGGGGGCGCTCATATGGGAGGACTACCAGAACATACAGGTACCAGGAAGAACACTGTATACCAATGCAAGACAGCTGCTTGATCTGGTCTATACAAAGGGTGTGGACACATGTGGGCTCTTTCTACATGCTCTCAAACTGGTTTTGCCTGAAGCACAGGCAGTGGGGCTCTCTTTCTCCGAATCCTGCTCAAATCTAGAAGAAAACGATGAACGTCAGAGCACTTCTAATCAAACTCTTCTGGCTCAACGACCGAGCCTTGTCCACAAGCTTCAGGGCTGTGTTGATGGTGTTCTAGAAGCTCTGCTGGATTCGGGTCACTTTTCTTCAGCTGATTGTGATGAAGTGCGGTTACCTATATATACTCCCACCCAACAGGTACTGTAAGCACCTGAATGTCACATTGTTAAAATGTGGTTTGACAACTTCATGCAATTGTTCTTTACCTTTAAACTGTCTTGGAATGAAGCTTGTCATTATTTCTGAATTCCTGATACTTAGATGTCATACAGACAGAAGTGCTGGAGTATTTTTGTTACTTTTTATGTTACTTTATCAGTCAATACTATACTTTAAATAGATCTAATACTATTCTGATATTCCTGAGTAATTATACAAGTAATATAAAATAATATAAAGAAAACTGGTAAACATATCTTGCTGCCTTTGTATAGATCCAGGCAAGGTTTTTACCACTTGGTGCCTGTCTTTGTGCTAAGCTAAGCAAGGTAAAGCTCTTTCTGCTGTTGCATTATTAGATTATGAATATGTAAGTTGGTCTTTTATATAACTCTGCAACAATCCAAATAACTGTCAAAAATAAACTTTTTATTATTTTCATCCATGTCCATGTGATCAATCAGGCAAGGCGTCTGCTTGACCATGTTAGATCCAGAGGTGATTTAGCAGCATCGGTTCTCCTGCAGTACATTCACCAAAAACAAGAACCTGGATTGCCACTTAACCAGAGGGAACTGACTCCTCCCAAAGGTCTGTTACTGTAAAAAGCAATGTTTAAAATCGCAGCAATATGTATTGTTTTTATGAGTAAAGCTATCCTTGATCACCCTCATGGGAATAATGTCCGAAATACAGAAGGTTTCTGGTTATACTTTGAAACACAAAATTGGCAGATTATATTACAAGATTATGCATGTTCCACATTTTACCAAAGAGATACAGGATGTATGAAATGATGACTTGTTCACTCATTCCATCTGTTCTTCACAAATTTTTCTTTCACAGAGTTTTTAAAGTACCAGAAGAAGCTGAGCAGCTCTGTGTCTGCTCAGGCCTGCTTTCTCAGCACTTATGGGGGAACTAGCCATATGTCTCTTGATGACATTTACACTGACGGCGAGCTGGAACTAGCTGAAGTTAATGCCCATGGACCTTTGGGATTGGAAGACATCGTTGGTTTGGCGGGTATAGTGAATGAGGAGGCCGACACAGTGCTCGTATCTGGGGAGGCAGGCAGTGGAAAAAGCACCCTTCTCCAGAGGCTGCACTTGCTTTGGGCTCGAGGGTTAGCCCTTCAAGACTTTCTCCTTCTATTTCCATTCAGCTGTCGTAGGTTGAATTCAGAGCACAATGAACTGTCAGTCCAGGAGTTGTTGTTTCAGCACTGCTGCTGGCCAGACCGGAATCAAGAAGAAATTTTCCAGTTCATCTTGGACCACCCGCATCAAATCCTGTTCACTTTTGATGGCCTGGATGAGCTCAAGCAGAGCTTTACAGATGAACACAGAGTTTGCTGCCCCACCCAGCGTGCACCTGTTCATGTATTATTGTTCAACTTAATCCAGGGTTCCCTCATGAAGGGGGTGCAGAAAGTGGTCACTAGCCGTTCAGAAGCAGTGAGCCCATTGTTAAAGAAGCACCTACGCAAAGAGGTTGTCCTGAAAGGGTTTTCCCCAGCTGGGATTGACTGTTTTGTACGGAAACATCACAGGGACCCCACTGTAGCCGCTAAGGTTTTAGAGTCAATGCAGGCGAACACAGCTTTACTTGGACTCTGTCACAGTCCAGTTCTCTGCTGGATAGTTTCACAGTGCCACAAGGAGCTGCTGGGCTGTGGAGAAGGCAGCCCCAAAACAATTACAGATGTTTACCTGATGATCTTACAGCACTTTCTCCAGCACCAAAGTCCTCTGAAGAGCACGATGGGTTTAGGCTGGCTACAGGAGCACCTAAAAACAGTCCTTCTTCTTGGACAGCTTGCATTTGAGGGGATAAGATCCACCTGTTATATTTTTTCAGGTACAGACCTTGAAGCATGTGGTGTAACTGAAAAGGATATCTGCATGGTTTTTCTCATAAAAAGCAAAGATATGTCCTCTACCCACTCCAAGTGCTATGAATTCAGTCATGTGACATTGCAATGTTTCTTTGCTGCTCTCTTCATTGTTTTGTCAAGTAACACTAACCGTTCAGTTATCCCAAAGCTCTTTGAGCTAGAGAACATGAGGGAGACAGGTCTGACCCGTGTCTGCTTTGGAGCCTGCTTGCCTTCCAGTGATCAACAACAGCAAGCTTCAGAGAAGGAAAGTAAAGCAGCAGAGACACCAAATCTGCAAATCACAGCCATGTTTGTGTCTGGACTATTGTCCCAGCGCCATCAAAATCTGTGGCTCCACTGCTGCCCCAGCGCTGCGGTGGAAAAAAAGGCCAGACAGGTGGCAAAATGCCTTTCCAAAGGCATTCAGAAACACTTTAGGTCCATTCCCCAACCTGTACAAGGGGAAAAGAAGAGCATGCATGCAATGCCCGACTTTGTGTGGCTTATAAAATGCCTCTATGAGATGCAGGAGAGTCAGATAGCTAAAGATGCTATGAGCAAGTTGGAGGTGGACCATCTGAAATTGACATACTGTAATATCGGACCTGTAGAGTGCACTGCGCTTGCTTATGTGCTCCAGCACTTAAGAAATCCTGTAGGCCTCCAGCTGGACAACAACTCTGTGGGTGATGTTGGAGTGGAACAGCTTCTCCCCTGCATGCACATTTGCAATTCCCTTTAGTAAGTGGAAATTACACATTTCTCTTTTGTTAAATTTCCTTGGTTAATAGATTGAACGCCAATTCATTAGAGTGAACAAACTCTCTAACTGCTTTCACTCTAAGAGAGGAGCAGTTTTTATTCTGAAATGCCTATTGTTCCTTCCTTAGCCTCAGAAATAACAACATTACAGATGAGGGCATCCGCAAACTGATTGCTAAAGTCATCCAGTGTGACAGCTTTCAGAAAATTGCGTATGTATTATCAAGATGATTAATACTGCCAGTTAAATTAAATTTTATCAGCCAACTTTCAAAATCTTTTTGTTTCTTTCCAGGCTCTTCAACAACAAATTAACTGATGCTTGCATGCAGGATTTTTCTTATTTATTGAAGACCAAGCAGGTCTTCATTTCTTTAAGGTCAGCGTTTGTCATCAAATGTGACTCTACTGTTGGCCCAATGACCAAAAGATTAACAAATAACCTTCTTCTCTTCAAGGCTAGGCAACAATAACATAACAGCAGAAGGAGCAAAGCAGCTGGCAGAGGGACTGAAAGTCAATCAAACCTTGGCGTACTTAGGGTAAGTGTTTCCCATAAAATGTCATGTTTCATTGTTGATGAATTTCCATTTACAGTATTTCTTTGCATTTCCAGGTTATGGGGCAATAGGATAGGTGATGCAGGAACTGAGGCCCTTGCTAGTAGTCTTGAGAAAAGCAACTCTCTGGTGTGGCTAAGGTAAGATTTGCAATAATTCTGGAACATGTTTGCTTAACTTTCACATTATGAAAACCATGAATGTGCTATTTACATGATATGTTAGGATGCTTTATCAGTTGTTTTTGAAAACGCATCCCTGCACATTTTGCTTACAGCCTGGTAGGCAATGGTGTAGGGAGTGCAGGAGCATGTGCCCTCGCTAATCTCATCAGGAAGAGCACATCACTGCAGGAACTTTGGTAAGTGTTAGACACAAGTTGTATGCAGATTACCAATAGCAGTCTGGTTTGATGGTAACCACTGCTTGCACAGCAGTGCTTAAAATGCTCCACCCTCTTATTTCCTGTTAAAGGTTGACAGAAAACTGCATAACCAGAACAGGGGTTGAATGTCTGATTCAAGCCCTTAAACACAATACATATGTGACATCGGTATGGTATGTAATGCTCAGCAAGCCTGACACTCATGAATACAAAGTTCCCTATATTCTTTAGAGCATCCACTTTTGGACTGTTTGCATCCAGACAAGTTGTTTGTCAGTTTCAGTGCCAAGAAAAAAATGCATCAGTTTGGTGTAAGCTAGAATATTCTTTTTCTTTGTTTTTGTTCCCATGTCTCCTGTTCATTTATTTACTACTACTGTCTCTTATTTTTGCATTATAGGTTAAGAAACAATGATCTCAGTTTGGAGGATGTAGAAGAAATGAAGCAACTGGAATCAAGACTGATCTTCTGATTTGTATTACAGTGGCAAAGGACTTTACTTTGCAAGAAAATGTATTTTATTTATTACAGGAATAGTTTCTATTTTTATTTGAGATTTAAAATATGTGTAATAGGGTTTAAAAAAATTTGGATCAGTGTTTTTTCAAGGTTGCAAAATACATACACCTCTTTATTGGGTTTTTATAGGTGGAAGTGGTGTGGCATTGCTTTATACCATAACAAATACTACCTTTTACATCACCAACACAACTTCTACTACTCATAGTAACAGCAGAAGTGTTATTTTTATTTTTTGTTTCTTTATTTTATTTTGTAGTTGTTAGTGGAAAGAGGTGTGAAATTTTACTACAGAATGTAAGACTGTATAGTCTGTGGTTACCGTTATGGAAGAGTTGTAACACCTTCATATCCTTCAGTCAGAAACAGCTACACATGTCCAGTTACATTGTCTTAAGGTTACAAAAAATGTTACATTTGAAGTTTCCATAGAAGGGCAGAGGCAAATATGCTGTTTTGGAGTGGGAAAAAAAGAAAAACAATTTTCTGTATCAGATCAGATGTATGTTTTTACTGTACTGATACAGAAAACTGTCTGGGACATTTACAAAGAGTATTCTTACAGTCCTTGTTGTGCAAGTTAAAAGGAGAAATTACTGACATGACAAGTTTCAATTTTTGTTTATTAAAACTTATCACAGCAGAAAAGTTTATAGAGCACATTTTGTTGGATGTTTTTTTTCTGGTTGTTTGTTGTAGGAATGAGTTTACAACTCTGTGGAATGTTTGGTGGAAATTGGGTGTATTCTGTTTTACACTATATACTATATTTATGCTGTCTATGTTACCTGTTTTTGTCATGTGTGTAAACTGGTTTCTATTTTCTGTCTTTTAATATAATGCTCATTAAGCAGATATGTAATTAAAAAAACATCCTATAAAAAGATAATTCCCATTCTGTTAATCCTGATTGAATAAATGCAGCTAAAGTACTTGAATCAGATTCACATAAGGTGAGAACATTTATTTATTTATTTATTTTATTTAGAACAGTGCATGTTAATGAACATAAATGTAAAAAATTTTTTTTACATGAATGTAAACATGCCAGATTACAGCCAAAGGCTAATTTCCATCTGTTGTCCTTAAACATAAAAAATAGACATAATAATTCATAAAAATTCATCATACATTCATAATAAAAACTCCATCACCAAACTTACACATACACACCATTCTGTTCCCAAATAAAACATTAAAACTATACAACTCATACATGATCACACACTTGATTTGTCCATAACCAGTTTTTAACCTTTGCCTTAAACAAATTGAATGTCGAGCATTCTCTAATGGGTTGAGAAAGACTGTTCCACAGATGGCCACCCTTAACAGAGAGGACGTTCTGCCCAAATGCTGTCCGTCTGTGGGGTATAAACAAGTCTCCTTGGATTGAAGCTCGAGTGGTCCCGTCTGAGCTTTCTTTATGCCTAATGAACTGCTTTAGTGGTGGTGGAGCAAGGGAGTGTAAGACTTTATATATTAAACACAATCTTTTAAGTTTCACTAAGTTATTGAAGTTCAGTAATTTATGTTTTTTTAACACATGACAGTGGTGGTGGGAAGTTGGTTTTTTGTCAAGTAGTTTTAAACTTCTTTTATAAATGTTTTCAATAGTTTTAAGTGTTGTTGGACAAGCAAGTGACCAGGACGTCAAACAATAGTCCATATGAGAGATGATCATTGAGTAAAAGTAAGTTTTTGCAACATTCATATTTAAATTATTACGTATATGATTAAAATTTCGATCATTAAATTTAAGTACCTGGGACACTTTATTTATGTGACTCTTGAAGGATAATGTTGGGTCTATAATGACCCCAAGATATTTAAATTCTGGAGCTAATTCAACCTCTACTGGCATAGTAGGGTGGTTGACTTGTTATATGGTCTCAGTCAAAGAAGGGAAACAGAGAGAAAGAACTGAGTTATGCCAGAATATAAAAACCTGGACTAAAAATGTGTAAAACAGGTCTTATGGACTGATCAAACCAAATGTATTTTTTTAATTTCAAATCAGCAACAGTATATATGCATGAAAAGAGATACGGAGGGAAAGAGGTATAACAGTGAATCTCTACAGCCATCTGTAAACCTTTGCGAAAGCTGTGTTTCAGAGACAGCTGCATTTGAACCAGTGATGTTGGGCATTTTGTCAAAAATGATTATATAAAGAAAACAGAAAAATACTGTCAGATTTAAAATAATGCACTACAATGATCACACGACAATGATCTCAAGCACATTGGCAATGCAGTAAAAGCAGACCTAGATAGAATAACACACCATCAGTCATGGATTGGCCTTCCCAGAGCCCTACTGAAGCATTGAGGGATCAGCTTGACACAAAAGGCAGCCAATATCCAAAGAAGAGCTTTGAATGTCCTTCAAGAAGCCTGGAGAGTTATTCCAAAAGACTGCTTAAAAAACTACAAGAAAGCTGCTTCAGAGAGTTCACCTTGTACTAATTGTAAAACAAAAGTAGTCATGCTGTGTAGGTTAGTCATTTTCTTTAAAAAAAAAATGAATGGTCACAATACTGTGAATAGTAATAGTTGAAACTGAGTAATTCTATATTTTAGAAAAATAGTAACAAGTAGTCAGTCCAAAAAGCAATGAATACAAAAAAAGCCATAACTGGAGCTCAAACTACTGATCTGAGACATGCTTTTCACCCTAAGATGACATGACAAGCAAAATATTTTTAATGGTATGATCTAAGAGTTGTATCTTATTTTGGTTACTGTTTCATGAACAGGCCCCAGACAGTAGTGCAAACACTTGAAATTGCAGCAGCACATCATTCCCCCTTTGTTTTATAGAAATATAGATTTAGGTCACATACTGAACAAACTTGATGGTGCCAAGAGGGAACTGTGGTACTGTATGAGAAAGTCGGCAGTGGCCAAGAAGTATGTATGAAGACAGTAAGACACTAATGAGGTGTGCGGTAGGAGAGACAGATGTGTTTCAGGTTGGGGTGGGAATCAATCAATCAATCAATCAATCAATCAATCAATCAATCAATCAATCAATCAATCAATTTATTCATAAGCACATTTAAAAACAACACAGGTTGACCAAATGGTTGTAAGTTGACAGAAGAGTTCATGGAGGAGTCTGATCTGTACTGATCTGTAATGCAAGTACAGAGCAGGTGGAAGAACCTGGAGAGGTGAAGAGAGGTGTAGGTGAAGGGAAGAGAAATGAAAGTCAGTAGAAGTAAGACAGAATTTGTGTGTGAATGAGAGAGAGACGAATTAGACAACTTCTAAATATGAAGATGCTAGGAGCAGAGATAGTGAAGGTAGATGAGTTTAAATATCTGGGGTCCACCATTCAAAGAAATGCACAGTGCACAAGAGAAATGGAGAAAAAAGCGTATGCAGGCGGGAGTGGGTCGAGGTGAGAGTTGGTGTGAACAATAGTAGCAAGAATGAAAGGGATGATTTACGAAGTGATAGTGAGACCTGCTATTATGTATGGTTTGCAGATGGTGGCAATGACAAAAAAGGCATAGGGCAGAGCTGAAGATGTTAAGATTTTCATTGGGGGAGAACAGAATGGACAAGATTAGAAATTAGTAGATCAGAGGGACAGCACAGGGTTGACCAGTTTAGATAATGAACATGAACAAAAAATGTCAAAGATGGAGCTGTCAAGCAGGAATAAAAAAAAAAAGAAGACTAAGGAGAAGATTCATAGAAGGAGGACATGCAAAGAGTTGGTGTGACAGAGCAAGATGCAAGGGATAAGGTAAGATGGAGCCAGATGATCCACTGTGAGAACCCCTAAAGGGAGCAGCCCAAAGAAGAAGAAGAAATCTCACAGGACCACAATGGAGAGGCTGTATTGTCTTTGACACTTTAAAACTTGGAACATATAACGAACCTGTTTGGTTATACTGAGAAAATTACAAATGATCTCCAACACTTGAGACTGAGAACCTTCACAGACAGATCTCCAGCAATTTTATACTTAAGTACATGATACTATTAATAATGTCAATCTTCTTACTCTTAGGCCATATTTAATTTTATACCAATTTTTTAATTTCATAATTATAGTGTAAAATTGCTTCTATTTAAATAAATATTTCTGAACTGCCTGCAGCTGATGAGCATCATCTGCCTTGGAAGCCACACTCCAACCTAACTACACTTTCTGCCGTCCGTGGGAAAACCCCAGAAAGTGGGACTTGGTTATTGACAAAACAAACAGCGAATCAGCGTTTTAGAAAGAAACGACTAACCAATGTCTGTCAGCGAACACGAGGACGTCATACATTAAGTTTAGTGTGGTCGTCTCCTGTAAATAATATATCTCATAGATGTAGCGATACACTGTATTATTTCACACATTTCTCGTGGAGAATAGGTGTATTTAAATGTTTTTAGTACACTTAGGAAGGTGGCAGTCTTCTGCCAGCCTTCTTGCTGTTGACCGGCTCGCTAGGCTAACTTTAGCGTGATACTTAGCTGGTTAGGATAGTAGCATTAGCTGTCCATTTAGCTAATCAGAGGTTATTACGGGAGCAGTCTAACCTGTTTTCAGAAGCATTTGTCTAACTGGAATGGACTTCGAAATGACAGCCATTTGTAGCCACTAACCGAATTCACGCATATCAAAGGTAAGGTGTCCGTGTTGTTGGCACTGGACGTAAATGACTGTCTGGTGCATTTTAGCTCACTGTACGCTAGCCACTTTCCTCTCTTAAAGGGCCTTTGACTGACAGCTTCTGCCCGGCGACACGCTGCTGATGTTGTCAAAGGAAAATGATGATTAAAGCAAGTCATAGTATCGCTTTGTAGGTGTCATCTGAAAGACCCCGTTAACTCAATGTCACAGCAGGTCAGCGCGTGTCAGTTTGAAATTACTTTCATTTTCAATCTGTGTTGGGTTTTAGCCATGTATGGCGTTAGCCTTACAAAATCTTGTAAAAATGGTCTAACGTTACTCAGGCTCTTAAAAACAACAGCGTATTGACGGAGTAAATGTCGCAGTTCAGTAGCTGCTGTCATGCTTGAAACAATTGACGGATGTAGAAGTATTGTGTGCTCTTGACTCTGTCGGGTGGTTGAAAAATCATATCTGAGGTGTGATCAGGGGAAATCCACCCGACTAGTATCTGTCTTACCCAGAGTGTCAGAATAAGTCAACTGTTTGCTCACTCTCTATTTTTAGAAATTTGAAATAAGTAGTAATTTTACACAAAGTGCTGATTTTTAAATAGAAATCACTGGTCTACTGAATGTAGATGAGAGCACAACAATCTCTCAGAAGAAACCAAAACAAGCGAACTGGATCACAGATTTTCTGAACTCTCAGTGCAGTTAAGACCGTTTTACCAGAGTTAATTTCAGTATGGCTCATCACACATCTTTTTGCATCTAATTAATGAAACTGTTCCAATGTGTGTTTTTTGTTTGTTTGTTTTTTGCTCAATTGTACTTTTAGACAGAATGAGCAGTTGTTCTTGTTAGTTGAGTTCTGATTTGTGCTTTGGAAAATTTCTAGATTAGAAATATTGTTAATGTTATGAATTATATTAATGTTTAACTTATTGTGGTATTAAAGCACATAACCGCAGCTGTCTAACCACATTAATTTACATTGCAGAAATGTAAGCTCATCACTTTCACTTATTAGGTCAAACCTTAAGTGTTCTGGGCGGGGGTTTTGTGGGGGGGTTTTTCCTAATTTTTCTCGTTTCTTCTTAGACCACAGGTCAAGGTTGCCTTGACATTGGAGCTTCTGCCTAGCATGCAGACATGAGCTCTGCCCTGTGGAGCCAGGAGAAGCCCAGTGGGGGCTTCAGGGAGGACTGGCGTTTCTACATGGTTGTAAAGGAGTGTACAGTGGAGAAGCCTCCCCAGAAGACCCTGAGGATTCCCCGTGGCAGTCTTGGCCAGGCCTGTCAGGAGCGCAACAGCCTAGGAAGAACGCTGCCCCCATGCAAGGGGAAGAAAAGTCTCCGTATTCTGGACCAAACCAACGTGGTTTTGAGCCTGGATGAGCGGGACGTCTTGGAGCTGGATGAGAAGTTGGCTGAATTGCTCTTCCCCATTACTAACTGTGAGGAACGGTATGCGCTACTCTGTAACAAGTCACGGCTAGAGCGTGTCCGTGATATTGACTGTGGTTCCAAGGTGCGTGTCCAGCTGCGCTCAGGGGATGAACCTCTGCCTGGTGTGGTCCGCTTCAAAGGCTCACTGCTTCCTGATAGAGCTCTTTCTGGAATCTGGTTTGGAGTGGAACTTCTGGTGAGATCTCTTTCAGTTTTATTCTCATTTTTGCAAAAACATGGTATCCATGTAGATTCTTAATTTGATTTTTGATCTGTTCATGAAAAATGAGATGACCACTATAGTTTAAATAAAATTTAAAGGACTGACAAAATTGTTTAAATGTAAAAAAAAAAAAGTAACAATTTAAATGAGAACATTTCAGGCTTAAAAAAGGTTTTATTTCAGCTTCATTCATGTATCTAATTAATATGAGACAAATGCTTGCAAAAGTAAAATAATCACTAAAACCAATGTATTACTTTTTAGCATGACCTTAAAAAATCTTGAAAACCAGTTATTATGTCTATGTCTGTGTAAACGACTGAAAACTAAATAGGAATAACAAAAAACAGGAACTGTTTCTTGAGTGCTGTTTGAAACCAGGTGATTTTTGCTTGACTCATGCAACTTTTTTTTGACATGATGGCTAACTGGAAACTGTTGCAAATGATTCCAGCAAATAAAACACTTATTCTTCAAATAACTTACTTAATAAGTTACAGAAGCACCACTATTTCCGCTTACATCTCATGGCACTGATTAGTGAAAGTGCTCAAGAATTTTTTTTTAGTTGTGTTACAAACTGAGTATAGATAAGAATGTAGGTTGTCAGTCTAAGTATGTCAGTGTCATTTATATGGTACTGGGAGGGAAAAAGATCCCCGGATCTTCTCCTTACACAAAAGCACTGTTGAATTCTTGAACTGTTGCTATTTTTGGAAATAATGTATAACAAAAATAGCATAGCTAACAATAAAAAAGCTTTTTTGTAGACTTTTTAAACTGTATTGATGACTGTTGAGGGTACACAGCAGTGCTGCAGAAGCTGAATGAAAAGCAAAATATTCACATTTGTATTGCTTTTACAGCGATGATGCCACACATTGACAACTTCTGTTTCAATTCACTTGGTTTAAAAAGCAGTGTGATAATGACAGTTTGTGTAAATATAACACTGAAAAAACAAACTGTAAAGCTTCAATCTTGTGAATCATGCATCTAATGGCTTTGAGTAAAAATGTGGGATTAAATAATGTATATTGCTTGTTTTATTTTCAGATATTTCAGGTTTTATTTAACAGATGTGAAGTTATTAGCTAGTACTTAAACTTCTAAAGGAAGTGGCTATAACTGTTTACCGTTTACACAAGGCTAAAACAGAGATGCAGTGTTTAAACTGGTTCGATTGTAAGAAGATAAGGTCAACATTTTAATTCTGTTCCTTTTAATCTCATCACAAAATCTGAGTTTTTGAACTAGGCTATTCATTCTGGACTGTACATGCAGTACAATAATTAAATACAGTACAAAGGCTTGTTTATTGCAGCACAATGTTGTTTGTATTCTTCAAAGTCCAGCTGCTGTCTTCTTGAGTGGGCTGATGGAGCTAAAGCATTCAAACTGCGCCTCAGTATAGCTGCCTCAGTTAGCATATAAGCTTATGATAAACTTCTGATTTATACTCCTAACTACATAGAGTTCAGTATGTTCGCTTTGCCAGCAGTAATGGTGATTCAGCAGTTTTTCTATCCAAAGAACCTGCCTGTGGATAAAGATGCACAATATCTTATATCATCCAGTGTCTGTACTAGAAATGTTTGCATTTATCATCACAGTAAGTCAAGTCATATTCCTGCTGCAGTAATCGATCAGATGCTCTCACAGCTCTAGGATGTTGACTCACCTTTATTCAAGAACGCTGAGAAAGCCGTTTTGCAAACTGGCCTCCTAATTAGAAGAATAAGTTGCTCATCTCTGTTGCTCCTGTTTTGACTTGCTCTCTAAATTTGACTCATTGTCTTTCCTCTATTTTCCCATCCCAGGAGGAAGGTCGGGGTCAAGGCTTCACGGAAGGTACCTACCAGGGTCGCCAGCTTTTCCGCTGTGAGGATGAATGTGGTGTGTTTGTAGCCTTGGACAAGCTTGAACTGTGGGAGGATGATGATGACGAACCTTTGGGTGAGCTGGAGGTAGACAATATCGGTCTGGTGGAAGAGGATCAAGACTTTCCTCCACTGGAGATCAACTCAAGGGTCCTGGTGCAGACCAGGGAGGGACCAGAGAGAGGCACCATCATTTTTTGTGACCTGCTACCCGGCAATGAGAGCTTGGGGTACTATGTAGGAGTTGACATGGTAAGAATGGTTCCCTTTAAATGGGTTAATCTATTCATAAATGTACACCTGGACAGATGCAGAAACAAGCAATAAAATTTTTTAGTGCTCTGAACTGCTGGTTAGAATAAAGGATCAGTTTGTTCACCTTCCAGTCTGGGGAAAATGCTAAACATTCAACATAATATTCTAAGATCATACAGAAAAACATTCTCTTTTTCTTTTAAGAAGTAAATAATAACGCTAAATCTGGAAGCCCACTGTTATCAGTCAGGTAATAGTAAGTTGAGATGCCTTAGTGCCTAATAATATGTGTTGTATAGTATGCGTATGTGCTATTGTACAACCTTTTCTACAGACTGAGCAATTTTAGTAAAAAAACAAATATATATATATTTTGTCTTTGAGCTTTAGAAGAAGAAAGAAAATGATGATTTCAAAATATAGTGTATTTCCTTTGAATACAGTTCATTCATGTTTGCTGACATTCAGACCATCTATTATCTGTGGTTGCACTACGTCTGCCAGCTATGTCAAACACATTTCAATTCAGTCTCAAGTGGATGTTGCAGTAAACCACTGAATAATAGCCAATTAAAATACCTCCAAATTTGTCTTAAGAAAAATCAGTGCAGTTTCAAGTGTCTCATTGTTTTTTTGTTTTTTTTTACACATTCAGTCAACTATTATAAAGAAATGTGTCAGTATTGCTATTTTGATACAGACTATGGGTAAAGTCTCTGTCAGTAAGAAGTCTGTAAAACTGAGTGATTTAAACTGCTGGCTCAGATAAAATTACCAGTTTAGACATCCTCTCTCATGATGGAATTCTTACTTTAGGACTTGGTGTGAAAATATAAAAAAAGAAAAGGAAAAAAATGTCCTACTCTGCTGCAGTTTTCATGCTTTATGTTTTTTAAATGTTTTAAATGTTCTACCATTTGTCATCATTTTTATCCATAAACAATTTCATGTGGAATTTGCATGCAATTCCATGTAATTATCACAGTTAACTCATGTTTGCTGTACAACTTGCCTGTGTTTATTATTTTCTTTTCTCTGACAGTTACTGCGTAGGAACGCGTCTTGTTGCCTTGGATTGTAGTAGCTGGTATCTATGACTACTGTTGTCAGGCGGGAGTGGTATTGTAGTGATAGAGAGATTGAAATACATAACTAAGGCATTTGACTGCTGATCGTTATCAGCACCACCAGCAGCTGCAGCAGCAGCAGCCCACTCGGTGCATCTGAGCCTCCCACACAAAGGCAAGACAGTCACGCGGGGAGTGAGGTAAAGACTTAGTGCTGTATGACCCAACAGCATGGCAAAGGGCCAGCAGGCAGCTGAGGAGAGCCCACTGCTCTGCCTCACTCTGCGTCCAGCCTCGCCCTGCCTTCTCTAGCTAGTGGCACTGGCTTCAAGCTTATCTTAGGCTATCCCTCTGAAGCATATTACTGGATTCCAAACTAGAGAAGAAGAAGAATACCGTGGTTGTACTTGCAGAGACAGTGGAGCTTTCAGGTGGAGGAGGACCTAAGGTGGAAGATATGGTTAATGTGGAAAAAGATGAGATGAGCATGGTTTATGGTTTATCATAACACAGAGGATCGAGTTTAAACAAAATCTTTAGATAGAGTGGGATATAGCAGACCTTGCTGAACATCAAAAAAATACGAGGAGAAGTACCACGTGTGGCACCACTTTAATCAGTGTTCCAGTGCTGAGGAGCATCTAAGAGGGTTACAAGGTTGTCATGTCTCCAACTCTTTCAGGACAATCCTATCGGGGACTGGGATGGTGTGTTTGATGGAAAGCTGCTGTGTAATTTTGCCAGTTTGGAACACACTCGACTTGTCCCCATCTGTGACGTAATGCCAGGTGAGTTATGTAGTATTTGTTCCTGGTTTTTACTGTGTTTGTACTGTCTAGCATTAGCATTTCTTTTCCTGATAACATTCAGCTGTGCCTCACTTGGACCAGCACTAAGCTGCTTCCTAGCATTCTGAGTTTGTGTTTTGCTTGCAGCGGGAACAGAGAGCCTTTTGTGTTGATGGCTCACTTGTTTTTGAAAGTCAAGTGAGATACTCTGGCTCTTTGTTCCCCACAGTGGAATATTGATTTGCTTATCTGTGCTGCTGTCTGACTGTTCAAAGTTGTATTCAAGTTTGAATAGTCAGGTGACTATTCAAGACTAATTGACATTGAAGAATTTGCAAATTTGCCACCTTTCTTTAAAACCATTCATTTAGCAGTATCTGACCATGGAGATATGTGTTATCTCAAAGTAGAACTACTTTAAATTGTCTCCCTAAACCAAACGTGTTATTTATTGGTTCCCAATTCCTCTTGTTTTGATACTTGACAGTGAAAATGTTACTTACAGCTTGCGGGACAAGTGAGGGGCAAGATAACTTGCAGCTAATTAGAATGCCTTAAGCAGCAGTTAGATGCTCTAGTTAACTGTTTATGCAGTTAACAAATTGCACTGGTCATTAATGTGAATTTCCTCTAATATGGATGTATTTTTGGAATTCACAGAATATTCCATGCAGGACCAAAGGCTCCAAAAGCACAGTTTTGCCCCCAGAGGCCCGGCCAGTGACAAGTCGTCCTCTAGCCAAAGCAAACCAAAGAGCAAAGGTAGTGCACTAAGTTATGATGCACAGCTACCTACATGCATAACCACAGCTTGATGTGCTGATAAATCTTAAAGAGGACTTATGGTTATTTCCAGCTTTGTATTTTTATTCTTGGACTCTCTTAGAGTAGCTGTCTGGTCTAAAATGTAAATGTGAAATAATCCTTTTTTAAAATCTTATCTGAGTCATCATGCAACTCTTCTGTTCATCCACTGAAAAAATGCTTTTAGCTTCTCCTCCCTTTAATCTGTCGTTCTTTTGACTGGCTGTCTTTTCCAAAGAGAAGTTTTGAACAACAGGTGGGAGTGACTTGCTCATAGCCAGCACTTTTTGCCTGAGATGACCATATTAGTGGTCAATAGCGCTCATAAGAATTGAAAATGCTGCCTTAAAATTAATGTTTAAAGTAGTTGAAACCCTGAGCTTAACTGTAGTAACACAATAAAGAAATTAGGGAAACAGTGGTGGAAATAATTATTTCATCCCATGCTGAATTTTTAAGTTTCCTTACTTACAAAGAATTGAACGGTTTCAAATTGTTTGGGGGTTTCATTTTAGTATTTAATTGCCAAGCAAACATGACCATACTTGATAGAGAAACCATTCCTGGCAAGGACAGCAGTAAGTTGTTTAGTGTAGTTGGCCACTAGGTTTGTATACATCTTAGGAGGGATTTTGGCTCACTCCTCTTTACAGAAACTCTCTAAATACCTTAGGTTTCTAGGGTGCTGCTTGGCAACTCAAAGCTTCAGCTTCCTCCACAGTTTTTCTATTGGGACTAAGGCCTGGAAACTGACTAGAAAACTCAATGACTTTAATGTGCTTCTTCTTTAGAATACAGTATAATTTGGTGATTGTCATTCTAGAAGATCCATCAACAACCCATCTTCAGTGTTCTTTTTTTGGGAAGGAGATTCTCGTCCTAGATTTTACAAAACATGGCCCCTCAATACTGTGAAGTTGTCCTGTACTCACTGTTCTGTCAAAACAGTCCCAAAATATAATGTTTCTAACCCTGCGCTTGACTGTGGGGATGTTGTTCTGTGGGTCTTACTATTCCTCCAATCAAAAAGGGCTCAATTTTGGTTTCATCTGACCATGGCACTTTGTTCTGAATCATTTAGATCACATTTAGAAAGCCATACAGGCTTGTAGATATGCCCTCTTGAGCATTAGGACCTTGAAGGCGTTTCAAGATTTCAATCCATTATGGTTTAGTGTGTTATAAATGCTGTTCTTGGTGACTGTGGTCTTAACAGCTTTTTGATCATTAACACGCTGTCTTTGTAGGACTTGCTCTGTCTGTAAATGAAAGCTTTAAATGAGTAAGGAAGAAAGTAAACAGATGACAGGTGTGTTTACCAGAGCTGCTCTACAGTATTTTGATGCAAAGAAAGTCTCAGTCTTAAATGTTGAAGGATTTTAGTCTTCTAGACACAAAGTCTTTTGAGGAACATCCATAGTGTAAATATGTCAGAAAAGATCTTAGATAGACCAGATGTCATTGCTCATGACATCTGGTTTCAAAACCCCAAAATCCTAACAATGCTCATCTTAAACAGGAGTTCACAAGCCAATGGATGAGGTTTTACTTTTATTCTATGGGAATATCACAGTGGGTTTACTTTAAAGGGGCATTCCATCAAATTTGCCAGGTTGTAAAGCCAAAAATATCCTACACATTTCCACTTTTCATACACTATATAAGCCAGTTATGGCTGTCTTTTATTTGTTGCAGATAATAATTGTTGAAGCTTATAATATTTTTAGATGAGTAAAATCAGGGATGATACCTTTGTTTTGTCGGGAAGTCCCACATAAAAGAAAATAATACAGATTGCTTAAGTTGACTTGATGTGAATGCAGTGCCTCTCACCCTGCTCTTCAACTTTTTGTTGCCGTTCATGATTGATCTTTTCCTTAGAGTTGTAGATGCCTGTTTCCTTTGTTCAGTGTTGAAACATGGTGAGAGAAGTTAAAGCACATATACTGGTACAGTGTGCACACGTGCACATTATGCTTATCTCTCTGTACTTTCTCTTTTCATGTACTTGCTGTATTTACAGGATTAGGTCATCAGTGTGGCAGTAGAAGCAAGTCTGAGTTTTACTATACTTTAAATGGCAGCTCTCTTGATCCCCCAGCCCAGCCCAAATCCAAAAGCACATGGTACATTGATGAAGGTAAAAGGGGGAAAAAAAAAGTACTCATGGGATGTCACCATCTTAAAGGCAAGCTACTGTTTACAAACTACATATTAATCTGAGGTACTGCAGAGCTTTAATACATTTACAGTTGCAAAATAAGGGTTTCCATTCCCACATTCCCTCTATAGTAAAAGACATTCACACTCTGGTACTGTGAGTTGCCATAAATAAACGGGTCCATCAAATGTATGCCGTGAAGTACGGGTAATATAAAGAGAATGTTGTAGAATTTGATGAACGACGTTTCAAAGCTGCTAAATGAATACCTCGAGGTACCGTAAGCCTTGAGCACTGGATACTCATTTGATTTATTGATTTAATTCAATTGCATTTTATTCATACGGTGCCTAATCAAAACAACAGTTGCCACAATTTGCTCCAATGTATTGCTGGTCAGAGCCTGTGCTGCATGTAATTTCCCTGCTCTGTCCTGGTTATCTGCAGCTATCCAAGAAAAACTAAAAATGTAAACGAAAGGAAAACAGTTCCAGAGTGGATTTGTTCAAGTGTCTTTGAGTTCCGAGTCATAAATTTTGGGGCAAAAAAAATGTTATGTGATTGATTTTGCAAAAGAAGGATAACTGTGAGGTTTCCCCCCCTTCCCAAGGTTCTGGTAACAAAAAGTAATTGCAACCAGATTTAAGTAAACACTATTTATACAGAGCAATACTATCAAGTAGTTTGCTGCAGTAGCTTGCTGTAAGGACTTTTCCAGTAGTCTTGTCCCTGTTCACAATTTCAGTGTTTCTTTGTGGTATTCTACCTGCATGAGCTATTTGGTGTTTCTAAAGGCTTTTATTGATGCTTTGTGCTGCAAATGACTCCTTACCTTTCTGATATTTTTGTTTTTTGCTACTGATGGTGGTTCAGCACATTTGCCAGCAAAAGCATTAGTAAAATATTAGGTTTGTGGAGTCAGACTTGGCTAATTTTTGTCAGATTGTTGTCTTGTTTATGTGTTTCTCATGGTGTAGGAAAACAAGTTGATTGTTTTTGTTCTTCTTCCACTGCTCGTTTCATCACCAATCATCACTAGCAGTTGTGAATAAATTTTTTAAGAATATTTATTGTCCTTGGATCCAGTGACAGAATCACAAAGTAAAAGAAAATATAAATAAGATTAAAAGACATGCAGGAAAAGGTGATAATGTGCCTAAATATCATGGCAAATTTGGACTAATCATAAGCAGAATTTGCTGTCTATAGCTGTTTGTGATGTTGCCGTGTCATGGCAAAATAATATTTGAAAACCTTCTGGGTTATTTCAGTAATGCATTTAGTTCAGGTAATTTCACATGCTGTTTGAAATTAGGACAGTCACAAATAGCTGATGTGCCATTTTCACAACTGCTTACTCATCCTGTGAATGTGTAATCATTTTCATCTTCCTCAGGGTTACCCTGCATATTTTGGGCCTTTTATGCACTGGTGCTCTCATTTGTATCAAAGTCAGCAGACAAGGTTACACATTTCTGTGGTTCTTTCAGTACAGGAAGAGTTCATTTGGAGATGGACAAGCTTGAAGTTGCATTCTGTCATGACAATTCAGTCAGCACTGGTTATATCGCACTTTTTTTTAATCACTGGTACATTTAAAATTCAGAGAGGCACAATGAATAAACATGTATTTGTTGTTTATTCTCTCTGGATAAGCTATGTTACCACAGTGCAATGGTGTCTGTTTATTACAGAGAAACAAATGTTACAATTTAGAGGATAACAATTTGTTAAAAACATTCAGAGAGGGGCAATGAAACTGTGAGATTGGTTTATGAAGTCACGTTATTAGAGATTGTTTGAGGTTGTTGTGCAGCGGGCACCCTAGGTGGCAAAAGCAATAAAATCCATAGATAATAAATACTGAACTAAATTTTTATAACTAAAATGGCTAAAACCTAAGTGGCCTTCTATTATGTTATGCTCTTTATATTACTCAGTTTTCCATATTGAATTTCAAGAAAACAAATGTCAAAGTCCTCTAACAGGGCTGTGTATATTGAACATTGTAAAGGGTAGTGGGGAATAAATTCAGTAACTTCCCACTTCTGTAAAAAGATGGTGTGTAAAGTTCCACTTTTCAGCTTTTCAGTCATTCAAGTCATTCACTGTTCAAGGATTTGCATGAAACATTATATTTACAGCAGTGGAAATGCAGATGTAAATTGCGGTGGCTTTACCAGAATCTCCAGCTTGCATCAGATATTACATAGTGACTGAACTGTCCTGAACATAGGGAATTCATCTGAAAAGTCCCATTTCACAAACACATGGTTTGAATTAATGGTACAGTATTTCCTTGTGTACTTCATTTCATGAAATATTTGTTCACAACTTGATTTTTTTTTTCAATATTATCAAATAAAGCTGACTCACTGTGACATATGGAAAATCTGTAACTTGATTCTGCCAGTAAATTGATTGAATGATATCCAATTACTTAACCTCATACCACAGCTGAGGGCATTTTCACACCATATAGAATATTGCTCAGCAATGGACAATTGTTTTTTTACAATTGTCTAAAAGACACAGATAATTATTTCTGCTTGCCAGTATCTACTCAACAGTATACCCTTTCACAGATGCCTCTTATTTTGGTATTTCCTTCTCATTTAAATAACAAATATCTGGTCCATTTAAGCTTTTGTTGTTCATTTTCATGTTTTCTTCAGCTTGATCAATGGGTCCAATATTTGAGAATTACTTCTATTATTTTCTTTTTACAGATTGTCAGCAAAATAAATGAATAGATGGCACTACTTTGGCACTCATGTGTCTCAAAGTTCCCTGAACCTACATTTTCAGAAAAAGATGCCATTTACTGCATTTTTACTACAAATTTCTTAGAGTTTGATCAGTAAATAACAGTAAAAATCAGTTCGGTCATGAAAAGACTCTTAATGGTTGATCTCTACTGTTTCCACGTGCTACTGATGTATCACTGATGTGTGATAGCTTTGGCGTCACTTGTGTGAAAATGCCCAAAGATGCTGTAAAAATGGTGTTTACCATGTAGTAATTCATCACCATCTGAAACCATCTGCTGCATGTGGTAAAAATGGAATAAAACAAGCATTTATAGTTTTCCTCCCTAAAGACCGCTCTACAGTCTCTGCCCTACACACAGCCTACAGAATATATTTTTAAAAAACATATTAACTTTTGGGTTTTGTTTTCTCTCATGCAGTTGGGGAGGACCCCGCCAAGTCACTTACTGACACACCCCCTGACTTCAACCAGTCCTCTCCACCATCCAGGGCCCCACCCTCTGGCTCATTGTCCAGCGACAACAAATTTCACTCGCTGCCCTTCAGTCTCAATCGTAAGCCTGGGCCTATTGACAGCATGAGCCATGGACCCCTGTCACTCTCTGTTCAGTCAGTGATGGGAGAGCAATCAGAGTCCCCTTCTTCTGCTGCTCCTCCCTCGCCACGGCCTTCAACACCTCCTCGAGGACAACCAGGTTTGGAGGTGGGGTCTCTGGTAGAGGTGAAAGAGAACCCTCCTCTGTGTGGTGTCATCCGTTGGGTGGGTCTGCCTCCTGGCCTACTGGAGCCTCTGGCTGGTCTGGAGCTGGTGAGACGACACAAAGATGTAAAATTAGGGACAGGAATTAGAGATACTGCTTGTCTTGCCAGTATTATGCAGTATATTAATTTGTTGATGTTTTTGTCCTACCCTTCCCCCATTATTATTGCATTTCCTGTCTGTCGTGAACCTGAGCTCAACTCATATTATTGCCATTTTGCGCATAGTGTAAATATATTGTGCTATCATTGCAAACAATTTGAACAAACACTGCCTTGGTAAATAATATATTGGTAGACAGACAGTATGCATATGGTTAACACATACTAACTGACTTCTATATAGACTAGGTATATGAAATTCAGTATATCAGATACTGAACAGCCACATTATTGTCAAGAAGTACACGATCAGGCAGTCCTTGGTTCCCAGACGTTTGGAGTTAAAGAAAATGTTACTTTTTTAGAGTACATGTTTGTAGGACCTTGCAACAATTTAATCACATGAACTTGTAATTCCAGGAAGAAGAGTGCCCTGGTTGCACTGATGGCACATTCAAAGGCACACGTTATTTCACCTGTCCCCCCAAAAAAGCCCTGTTTGTGAAGCTGAAGTGCTGCCGGCCCGATTCCCGTTTCCCGTCTCTTCACCATTCCTCCAATCCCATAGAGCGCTGCAACTCCATTGGTGAGTCATTTGGAGGTATATCAATAATTAAAATGATTAGTTTAACTAATGGTCTCACAAAATTTGTGCTTACACTTGTACTATGTGTATTTTCTGCAGCATTTGGGGGTTACCTGAGTGAGGTGGTACATGAGAACACACCTCCACGCACAGAAAATGATGGCCTGGATGTCATGGTGGGAAAGAAGAAAGGCATTCAGGGTCACTACAACTCCTGCTACCTGGATTCAACCCTCTTCTGGTCAGTACTTTTTAGGTGTAAGGGTAAATACTTTTTTATCTACAGTATATGAAATTTGTTTTATTGCCCTATGTGCACTTTAATTATCGATTGACTGCACAGAGCCTCACCAGCCTTTGCCTTAAAGCAGTAACTTAATAGATTTTTTATTTTATTTTAAAGCTTTGACCAGGATGAGCTCCAGCTGTGAGCTGACTGGGAGATGGTTATATAGCAGTTTCTGTCAACAGTCATTTTAGGTGAAGCAGTCAATCCAGAATAGTAGAAATTCCTGTAATAGTGCTTGAACTATTGTTGTAGTTATTAAATTCAGTCTGAGGGCTGTAGACAGTAAGGAAGGTCCAAGATTCACATGTGATGCTTAATTAACAAAATGGACACTAATGTAAGTGAACAAATTGTGTTATGTGCATCATATGAAGTTTTACAACTAGGTATCCATGATTTAATACAAATGTTGAAAATGGATATTTGACCAGTAGCTTTTAGTGAATTATTTTTTCAGTTTTTTTGTTTTATTTTTCTTTTTATTCCAGGTTTAGATTAAAATTTAAATGAAACATCTGAACATCTTACTATCAGAAAATATCTTCTTGTTTGCGGATAAACAGCCATCAAGCTAGTTATATTTCCAACTGTGATACTTTTGGGTCTGTTTTTTTTAGTAAACAAAGACAACCATTGTATGGCAATTAGCTAACAGGCAACATTCATTTTAATTCCTTTGGTGGTCCTTTGCAGTTTGTTTTCCTTCAGTTCTGTACTGGACACGGTTCTGCTGAGGCCACGATCAAAGACTGACGTAGAATATTACAGAGAGACTCAAGAGCTGCTGCGTACAGAGATAGTCAACCCTCTTCGCATGTAAGTCTTAAAAGATACTCAGATCCATGTATTTAACTCTTGCAGTATTGTAAGTCTGTGTTGGAACAGTGCTGAACAATTTTAAATTAGAGCTCATACATTTAAATAAAAGAAGACGTTTTTATTCCATCCATCAAAACCTGAATTTAGATGTGAAGCAAACTGCTTCTGAAAAGCTAAACTGTAGTTGTATTTGCTAAACTGTATTGGAGTATTTAGACCACTTTGTTTTCTAGACATGGATATGTTTGTGCCACTAAAGTTATGAAGCTAAGAAGGATCTTGGAGAAAGTAGAAGCTGCTTCTGGATTTACATCTGAAGAAAAAGGTATGAGACTTTTTTTTTTTTTTTTACCTTGTGCTCATGTCTGTGAAGGTTCTCAGTCATCCAGGTCATCGTAGTCAAAGGAGCTTGCAAAGAAAAGCGTCTGGACTTCTTTAAGTTGCTTGAAGACGTTTCACCTCTCATCCGAGAAGCTTCTTCAGTTCTGAAGAACTTCTCGTCTTCAAGCAACTTAAAGAAGTCCAGACGCTTTTCTTTGCAAGCTCCTTTGACTTACCTTGTGCTCATTATCATGGGTTTGGAAATTGATATTGGAAGTTGTCTCAATTATTAGTATTCTACTAGTAGTCAAAGGAGCTTGTAAAGAAAAGTGTCTGGACTTCTTTAAATTGTTTGAAGGCGTTTCAAATCTCATCCGAGAAGCTTCTTCAGTTCTAAGGTCAAATGGTGGGGAGTCCCAGATTTAAACCTAGTGGGAGTATCCCCCCCACAGAGGGACAAAAGGACCCCCCTGACGATCCTCTAATCGCCTGAGCCAAGGTGTAAAAATGGGTGTGGGTCCCAATCAGCCAGGGTTTTGGGTGAGCTCATTGTGAAACCTGGCCCCACCTTATCATGCGAATTCCTGAGGTCAGATGGCCCAGGATGTGAGTGGGCGTTAAGGCGTCTGGGGAGAGAACTCAAAACTGGATTATAGATGGCAGAGAGTTGGTGTCGTAAACCACCGCCTCTGTTCAAAGATGGTCGCTCACAGTGGACATAGATGGCTTCTTTCACTCCTCTTTCAAACCATCGGTCCTCTCTGTCCAAAATGTGAACATTGGCATCCTCGAAAGAGTGTCCATTCTACTAGTATTGCTTTTGTGTCTGGCTAAGGATGTAGATTTTATGTGACAAATTTCAAAATAAATGCTATAAAAAAAGAAGACACTTACATACCAAATCATTAATATACTATATATACGTACACTCATAGTTTGAACAGTTTATGGTGGCATTTGTGCAGAAATATTGCCTCAAAACTCATTTCAGTTAATTTTGCATTGCAGATCCTGAGGAGTTCCTCAATATCCTTTTCCATCACATACTGAGGGTGGATCCGTTGCTCAAGCTAAGGTAAAGGCCAAGTAACTTACAACTAAATGTGAAAATCTGTAAATTCCAAGGAAATACAGGTTTATGTAATTTACTTTTTTTTTTCAAGATTAAAAAAAACAAATACCAACAGAAAATACCCAAACTGATAGGTTTTGTAAAATTAAAATATTTTACTACTCCAAAAGTGACTGTCTCAAACACCAAGAAGAAAACTGATTAAGCCATGGAGAGAATGTATGCTCACTGGCCACTTCATTAGATACACCTTGATAGTACTTGGTTAATATACTATATACATTTTGAAAAATTCTTCCAAGATGTTGACTTGTTTTGACATGATATCAACAATCTTCATGCATTTTTTGTCAGCTAGACATCCATGTGAATCTTGTAAACTTAAAAAAAACAAAACTTATCAGTAATATTCTATTACCCAGTTTTGATGAACCTTTGTGGATAGCAGCATTGGTTTCCCATTCTTAGTGACAAAAGTGTTACCTCTAGTGTTGTCTAGAACTCTAGGCTACCAAGGTACGCTCTTCTGCATACACTGGTTTAAACAAGTGGTTATTTGAGTTACTGGGTCCTTGCTATTAGCTTGAAGCTAGGGATGCAACAATACCAATTTTTTCAAACCGGCACTGTCTCGAGCTTTCGGAATAATAAATAAACACTTCTGTTTGGAATAAAATAAATACAAATTAGGTTTGAGAATAAAATAAACTTTTCAATTGTTGCAGAGTTTCCATATTGTAAACAAACAAACAAAATAACGAAAGTATTTGGCATTGACGAACGAACTCCCCATCTGGATCATCAGTCCACTTTGCCGTTAAACCAAGGACTGACATCGCGCACACACTGCTTGTCTTTACCTCTTTAGAAAGTTTTGGCACCATTATCTCCCTGATGTGTGGGCGGCTGGGAATTTCATATCGCAGCTTGAGTATGCTGAGAAGAATCCTATGTTTTCCACGACTGGCATTGGCTGGTCATCCAGAGCGATAAAATGAGCCTCTGTTATTTTAACTGCCCGTGGATTTTCTCTTGACATTTTTCATCGCTTTTCCAAAACCTGAGTTAAAGTTGGCTGTTTTGGTCCACACTGACATTTTGTTTAGCCTAGCTACAGCAGCCTCCAGTTTCTCTTTTTTTATCTGGTGCTGCCAGTCTGACTCGTCTAACCCTGTGCCTGTTTAGCGCGGGATGTCCCCCTAGTGGCCAATCTAAAAAACTACAACAAAAATGACAAGCCACCCTCTGATTAATGAAATAAGTTAGTATCGGTTCATGGTATCGGTTAACTTTTACGAGTATGAGTACACACACATTTTACAGTATCGGCCCCGATACCAGTATCGGTATCGGTGCATCCCTACTTGAAGCAGTTTCATCTGACCTCTGACATAAGTTATTAGTCCTTTATTTAACCAGGTAAAAAATCTCATTGAGATTAAAAATCTCATTTCCAAGAGAGACCTGGCAGTGAGGTATTGTTATCCAGAGAACTGATTTTCACTGAATATTTTCTTTTTTTTTTCCAAAGAATTCTCTGTAAATTCTAGACGTTGTTGTGTGGGTAAATCCCAATAGAGCCATAGTTTCTGAAATACTATGACCAGGCTGTCTGGCACCCACAACCATGCTATGCTCAAAGTCATTTAAATGACATTTCTTAAACAAAAAACATCCAGAAAGCACCATCCCTCCATCTAAACAGTCTTTAATTGCTAAAACATGTTATTACTTTGCTTTTCGTAAAGAATTAGTTAGGGATGGTAATAAAAAAAATTCAGTACTTTTCACACAAAAATAATATTAAAGGTTAGGGTTATGATGTGCCATAAAGAACTTCCCCCTGATTATCAGTGCATTACCAGACAGTGGAAATATAGTCACAACAGCACTAAACCATGTGTCTAAATCTGTAATATGTAAATTTATACCACAGTTCTTGACACTGGAACCTTTATGGGTTACAACATGGGCAAAGTGGTTGGACTGTGGGAATTTTGTTTGACAGACTGAAAGCTAATGTTGCGGTTTTATTTACAAATCTTTGAAATTCCGATGAGCAGACTATATGACTTAAAGAGTTGGATGTCATCATTTATGACTGTTGTTTTGCTGTACATGAATTGTTAAGCTGTGTCATTACAAGTTGCCGAACTTGGAATGAATGCTACTGACAATCTTTAATCTGATTTTACAGTCTGTCAGAGACATGCAGATATAGTGAAACAAATGTTAAATTTTGAGCTGTTAAATGTCAAACAGCCTGATTTTAAAAACATGTTAAAATTTTCTGTTTATGTTGATCTTTCACCTCCCGCTCATATTTCACAAATTCTGAGACTATTTTTACTTCTTTTATAAATTGTTACAAATATTGGTACTGGTATTTTTCAGCTTGTATACCGGTAAGTAAAAATTGCTCTTTGCTGTATCATTTTTTAGGAAAAAGCGCACAGTTCATGAAGAGCTTCCAAGACCTGTACACAATTAGTTTTTCCCTTGAGGAAGGAAGATCATTGAACAAAGACTTTGCTGTTGTTTTCTAGGTCAGCAGGTCAAAAGGTCCAAGACTGTTATTTTTACCAGATCTTCATGGATAAGAAGGACAAGGTCGGAGTTCCCACCATCCAGCAGCTCCTGGAATGGTCTTTCATCAACAGCGACCTAAAGTTTGCAGAGGTTTATTTGAATTATTTTCAAAAGTTTGATATTATAGTGCATTGACTGTTTGAAAACTTTTTTTTGCAAGTCTAAAAACATTTTATATACTAATTAATTAATTTTTTTTTTTTTAAACATTCAAAGAAAAAAAGAGTTTGAATTAAGAGGTTGTAACTGAAATATTACATTGGCATGTACTTATTTATAAATGTTTTTGGAGTGTTTAATTTACTTGACCAGAAACGTTTTTCAGTTTTACTCCAGCATGTGCTATAGAAGTTGCACCTTTCCTTTAAAATAAGACATATATTTCCAGATATTAACGATTACACAGTTTATACCGTATATTATGTATTTAATATCCTCTTTTTCTTTCCTGTTGTTGGAAAGACTTCCTCTTATTCGTCTGTAGCACGATAGTCTCAGTTCCTATTTTATGACTTGGACATTTATAGACGACCACCTATGGGTTCTCTTTCTCTGTTAGGCTCCTTCCTGCCTAATTATCCAAATGCCCCGCTTTGGCAAAGACTTCAAAATGTTCAACAAAATTTTCCCCTCCTTGGAACTGGACATCACAGATCTTCTTGAAGACAGTGAGTAGCTAATATTTATGTCCAGTCTAGGTCTGTAATGTGCTGGTCAGTGGTGATTCAAAGCTGTATGTGGCATTTGGTATTGAATTTCCACTCAGTTGTCACTTCAGCTCAGCTGAGATAAAGGAACCAATTTTTCTTGCTTTCCAGTCTGCTTTCAATTTTTTGAAGAATTTAACTTTATCACTGCCAACACACTATACCAAAGGTTTGTGTTTTCTTATCCAGCTCCAAGGGAATGTCGTATCTGCGGAGGCCTGGCTCTCTACGAGTGCCGAGACTGTTATGAGGACGGGGACATCACTGCTGGCAAGATTAAACAGTTCTGTGAAAAGTGCAATACACAGGTAAATAACTCAAGGCGTTGTTGCAGCATTACTTCAACCAGAAACAAGTTTTAAAGTCTATGCCAGAATCAGCCATTTGGTGGCGCCAAATCCAAAGAAATCCTAGTGGTTCAGTGTTAAGTTTAACAAACTCTTTGTATTTATTTATTTATTTTTTCAAATAATTTGTATGGCAGTAGGATTCCTGGAAGACTTTTGTTTCCTCTAATCTCCTTTATATATTTCTTAAATAACTGTGGAATATTTCTAATAACATGTTTAACATCTTTTGTTTGTCACTAAAAGGCCAGTGTAACAAATGGTGTATGACGCGGGACATATGTGCTTGTACTGATTTAGGTTCACCTCCATCCGAGGAGAAAAGCCCATCGACACGGCAAACTGTCCATTCCCAAGGAGCTACAAGAAAGTACAGGCCGTCAGGGCAGTTTTCCCCGCCAGAGGATGGAGCTGTTCGCCGTGCTGTGCATCGAAACCAGTCACTACGTGGCCTTCGTCAAGTATGGCAGCGCAGATTCAGCCTGGCTCTTCTTCGACAGCATGGCCGACCGTGATGGTGCGTGTGATGGCCTGTTGATGTCGTTTTTGTAAATTTTGACTGAAGTTACTACCATTTAAAAAAAACAACAAAAAAAAAAACATCTTCTTTGTTTAATGTCAAAACTACGACCCACAATAAGTTAAAAACTATTTATACAAATAAGCAAACAATTGTTTGTTAAGATGCCAAGAAATATTTAATTACCCTCTAGTGCATAAGCTGCTATGTAGCATTTTTGTTGCTTTCTTATGAGATTGTGCTACTGTTCACTGGTAACTTGATAACAGCTTTATAGTTTCACCTTTTTTTTTTTAAGGACGTCGTTGTAAAAAATCAACTAATAGTGATTGCATTTAATTAAAATTGAAGAGGTATTTTAGTCATGACCTAGCTTTGTTGTGTCCATTCTGCTGTCTCTAATGACCTCGCTTGCGATTTTTCAGGAGGGCAGAATGGTTTCAACATCCCGCAAGTTTCTCCCTGTCCGGAAGTGGAAGCCTACCTGAAAATGACCCCAGAGGAGCTGCACACCCTTGATCCCAAAAGCATCCAGGGCCAGGCCCGACGCCTCCTGTGTGATGCTTATATGTGCATGTACCAGAGCCCGACGATGAGCCTGTACAAGTAGAACCCTCTCCCAAGAACCCTACCCTCCTGCTCCTTAGTCACTCCACCTCCCCAAGGCAGAAAAGTTCCAGGAAGACCAAAAATTAAACTAAAAGAAGAACAGCTGCCTGCCAGTAGGGGCACTGTCCAGAATTAATCCTTTCCCCTCTTACTCTCCTCAATGCCTGTTTGGTTCTGGAGGCTGGAGAGATGGAAGAAAGGGGGAGAAGCCTATTTGCACTGTGCATTAGTTGAAGTGTTGTGTTCTTCATGTAGTCCTATGTAGCTTCCCTGTGTCTCACAGCTGAGCATTGGTAGTGGATGATGAAGCAAATGTAGGCATTATGAGGAATCACTCCCTGTTGAGGGAGGAAAGAGATAATGGGCGGGAGGGCATGTTGCGTTGTAGTGACTGACAAAACATGTGCAACAAAAACACAATGAACTAGTGGGAAGACCTTGCTCACCTCATTTACCTTAAGAAAAGAGGAGTCTTGCTATTCTTAATCACTGAAAATGTTGGGCGCTTTCCATAACGCACATTAAGGAAGTAATGCAGTGTGCAAATCCTCATCCAACCTGTACGCTTCTGTGTAAAATACCTAAGTAGCATAGTCTTGGTAGTAACATCAACAGTATAGATGTCAACCTACTGTGCAGCTGCATCAAAACCAGACTCTTTGCTCTTTGTGAACAGGTTTGCATAATTTCCCATCAAACTGTGTAAGTGTCTTTACAGTATGTTTTGCAGAAACAGATGTAGCCATTGTAAAAGTCTCACGTTTTACTGCATACTTGCATAACTAATGCTGCACCTTTTACATCATCCCCAAGCGAACCTATCAGGAAACATTTAGGTTTTGTTTTTTTATTTTATTTTCCTCCCCATTTGAAGTCACAGTGAGTGCTAATTTGTCGGTCGGGAGACATCGGTTTTGTGTTACAGAATACAAATTTGCTCCTCTGCTCTCGTTGTAAAGAATGGTCTGCATTGCTAATGCAGTGTAGATGCCAGATACATTCATGGAGGGGGACTTGTACAATGGCTGCTGTTGTAAAGCTGATTGGTGGAGCACTCCATGCATTCATAGGGTCAATGAGGTGAAATACTGGAAAAGTCTGACTGTTTTCTTTAAGGTAAGTGTGTGTGATGTGAAGAATTTCATATGCAGTGTTTTTAAGTCTGTCACTCATTGTGTTGATGAGTAAAACTAAATTATGTTTTATGTTTACAAAACCTTTTCTCTGCCCATCGTGGCGCATTGGATATCCTATGATTTAGGTGAAGCAGGTATTGACTCTCGCTGCCTTTAATGAAAGTATAACTTGCAATATTTCCATCCAGGCACAAGATAACAAAACAGTTGTGATCAAAATATTATTATTTATTGTACTTTAAACATATTACAAACTATTCTCCCTTTCTAAGAAAAAGAAACAGGGTTCATGAAAGTGTACGTTTTGGGTACTCCTTGTCCTCTTACTCTATATGAAGTAAGTTTTTGTCAACAGCAGCTACTACTGAATGTTCATAGTGACACATGGAACAGTTAACAGATGATGGGAAATGAAGAGGCACAAGGCTGGTAACCTTGACGCATCAATGTATGTAAAGAAAAAAATAAATAAAAAGATGATCCTTGATTCCATTATATTCCCAAAAACCAAAAGCTTACCAATCTAAATACAAAGTGATTGTTTTTTATTTATATATATATATATATATATATATATATATATATACATATACACACACACACACTTAATCACACCTTAATAATCATGGATTAGGTTGTGATTATTAGGTGACCGTATAAGGACAAATTTTAAAGTACCTCCCACCTGACAACTTCCATTTTGGTCTGTGGTCGTTTCCACTGTTGCAGGTATTCTGACACCTGTGCAAACTTTTTCTGCACTGCTGGAGCTTATCACTGATTGGAGCCTTGTTCTCTATGAGAGAAGTCTCAGAGCAGAGATTAGGATTGAGATTATTTTTTTTCCTCTTTCATCTGTACAGTGTAGACATATGTAACAGGTGGAAAATTTATGTCAGTGATGTTCCTGTAAATGTTAAAAATAAAGCCCATTTTGAAGGGTGAAATGTCAAGTCTTGTGTATTTTGTGCCAGTGTAGGAATTTTTCTGCAGATGCTGTGTGGTGTTGGAGCGAATTTGCAAGTTTTCCGGTTGGTATTTCAGCCATGTAGTCACTAAGGGTTTTTAACTTGGCACATGAATAAGTAGATCTTTATTTATTTATTTTTTTAAATGTGTCAAACTACATTAACAAGAATAAATGAGGCTAATGCGTTTTTTGGTCTTCATTTGCAGCAGTGATGCTGAAGCACATGGCAAGTTATAGCATGATATATACTTTTTATTTTATGTTTGCCTATTAATTTGGGAAGAAATAGATATTTTTAAAATTAATTTTCATGCTAAACATTTTTTTTTAATTTAAATTAAAGTGTATATAAAGCAACTCAGATGCAGCTAGCTGGCTTCATTATAGACTTTATCATGCCCAGGCTTTTTTGGGCTGGGTAGGAAATCATGGTGCTAGGTTTAAACTGACAGCTATCATTCCATGGCACAGATGTGATACTACTTTCTGAATCAGATGAAAACTCACTTATGTCAGGCTAGTGTAGTGCAAATGCACAAACACTGATTTTAGTACCTGTAGCTTGCATCTCATCTGCCATTAACAAACATGAATGTCAGTATCTATTTTCTTGTTCAGTGTTATTACTTTTAATTAATTTTTATTTTTGCATTTATTTATTTTAAAGGCATATAGGTATGAATCCCCACAGATCCCTTGGTGTATTCATGACTGTTTAAAGTGTGTATTAACCCCGCATAGAAAGATCAGTTTCTTTACTGACAGGATTACTACCATCATCCACTGACATATAAACATTTAACAACAGTATGATTACAGCCTGTTATTGTTACGGGAGAATGTGAAAGATTAGTTATAGTCTGTTTTGAACACTCGGTTGGTTGCAGTCTTCTAGCTGCCCTAATATGCTCAGCTTAAGTCTACATCGGTGACCCAATTCCCCAGACGACCTCTGACAAAATGATATGCCTGGATAAAGCAGCATGCATTATACATGCATCTCCACCCCGGACGGGAGGCCTGTTCCACACCTTACCCTGTTTAGTTTTTAGTCAAACTTGAAACCAGCTTAGCAAGCTGACTTCAGAAGTGCCAGATAAGTATTTGTCAACAGAACAGCTGGCGCACAATGCCCTCTTGTAGCTTTATGCCACAGCATATGCCAGCCGCTCGTAGCGTGTGGTAATTTAGCCGGGGCTGGTTCTACGGGAACAGATGGGCTCAAGTATTGTTATTCTCTCTCCAGCTCAGGGCCCCTGGGGGGAATCACTAAATAAAATCAAAGCAGATGGACCTCTCTGGGCTAGGCTGTGTTTATGATAAACAGTCAGTAGAACCAGTGTCCATCTAACACCTTAACCCCACCCTCCACACAAACTAACAGCAAACAGGATTACAGTAGTTTAACCTCACCTGCTTTGGTCTTAAACTTTTGATTCACCGAAAAACAGCAGTCAAACCCAAACAAATAGAAGGGTTAGGAAAGAGCTAAATTAGGACTTGCCCCATCCTGTGGAGAGTTTCAACAATTTCCATAAACCACAAGTCATTCTTTACTCACTTGACCTTAAACTTTAAAATTCTCTCAAAACAGAAACTCTTATTTTGGTGCTGGATTAGAAATGTCTCACTAGCCTGTTCTTTCTCACTGACAGAGGACTGTTTTGTTCTTTTATAACCTTGCCAAGATTTCATTGCTGTGGTTCTCACATCCACGCCATGGACACAGGCCTTGGTGGCAGCATGGGCATCTTAAACACCATCTCATAAGGTAATCTGGTGTCCCCTGTTGTTATATGGTGCACAGAAATGCAGAAGAGTTCTCACTTAGCATTGAAGTTCGAATCTACTTTCATTCCCATGGGAAAAAACAGCTATAAACAAAAGAATCCTATCAGTGCAGAAGGAAGGTAAATGTTTGCGGCCATTCAGACAACAGGAAAGCAGTGATTTCCGGCACTAAAGATGAAAAAGAGTGGAGCATGAATGGTTTTAAGCCAATCAGTCCTAACTCAATATACCACTTCAGTGTTGTTTTAACTCCATCACGGTAACCGGTTTTATTTAGTGTCTTCAAAGGTCAGTTTCTGATGAAGTCAAAGTAGTGTAATCAACCTAAATGTTTATTGCCAGAAGTATTAACTCAGCAGTTACTCAGTCACTTTAAGTTATCTTAAAATCTTTTCTTTAGTTTTTTTTCCCCCCAAACTTTTCTTCAGGCGTCCAAAGACAGTTATTTTTCACCATTACCCAGATTGTTTTTTCTTTTCCGTGGACACGTGCCTCTCTAAAATTACACTCAGACATTTAGTAGATCTATCAAGTCAATTCATCAGCTGAGAGATGCAAGTCCCTCTGGCTTGATTGTTGTCAGGACACAAAATTAGCATTTCTGTCTTTTTTTTTTTTTTTAAAGCATCGATTGCAGCCTTCCATGTTTCATCAAACAACATTCTTTAAAAAAAACACCACCATTTCTTTAAAATGCCACTTGTGGTATAAAGAAATGTGGAATTAACATTTTCATTAATCACTTTTTGAATCAGCAACAACATTCTTACATACAGCACATTGGCCACGATAGTTGTCTTTTGTAAAAAGATAAAACTACACTTATAGCCAAATACTCCATTTCACCTTTTGATGTCTTTCCAGTAAAACATGTATCATTGCTTCTTCTAAACTGCTGTTGTGTTCTGTATTGTAATCTTAACATTTATTCTCATCTAAGTAACACGTAAGTTGTTCTCTCTCATTTTCAGAAAGGACCTGGTCGCTTGGATGAAGAATTAATTGCCTCTAAAGCAACAGCTACCAGATGTTGTTGGTCCTAAGAGCCAGGTGTGGATAAATTGCATATGCAGAATGTGTGTAAAATATTTAAAGTCGTATCTTTCACTTAAGATGTGAAGTGTTTTTATTGCCCATCACTGCTTTGAGTATGGCGAGAGGAAAGGCCGGCGGCCCCCCTGGGCCCACCACACTATAGCGAAGCACGTATGGTGTTAAGAATACGGCTGGTGAAGCTGAGAGTGAGACTTGGCATGGCTTTGTGTTTGGTGGAGTTGGTGCATAGAAGGGTGTGTAGGTGGAGGTTGTGGGGGTGGGGATCCTTCCACCTGTTCACCCTGTAATTCGCTCCTGGCTGCCACCTTTAACACTGCATTATTTACAGGTGCTCTCTTGATGGAGACACAAGCTGCTGCCTGCTTTAAATATGGATATGTGTGTGTGTGTGTGTGTGTGTGTATGTGCAAACAATGAATGCGTGCACACTATATGTGTACGCCTGCTTGCAAAAGAGTGAAATGAATTCATTTCACTAGTAGATTTACTTGTAATGCTAATATAATATAATACATGACAACATGTCAAGTGCCAGTATGAAAAAATGAGACACTAAGTACTGGACAACAGTCACAGTAATAACACCTGGTGATGGCAGTGGAGCATTTTGCAGTAACCTTTATTTTTGGAGAAAACAAACAATCCTTAATAATGCTCAATTTTTTGTGATATTCTTATCAATAAAAAAGACAAACTTTAAAATGGGATTAGTCTATTAAAATGCTAAAAACACTGTTTTTGACTCATGCAAAGTTGAAGATGCACGGTTTTCAGAGAGCACACGCGTGCATGCTCTTTCCCCATTGCCTCTGCAGGTTGCACATTGTGGAAATTGAAACCTGTGACCTTTTTGCTATCAGCTCTGCCTACTGTTTGCTGTTCTTAATGTTAACCTTGACCCACGTGATAGCATTTAGTTACTGGCCATGATTTCATATGAATTAACCCTTAATTATATAAGCGCAGTGCATATGGAGACTGACACCAGACACACACAAGGCATACTGCTTCATTGTGAACTACGTGTTGTCATCCACTTTGTGTAAAAACGGGAATATTAAGGTTTTTTTTATGTCACAATCCACATTATGGTTTGTGTCAGTAAACCACATCCTGCTTCCTTTTGTACTCTTATTAACCCTTTCCTCTCACAACCATAGCAACAATTAGGTAAAACTAGAAAGTGCATTTTCTGAAGAAACTGCAGTGTGAATGCTTGAATCTGAATGTATGCACTGAAATGAATCAATTGCTGAATTTTAAGTTATACATTTTGAATAAGATGAAAGATACAGAAATTTTCACCTGAAAACCAAAGTGCAGAACTTTTGAAAGCTGATGTTCACACAGAAGAAGTTGGAAAATAGCTGAAAATGTTTTAAATGTAAATTAGAAAAACCTAAGTAATGAGAAAAGAAAATTTAGTCAGAAAACATCTGAATGAATATTAAAAGTTCATACTCTTTGAATCACTGAATGACTAAAATGTGATCCCTCCACTTGGATCCACACAGTTTAAAAAGTTTACATCCCTGAGCTTTTAAAGAGACGGTGTTGGAAAGAGAACAACGATGGCGACGTTTTGAGGGTAAAATGATGGCTGTAACACTGTGGACACAGCAGCAGTTGAAAGAGAAGTGCTTAAGATGAATCTTGGCAGAGTGAGAGAGAGCTCGTTAAGCAGGCAGGTGTGAGCCTGGTTGCTATAGTGACTGCACCCAATGGCTCCATACACACGTACACAGACATGCACCTCACTTTTGCTGCTTAAAATGAACAGAAAAGTCAGGCCGAAACAAATTGTTCCCAAATGAAAAGTACAAGTCGTATTGACAAAATTCTTTCACCGTGCGTGGCAGCAATGTCTAGTCTATCGAATTCTCAGTTTTCATGCCTGTGGACTTTATTATATTGGCGTGGTGACAGTGGAAAGACAGCCTGTACTTCTGATTTTCAAACAAACTTTCTGAGCCATTTTAACATTAGAGTCTATGGAAGAGTTGGAAGGAGGAGGCTGTGCATTGGTGACATTTATGAAAGAACCATAACACCTATTATAATAATAAACACATTAGATGAAAGAGGACAGCGATGGCTACGTTTTGAGGGTAAAATCAGACCTGTAGAGCAAACGCTGCGGACACAGCAGCAGTTTTAAGAAAATATTTTAAGATAAATTCCCCCCCTCCTCTCACTCTAGCAGTTGAGCTGTCTCACTCTAGCGGCAACATTCCGTCCCATACACACCCATTATAAACTCTGAAACGGCTGAAAAAAAAAGGATGAAACTTAAACTGGAACTGAAGAAAAAGTATAAAAGATATTGAAAAGATAAATACAAGCTGAAAAGTTCAATGTCTTGACTTCGTTTTAAAGTTTTTGAATGGTGTCTCTAGGTCAACATATGTGGAAGTAGTTAGAGTTGAAAGAGGAGTAAGTTGAATGAGAATTTGAAGATCCTCCCTTTAAATTACATGGAAAATTTTTGTTGAATACAGTTGAATAATTTAAAAAAACACATAACAGCCAAAAATGAGAAAAATACAAGCACACATCTCCAAAAGAAGAGGAATCTAATGGTGCTTGAATGGTTTTTCTAAGTTGAATGGTGATCAGTGTTGGTCAAGTTACTTGAAAAAAGTAATCAGTAACTAATTACTGATTACCTCCCCCAAAAAGTAATCCCGTTACTTTACTGATTACTTATTTTTAAAAGTAATTAATTACTTAGTTACTTTTTAAAAACACGATTTACAACCTGAATAGGTGATAAAGCGATAGATCTTTCAGCCCAATTCTACTTTTTCTACATAATCCATCATACAAAATGTAATCAAATGGAAAGGTCCCTTTTTAAAACTTGTTTTATTAGTTTTAATCTTTTAACTTTATGCATCAAGCAAAAATTTAATTATATGCAACATTCTCTGACTGGAAGAATTTTGTTTAATATTTAAACCTATTTTCTGCATATTCCAGCACATAATTTTTTTTTAAAATTTTTTTGTGTTTACACTCACTCTTTCAAATAGATGAAAGTAAAACACAGCAGAAAATAAATAAAATGAAAGACTAGCGGTCCTGTTGCTCTATTTTCACCTGTAAAGCAGGAGTGGGGCAGGCGGAGGTTTACCCTGGTGCAGGTGTGCCGCGGCGGTCAGTGGAGGAATCCGCGAGTTTCTCTGTGAGTTTCCCATTACGTCGTTGCGCACTTGGTGCTTGCTTGGAAGTTTAGGGGGGTTTTTTTGCTGTAAAAAGAAGTTTTCTTCCCACGCACAACGGACACTAATGTTTTTGTCACTTTTTATGGAATCAAACTCAAAGTAAGGTCAGTACTTCCACGCTTTAAACGCTGCACGCTCATACTCTCTCCTGCACTCGATATATTATCCATTGTTGATCTGCACACAGCTGTTGTCACGAACGTCGCACTTGCTTACGTCACTGTCATGAGACATTCTCTTAAAAAAATCACGGTTTTAGTAATGTAGTAACGCAGCGTTCCTACGGGAAAGTAACGGTAATCTAATTACCATTTTTGCAATAGTAATCTCTTACTTTACTCGTTACTTGAAAAAAGTAATCGGATTACAGTAACGCCCATCTCTGATGGTGATAAAGGAAATAGCATACAAAAAGCGGGTCTACTCTGTGACATCATAGAGGTGCAGATGACATCAAAGGAACTCCACATGACAGACCTTCAAAACCCCTTAAATAGAGGTTGTAACCTCAACTCTTTTCATTGTTGTTTTTCAGTTCGGAGCTTATAGTTGCAATTCTCACACGTCTTGACAAAAGGTTTTTAAAAGTCCCTGAAGTCATTGCTGTGATATCATGCTTGGGTTATCAAAGAAATACTCTTCATCTTCGATGAAGACCATCATTAGAATGATGAAGGCTTTGAGCCTAAAAGATGATCCAACCCAACAGCCAGTGTCTACAAGCCAAGTACGGAGCAGTTTCTCCACTGGAGTGCAAAGTCCACCCAGTGTGATGAAACTATCATTGGTTGATCAATCTGCTTTAACTAGCAACAAACTTGCATCAAAAAGAAAGCGATCTGAAGTTGAGGATCGACTTGATGACAAAAGAAGCTTCTCCACAGCAAAGAAGCAACGGCGTTTCTCTAAAGAGAGACCCTGCAGTCACACTGAAATGAGCAAGACACAGAAGAGGGTACCTAACATATGGATCATCGGCTCAAGTTACATAAAGCGGGGAGAATGGGCAGCACGCCACGAGTTTGGAGAAAACTTTGGACTTGATGCCAATGTTCATTGGTTTGGAAAAACAGGGATGCGCTGGGATGGCGTCCTTCTTTGTTTTGATGCAGAGTTGATGTTCAGAAAGAGTCCACCTGATATTTTGGTCATTCATGCAGGCGGGAACGACTTGGGACTCGTATCCGCCCAGGAACTTTCCTCTGCAATGACTAAAGACTTGACTGAACTGCATGCAAGGATCCCCTCCATGACAATCCTATATTCCTGCATCAACGAACGCCAAATGTGGAGGTACAGAAATCCAAAGTACATGATGGACATGGGCGAAAAAACTGTAAACTCAATCATGAGAAAGGCAGTTCATTCCTTTGGAGACTTCATCATTGAACATCCCTCCCTGAGATATTATGACGAAACCCTATTCGGACAGGATGGAATTCACTTCAACAAGAAGGGAAATGAAGTGTTTCTGACCAACATCCGCTGTGCCATCGAGAAGATCCTTTAGAACTTGTCTCACAGAAAATAGACTTGAGAAAACGCACGACCTCTGGCAAGCCCAACCTACCATCTGACATCAGGAGCTCTATCAAAACTGTCTTTATTTGATTACTTTAATGTAGTCAAATAAAAATGAGTACAAATCTGAACACTTAAAGTAAACTTCATTAAAATAAAACGATAAATAGATAAATACAAGCTGAATAGTTCAATGTCTTGGCTTCGTTTTAAAGTTTTAATGGTGTCTCTATGTGAATGTATGTGGAAGTAGTTAGAGTTGAAAGACGAGTAAGGTGAATGAGAATTTGAAGATCCTCCCTTTGAAAATTTTTGTTGAATAAAGTTGAATAATTTAAAAAATATAAATGTTAAAAATGAGAAAAATACAAGCAGTAATGTCCTAAAGAAGAGGAATCTAATGGTGTTTGAATGGGTTTTCTAAGTTGAACTGTGTTGAAGGAGATAGATGCCGAAAAACGTACGGAATATATAAAATGGAATAATAAAGATTGAAAGAACAATACTGTGAATGCTGATAAGCATTCACACTAATAAAAATTACAACAACAATACTGTGAATGCTTTTACAAGCATTCACACTAATTATTTAAAGAGACAAATGATAATCTGAAGGTCCATCCATCCATCCATCCATCATGCTTATCCAAGGGTTGCAAAGGGGCTGGAGACCATCCAGACATTATTGTCTTTGTAGGAAAACTTCTTATGAGCTCTTGACAGGGTTTATGAAACATACAAAACCTCACTATGAATGGAGCAGCTTCATGGATTAGACGTGGGTTATATTATTATAATATCATCTTTATTTATATAAATGCTGATCTTTATTATAAATACACAGGACTGCAATTCATATTGAAATAAAACTACAACTTTATTTTTTTACTCTTTTCATCTTAATAAAGGATTTTGAATCATCGGTTTAATAAATTTTTTTTATCAGTTACATAAAATGGTTTCCAGAAGTTTGTACAGAATCCCTCTCCTCCTTAAAAATGACTCTCTGGTGCCTGCAGGATGGACGAGGTGCACTCTGTACAGATAAACGCATAAACACTCCTTGTACCCAAACAAAGGCATCAAGCAAGCATTTCATTAGACCATTGTGTGATATGGCAGGCTGCTGCTGTGAATGTATTTATTAGTTTGCGATACATGCCTTTTCCTGTTGTTCCCGGGGCAGTGGATAATGCCGGTTTTGTTCACGGCCCAGTGTGAACGGCGCCTCGGCTGCCAGCTGTCAGGGCTGATACCGTCTCATTTGGATTCCCAGCCTGCTTGCTGAATGGCTAATTAGATTTGCCATTTTCAATCCACTGATTGCTATACATAGCAGGACAAAGGGGCTGACAGCATGTAGCATTCAAGTCCAACTGTAACAATTAATAACTACGGTAATTAACATGTGCGTTGGGCACCATTGATTATGACATTACCTGCAGAACGGATGGCCTGGCCCCTGCCATTTCATTAAGGAGCACAGATATAGATTGTTATTAATAAACTGCTCTCTGCAGCTGAGGGGAGGTTATTAATTACACAAATTAGCGAGTGCAAAGGTAATCAAGTTAAAGCGGTTTCGTTCACAATAATTGATCTAATTTTTACTGACCACTCCTGTTCTATCGTGTCACACGGCCCCGTGTGAAGAGAAATCACCTCATTAACAAAAGTTTAATCCTACTCATAGTTCTTGGACTGCCTGGCTTTAAGGTCATATCTGAAATGTCAGAACAATTTGAAATTGATTGGTGGTAAATTGAATCAATGTCATGTTTAGAAAAAACAATAACAACTAATGGATGAGGCAAGCTCGCCCAAAACAAACAGGTTTGGTGGAAGGTGTGGCATGATGTTTGCTGAGTGAGTTTGGTCTGGCTCTGTCACTTTCATAATTCATTATGTCTATAGTTAGAGAAATGTCAGTATGTGGGTAATTAGCAGCAGCTGCAACGACCTGTTGGTGATGGTGGAGGAGGGAGGATGTGGTATGTCGAGGGGCAGTTTACTGGAGAATAGACAGACAGCAATAGATTGAAGTATGGCTTTAAAGGAAGTCACACTTTTTTTGTTGCAAATGAACTCTTAACATGTCGCCTCTGTTGCCTCACAGCAAGGTCCTGGGTTTGAATCCAGTGACCAGCTGAGGCCTTTCTGTGTAGAGCTTGTATGTTCTTCCTGCGCCTGTAAAGCTTCTCTCTCTGTACCCTGGCTTCCTGCCAGCGACTTGTATGTTAGGTTAATCAGTGATTCTAAATTGACCCAAGGTGTGAATATGAGCATGAATGGTTTTCTGTCCCTCTGTAATAGTCCTCTGACAGACTGGTGACGGTGTGCTCCCCCCAATCCATGACAGCTAGGCTCCAGCCCTTTTTCAAACTTGAATGGGATAGTCAAAGAATAGATGGATCATACTTTTATAGTCTGAGAATTTGAATGTTCAGTTCAGCTGAATGATGTTCTTATGACTGCTAAGAATTTTTGTTTTCTTGTCTATCTTGGAAGATCTTAAGCATCAGTTACTGTGGTTTAAACATTGTACATGGTTTCATCAGTTTTTAGGTCAGATTGGGCTGGTTACATGGTTAACCAATAATTTCGGCCAGATGCAATGGTTCATCATTGTTGCAACACATACTGAAAACAGAAATAAAATACACAGCTGTCTTTTAGAATGGCATTTGCTTTTTTTTTTAAACATGCATATTTGATTTGTACTTCACATCTTGTCTTAGGGAGGCTGAAAACCACATCATTATTAAGGCCTTTCTGTGTTTTCACAGTTAAATGAAAACACGAGGACAGCCATGTGATCCCTTTGCATTTTAACAGCATACAACAAGCAACAGCTGACGCATTCATTTGATGGTCATCACCACTGGCAGTAACCAAAAGTAAAACTATTTTAGAATTCATGCTTGGTATCAAGCTGCGGAGCTATATAAAGCTCTTTTTTTTTTTTATTACTATGGTAGAAATCAGAAGAACTACACATTATTGAATATTAAAGACAAAGTACCAAAATAAATAAATGAATTTGCAATAAAAGTAAATTTTATTTAACCATACAGCAAAGAGAAGTCTCTAATTCTAGCAGTGAATTTACTGTCTGGCTTTGTTCCCCAATCAATCCCCTTGGCATAGAAGGCGTAATTTGGCATGCAAGGGGAAAAGTTAAGGGGAGCAAGTCTGCAGGAGAGCTGGCACTGCGAGTTAAGTCCTGTACACAGGTGTGTAGAGAAGTATTAAAGGTGCAATTTGTAATGTTGGTAGTTCAAAATATTCCAAATCTTGAAAGTTGTCATCAGATTGAAAAAGAATTTTGAAATCTATATGTTGGACTTTAGCGATATCTACAGAAGCTGGCGCTGATGACTAGCTAACTCCGCCCTAGTGGCTGTTGTAACAACACTTTGTACCGTTAGTCTGATTATAATTTCTAAACAGTTCTACTGAATGAATGGATCTGGATAGGCTTTTTAATGCAATACAGATCAGCTTTCTCCATGATTCAGATATCTTGTGGTTTATTCCATTAAATGCATGTGAGATATTTTCCCTGAAATGTCTTAGCCTGTCATTGTTTTTAACCATATTTGTGTTTTACTATTTTGTACTCTTGCCAAAAAATATTTGTGGTTTGCCAGATTTGCAGGTCCCTCCCCAACCCTAACCATGGATAGGGCAGCTTTTTTGCTATGGTTTGTTTTTAGCTTAGCGAACCTCTACCCTCATGATGTGAAACCTTATCTGTGAATATATATGCTTACATTTTAAATTTCGATTAAAAGCTAAGCTTTAAAATGTGAGCATTTCCTAAAGGCAGCGTGCAAGACTTTAAGATCAATGCAGGCAGAACTGTCAAAATATTCTTCAATTTCTTATGTGCTTATGAAAAAAAGGATGGCTAAACCATATGCTCTGTATGTTTATAAGCCAGTCATAATTTAAATATGTGCAGTTTACAAAGATTTTGTCTGGGAACAGGGAGCCTTGCTGGCCGCTCATTGTTTTAGAAGCAGTCATTTGACATACGTTTTAGCTTCCTAGTCCACAACACAACCCAGATGTCCCTTTCCTTCTGTTTCAGGTGTTGGGAAAACTGCCAGCAAAAACAAATCCTCTTGATCCCTACAAAGCTACAAAACATGAAGGGAAATGGACAGTTTTTCTGATAGGTTCACAGAGTAGTTTATGATAACTGCACCTCCCATCACCACAACACATTGCCTCTACCTCTTTGCACAAGAACAAAATACACACAGATTTCTGTTTCCCCTCCACCTGACAAAAAAACAGCAGCCTTTTCCATCATCCGGAGTGTGTGAAAATTCACACTCATTTTTCACAACACATCTTAATATGCGCTGCTCCTTTTTTTTTTTCTTCCTCTCCAATCCCGCATATGAAATCCTTCCATTCCTGGCTGCCAACACCAAAAGATGCAGCCAATCATCTCCAAGCAATGGCAGTTACAATTTTCTGTGAACAATTTGCTCCCTTAAGAGGAAAATTGCTTTCAATATAAGCTCCCTTTGAAAGACAACAACAATAAAAAGATACAACTGTAATACCGCTGCCTCTGTCAGCACTTGGCTGGGACAGCTTCAGCAGGAACATATGACTGGGGGATGAGGTGCTTACAAGTCAGCCTTGTAATATCAGCATCTGTGTGAGACAGTCCTGGCAAATGAATCCCACTTTGAACATAACAGCTTGGCATCACATGAAAATGACTGCCATGAGCAGCAGTTGTCAGATATGCTCTTGCCATTGTGTTGGTGAATTGTCATTTATTATATGTTGCGCCTGCTTCTGTCAGCTCCTGTTGACTGCGTGTATTGATTTGCAGGAGCAGAGGGGTGCAGAGGTCACTTTGATCAACACTCTGCAGCACACGGGAATCACACTGAGCTGACATTCCATTACCTGAGACAAAAAGGACTCAAAACAAAGAATATGTTAAAGAACACTGGACTTCAATACAGCAATATGACTATAATTAACAGAGAAATGAATGTCTTATGCTGAAATGGCTACATGGTGTCTTTTCCTGGAAGCTATTGTGCAGTGGAGACAGTTGTGCGATCTCCTTGATATTACATGCTTGACCTTTGGCTCAACCATTCTCCTTGTGGCCTTGTTGCTTCTTTAAAGCAATTATGGTCCTTCCTGGTGCTTTAAATTACCTGGAAGATCAAGCAAGGCATTTGACTAAACTGGTATATGTAAACAGTAAAAAAAATACTGTTCATTCATTTACTCGTAGTTCACTTTTAGATGCGTTTTAATGTCATCAAGCCATTGTGCCGCTGTCATTGGTACCATAGATGTGGCTGATAGGTGCCCTCGTGCACCTAGTCTGGAAGTTGTGTAATCATGTATAGTGATCAGTGGAGGAGTACAAGTTTGTGCTACAGATACAGACGTTTGAGATGCATTTTTGTTATATCAGAATTATGGTGGGTAGGTTCAAAGACATTGCTGTGCAATTATGAGAGTCTTCTGTTGCAGCCAGTTTAACTACCTTCATCAGGTTTAAGACTTGTGCTTATAACCACGCACTTATGACCACAAATTTAGATTTAGAAACCAGAAAACTTCCTCTGATTCTTAGGAAATGACAGCAAAAAACAATGTTTTTGTGTTTACTTGCATTGTTTCTGTCATTACAGGTCACCGCATAGAGAAATAGTTTCAGAGCAATAGGAAACTAAAACTATTTACCATGCTTTGTGTTTACACATCTCACACTTGGGCCAATAAACACATTCATTCTCATAACATTAATATATTTTTCCAAGATTTAGTGTGAATAGAATCAACAAACTAATATGTTTGTATACTGTATTAAAAATAACCCTCCTGTTCCTGACAAAAGAGATTTTTTGTCATCTAGAAATTCTAAAAACTAAATTAAAGACTGTGAGACTGTTCTGACAGCAGCAATATTCTTTATTTAGTAGTAAGTGGTTTGCAATAATTAGGGACCTGGCTGTGAGGGTAGGTGTTCGCTTTGACTGCTCAGCTGCAGATGAAACGCGTGTCTCATTGCTCTTCTTTGAGTCTGGCTGACTGGCGTTATTGCGTGAGCCAAACCTGCCGCTGTCTGTCGGGCCTGTCAAAGTCATGAGAGGATCACTTTATCATCGTTTGTCTGCCGTGTCTGACGCTATTGAGTAGGAGGCAGCCCTTAGGGAAATGGGGGCAGGCTGCTGTATTTGCTGTATGCTGAGTTTTTACTTAGTTGCTAGCTTGGCTTTATCAGGACTGTTGTTTCAGCCTGTCAGATTGCCTGGTAAGGTTGGTTACACGGCCTGCAAAACGCCAGCGGCCTTGCCAAATGTGGTATTACTCAGTATGATGACAGTGATGCTAGAACAAAGCTCCTCAACAAAGCTAGAAAATCTGATTGTACTGCACTGGTCAAAGGTGCCATGCAACTGTGATGACTTTCACAGATTTTGCACAGATACATTACTGTACAGTAGATTACTTTGCAAGCTTTATTTCTTCCCCATATCACTGTACAGTGTTTTTAGAACTTTCAAGGAAAACCATTGGATCATAACATGCTACTCTCAGGTTTTTAGTTATGAGCTAAAGTGTGACTGATATTTGAGGACTATGGAATGCATCTACTACACTTCATGGCTCTCTTATCGATAGCTGATATATTTCATTCAAGACCACATTCTCATATTGTTGCTAGAAAAAACAAATCACCAAAAACATTTGAAATAATTTGCCTGGAAAACATGACTAACTGAATATAACCACATTTTACAAGTTTTTAGACAACAGAAAGACCCCAAACAGACTCATATTTTCCTGCTAAGGCAGCCGTGAAGAGAGGAGCTCTGGGCATGTGAGCAGATGGATAAACATGACATGAATCCATCATGGCTTATAAAGCTCTGTAACAAGGCCAAAGACTCTCACCATCACCAGCAGACAATATAAGGAGTGCCATATGAAAACATGACACAACACTGAGAGCTCATTAGTACAACATCATGATGCCGACAACCAAATTACATGGGCCATGAGTCTGAGTACAGGAAATCACAGTATTATTCCAATCCATTACACTAAAGTGAAACTGCTGTAGCTTCCTGTGAAACTGAATAGTCATGCTGCTGAACAGTGGAATGAGCTTAACAAGTTCTGAAGGGTATCAACATTAACAGACCGCGTCAGCTGAAATACAGCAGTTTGCATGACTCAGACAAACTTCAGCCTGAAAGATTATCGTAGGTGGCTCACTAGGTATTATCAACTGAACAATATGGAAGATTCAGTGTCAGTTAACACATGTGCCATCACCAGTAAGCCAACGAGACAACAAGCCATCTGGCTTTAATTTTTTAAAAAAATAATTATCCATTAGACAACTTATATGGTATTTTTGTCTTGCATGTCCAAAGCACGCAAGGAAACGTCTGTCAAAGAAATACAGCCTGAATACAGTAGCTGCGTTTGGGTGTATCTAGATGGGATAAAGGAAATTAGCATTATATTCAAGGTTGTTTTATCTGTAAACAAAGCTATTTTAAAAAGGTCCAGAGTTGGGAATGGTGGAGCATGTGTGCACCTCATATGATAAAGCTTAGTGATAGCACTTAATGGTGCTGCCTGCACTTCACAGTTATCAGAAGTTTGAATGGGGAGCCGTTTGCGTGCATCCATCCCAGCTGAGACACTGCATGTATTACACACCGCTCCGGGGCAATCCACAATGCAAAATTGATTAATATTTGCTTTCAAAATGACACGGCTTGATGCATGGGGGCTCTCCACATGTAAATGAACACTTTAAAGGAGATGAATAGCCTCAACTGAGGATTGTAAAGTTCAAGCAGCAGATTTGCATATTTATATTACAACTTACTGATAATAAGCACAGCAGAAAGAAGTAAATGCAATCCGTTTGTCAATGTACAATTCCTACATTACAAAGCTAGCTCTTATTAGCTTCTGTGAACTGATATGTTCAATTACTTGCCACAATAGCTGCGCTGAAGATGTATTGTGCTGCATTTTGACTTTATAATACAATTTAGATGATGACAGAGACAGGAGACAATTGATGATTCATTTAGAAGGACACACCGTACAAGCAGAAAGAAAATAGGCTTGATCTCGCAACATTATTATTTTGTTTTTATATTTATTGTTTGCAAAAATGTATTTAAAAGAATTTATCTGTGATCATTTATCAAAACATTTAAATTTGCACCTGTGTTGTCTGCAAAAATCACTATACCCATAGACGTGATCTATGCTTACAATGATTTTTCTGCAGTTACTGCTTGCTTTTGGAGTGTCATAATTTGGCTTCGGCATAGATTTTCTGTTCCTAAGGAATAATCCAAAACCAGACACTTTGAAATTGAAAAAACAAACAAAAAACACTTTATTGTGCTATAATTTTTGATTCAATCATTTTTCTAGAACCATCTGGAAGGTTTAATTTTTTCTGTTTAGTAAAACTGTGATTGCAGTGAGATTTCATTTTCAGGTCAAAACCTAGTTTGGTTCACTTTGGTTTATGAGCAAATACCTGCAGAATGACTATCTGCCTCAGATGTGCCTTGAAATTAGGGCTAATTAAAAAAGCGTGCAGAAATTATGGTAGTTTCGAAAAAATGTAAACAATAAGAAAAGGAAAAATCTTTAAGAACAAAATGACAACTTCACGTGATGCAATTTGCTGTTTTGCATGATTAATACCCTGAATAATTGGAGGCTAGTGTTGCTCAAAAAAAACAGGTTTTCACAACAGGTAAATGCATTTGGAGCCATGTTTGCCACAAGTTTACAGTTAATTTTTTGAGGGGGATAAAAAAAGTTACCTGGAGCTTAGCGGCCGTTTATGAACATATAACATACTGCTGGTATCAGATACCAGATAAACTTCAATAGCTTCTGTGATATGAGTAATGGCAGAGAACATATGCTGCATGAAGCCAGTGGATGAGAAAGAGGATACTGCAGAAACAAAACAATATATGAGTAATCTAATATGTGCCATATGTTCACCATACATATAGTACCTCCTCTCTTTGCTGAAGTAAAAAATGAAATCAAATATCACAAACCATTAAATTAGGCTGATAAAGATTAGCAGGAGTGTAATGCTACACCATCTTTTGAATGGGAATTCTTTTGTTTTTTTTGTTTGGTTGACACTCAATACCCCCCACCCACATCAGTTGAATCACCTTTTTTGGGGGCTCTTAATAACTCCTAGTGTAGTGCTTGGAGAGGACCTTGCCAGGACTCCAGGTGTTAAAATGCACTTGGCCAGAGAGACAGGAGAGTCAGCCAACCAGTCTGTTCCTGGTCCCCTCCTTCACTTCATCTCACTGTTACAGGGATCTTACAGCTCACTGTGCTGTGCACACATCACAGACTGTAAGTCACATGTACATAACGATTTTCAAATATACATTTTATTTACTGTACTACAGTTTCCCATCAGGAAAGGATGCTCACTTTTGAATACCTTAAATGCGAACACTCTCCAGTTCCAACCCTAAAATCTATCACAGCTACTTAAAGTAGTAATATATATAAAATGGGAGACCAGCACCTACTGGAAGTCATTATGTATCTCATTCTAAAGCACTATGCAGACATGTAGTCTGTGCACTACTGTGCCATAAAACCACCATCAGTATCTAGTCAGAATCTTAGTTTTTCTTACTAATTGGGCATACAAATCTAACAGGAGAAAGATGTACATTTAATTTAATCTGGGGCAATTGCTGTGACCATTCAAGACATTTTTGTTGGTGTATTTATGAAGCTGATGTTGGCAGGGAGAGGCAAACGGCTTAGACCTTGTACAGTCGAGCTATAAATCTCCATCATTTTAACAAGAAGAGACTGGAACCAATTTGGGAGATTTATGTTTTTCTTCCCTCAAATATGAATGAAGAACGGACATGTCTGTGAAGTCGTGATGATCACACTAAATCTAATCAGAGTGGAAAATGAATTTTAACAGACTTGTCGTTAGAATTTAAGTCTCATAAGGATCTACTCCTTCTGTCATGTTAATTCAATTCCCCATCACGATGAACTCCAAAGAATGCAGAAACTTCTTAGTTATAAAGAGGGGCTTTACAAGCAAGCGTTGCATGTTTGAGAGAGAGATATGTCCTGTAATTGAATAATAAACAATGTCTGAATCACATTATAGTCATTCAGAATAATTGGATTAGAGGGGGAAAAAATGCAAGTAAACCTCATAATAATACTACATAAAGAAATGGATTGAGAGCAGTATGCTGGTCATTGATGGGACAGGAAGAGTCTGTGCTGCATGCTCCTGTAGCTCTGTGAATATACCACTTTCAGCCAGCCTCATCTACAATAGCGGTTTCATAACCAAGTGAGTGAGCATGGAGAAGCTTTCTCACACTGTAGATAAAAACATACAAAATCAAATGTCAAATTTTGGATCTACAAGCAAAAACTGCTTCAAAACTGATTTTTTAACACTCTGACTCCTTTTCACGCTAATGTTTTCGCAGTAGAATTTATTCACGGGAAATCATTTAAAAATTATTTTTTAGGAAAATTCTACGCTGATTATTTAAATACATCTACCAAGACAAAGGAAATCCTTTAAAAGAAAAAAGAAAGGGAAACCCACAAAACCATAAAACAATGTTAATGAACTGAGGTGGAAGAAAATGTGAAGATCTCAATCCAATCATTCTGCTTGGGGAGTCTTATGAAAGTGGCGGAAATAAATCAATGAGGCAATGTGGCAACTTCAACTTTGGAAAATGTATTAATTAACTTGAGTCAACTGCAAGGATAGTTTCACACTACCTGTAGGAGAGTTGTAATTGTCATCTCAAACCAGGTGGAAGCTCTAATATGCACGAGTACACACAGGCTGCAACATGCGTGTTTTATATCTGATTCTTAGATAAGACGGTACTGGATATTCTAGGATCGCTAGCCTCACCGGGACCTCTGCATGCGCTGACTCAGTTACATTCACACACGCACCTTCACCACAGGCTCACCATTTTTCCCACAGGAGGAATAAAGCCAGACATCCTCTAACAGTGCATGCCCCAGTTCTGCTCACCCAGCATGCCTTGCCGTGCGTGGCGTAATCTGATAATATCAATCATAATTGTGTTAGATGTAATCCATCTGACTTTCAGTTTGTCGGGGTCAGGGTAGGAAGCAAGGCCCCACTTGCCATCAATTATCAGACATAAGAGAGTAGTGGATGGAGCTCTCCTCTATAAATAATATGGTGGGGCCCCGGCACTGCCGATCGATGCCGTACAGTTCCACTGTCATGGCTTTAATGGCAGCTGGCTTTCTTGGCTGTGCAGATCAATAGCGTGTCTCCTCAGGGCTCAGTCTGGGTCCAGGTCACGCTTCGTGACGGGGACATAAATGACACCTCTGTTGTGATTGGAAAAATGCAAACCTTTTGGGTTATTTAGTCCCACTACTGTGGCCTTTGCCTTTTTTTCCCCAGCACCTAGAGGGAACACCTGTTGAGGTGAGTCAAACCTTCCTCTGATAATCTGCACTTCTTATCCCCCATCACTAAAGAGTACCTTCACAGCAGTAATCATATTCACTCTTAATTAAAGGTCAAAGTTTTGCCCATCACAGGCAACACACACAAAAAATTCCTCATATAGATGTATATTTTTTCCAGAAAAAAAGTCCCTACAATTGGATTTGTTTTTCATGTCCAGTGTTTCCAGGGTGTTTAAACAAGGAAAGGGAGCCTTTTAAATTCCAAACAGGCTGGTTTGAAGTGATGTCTAATTGAAAAACATGAAGAGGCACAGCTGCTCAGTCTGAATGTCAATGGAAGCAAGAAAGACAGGCAGCACAGCAGGCAACCAGGCCAAGATTACTTGGCCAAGACTTACGAGACACATAAACAAACACACACAAACAGAGTTAACATGGAGACACACAGACACAAAACCAAACTAGGTGGTATCAACTACAAAAAAAGGGAGACAAATAAAAACAAGAAAATAGGAGAGATGGCTAAAGCGTTTTTCCTTTAAAGAAACAAAAGAACAGAGGTTAAAAAACCTGACCCTTGAAAACCGAGATGCTTATCACGAGGACATAATGAACAAACATGTGTAAAACACTGAAACAATTAATCTGTTTCCGTTGGTAGCTTGCAGACTTTTAACATGTTCCTCCTAAAACAACAGAAATAAATCAGCTTTGGACTAAAAGAGATCGAGTCAAAAATTCGAATTTACCGTGAAGAACATGTGTTTCTCAGTTGTTTGTGTCTCATGCAGAAATTCTGCAACACTGTCTATCGGGGTGAATAGATTAGCAGGAGATAAGAGTTGTTAACTTCACAGAAATCACAGAGCTGACACAAATTTGTGACCTTGTCCTTTTTTAATGAGGAAAGTGGCCGGCCTATAGCAACCAGGGTGTAAGAAATAAACAGTTTGAAATTAACAGAGATATGGGTCATTAAGCAGCTGACGTTTAGGCTCCTGACTGGTCCTTTCTGGTGTTTTTCGTCCTCACTTGTTCCAAGAAGGGAGAAAATGAGTAGTGAATGTGTCATCTTTCAGAATACAGACATTTCTGCTTCTTTTTGGCTAAAGAAACACTGATGTGAATGAATCACTCGGGGTGGGGAGGAGTGCCTTAGAGCATGTCTGACTTTGATGTTAACACAATCCTTTTCTATAAAAGTGTGCCAGACCACTTTTGTACTCCAGCAAGTCAAATCTTCAGACAAAACAGTATGATAAAGTGGCTTCACAGTTAATACATTTCTATAGAGACTGGATCTGATCATTAAACGGTTGTTGGGCTATAGAAAACTGAGCCTTTCACTCAGACTTGTCCTTGTCTTGTAGACATGATGCATGGTGGAGATTTCGTTGACTGATTGGTCCAAGTATTTTATCGCTGAAAAAGTACAAGCCTGACAATATTCAAAAAAAAAGAAAAGAAAAGAAAGGTGCAGTAAATGCTGAGAAGGCCTTTGCCACATAATAAGCCAGACTAAGGTACAGCTCTTGGACACCTCTTCTCAATTTTCACACTGAACAAGAAAAAAAACTTCTGTGAATGAAGCATAAATCAGTGCTCCAGAGGATGTGTTCATTGTCTGTAGGCTCCTTTCTTAGAGAAGTAATTGAGAGTGGAGGGTCACTGAGGCTGGAGAAGAGGGAGAGCGCGTTTCTGCTCTGCTGCCACTCCTATCAGGCACTCAGGCCCTGGGCTGGCCCAGGAACTAATGGAGCTTCCTCTGGGCTGCTTTTCCCCTCAAATGGGCACAGCTGGGGGAACTCTGCCAGCCAGTACCGGGTTGCACCACCACCCTCCCCCTTCCCACACCCATCTGGCACCTCCTCCACCCTGGTCCTGCCTCCCAGTCCTGCTGTGCCACTTATGTGCTTGCCCGGCACAGATCGGGCTCCTAACACAGAGGGGATGTGTGCATGGGAGACCCACACATTGATCAGTACAGTCTTCTGTAGGTCCCCCTCCCACTGGGAGAAAAGCATGCTTAAATAACACGGCCAGCTAACAAGGGTAATCAAGTCGGCCTCTATGTGCTGGACTGGAGGGTGGTTGGTGTTTTGATATGCCTCTGAAGGGGCCCTGCGGACTTGCTTAGCTCTCCACATCAGTGACGTTTTACACGGCCTGGGAGACAAGGCTGAGAAAAAGAACCTCTGTCATAAAACATTACAACTGTGCTCAGAAGGAGGCGCACACAACTGTCTGATGCCTTCCCTCTGCGCTTTTGTCAACCCAAAAGAAAAAAGGAAAATGCTCTTTTAATTGAAAGTGTACTGGACTGCTACTTTATCAAACTCAGGTATATCAAAGGATTTGGGATAAATTATGTGTAGCGATATCAAATTATAATTCCAAATACAAATTTTATCCATGTACTTATATCTGTTTAAGTGCCTTTAATGTTACACAACTGATAGACAAAGTTTGTCTTCAGCAATAATCATTTGTTAACAATACAAGGGCCTCCTTCCCACTTTATGTGACGGATGGCGCATGTGTGTGAGCATGTTATTAAAAAAAAAAAAAGTGTACTTCCACACCGTGGAACTTGTAAAACATTGCAAGGGCTACACCCTCTGCAGCCACACAGCAGGATCCAATTAGGACTCTTATCTACTAATTATGTCCCTTACACATCTGCATTCCAGAATTTAAAAAAGCCTGCTGTCCTCTCTCAGTAACAAGCTCTCGAATTAATGAGATTGCTCTGTAATTGAACCTCTTCATGGGTCCCTTGGCAGGGAAAATACGCTAACTTAAATTTGTATTAACAGAGCATCAATCATAGCTGATCAAACGATAAACAGTGTTGATTATCACAGGCGCAAAGTGGTTGCACCTTTATGTAAATGTGCTGTCCACCTTGAAGCGGACACACATACAGTTGGGAGCTGCGAGAGAGGACACCTGTCCCAGACTGAGCCACTGTGGGGCGCTGTGCTCCAGATCACAGTGATCAGAGAGTGCTCCAGAACCAATGTGTTTGTGTGTTTAAATTACACACATGTGCACACACATTAAGCAACAAAAGTTTAACCAGTTCTCTTTTCTCTTTCTTTGGAAATTGTGCTTCCAGACTGTGCTGGAAAATATCCTATTCTGGTCAAAAGCATGTTGGATACGCAGAAAGTTTGTAAATCCACCTCCTTTTATGTGTAAAACATCACACTAGACCACAACACCCCCCCCCCCCCCCCCCAAATGTTTTCTTTTTTTCATGCACATACAATTGCTTTAAAAGGTAGAGTAAATTTAGATTGTCCAATAATTTGATTAAAATATATATTTTTAGAATTTCCCTTAAACGCCATATGCACTGGATTCAAGTAATTAGATTAAAAATATCATCTTAATTCACCAAAACCGAACAAGGTTCACACACTAAGGCGTGTTTGTATGTTTGTGGCTTTTAACATGATTTCGATGTCAAGTTAAACAAAGTCACAAGTTTCAGTGCGATAAAAAAAGAGAGTTCATTCAAATTCTATGAACATTAATTCCATGAATGAAGATTAAATCAAACAAGCCTTGGGTAACTTGACCTCTGTGTGCAGATCCTGTATTATACATGGGTGAAGCAGATACAGAAGATTACATAAGTCCTTTAATATTTCAGGGAACACTGAAAAGATAAGCATTTTTTCAAAGGAAAGGTATATAGGTTAGTTCTACATTTCTTCATAACAGACTACCATATGACTAACATTTAAAAAAAAAACTAGATTTCATAAATTTGCTGTTAATAGCCCACCTATACATGATTAAACACAGCATTTTCTTTAATAGGAGGGAGGGCATCAATTTTCACATTAATATTATAAGTCTGTGTTGAATTTATTGATAAAATTATTTTTCTGTAGATAAAGACTTTGTGCTTTTGCTGACGGACTATGATTCTTTTTGAGAACGCAGTCATGCAGTCGAGTGTTCTCACAGTTTAACAGGTGCTTGAGACTCAAGAGAGGGAGACTCTCATACAGTGAGGAGGTTAGCTAAGGTATGTAGAGTGGTGTCCTGGTGTTTCACATTTAAAACCCCATTACAAGCAGATGGAATATAATTCATTACTGGACATTGCATTTATTTATAGACTTTTCTCTAAACACTGTGCAAGACTAGGTAAAGATTCTAACTGGTGAGAAGTTTTTTTTCCCTTTTGCACTGTTGTCAAATTCTTGCTCAAAGTGAATGATTGGGTCTCTATAATATTGCAAGGCCTTGACTTACCTGTGTCAAGTACCCTGAGATATCACATTTGATGATTTCTTGTTACATAGATGAAATTCAACTTAATTCAGGGTATGGAAAAATGTTTATTACACACTAAACTTATCAAGTTTATCTGACAAAACTTAGTATTTGCTGTATTATGTTAAGCATCATGTGTGGAAATGAATTTTTCTTTTTAGTTTTACTGCTTCTTTCCAATTTTGAATTACAACTTGCTTTGCTGCTTTGCTAGAAACTGAAGGTTAATAATCATTACTTCCACCAGATTGTGGTAACAAATGCCTCTCTGTCAGATTATGCAAAACCTACCTTCACAATTTTCATAAAAGGTGGTTGAAAGGTCAGAGCTTGGACCAACAAAGAACCTGTTCATTCTGACCAGGTCAGTTTAAAAAACATATTACATGGATTGCTGCCATAGTAAAGTTTGTTTGTAAAAACAGATTTACTACTACTAATAAAAAGTTTTAAATGCCAATCCCCTACCAGCTTCTTGCTCAATATTTTTTTAACCAATGTCTTAAAAAATAATATTTGGATTTTTCAATAGTATCATTCCGTAGCCAATCAAAAACGAAGCTGCCTAACAGCAAATAAGTTCATATCTCAGCATCACTTTTACCATTGAAAGTCTAACTGCATGCACTTGGAATACCATTTTGAGGAAACATGTATGCATTACTATAATATCAGTTGATGTCCTGATATTCATGTTTTTACATAAGACTGGACTGATGGCCTTAGTGTAAATAGATGCAATCCCTGACCTGGACTGTGTGTCACATATAGTCAGCCATGTCTCACACAGAAGTAGACAAAGAAGACAACCAATCTGGAGGTGAATGGAAATGGCAGAGGCTTTCTTGTGAGGCTGAGCTCACTTTATTAGCATTGATTCCCTTTTTATGTATTTTGTCCCAGCTAATGCTATTGATCAGATCAGGGCTGCCACTTTCCGTGGACCCTTTAAAACTTTAACAAATTCCGTTTTTATGTGCTCTTTAGCTTCAAAAGTGTCTGATGGTCTTTTAGAAATAAAGCTACTGTTTATTTCAAAAATCTACTTTTTTGTAAGCAAAAAAATACCGCTGTTTAGGTTTTTTTTATAAAAGCGTGACGTCTAAAAAACTGTCATTGCAGGTGCTGGTGTGCCAATCAGGCTACTAACGCTATTCACGATGCATAATAAAACTCAGTTGAATGTGGATTCCAATTTCTGTTCAAATATATTGCACGTTTAGGATTGTAAATTTACTTTTATTTTAGTGCACTGCTAAGAACTCGCAAACATAACCTGTGATAACAAATCAAAGAAGCTGGATTTTAAAAAGTCCTGCAAGTGTTGATGCCAGCTCTACTGTGCTCCCCATGGCCCGCCATGTTGACAGGACAGCCGGGAACAACAGCTAGGAATCGAACGAAGTTCACATGTCCCTTCCATCTCAAACAGGTCCCCGCTGAGGAGGAGAATAGCAATTACCATGCTAAAAAGGTGAAAGAAATGTGAGACAAACTTTGAATTCACATCTAAACCAATCAAATAGTTTATTTGAATTTAGTAATAGGAGGTCTTGGTTAGTATTTGTCGAAGATTATCATAATTCAGGTAGCAGATTCTAGAGGTTAATATGTGCTAGCCAAAAAACAGTTTTTTTATTTTTTAGTGTAGATTACTTACATGCACACTGTAAATATGATCAAATAAAATTTATTTCCTCTAAAAACAACATGAGTAGATCAGGGTGCTTTAAAATATGGAACAGAGATTGTCAGAAGCATTTAAAAACATAAAGAATCTTTTTAAAAATATGATAACATAACAGTGAGAAATGCATGTTAAGATCTTAGAAATGTATTGTTAATGAGATAACTATCTGTTAGAGATAACTTACGACTAAGCAACGCTAATCAGATCATTTATGTGCAGTTGCCCTGACCAAATTCTTACTGTGGTCTGTTAAAATACAAACAAATAAAACAGATAATGTAGCAGTAAAAAGCGTTTTTTGTTTCCTATAACTGTATTGCCACAGATAAGAGTTTGCAGCTAAAGAAACTCTACATAAAAGTATTGCTAAGCTTGGAACCATCACAATCAGGCTTTTCAAAAAACCAATTTTTAGATTTTCATACAACAAAAATTCAAGTTCATTTACTTTTCATGCAGTAGAAATGCTGGTTAAGACTAATCAAAACCCAAAATGAGTTAAAAAATCATAACAAAAGAAGGCTGTTAAGATTTAGGTGTTTTAGCACTGACATTGTCCGGTTCTCCTATGTGACATCAGAGCTGCAGCTTAGAGCGTGAGACGGCCCAAGCCTTGCTCATCAGCTTATGGTAATGTTGTGAACAGTGTGACTGCTCCAATAGAAAGCCAGCTGACAGCCAGTGACATGGCCTGCCTGTCACCTGACACCTGCCAATAGAAGGGGGAGGGCCACACACACGCACATATATAAACACACGCACACATACACACACCTGATAATCATTGAATTATACACAGTGCGCCTCTTTGACTAACCTCTCCTCTCCCGGGACCCAGCTGTTCATGAAATACCTCCCAGTAAGACAGTGGGGATGGAGGAGAGGGGCAGCTGAGGGAGGCTGGAGGGAGGGGTGCAGGGGAGGTGGAGAAAAGGCATTAAAAAAAAAAAAAATCACGCCTCACTGGCTCCCAATACCATGCACATTTTTAAGAGAGCCAAAGTGAAAAGATACAATTTCACTCAATGAGGCGGGCTGCAAAGGCAGGCACAAAGGAGACAAGATAGTGCAATCTAGAGGTCACTGACACTGCCTCTGCTGTAATTACTACACTTCCTTACTTCTGCAATGCTCCCACCCACATCTCCTTCTATTCCCCCACCACCACCACTACCCCAACACACACACACACACACACACATACACACACCTCTTCCAGACCAACATGAACATGTTGGTCGGTAAGAGAACAAGTGCATTGTCTGAGTTAAATGCTATCTTCATTTTCTCTGGGACAAGATTTTGAAGGTGCTGATCCTGTTGATATAATAAAAAGGCAGATTTGTAACTTGGCAAGAAACCACACGACCCATCCTTGCTTTTCGCTCCACTCACAAGCAGCTCTTTGGTTTCTGGTAACACGGCTGTAGCATTAAACTTCAGCTCACAGAGATGATCAAGAGTATCACAGCCCAAATAGGTCAATCAAACCTGAACACACTCTAATTCAAACATCTGACTGAACATAAAGGTATTGCAGACCTATGGGTCTGGTCTGGCCTCTACTGAAACTTAAAAGTCTATTATTTGGCCTTATTGTGTGTTTGGTCAAAGTATAGGTCTGCTGCAACTTTCCTTTAAAGTACAGGGTTACTGCAAGATTAATCCAAACCGTTTTCTATTTGTGATTCAGGTTCAAATTTGCAATTTTCAAACAAGAAAGTCAGAGTAAAGATCCGAAGAGACTGAAAGAGCATCTTCTTTTTGTACACTACTCAACACTTTAGCATTTTTCAAATCAAAGTTCTGTCCCACAAGAGAAATTCAAGGGGTGAGCGGGAATGAATCACATCAAAAGTGATACCGTGTATTTGTCTCGGGTTAAGTTTTGATGTGTGTGCTTGTGTTGCTGTTTTAAAGGATTGCAAGCTGGGTAAAAAGAAAGGGCTGCAGTCAACAAAAGGCATTATATACCGTGCCCAGCCAACCACTTAAGATATCTTTGAAGATGAATCAATCACTATATTATAGCGAAAGTCCACAAGGTGCCTGGCTCATGATCGAACACTCTGCACTTCATAGCAGTCTACAGGGCATTGATGCTCTGATTGATTGCAGAATGGAAGTGACTGGAAAGAAGAAAAGGATTACGCTTGTCAAATGCAGTCAATACACCAGGCTGGTGGTCAAATGTTTGCAGTAAATCTCAAATAGTGTCTGCAAAGCTAAAAAGGAAAAACTGAAAAAAAATATTCATTTCCTCAGAGGACCATCCTCTTGCATCCACACTCAAACTGACAACCCTGCAAATATGCAGTGGGATGAGTAGCCTAAAGCTTTAGGAGATTAGCAATGCTTTAAACATCAAAACAAGTCTTTCTATTATCTCAAGACGGACCTGCCATCTGAAACCGAACAGATTTTAAGTCAGACCAAAGAACATACTGCTTCATACACAATGTGCATTATTGTTTCACCATCCCAGGATTTTTATAGGAAACTTTTTTTTCTCTCCATCATTCTTACCATTGGTTTAGTGCATCTCTTGACAGTAGCGGTATTAAGTGTTGCCCCTTTTGAAGAAATTATACACGCAAGTCAAAGCATCAAATCCCTGCGTTGGCACGAGGATATTGGAAACAGGTAACGATATCTGTGCATCAACCAGAGCTCAGCAGGGCTGCTATTGAGCTTAGTGTATTCAGTGCGCCAATAGCTCGAGTGTTATTTACAGAGGGTTTTTCTTTTATGGAAAAATCAAGACGTGATTGATTCAGGTTAATGTGACTGCAAGCCAGCACCAAGCAGCATTTCAGTGCTCAGGTTAACAGAAAACACTAACTTCCATAAAGTGCTATGGAGATAAATCACTGTTATCCTGACAGCGCTGACAGCAGTTTAAGCAGCGGCAATCATCAGAAGCACCTCGGGAGCCCCTGTGCTGCATTCTGCAAAATGTCATGGGGGGGTTGATGGAAGGGAAAGAGACGGGTGGTCTGGTAGACAGAATGGGGGTGGAGTGGGGGACTGGGGGGGGTCACTAGGAGAGATGGTCATATCAACCACCTATCAGATTGCAGGGGCTTTACATAAACATCCCAGAGCAGTAAGCAAATTCTGTTGACGAATAAAGGTAATAAAACAGACAGAGGTTGGCAGGACGACCGGCCCCCGGTGCATTCCCCTAGCACCGCACGCTCACTCACTCACCAGCTCACCCGAGTGAGATTATGGTGTTTGCTTTTATCTGTCAGAGATCAATATTTCAAACGTCCGATAAAAGAGGAAATTGAACTGGGAATAGACTGAAGTGCTGTAAAAGTACAAAGCACAATTATCAAAAAGCACTTAAACTGCCTAATAGGATACACATATTAAAAATGCTCAAATGGATGTTCCGCAGCCATAATGAGAGCCGATTCTCGTCCTCCATCCCCACTAGCCCCACCGTGTCTTTGATCACAACACAGTGCCCTTCTGCATGTAGTCACTGTGGTCAATGCACTCTGGGTAGTATATGGAGCCCTGGAGGCTATGTACACTGTGTTTTAACACACCGCCATTAGGTGTGATTGGGCACTTTCGGCCTTTTATGGGAAGTGCATTACAGATTTAAACTTTGCATAAGAGTGCTAAGTCTGGGGATACAAGGACACGTGAGAGGCCCACAGAAACAAACAGAAAAGAAGGAGAGTCCATAACCCTCTTTTGTTAGAGGCACTCACTAAGTTTACTCTGTAATGGTCACCCTGTTGCCAAGAACTCTACTTCATGGCATAAGCACATCACTGTTAATGGCTTTGAGTAGCTCAGTGGATAAATCTGGCTGCAAAGTTGGAAGTTCACCTCCCAGCGTGCAGCGGGCAAAGTTTAGCACTGGCCCATGTTCCTTGACCACCTCACTATTGATATATTAGATATAAGGAGCTTTAGGTTAATATCACTGCATGATATGCCTTTAAGTATTTTTCTATTTGTGCAAAAAACATATAAAAACACAAATAAAAAGAGGAAAGAAAGTAATAGAATGAGTTTGAGAACATATTCACTGCTATGGCTAATGAGGAGAATTGAATCAGGTAAGAAGAGGGGCTGGAAATATCAGGTGATGTAGGAGGAGTGGCTGCAAGAGACCTATGAGAATTACTTCTGGGAGCACAGATAGTCACTACTTAAAATCACTGACAGGTGAATAACATTGATAATCCCATTACATTGATGCTGGCACTCAAGCAGATGTTGATTTATCATGTAACAACTGTCTAAACTTTGTTTCAGAACAAGCGCATCCCCTTTAAGGAGTCCCCGGTGGGAGTTGTGAGGTTCTGCGTGGCAGTGCGCACATAACAGATATCAGTGCTTACTTGCCCTCCAAACTCAGATTATTCCAGTTAATTATTTCAGCTAAGCGTCCGTGAGACTTTAAAGTTAAATTGTATTGCGCTGAGACCCCATTTAACATAAATTAGCATAAAAACATTTTCAGTGTACAGGGTAGTCCAATAGAGTCAGTCTAGTCTTTGTTCAATATTTCTGAGAAAGATATAATTTCACACACAGGAACTAAAGACGCCCTGTGCAAATCGAAGGCTAGGTTTGATCACTGGACCCATATCCAATGGTATTTAGCCCAGTCGCCACTTACTTCTAAGCAGTATGAGTAGTCTGGGAATTTGTATACATATATTGCCTTTCATTTGTTCAAAAGGCCAATTACAATACTGTGTGGTCTAAAAACAGAAAATTAGCTGCAGCTCTCTGGGTGAAAAAGCCTTGTTGATGCCAGAGGTGAGAGGAGAATGACCAGACTGCTTTGAGCCAGTGGCGTGTCTAGAAAATTTTTGTTGGTGGAGCCAGGTAGGGGCACAGATTTGGAGAAGGGTGGCAGATGTAAAAAAATTCTACCAACCGTTAACCATAATTCAATAATCCTGTAAACCTAATAACCGAATGCACTTTTAACTCTTATTAGAATGAGATTTTAACCACTACGGTGCAAAGTTTTTAGATACTGCGTTGATAAAGTACAAGAGATACAATCAGTGCTTTGTCAATGTTTACTAAGCATTCAAGGACAGCAATATTTGCATAGTATTTTTACTGACATATAGTGCACGTATGTTTTGGGCAAAAACATTTTTGAATATTAAAATACGAACATTTGTAACAAACAATTGACAAATTAGCCAGTTCCAATGTAAAACTTTATCTGCCTGTTAAAAAAAGAAGATAATCTTCTCACAAACTGGTGTTTGATTTTGAAACAGGAAAAAAGTGGGGAAACAACTGAAAAGACTAACATTTGAATAAAACCTGAAAGCAAGTAAATACTTTCTATGCTGCCTTATGGTAAACTTTGGTAATATTGATCAAGAACAACACTGGCTGATGATGAAATACAGTCAGCTGGCATGGTGACACTGCCAGTATTAACCTGCAGGGCTGGACTGGGACAGAAAATCGGGCATTTTGACTACAGACCGGCCCACCAGGTATTAAAGCCATAAAGACTTTGAATGAAAACAAATGCTGTTGTGACAGTGATGTACACAGTCTTGTTGGTATATGTATGATTTCTATACATTTTACGTCAGATAAAAACTTTGGTTGTAAGATTTAGATAATTATTTAATAAAAGCGAGATATTTTAAATGAGAATAAGAAAGAAAAGTATTTCTTTGTGCCCCACCTTTCCCTGTTAATGCCCTACCTGGCCCCCTGGCAACACTTTCCTAGATCCACCCCTGCACAGTTACCAGCTGTCAGCTACGTAGAAAAAGGATCCTGGTGTTATTTATCTCTCAGAAACAGTTCATAACTTCCCTTCAACTCATTCATGTCACCTAAAAGGTAAACCTGTTTCTCCATCATCTGTTCAGCTCTGATGATTCAGTAAGGACATCTCCTGGTTTCATCTTCATGTTTCCCTCTCATCACACATCCAAACCGATATCATGACCAGCAGCTTTACAGCTGTGGCTCCAGCAAACATCAGCTGATACTAGAAATTAATATTAAATAAATTCTAACAACAGCTGATCAAGCTTAAACGTGCTGCTGTTGTTTAGCGCGACATCCGCTGGTTTCCTCTTTCTGGCGCAAAGTGGGCGATAAACAAACGAGAGAAAAGCTGATCAGCTGATCATTGATCAGTTTCATGATTGAAGTAGCAACAGGAGAGGCAGGGGGAGAGAATGAGAGAAGAAGAGGCAGCTGTGCAGCGTAAGGACAGAATAAATCCAGCTTTGTGTCTTTTTTTCATTATAGCGAAAGTCCGGGACAAACTGCGTCTCTTCTCAGCTCAATATGAAACGTGTAATATTTTCTCTGAATGAGGGACCATTCCATTTTTTTACGGAGCCGTTGGCAACTCTACTAACTAACTTTATGAATAAAATAAAGTTCACTATCAGTAACATCATAGCACCCACCCAGCTGTATATAAACTCCGTCAAGCTGGTTAGAATGCAGTACGAGTTATTGCAACTGAGAGTAAAAAGTCAGCACAACGAAAATAAACTCCACCTAAACTTGGTTTATATCTGACCCAGATAGACTGCAGGTCATAACTTCTTACCTGAAGTTCAGTTCACCTGACACTCGGACTGGTGGCCGCTGTTCCAGATCAACTGGCGTTTAGATCAACTGGCGTTGGTCGAACAGATGTGTGGCAGTCTTGCGTTTCAGGAGCTCCTACCGACAAACCAGCAAAAAAACGCCAAATGTGTCATCTGTGACACTTGTGAGGTTGTCTCAAACACACTCCGTTAGTCTTGATGCTGTTGAACAACAAAATGTTTAAAATGTGGCGAGTTTACCTGGTGATATCCTCATGCGCGACGCGATCGCGAAAACAGCAAACAATTAACACCACGCCGATGTTGTCCACAGGACAGCAAGAGTAAACGATCGGGAGACTGTTGTCGTCGTTATCGTTCCCCTCGCACGGTTTATTTCACCGAATTCAGCGTTTTTGCTCCACAACTAAAGCGAGCAGTTTACTTTGTGCACTAACATGGAGTCGAGTCAACCAGCGCCACCTCTGGCCAAGTGCCACAGCCTACAGCCAGATCAACCTGTGACACACATCTGCAGCACGTTTGATTTCGTTTCTTGCACAACACATTTGTACCTTTCAATTGTGTCTGTTTGTGCGTCATGCAAATGAACCTTTGAAATGAATGAAATGATATCATATATTCCTTATTGGCCTACATTTGTACAAAATTCCAAATTATATACACAAAGTCATAGAAATCACCACTCCAATTGGTCATCATGATTTTGATATTCTCTTTTCCCATAACAATGAAATACGCCTTGGACAAATATGACACATCAATATTTCATTAGTGTCGTCACATCACATCCTGTAAGCATCATCTGCCTGTGTCCTTTCCCTGGAAATTAATATTTCCAGCCAATATAGGCAATCCATCAACATGGCTGGAGAGTTGGTAGTTATATATAAAGTCAGTGACTCAGGTGTGTCGCTTGGTTTGTCATCTGTTTGTGAGACTGGAGGAGACGCAATCTTTTGTTTTAAATCTTAGTTAGGAAGATTCCTGTTTTAAAACAAGCACGTATTGTGAGAAATGCAAGAAGTACATCTGCAGAAAGCACACAGTTACATTCTGTCCATCATGTGGACAAAATTGAAAATGTTGAGCATTGAAAAACTGAGAACGTTGGGCAAGTTCAAAAGAAATGTGTTTGTAAGAACGAAAAACCAAATTGTTCCTAAAATAGTTATGGAAAGTCTAACTGTTGTATGTCTGTGTTCTACATGTTTATCTGATGGGAAATAAAGTTGCTATTGTTTCATTGCAGTTTTTGAACAATTCTGAGTGGATTTACACAGTACGGATCTAAATGACCCGCAACAAAATCAATGTCATTTTTTTGTTCTTCAACATAATACAAGGGTTCATTTCCAAAACTTGCCTATGATCTTCAATTTGTAGCAGATCCAGCTGCTATCACACAGCAGCTAGAGCAGTTTCAAATGGAGGTCAGTCCACTGCTGCCATCTGTGGCCAAATACCATAGCCCACTACTAGATTAACTTGTGACACATCTTCACCTGCTGCTATGATGACATTGAGTAGAGGCTGAGTGGCTGCACTTACCCCTGGTACATTCAAATCTACCCACAAACATGTTGAAAGATGCAATGGCAGCAATGTGGATTGTCAACACTAAAAACAATCAGTAAGCAAAGACAACAGGGATCACTTTTTACTGTTTATTTAGCACCCACAACATTTGTTGTCGCCTTCTGCACAGGGAAAGTCCACACACACTGTGTGGTACCACTTTCCACAGAAGGTGCATTCAGTCTGCAAGATTGAATGAGATTGTCAGAGTCATTGTCTGACTGTTTATTACTATTCACCTGCGGTACATTCACAGTAACTGCCATCTCCTTACAAATGTTTATTAGATTAACCACACTTATACAGACTGTATATAACAACCAACTCTAAAATGTTTTTTCTCAGAGAAAAGACAGACAGACTACGCTAACGACATGTGATGTTACAACACTAGTGAAATATTGGTGTCATTTCATTCTTTTCAAAGGTTCATTTGCATGACGCACAAACAGACACAACTGAAAGGTACAAATGTGTTGTGCAAGAAACGAAATCAAACGTGCTGCAGATGTGTGTCACAGGTTGATCTGGCTGTAGGCTGTGGCACTTGGCCAGAGGTGGCGCTGGTTGACTCGACTCCATGTTAGTGCACAAAGTAAACTGTTCGCTTTAGTTGTGAAGCAAAAACGCTGAAACCGGAGAAATAAACCGTGCGAGGGGAACGATAACGACGACAAGAGTCTCCCGATCGTTTACTCTTGCTGTCCTGTGGACAACATCGGCGTGGTGTTAATTGTTTGCTGTTTTCGCGATCGCGTCGCGCATGAGGATATCACCAGGTAAACTCGCCACATTTTAAACATTTTGTTGTTCAACAGCATCAAGACTAACGGAGTGTGTTTGAGATAACCTCACAAGTGTCACAGGTGACACATTTGCCGTTTTTTTGCTGGTTTGTCGGTAGGAGCTACTGAAACGCAAGACTGCCACACATCTGTTCGACCAACGCCAGTTGATCTAAACGCCAGTTGATCTGGAACACCGCCTCGGGGCTCTCCTCCTGCCTCCCATTCCCTCATCCACCTGCTGGCCTCCGTGGAAGCCCCGTCATAGCCACCACCAAACAACTGAGTTATTTTTACACATCGACCTGCATCTGGCCAATCCACCACCTCTCATTGTTCGTGCCATTACAAAAAAATAAATAAAAAATAAGTCACCGGGCATATGCCCGGTATGCCGGATGGCCAGTCCAGCTATGTTAACCTGCAACCAAATCTGCAGCTCCATACAGCAATGTTACGACTTAGATTATATCTTATAACTCATGACTCTTATGTTAGCTGCCCTCAGTAGCCTACTGTCTGAAATATTCAACGGCTGCAATAATTCTTTAAGTGTTATTTTTTCTTTGGTATTCTAATTTCACCGAAGTTTACTAAACTCAACAAACTTAATATTACTTACCGGGACATTTATTCTGTCCTCATTTTCTTTCACCGAAAAATTGTTTCCTGCAGTGCCGTCTTCCGTGCTTGGCTCTCCTACCTTTGCTAACATGATGCACATAGCGCAGAAGCCGATGCTGCATTCACTTACACTCGGATATCTGAGCTTCACCGTGAAAACATAATCGGACATTTGATATTTGATTGAATTTTATTGTTTTGCCTTTGGGGTGGCACCTGGGGTGGCCAGTCTGGTTGGGGGGGTGGCCTGTGCCCCCCCGCTGGACACGCCACTGCTTTGAGCTTACAGGAAAGCGACAGCAACTTGATAATCAATGTTACCAAGGTATGCAGAAGAGCATCTCTGACCACAGAATATGTGAAACTCATAAGCAGATGGGCAGCAGAAGACCACAAGAAATTGAGGAATTAATTTGCACAGGCTCACCAAAACTGGACAACAAAAGATTGGAAACATTGTGATCTCGTATAGTACATCTTGATTTACGCTGTTGCTGCCAGATGGTAGAGTCAGAATCTGGCATAAACAAGGTGAAAGCATGAATCCATCCTGCGTTTTCCCAGCATTTCAGGCTCCTGCTGGTGGTGGTGTATAGGGAATATTTTGGCACACTTTGAGCTCCGTAGTACCACTTAAACATGGTGTAAATGCCTCAGCCTACCTGAGTGCTGTAGATGACCATATTCATCTCTTCGTGGCCACAGTGTATTTGTCTTCTGATGGCTGCTTCCAGCAGGCATACTACAAAGCTCCACATCACTTCAAACAGGTTTCTTGAACATGACAATGAGTTCACTATTCTCATATGGCCTCCACTGTCACCAGATCATCATCCACCTTTGGGACGGATGATGACCACCTTTCACAGAATCATATCAACATGGTCTAATATCATAATTGAACAAAATCCACGAGAAATGTTTCAAGCAGCTTATTTAATCTTGGCCACAAATAATTAAGGTGGTTCTGAAGACAACAGAAAGTCCAACCTGGTATTAGCAGAGTGTACTAAATAAAGTGGCCACTTTGTGCATGCTGTTACTTCATGATGAGAGACTTCTAGTTTTACTTAGTAATGCAACATTTAAAGTGAGAGTTAACTGATACTGAATTTGAAAAGGTCACTTTGCTATTGTCTCGCATCATTCTAGAGAAAATAGGAAATATCAGTAGTTACACTATATTATATTAGAAATATCCCTTTAAGCAGAGAACAATAGAAGATGAGAAAGTGATGCAGGTTTCCATTATGATGATATGGAAGGCTTGCTTTTACTGATATCCGGGAATCTTCAGATAAAGACATCCTATTACTCCTTGACATAATATGATATGCCAGCCTATTCTTCTCCACCCTATCTAAATGATCCTTCATTAGAAACCTGATCAATATGCTTTCGTGATTAAGTGGGATGAGACACACTCATTTTATTTTAAAGCATTTTTACAAATCAATGGCAAGATTATCTTCCAACAAATGAGAGAGATGCAAGGCCGGCATTTTGAACGTTGGCCAATAACATCATCTCTCACCATCTTGTTTTCTTCAACACCCACACACACACACGCACTTGCATATACATTCTTATATAATGACTCACCATTTTAGGTTGAGTAAACATCCAAAAAGTGACACATAAACACAGAGATGCAGACAGAAGGAAGTTGCAGAGAGCATCATGAAACCTGGAAATCACTGCAATATAACTGCAGACAAAGCTTTTAATCAGGAATTGTAATGCATTAGGTAAATTAGTTTTTAAAGATTTTAGATGTTTAAAGATTTCATTTGGAGATACCTCCGATTCAAAGTAGAGGAATCACTCGACTGATAGATGTGGAGTAGCTGTAAAATGTGTCGACAATGCAAAGCAGGCATCATTATAGAACAGTATTTGCCTTCCACTTTTTCTGGGCATGTTCTTAACTGATCACACTGATGGGGCTGATGTTGTATTCCTGTAACATATCGCATTATTTCTGTGCCCTTTTGCAGCTTGTAGTTGCACAGTAGTTGTAATCTTTAAAGAGAGTTCCACTGCTGCAGTATCAGTGCCCTGCTCATGGGCACCTTGATTGTAGTTTTTTATAATATCTTTTAAGAGTTACATCTGAAGATCCATACTAGCTTCATATTTGTGCCAATGAATAAAGGAGTAAAATGGTCATTAACTTTGGTTAGAACTACTTGAAGAGCTATATTGCATTGTGTGTGTTCCACCTACATTAAAGCATCACTGACCAGTTTTCCAATGTAATCTGCAGCCATTAATGATTGTTAGAGGTGTGAGAAACTGAGACTTCCTTCCACAACAGTCAAATATTGACAGCTATTTATTTAGAGCGTTGAACACGTCTTCAGTGTCTCATTAAAAGTTTCACAAAAGAAATATAAAATCAAGTTAACTTAAGTAACTTAACTAGCTTATTTTAGCTTGTTAACACTATGGATAATTTTGTATGCCAATTATTGTTGGGGGGGGTTTTGTAACCAGATATCAGCGGTGGGGAAATAATGAGTAAGTAGGACTATATGACAACTCTGAAAACATAAATGGTAACTCAGAACCAAAACAGAAGAAGCCTTGACCAACTCTATTCCATGTACATCAGTTTAATTCATAAATCATTTTTACTTATATAGTATCAGGTAACAGTGACATTCACTTTATTTTGCGAGAAAAAGACCTTGAAATATTAGAGAGAGCGAGGACCAACAATCCCTTATAAATATGCACTTGCCCGCTGTTGGAAGGAAGAAGTCTTTTAACAGGATGAGACCTTTGGCAATACCAGGCACTGTGAAGGGCAGCTGTTTGCTGCGACTGGCTGGGGAGTGAAGGGACCGAATATAGTTAAGCATAGAGGAAAGACACATGAAACAAACAAGAAGATGACCAAACGAGAAATCCTCAAATTGGAAAGAGAACAAAAGAAAGAAAGAAATGCAACTCCCCATTAGGTCAATAATTACATAGTCTCTCACTGTGATGGCAGTGCACCTGTTATTCATTAATGAAAAACAGTAACAGTGAAAACCACCTCAAACCACTTGTATTTAGGTGCATACTCAAATAGCCAAACACTTGGCTATATGTATAAAAAGAGTCTTGATCAAGACGGGCTATGATTTACACGTGCTACCAGGTCTTACAAGCAGTTGGTGCTTAGCAGAATCTACTTAAATATATAACCTACAATAAATATAATAAATAACAAAGTTGCAGGAATCAGAGAGAGATTTATTATTAGACTAACCCTGTCCAAGATGTTCCAGAAGTTAAGTGCTTTTAGGCACAGTCACATCCGAGTTCCCTTGTCAAGAAGGGAAACGATAAGAAAAAAAAAGCCCATGAGAGGAAATATTTTTGTCTCATTGTTCTGAGATTCAGTATTTTATGGGCTGAGCCATTAAAGTGAGACCACTTGCGTCACTTGAGAGACTTCAATTAACCCCTGGGGCAGTTTGGTCAGTCACTCAGTGACTCTGGGCACAGTATCTAAGACGTTGTAGTAGCCAGCTGACAGTGAGCTAAACAGACTCAATCAATGCCTGTAAAAGAGAGCTCAAGCGAGAGGGTGTGCTGTCACCCACTGCACTACACTGGTCCACCTTCTGGCACCCTTCAACTTTAATTTTTTCCAAGATTCAAATCACATTTTTGATATTTGCTTTATATGATAGAAAACTGAAGAGAAAACTCTTCAGGGAAGAATTAGAGCGTTTGTGCGAGCCTCGAGGGCACCGATCTGGGGTTCAACCTAATTTGGAAAAATAGAAAGGTCTTGCTGTGTTATTATCATTTGTGCTGGTGCATTTGATACTGGGCTGCCTCTGGGAGTTGAGCAAACAGACGCCAATGGCAAAAGGCGACATCTTAAAGAGATATTTCAGCTTTGTGGACTGTTTTCACTTAAAAGTTTGGGAGCATATAATCTCCAGCATTAGCTGCCCAAAGGGATCCAGTAAGCACACACACAGACACACACTTGATTTGATCACAGAAATTGTTGTAGATACATACCTAGCTTCTTGTAGAATAGTACTGTGAGCAATGCACTACGGACAACCCTGGTTAGGTTTAACAATGTCTCTGATTTATAAAGATACTTTTTCATACTGTCATCCTGCTTATAGAGAAAAGTGACTGTGTATAATGAATTGGGACAGATCAGTGTGGGAAAATTCAGCCCTCAGTTCAATAAATTCAAACAGCTCCATGTTATGAAACGTGGGATAGTGCAGCTTACACACACTGTCTTGCCCCTGTGAGGATAATTCATTAACTTTCCTAATCCTCTCATGTGGTGTTGCAGCAGAAAAAAAAAGATGAAAAGCTCACTGAATATCAAAAACAACGATTTCTGAGCCCCTCACCATGGTCCTCACACTCTTTCACAAGTGTCTCTGAAAAGGGATGCTACATGTTCGACGCATGCCTGTCCTGTGTTAATGAGCTTTGAAATACATTTTCGTGCACCGCTGTGGGATGAGAACAGCTCAATAAAATATACACAGGAGGTCGAAACGGTAGGGAAATAAAAACCCCTTTTTGACAATGTTAAGCCTCGCAGCTGCTTTGAGGCAACTGAAGGGTTTTTATCAGCTCTTCAGATGTTGGATCATAGGGCACAGAAAGCTTTCCAAGGGTAAGCAAAGTCAGGGGAGTCAGTACTGTACCAACATATGCCTTTGCACACGTGATTAAAACACATGTTGTGGTGTCTTCTGTCCATCTGCACTATATAACCCCAATTTTTTCTTGCACAATATATTTGCTGACCATGGAAACTAATGTCTTATAATTACTTTAAAGAATTAAACTGAGCTAAATGTCGCCATTCTAATTTATACTGTATACACAGAGGAGAACTGAAATGGTTTTCAAACATGTGTGCTACACACTCATATGGTAAAGTATAACTATACAATATCCTTAAGAGTATTAGTATTTTAGTTCTTTTTCACAGAACACTGTGTCAGGGTCCTGGGACTGGGCGACCCAGGATCCCTGGGCAGTCATGGACCTGCGTATTATTATTATGTATTTTTGGTGTCGTTTCCCCTTCTCTGTGCGTGTACATATGTGTGTTTCTCTGTGCTGTGTTAGTCTGTGTCCCACTCATATGTTTAGGCGAGGTATGGATGTGTATGTCTGCGGGTGTGCCTGGAGGATGGAGCTCGGCCACCTGCAGGCCTGAGGGGTGTGGCCCTGCGGAGGGACTGGCCACACCCGAAGCCACACACCTGCCGCTGATCAGGGCTCGTCGGGGGAGCTACTTAGGAGAGTCTTGGAGCTCCCACCGACGCGGGATCATTGAGTTATCTTACCAAGTCAGTGTGTGTTAGCGTAGGTCTGTGCTGTGCGTATATGTGCTGGTTAGTGTTGACGGCTGCGTCTCTGGTTTCCCTACAGGAGGAGGAGTGGTCCGGAGAGGCAGCACGCACGGGGGTGCGGAAACACAACAGCGGGGAGCACGAGCACAGATATCGGAGGGAAGCACGCGCACGGGGTTCGAGGGAGCAACGGGGAGTTATTGTGTTTACAGCTTTCCACTGTAAATAAAGAGCACTGTTTGCATCGCAGAGTCTGCGTTTTGGGTCCTCCTTTCCCCACATCCCCACGGTCTGCCAGCCAGACCGTGACACACTGCCAGTGTTTGGCAGTTCTGCTTTAGTGCATTTTGAGAACCACCTCGCATTTTTGCAGGTTTTTAGATAAAAACAATTGTGGAACAGAAACTGGAACATTATTCGTGCAACAGAATCTGTGAAATACATCTACAAATAGTCAGTGATTTTATTTTTCGCAATAGCTGTGATCTATATCAGGTGAGTACCAGATGTTTGGTACTAACCCAATACATAGCGTTGTCTTAATAAGTGCAGTTTCCCTCACTGTCCTCTGCTTCAGATTCCTGCATGGTAGATGATGAAGATGCTGCAGATGCACCCTGTACTTGGTTGGCTGTTTCCAGCCACATGTCAACAGCTGGCTTTGGGTTAAATGTCTCTGCCGTCTGCTTTGACAGATGAATGTGCATCACGGCAGAGAGATGAGCATGTGTCAGACGAGATCTGTACTTGGTTTTTATCAAGTTGAGATGAGCTCTCACAAGCTTCAATGCTTAAAGGCAGTGTAAGAGACAGATTAACCACCTTGTTGATGTTGGAGTAAGCACTGGGGTTACTTGTATTTACTATCTGGACCAAGTCATACACAGAAGAGGCTCCCAGGCATTTTCCTGCCTGCTTTAATTGCATCCATTCTGTTACCGTGGTGTCTTTGTCAAGTTGCAAAGTGACCTCATATTTCTTGAGAATCCTGCAAACTGTTGTGTTTCCAGAACTGTGGAGGACTTGCATTTCCTGAGGTCATGTTGAAGGATCAAATACTAAGAAATGATCACATGACTTGAGGGAGTCATATCTAATTTCACACTCTTCGATTAACCCCCTGAGTAAGTTTGTCTTATCTCTGTCAACATCAGCATTAGAAACAGTGTATGCCCTATAGTGACCTTCACTATCAAGCAGAAGGGAAAACTGTCCAATGGTCACCATGAGTTCATCCTTACATTCCCCATTGATCAGATTTTCCTTCTAGAACCTAATGGATGTTGTCTTTAAAATGGTGCCAATGTCAACCATGTTTGAAAGAAAGCATTGAAAACGCTATGTGCACATATGCTACAAGTCACTGTTATCTCTCATAGCCAGTTGCATTTTAATGGCTGGCGATAGTCTTTATATTTTTAACAGTGTTTTTTGCCTCCATGCAGACCACCTGAAATTATGAAACTCACCAGTTTCACAACGGGTTTTCTTCACACGGCTTCTTCAGTGCAGCATTTTTTTGCTCCACCTTTTTGCAGATAAAACTGCTAAATGTCTCACAGTTAGTAAAGTTGCGATCAGCTGATTTTAGGCAATTCTTCAGTGTGTGTGCCGTGCACAGAATGTGCACAAGGGAGTCTCCAACTGCAGCAAGTTGTCTGAGTTTTGGCACAATGCCGTTGTACATACCCACGTTGACAGCAGCCCGTCTGTGCACACAGCGACCAACTTTGTTGTCCAGTCATCCAAGCTTGTGTCCTGAAAAAGTCTCACAAGTCCGTCCGTTATGCCTGCATAACAGTCTGTTATGTCTGTTCAATCAGTCCAAGAAATGCAAACAATTTCCTGCTCGGTTTTTGTGATGTCCTCAGATCAATCAAAAAATAGCCCCCAAAATTCAGCAGGCTGGAATTTGTTTCGTAACTCCCCAAAGATGGTGTGAGCGATACTCTACATGATCCCAACATTTACTCCTAGCCACTTCAATAAAGGAATATCCTCAGAATATGAATATTGCTTGTCTTGCTATCTGTTACGTGAGCGACTCGTAATTTCTTCTCGGCTATCTTGTTTATTAGCAGTGACTTGCACCACATTCATGTGCTCCCTGCTCTTTTCATGTTTGTCAAATAAAGGATGGTTCAAATTCTTTGAGCCTTTAAAAATGCACCTGATTTGTCTGCTAGATGTGAATGGGAATGAATCTTGCACCACGTTTCAGTGTGCTCATTGTTAGCTTAAAGCCATGGCACATCTTGGACCCAGTTTTCCGAGAAAAGTATTTTCTTCGGCTCTGCCTCCGGTTGGCGTTTCTTAGCTGGTGTCGAAACACCAAAGTAGCTGCCTAATGCTTGTTGTTTTTTGGATATTTAGATGGTGACAAACCACACGTGTAAGGTGAAATGAGATGGTCAAGTACGCAAAGGCGCTTGGTAACACAAGTGTCACTATGCATTCCTAATTTTTGTCGCCCATGCGTACCTACGTACCAGCTATGTGCATCACTGTCTATAGCACCCTTGCGTCATTGGTTCTGATTTCAAATCCCACTATTTTATGGATTACTCTTCTTTCAGTGGAAATATGTGGGACTGGTTCTAGACTTAACTAGTGAATCTCCTCTTGTGATTTGTAACTCTACAAAGCATAATAGGTTAATGATGGTCTTTGGTCTACAAAGTAATTCTGTGTTAGATTGCTTCTATGACTAGAAATCTAGTAAGTGACCAGTGCTAACATTTCCATCTTACATTAGAGCCTATAAATAATTTCTGGTCTCCAAAAGGCTACAAAGAGATCCTCATAAGATATCACGTGTTGGTCTTACCTCAAGTGTACTGTAACACCTTACAGAAAAATGCTGCTAAATCTGATTACGTAAAGGTAAACCTGATTACCTTTATCTAGTAAGTGCTTCTACGCCAGGGAGAGTATTCTATTTTCTGTATCTCAAATCACATGCTTTTAATCAGTTAATAATTCCTGAAGACAGTGAGAAAATAGGTTTGATGTGGCAGAAACATAATGCACATCAGGTAAGGAAACTCTGGTATAATTGCAGGTTATTCTTGAATATAGTTACATAGTTGAAAAAACATCCCCAGACCTTTTGTAGTTACCCAGAGGAGGAGGAAATGAGTTTATTGATGCATGCTTCTGTCTGTGTAGATAGTGTTATAAAGGAGTGGTCAAGTAACAAAAGAAGCTCTCAGACAAATGTTAAAGGAGTGTTCTATAATGACCTTGCTCTCAATCCATGGCGTAGGTTAATGACTTTGTACCTGGCCTAGGCTCTTAACAGTGATTTTTCAGAGGCCGCTGTGTGATGTATGATTGTATGATTCTTTGGGGTGAGTATAAATTAAAAGAATGGCATCTTGTTGACATTGTGGATGATAAAATAAGAGGCACTTTAGGTAATTCTTCTGATAAACCGCATAGTGGATGATAGAATCAAAACCACTTGTGCAGGTCGCTGTCAGAATCATCTGTCTAGTTGGTCCATTAAGGCGGAGCGTGTGGGTTTCAACTCCCTGCCAAGACAGTGTGACTCTCCCCTATCCTAAACATGCACTATGAAGATGAGAACCAGAGTACCCTATGGATAAAATCAAATTGGAGTCAGTGTCTTTATGTTTTTATGTGTTCTGCAGATGACAATCATTATAAGACCTGTTGGTTCTGTGACACTTAATTCAAGTCATCCAGTTTTATGTGGTATTACTCTTTATTTATGAAGGTGCAGTTACAGAGTTTAAGTTGCTTTTCAAAAGTAAAATAATATTGACTTAGTGAGGGCGATGTCCTGTCAGTACTCATATTGGGTCCTCTCAGGAGGACTCTGTTTTTGTTGGGAGTGTAGCGTCTCTAACATTAAAAATGATGACATTGCATCAGTGGCGATAAATAAGTGGGTAAATATGTGGACAGGAAGCAGGATAACGGATATCAGCACTTGCTGCACTCCATTAGTTGTTGACAGCTTCTGCAAGAGAAGCAGGCCTGAATATGTGGCCTGTAATTCCGTCTCATTACCACGCTAGTCGGCACTTCCTCCCCCAGACCTTTAACTCATCTCTTATAGTTTGCCTGTCGCTGGCCTTTGTTTTATTGCAAACTAAGTTGCGTGCTATGATGCCTGATTTATGCTGGTCATTGAGCGCCTACAAATCAGAGAATATTTTCATTGATTACCTCAAATTGTCTAATCTTTTCAATGTTCTTGGCCTCTGATTGGGTAGTATTTACTGATTGCCTCCTCCTAACTTAAAAATCAATCAGTGGCTACAGTCAGAGTGGCTGGATGAATTCGGGCCAAGGCAGCTGCTCCTCCTCCATCAATAATGTTGGAGGCATCAAATGAATTCTAATTTTTGATGATGTTTATATTTGCAGCACTCATCTCTCATACAACAACCAATAAGTTACTGAATGCATTGGGTCTTTATTGTGAAATTAACTGTATTCAAATCAATTCATTCTTTAGAGTCCATTAATGCATGTCCTAGGTTTTTCAACTGTCCCAGGAATGCTTTCCACCAGCGTGTTTCTAATCACTACCACATATTGCAGTATCATTTTGATTTTCATAACAAACAGCTTCAAAAATCATCAGATGGATTTCCATAAAGTTGTATATCTTCTTCAGAGAAAAATGTGTTTCTGGAATTTTTTTAATGTATCTTCACACAGATGATGTTTGCTGTTTTGAGTTAAATAGCTCAGCATCAATTTTATCCTTCATGAAGCATGCTATGTAAACCAAAATTATTTTGGTAAGTATTGTCATTATGAGGATTTTGGCAAGATAACATTAACATTTAATCCAAAGCAATCAATTGCAGGCTCATGGAAGGCTAGCTTGCTGGAGCGTTGTTATTTAGTAATCATGTTACTAAATAACCATGTATCTTGTTAGTTAGTGTTAGTGTTTCATGTTTGAAGATCACCTTTCAATTAAATAGCAAGTTTAATCCAGTGCTAGCAGGTAACACAAACAAGAAATATTGCCTCAGGTACATTTACAGTAAATAGTAAACAATCAATATCTGAAAATGCAACAAAGAAGTCACTGCTGCCATCAGACTACATGTTTTCAGCATCACTATCTAAATCTTATTTCACTCCCGTGCAGCTGCTTTGGCCCTTTGTCACTATCAGACTTATTTTCCTGACAGTGACCCCAGCTTTCACTTGCACTTTTGACATGAGCTGACTTCCTGATACAAGGTGTGGTGGATAATTATAGAATGCATTCAGGGCAGCAGAGGTGTGCTGCTGTCCGGGCTGAATCTAATGCAGTCACATCTGTTTAACTTCACCATGCGGGAGCAGCTTCAGGTCTAGGAGGGAGAAAACACAGCGACACAGAGAGGGAGACACTGCCGGTAAGACTGGACAGGTTTAATACTCTGGCCACTGGCATCTTGGATGGTATCGAACAACAAGGAGGAATCTGTAGAGGGGATGTGGGATCAGAGTGTGTGATATGAGTCTGTGATGACAAGTGCTGATTTATATTGAGTCAGACATGGATGTACAGAGCCCCGAGGGTGGCTCACCTACTCACGCATTACCGTCACTGTCAGGAAGGGACAATGAGAGAGCGATAGAGGGAGACACACACACACACACACACACACACACACACACACACACACACACACACACACACACACACACACACACACACACACACACACACACACTTTTCTTTAACCAAGGTAACTACCAGGAGCGACATAAGACACCTTGAAACAGTGCAGTTTTCCCCCGTCCCTCTTCTCAGCTGTTTCTCTTTCCCTCTTTCTTTCTCCCCTTCTTTCCCCCAGTCAAGTCTGTCCCGTATTCAGTAAGTGAAAATAAAATAAACAATAAAAGGTGAATCAAATGGACCATTACGGCAAGGCTGGGATGATCAGTTTGGTAAAGTAAATCCGTTGGGCATCTTTCTTTGCCTTTAGACAACAATTCTGAGGGCAAAAGAGCCAAACGGGACAGGCCAAAAAAAAAAAAAAAAAAAAATGATAAGGTCAAACATTCTTCTCATAATATGTCCTGAGCTTTTTTCTAACTGCCTCTTTGTTGTCCCAACAAAGTTGCACTTCTAGCATACGAGAGAAAGTGAATAAATTTGTGTTTATGCTCAAAAAAAAAAAAAAAAAAAAAAAAGAAACAGTGCAGTTTTCTTATATTATTCGACTTATATGACTTTAAAGAAATAATTTGTAAAAAAAAAAAAAAATCTAGCAAACCTGTTTGTTACATTTTTAAGAGGCCTCAAAGAGCAGTTGAAATAAGTGCATATAAAAAGTGGGCTGGATTCCCATCTGTAGGCGTCAGTAACTAGATAATCCAGAAACTAGACCTTTACACATGTTTACCTCTATGAAGGTAGACGTGTAATTTAAGCAGAGCCATATATTTTAAGGTTTCAATCTGACCATATTGACCAACACGTGAAAACAACAGTGAAGGATGATTGAAACTTCAAAGTAGATTGAAACTTGAATTGCAGTCTCTTGGATGTTCTGAGTTTGTGCTGTCTTTTCCCAAAGTCCCTCAGACTATGCTTATACTCCACCTTCATAGACTGTGTTAGCTTCTGTAAGTCGAAATACTGCCTGTCAGTTGGAACACATAGCACAAATGGTTGTATAGTTGGAGGACCTTTGGCTATAATGCTTATGATTTATTATACAACCTTGAATATTCCAATTCCCAATGTAACACAAGATACATAATAGCATCACGAGCTCTAAGTAAAGAAAGGGGGCTTGTAAATTAATAAAAATAAAGTTCCTAACGCTGGACACACCGCAAACTTTGCAAGTATAAATGTATTTTCATGTGGGATGTTGTCACCGAAAATGGAGCAACAGTAAAACACTTATTTAACTTCGATGCCCCTCAAGTCCAATTGCACTATTACCATTGTGCAATTGGACAGCTACAGGCACTTGGGCATTTACCTAATTGACAGCGATGTTGTGTACAAGAAAAGGATGAGCAGACTCTACTTCCTAAAGAAGCTCACATCCTTTACTGTGCAGCAAGATGTTGGAGATTTTTTACCAGTCTGTGGTATCGAATGCCATCTGTTTTGTTGCCGTCTGCTGGTGGGGGGAAGCATTAGTGTCAGAGATGCCAACAGGATCTACAAACTAATCAGCAAGGTTGAAAACATCATTGGTCAGAATTTGGAGGCATTTGAGTCAGTGAGGAACGGGAGGTCACTGAACAAACTGCTCTCCATCATGGATAACCATCGCACCAGCTCCAGTCTACACTTCTGAGGCAGCAGAGCTTCTTCTCCCTCAGACTGATTCAACCTTGCTGCCATAAAGATCGCTTCAGGAAATCATTCCTATTGTGTTCTATCAAGGTGTGTAATAACTCTTTATACTGTGACAGGTGAACACACCTGTCAGGCATAAGATCCCAAACATATTCTTGTATTATACCTTCATGCAGCAGTTTTTATTAGATTTATAGTGTACCTCATTTTTACTTTTGTTTTTATCACTGTGTGTATTGTATACACATAAATTCCTGTACTATCTCATAGTATAAGACCCTTAGCAGGCGCCTCTGGCACTTTTATTTCAACTTTGTTGTTTATTGTAGAATGTACTATTTTTATTCTTTCTCATGCTGCTGTAACACCAATCCCTTGTGGGATTAATAAAGTATCCATCTATCCATCTATCTATCTATTTAATACAGAGCACTGAGCAGGCTCTATCCATGACTGTACTGCAGCTGTGTTTTTAAGTGCACTCAAATGCTGTACATTGTGCTTATTGCTAGTGATCGATGAAAGGCTCTATCTTGCTAAGGAGTGAAACAAATCATGTTTTCCTTTGCTTTTCTGACTGTACTCCTGAAATGTGCTCAAGTTGGGATTTTTATGACTCCCAACTCCAACATACAACTTCTGAAGCAAATGGAATCCATCATTACTTCAGTTCTACTCAAAGGACAAAACTTATTTTGAGATCAGGAAGTTATCTCCAAGTGTACTATTATTAAGTGCACATATATGTGGCCCTTTATCAAAAGCTCCCTTTGAAGCAGTCTGTGAGTAAAATGTTTATACATATACATATTTGGACTCAAAACCAATATCACAAAGAAAAGTGATCTTGAAAGTGATCACTACAATGGGTTTACTGTAGAAACATGTAGAAATGGAGGCAACAATACTAATTGCCTCCATTTCTTGTGTTAGGCCTTGTGCTAGCCTTGTGTTAGGATGCTATTTATGAAGATGTTTGCAAAGTTAACAACATGATGCAGGTGTTTCTGACCTAGGTGCAATTTGCAGTTTTTAAAAAAAAATCACATTCTTGTCCTTTAGTACAATAAAACTAACATTAATTTCCAATTCTCCACTCCTCAAAAGTTGTTGGCTTTTCGTCACACTCGTTCACGGCGTTGACGAGGCGCTTCCATGACTCATCAAGTGACGCTACTGACCAGCCAATCGGTGGGATGCAGTCTGATGACATCACATTTTAGTACCTGCTTGGATTGCTTGAGAGAGCAGGTACTAAAAACGTACTTGGTGCCAGGTACTATGACCTAACGCAAAACCCTGAACACTGTGGCAAACCCTGCTGAGTCAATCTGAGCAGGTATTAATGGAAAAGGGGCTTTTCTGTTAGCTGTGGTGCACATAATGAAGAATCATTGTAACCCAAGTAATGACATAATTGTAACTGTATTTAGTATAGTAAAACAAAAATATAATGTGATTACACTAATGCTCTGCAATTACCACAGAAGTTTCACATACAGTTTGAAGTATTGAATGAAACACAATTAAAAAACAATTCACATATGAAAAAATTAAATAAACAATTTTTTGTGTCAAAATGATTTTTGAGCTCATGAAAAATAGTTTTTTGTAAGATGCCAGAGATACAAGCACATATAAAATAGCATAAAGCCAAATTTACCAAATCTGAAGTAAATCCTGATTAAAAAAGGAGTATGTGTGTGGATAGAGTAAGTGTGTGACAGAAAGAGACAGAGAAAAGGAGAGGAGACGAGAATGGCATGAGAGCAATTTTCCTCAGAAATTTCATCTGCTGACATACACACTGGAGGTTCATTTTAAAACTACAGGTCTGAAATGGGAATTTTTAAGCCCCACCATTAAAAAATAAGAATTCAAATAACTTTCTTCATTGAGAAGTTTATGGATTCCACATTACAGATGACCTTGAAGAGAGGGAGAAAAAAGGAGATGCTAATGAAAAAGTTCTTGCTGGGATAGAGTTACAGTGTAGGTTAAGGTGGTTTAAAATGGCTAACAAATGTACAACATGAGAAATGGGAGGGCCCGGAACAACTCCTAGTAAATTACTGACTGTTATATGTCCACTGTAGTGTCAATACACTATTAAAGATTATGCCGAGTCAGACTGCACATACAACAGCTTGTTTACAAGTTGACTTCTTCTTTATTGGGATCACACAGAAGTAACACACACACATAACTGGGCGTGGTGCCCCCTACTGGCGATGGCTTGCATAGCACACAATAATTCTTGGTTCATACATAACATCTCCTCCCCACTAAGCTATGCGACCGTGGCACCACCCGCAGAAACATTTCCCATAACCAAAGTAGCACCTTTTTTCTTTTTATATTACAACATTCATGAAAACTGGAACTAATGTTGCTTTCTGTATGAATTTCTTTTTAGTTGAGAATAATGTCTCTGAACGCCAACACTCTCACTGAACTACTTAATACGCTCACCCATCACAATAACGAGCGGGTGGCTTGGTGACTCTCACTGGGTAACGTCTTACAGGCTCTGTAACCTGTGTACAGTCAGTCGGTGATGATTTAAGAGACTGGGGTGTATCTGGAGGTACGGTGGTCCCCATAACTTGTTCAACAGTCTCTTCCTGCAGAGTTGTACAAGGGTAAAGCATGGTGTCACTACCACTCTGGGCTGGTGACATCTGAGAGCTTGTCGGAGGATCCACTGTGACCTGCTGAGATACTGACTCAGGTCGTGTCAGCATCTGATCCACATGACGTTTCCACACCCCTTGGGCTCCCACATTCACCTTGTATGACACTGGCCCAGTCTTCTCCAGTACGACACCGTGCGTCCACTTGTCCTCTCCCTTCCTATAATCGCGCACCAGGACAGGCTCGCCCACAGTGAACCGTCTGTCCCTGGAGTGTTGCTGTCGGCATTGTTGTTGCGCATCCTGTGACCGACGCACAGCTCCGGCCACACTGGGCTTCAAAAAATCCAGTCGAGAGCGCAGCTTGCGTCCAATGAACAATATAGCTGGCGTTTCTCTAGTTGTTGCATGCGGAGTGTTGCGATATGTCAAGAGGAACGTGTCAAGGCGTTGTTGCACAGGTGCTGTACCCCTGGAGGCTTTCAGTGCATGCTTGAATGTCTGCACAAAACGCTCAGCCAAACCATTAGTGGCAGGATGGTACGGCGCAGAGCGGATGTGTTTGACTCCATTAGCTTTCAGGAACACCCTGAATTCCTCAGAACAGAACTGCGGTCCGTTATCACTCACCAGGACGTGGGGAATGCCATGGCGACTAAAGAGACCCCGTAGCACTTGTATGGTTTTACCAGCTGTGGTGCTATCCATAATATGCACTTCAGGCCACTTGGAATGTGCATCTACCACCACCAGGTACATGTGACTTTCAAATGGACCCGCAAAATCCACATGGATCCGTTCCCATGGACAGGAAGGCCACAGCCAAGGGTGTAAAGGCGCTAACCCAGGCTCTTTTTGCACACGCTGACAAGAGTGGCAGGCTTTAGCTTGAAGCTCAATTTGAGAATCAATGCCAGGCCACCAAACATAGCTGCGAGCTAAGCTCTTCATCCTCACCATCCCTGGATGTGCAGTGTGGAGCTCTTTCAGTACATGAGAGCGCAGCTTAGGTGGCACAACCACCCTCAAGCCCCACATGAGGCATCCCTGCTGTATTGTGAGTTCATGTCTGCGCATCAGATAGGGTGACAGCTCTTGATCTGTGTCCTTTGTTGCTGGAAAACGTCCAGTTATTACCATTTCCAGCACACGAGACAAAGTGACATCAGACAAAGTGTCACGTCTGATCTCGGCGACACTGACTGGTAATGTGTCCAGCTGAGATGCGTAGAATACCTCAACTGCTCCCTGTTCCTCTTTCTGTGCAAGGGGCAGAGGTAAACGTGACAGACCGTCAGCATTGGCGTGATGTGCCCCCTTCCGATACTGTAAGGTGTAATTATGTGCTGACAGAAGGAGCGCCCAACGCTGCATTCGCGCAGCTGCCATTGATGGTGTACCTCTTACTGGACTCAGAATTGAGGTCAGTGGGCGATGATCAGTGAGCAAGGTGAACTTGTTACCATGGAGATACTGGTGAAACTTGCGCACTCCAAAAACAATTGCCAACGCCTCCCTCTCGATCTGAGCATAGTTTCGTTCTGCTTTGCTGAGGGTTCGTGAAGCATAAGCAATTGGCCGTTCTTGGCCATCAGGCATGACATGTGAGAGCACGGCTCCAACGCCATATGGTGAAGCGTCACATGCCAAATGGAGAGGCAGTTCAGGATTGTAGTGGGTGAGTATTTTTGGTGAGGCCAGACGTTCTTTAGCTTTCTGGAAAGCTGACTCGCAGGCTGATGTCCACTGCCATTTCTTCTCTTTACTGAGTAGCTCATTCAGCGGTTTCAGGACTGTAGCTAAATCAGGTATGAAACGTCCATAATAGTTGAGCATTCCCAGAAAAGAACGTAACTGGCTGACATCAGCTGGTGCTGGAGCTTCCATAACGGCACGCACCTTTTCTGGTGATTTGTGTAACCCTGCCGCACCAATTATGTGGCCCAGGTATTCCACCGATTCTTGGAAAAACAGGCACTTCTCCTGTTTGAGACGCAGGCCATAGTCCTCCAGCCTGCCCAAAACTGCCTTAAGGGATCTCAGGTGTGTCTCTTTATCTGGACCACTGACGAGGATGTCATCCAGATAACAATGGGTGTATGGTAGGCCGAGAAGCACTTGATCCATAGCCTTCTGAAACAATGCAGGTGAAGACGCCACTCCAAAAGGCAAGCGATTGAAACGGAACAGCCCTTTTTGTGTCGAAATAGTCAGCAGCTTCTTAGACTCCTCTTCTACCTCCATCTGTAAGTAGGCATTTGCTAAGTCTAGCTTACTGAAATGCTGACCTCCTGCTAGAGAAGCAAACAGGTCCTCAATGCGTGGAAGTGGGTACTTATCCACACAGAGCTGCGAATTAAGAGTGACCTTGAAATCACCACAGAGTCTCACTGAGCCATCCTTCTTGTTGACAGGGACCACGGGCGTAGCCCAATCACTATGCTCCACTGGTGTGATCACCCCAAGCTCAGTCAGGCGTTTCAGTTCTGCCTCCACCCGAGGGCGGAGAGCATAAGGCACGTTACGTGGTGGACAGAATTTGGGGACACTATCAGGCCTAAGAGTCAATCTGGCTTTAATTCCTTTCATTGTGCCCAGCTCCTTAGAGAAAACGGCAGAGTGTTTCTTTAGCACAGCCTCCAGATTGTCATTTCCGCTTTGCTCACTGGCATGGACCATCTTTAAGTCTTTCCAGTTCAGCTTAATCACTCTCAGCCACTCCCTACCAAACAGTGGTGGAGCATCCACCTTTACCACGTACAAGGGTAGAGTTGCACGCTGCTTATTCAGTTCAACTTGCACCTTGATGACCCCTTCTGGTGCCAGCGGCTCCCCAGTGTACGTTTTCAGCATGATGTCAGTGGGTTGCAGCGGCAACTGACTCAGCATACTTTTATATTGTTCCCATGGAATCAAAGACACAGCAGCCCCTGTATCCAGCTCCATCTCCATTTTCTTCCCGTTAACTACAGGCATTAGGGAGATACGTGAATATTTCTCTTTTCGTGACAAAGAATACAGCTCCAACTCACTATCAGTGTCGGGTCTGGTTCCTTCACTTTCACTCTCCTCAGCGGCAACATGATGAATTCTCCTCTTTTTGTCCTTTGCTCTGTTTTTAACTGCATTGCCTTTCAGCTCATGTTTCCCCTCTTTCTCTTTCCTGTTCCAATCTTGGCTGCTTCTGGCTCTACCTTTGCACATGCGTTTCGTGTGGCCCTTCCTTCCACACTGGTGACAGTCACGGTCTTTGTACCAGCAGTCATCATCAGTATGATTCATTTTCCCGCAGCGGCGGCATTTTTCACCTCTTTGTGACAGCACTGCATTCACTTTAAGGGAACCACTCAACTGCTGCACTTCACGTGTTGCTGTCTCTGCCGACACAGCATAATCAACTGCTTTGCGAAACGTGAGATCCTTCTCAGTCAAAAGACGCTTCTGCACAGTTTCACACTTTAATCCACACACAAATCTGTCTCGTAGAGCATCTTCCAGATACGCACCAAACTCGCAATGTTCTGACAGTCTTTTCAGCACCGCCACATACTGTGCGACCGTTTCTTCTTCCCCCTGATTCCTCTTGTGGAACCGGAACCTTTCAGCTATTACCAGCGGTTTGGGAGCAAAATGAGCTTGCAAAACACCCACAATATTGTCATACTGCATTGTCCCAGGCTTGCTTGGCGCCACTAGATTACGCAGCAGACTGTACGTCTTGGGACCCATCACACTCAGCAGCACCGGGACCCGTTTCTCAGGCTGAATGTCATTAGCAAGGGTGTAATGCTCAAAACGTTCAATATACGTCGCCCATTGCTCACCAGCATCATCAAAAGGGTCCATCTGTCCAATCATTCCAGCCATGATGTATCCGCTGTCCACAGCCAACACTGTCGTTTTTGACTCGTCGGCGAAAAGCAGCTAGCAGCTAGCTCCGATGCTAATTCACCACGCGATCGTCCGTTTTCCGTCCGAACTCGGCCACGCAGTCAGTTCATGCTCAGTAGACAGCCAAGTCTTCCAGACGTCACAACTCGTCGCCAATTTATGTTATATGTCCACTGTAGTGTCAATACACTATTAAAGATTATGCCGAGTCAGACTGCACATACAACAGCTTGTTTACAAGTTGACTTCTTCTTTATTGGGATCACACAGAAGTAACACACACACATAACTGGGCGTGGTGCCCCCTACTGGCGATGGCTTGCATAGCACACAATAATTCTTGGTTCATACATAACACTGACGTTGAATGTCTTTTAAAGCAGCACTTTGTGGTGTACATTAGACAGCATTATTAAGTAAAAGGTGCTTACTTGGGAATCAGGCTCATCACATGGCAGTGATAACGCTGTGGTTGTGGAGGACTGCAATTACAACAATCAAGAGATCAGTTTTCTCTATCATGTTATCAGCCAAATTACATTATTAGAATTTTTCTTTGATGATATCAGAGCCTGTGATCTTTCAAAGGAAAAAACATTATGAACCAAAACTGTTCCGTTGCAATCAACCCTTGATGAGAAAGCCATCTTTGACTGATTAAAAACTCCAGCATACATTTTTGAGGGACTTCCTGTTTGGTCTGTCTCACATCCCCGCCTAAGAACAGCGCTCTGTCTGTTGAGTGTTTTTCTATTCGCTACATTAAAGTCCTCTCAAATATTTACAGAGCTCCTTTTAATAACTGCATTTCCCTCACAGTTTTTTTTTTGACTTTCTGCTTATAAGCATCTCTTCAGCTGTAGCCTGATTTTGCTCAGTGGAAGATCACTGTGATAAGAAAATCTAAACATCCGCCAGGTTTATCCTTCATACCCTTTTTTTCTGCAGTGTGCATTGTCTGTGACAATTAGCCCGGAGAAATGGAGTCCTTGGTCGCAGGCCTTGCTTTTATTTTATGCTGACAGACAATTCCCTCTGGGGTCACAACTCTGCAGCCACACTGAGACAATAGAAAGACAATACAAATCCACAGAAATGAGCTATGAGAAACAGTATGGCTTTTAACTCCTTTGGGGGAATAACTCCTCGCCAACAAGTAAAGACGGCAAGTAACATCAAACTCATCCACTGTCCACCTCGCCTGAGTAGCTATCTGCTGTTTTCTCCTCATATCACCTAACCAGCAAGCACCCCCATGCCTCTTTTCCCACCAACTCAACCCCCATCCTTAGCCGTCCACCCTCGTCAATAAATCCATCTAGGAGATCAATGCTGCAGCGAATCACTAAAAGTTATCAGCTGAAGCGCTGCCAAATCAGCACACACAATCACTATGTAAATCCATCTTTACTTCTCCTTCACAAAGACGAGCCTCCTGTAAGAGTGAGGGAGCTCTGAGTTTGAGTGAAGCTGCATTTAGTTAGAACAGAATGTGTTACAGAAATGGAAAGTATTGGATGATAAAGTATATGATTCAGAGCTTCATATTCTCACCAGATTTAACAAGGAGTACAAAGCAGTTCAATAAAATTTAAACAGACATGAGGTTCTTAATATGCCAAATCAGCTGGATACTTATTCTGTTTGTTTTTAATCATAACTTCAGCTACTTTGTATGTTTCCATGTTTACTAGACAGTTGCCATGGGCTGGTCATTTATATGCCTCGATTGAGCTCCAATAGTGACATCTGTGCTTCTGTCAGTCATGATGCTGCTGCAGCCCCCACCTTCCCCATTGCCGTGGGCAAACCCTCCCCTGCACCTCCTCTTCCTCTCTCTCTCTCTTTCTCTCTCTCAGCAACTCTGTCTCTCTACCCCCTCTCTCTCTCTCCTGGACGGCCTGGGCACCCAGGCCTGCAGGAGAGGGACTCACTGTGATGAAATAGAGGTAGGCAGTTGTTCCTTCAGCCCCAGGGTCATTATTTAAAAAGTGACAGAGACTCCAGTGAGTGAATGTGAGAGAGGTAGGGAAAGAGGGAGGGAGACGAAGAAAGAGGGAGTGAAGAGAGAGAGTGAGAACAGCACTCAGGAAAGAAGGGAGTGGGAGAGGCGGGGGGTGAGGGTCTCAGTTGTGCAGGTGTATTGTCCAGCGGAGGGAGAGGGTGCTGGGAGACAAATGAATCCAGCAGGCATTTGGTACACACCGGAGATTGCTTATCGATCCAGATCGCAGTATTCAGGCTGGCCTGAGAGAAGGCTGAGAATTTTCTGAGGGAGTTAATAACCTGGCAGCTCAGCTGTCTTGTCCAATTCACCAAAGGCAGAGGCCTAATCAGGGCTGGATTCCTTTTTCTGTCTGAGGAGGGGGCTCTAGCCCTCCACCCTCTCTTTCAGCTTTTGCTGCTCTCTCTGTCTCTCCATTTCTCTCGCCCTCCCCACTTTCCTCCCTCCTTCCACAGCCCTCACTTCCACTCCATCGGAGCTCTGAAAGTGATTGAAATGACAGCCTATAGAAAGAGGCTAATCAAATTGTTTATTATCAGTCTGAATCAATATGTATGGATTGTTAAAACATCAAAGTCAGCCCCTGGAAAAGTAATAGTCGCCGGCCGGCAGCAGCTGCTCAGCCAAGGCTAGGTCCCTGGGAGCCTCGCTCCATTTAAAGCGACTTTCACTCTTACTTAAGTCCTGATGACCCGACGAGGTCAGTTGGCTGAAGGGGATGTACATGGCTGTTCTACAGCGCTGCCACATTAAAACCCTCTAAACTTCCTTCCAGCTACTCAGATACATGTCTATTGTCCCAGACTGATAAACAATCCATCAAGAAAATAAATGAGCCACCATGCTGCTGTGCTCCAAGCAATATTTTGGACTACTGGTCATCATTTCCCTCAAATTCAATATTTTGCACCCATCCTCTCCTTTGAATCCAACTCTCCTTTCTTCAGGAAATCAGCCTAGATTGCAAATGAGCCCAGGCTGATAAATGAGTCAGCTGAATGGATCAAATTGCTTTGAGATGGACATTGTAGTTTGTTTCAGGCCACAAGACAAGTTGACATAGAAGATTGATGGATAACCATTGTCCATTCATTGGCACTGAGTGTGACACCTGATGTTTGTCTGGGGTCTCCCTCCATCTCTGACACGCCACAAACACAAAGCACGCTGTGGCTTGATAGAATGATTAGACACTGAATTATATCTTTTTCTGCGGCTCTCCATCTCGACCACTTTGCTGCTGGCAAACATTAAGATAGATCACAGCCGCCACGTCAAATGTGAGAGAATTTCAGTTGACATACAACAAACAAATTATGTGATTTGTTGCTTGAGGTTTCGCACTGAGAAATCCATGCATCTCTGCATTTCACCACAAGATTGGGTCAGATGCAATGAGGTCAAGGTTCACTTTAAGATACATTGGTTGGAGGACATAGTTGGAAACCACCATGTTGCCACCACCTGCTTTCTCTTATTTTGCCCTAAGATTTCCTGTCACTCTTTCAGTTGTCAGGCTCCCAATTTAATGAAATCAGGTAACCATTTCAAACAATACATTAATCCACATCACAATAGAAGAAGCCTGCTAATTGGAAGTCCACTCCACTCCTTATCATCACTTTCATTACATAGACCACATAAAAGCACCATCGTCCATCATACTCCAAATTTATTCTGTCATTTTTCTTTGGGATTGAAGATAAGGGCCAGGAGGCCATATTGATTTTATAAAAAACATGAAGCTCAGACTCCAGAAGTGGAGTGTTTGCCTGTTATCGATAATTGCTCTAATAACCATGACAGCGGGAGGGAGGGGGGACAACCAGTAAAAAAGAAAGATGACCTCATGACCGGACTCCTTCATAGGAAGCAATACTGGCAAAATTATTTTTTGAAAAAAATTAATTTTCAAAATTGCAAGACATTTTACATGTGTTTGCACTAGATTTCTGTGGCATTTTGATGTTGTTTTGTAAAAAAGTAAGCAGTGAACAAGTGGGAAAAGTGGGTTAAACTTTTAAAGGAAATTAAGAAATAACCATTCAATTCTATTCAATTTTATACATACAGCATGATAATAACAAGAAAACAGAAAAAATCCCAATAATCATATGACCCCCTATTAGCGAGTGGTTTGGGAACAGTGGGAAGGAAAAACTCCCTTTTAACAGGAAGAAACCTCCAGCAGAACCAGGCTCAGGGAGGGGCGGCCATCTGCAGCGACTGGTTGGAGTGAGGATTTCAGATTTCCTTATACCGCAATGTGATCTCATCCCAGGGAGTAATATATGGCTGTTGTGGCAGAGATCTGTTGTTTGAGTCTACATGCTGCATCAGTATTGAATGCCACAAGGTAACATTCTCTTTTAAAGTCAGCATATGAAGGTTGGAAAAGTATTGATAAAGTGACAAGAATGTCAGCCAGAAGACTGCAATTTCTTTTGTGTTGGAGAACCTTGTATTTTGCAGTCTTTTTCTTTGTTATTGATCACTAATCTGTATCTTTTACTTATAATGGTTAATAAGAGCCCAGACCCATTTTTACTGTATGGAAAACTATACGAGAGTCAATGTTGAAACTTTAACAGGAACTTTCCTCAGTGTGTAAAGAGTGGGTTCTTAGGGGTAAGCACTAAAAACTATGTTGTGAGGTTATGTAAAAGATCATGGTTTGGGATAAATAATGTCATAGTAATGTTAAAAATATGCTTACCCAACATGCTTTAGGACCAGAGATGGGCAGTAACGCGTTACTTGTTACTTGTAACGCGTTACTGTAATCTGATTACTTTTTTTCAAGTAACGAGTAAAGTAAGGGATTACTTTTGCAAAAACGGTAATTAGATTACCGTTACTTTCCCGTAGGAACGCTGCGTTACTAAAACTGTGATTTTTTGCGAGAATGTCTCATGACAGTGACATAAGCCAGTGCGACATTCGTGACAACAGCTGTGTGCAGATCAACAATGGATAATATATCGAGTGCGGAGAGAGTATGAGCGTGCAGCGTTTAAAGCGTGGAAGTACTGACCTTATTTTGAGTTTGATTCCATAAAAAGTGACAAAAACATTAGTGTCCGTTGTGCGTGGGAAGAAAACGTCTTTTTACAGCGAAAAAAACCCCTAAACTTCCAAGCAAGCACCGAGTGCGCTACGACGTAATGGGAAATTCACAGAGAAACTCGCGGATTCTTCCACTGACTGCTGCGGCACACCTGCACCAGAGCACACCTCCGCCTACCCCACTCCTGCTTTACAGGTGAAAATAGAGCAACATGACCGCTAGTCTTTGATTTTATTTATTTTCTGCTGTGTTTTACTTGCATCTATTTGAAAGACTGAGTGTAAACACAAAAAACTATTTTATTTTATATGCTGGAATGTGTAGAAAATATGTTTAAATGTTAAACAAATTTCTTCAAGTCAGAGAATGTTGCATATAATTAAATTTTTGCTTGATGTATAAAGTTAAAAGATTAAAACTAATAAAACAAGTTTTAAAAAGAGACTTTTCCATTTGATTACATTTTGTATGATGGATTATGCAGAAAAAGTAGAATTGGGCTGAAAGATCTATCGCTTTATCACCTATTCAGGTTGTAAATTGTGTTTTTAAAAAGTAACTAAGTAACTAAGTAATTAATTACTTTTGAAAATAAGTAATCAGTAAAGTAACTGGATTACTTTTTGGGGGAAGTAATCAGTAATTAGTTACTGATTACTTTTTTCAAGTAACTTGACCAACACTGTTTAGGACATCCTGGCACCACACATTTGTTATGCTGGTAGAAGCTAATGTACCCTTAAGCTTCAAGCCTCAAGTGGAGATGTAGAAAGAGACACTTTTTCTCAATTTATACCATCTGAAGTCAAACATTTTGAGCGCCATTGTACAAGTTCTGTTTATTTAAAAACAAACTTTAAGGTCACTGGAGATCCCTTTAAAATGCATGATCCTGGTAAAGTATACAAAAAACCATTAACACCTTAACTGCTTTTATTTAACACAGCAGCTCTATGGGCCTGTAGCCCCACCGAGACTACATCAGTCCAACTCTTGCTGTAAAATATCAACGTTGCTTTTTATTTTTCCATCTGCTTGTCTGGATATTTAAAACAAACACTGAGTAGTACTTTCAAATAATCAGAAGGTACTTGAAAATGGTTCATTTCCTTACCCACACTGATAAGTAATTAACTATAGGAGGAAAACTCTCTAGTGTCATCTTTCTAGAAGGCTTTATCATTTAGTATAGATTTGTTTCATTTTCATCTACCACTCTTGCACGGAGTAAATTATCTATAGAAGGTGCAGTGTATAGTGCAAAGTCCCAGGTGCAAACCTGATATGAATTAAATATATATTGTTCCTCATATGAATGCTTAGAATTGGTAGGAATCTTTGATATAACAGAAGTTTGAACCGACTTTGGTTGCATAAATGGTAAACAGCCCATGTAAAGGTGAATAGATGTATAATGCTGTGCATACTAGTGAAATTCACTGGCTATTGCCATCAGCTATTGCCTGATGGCTAAGTCGATTAAAAGAAAAAACAAAAGACATTTGTTTGTATTTGCAAAGAATAACCCATGGATGGAAATGGAAATCTCAGCCTAAATATTCACTGACCTCACAGGAAGCCCTGTGAAGAAAAAATGGCTTTTGTCCACACAGGCTAAGACAGCAGACTAGCCAGTGGGTTCCCAGATTGGATGTGATATAATTCCCTCAAATTATTTTAGTTTCTGCCAACAGTTCCAAAGGTATACCAAAATTATGTTTATAGAATTAAAAAGACATACAAGCAGTATTCAGCAAGTTTTTCCCCTTAATTTGTACATTTCCTTGTCTGTTTTTCATCTCCTCTCTGTCTCCTCTCTCACAGTCCCCCCTCTCTTTTCCCCACCTGCCTCATTTTTCCTTCCAGGAAGAGCAAGCTATGAGCGGTAGCTGATGGCAGGGTTACAGTGGAGTTCTTGCCAAAGAAGTGCTGGGCACGTTGCTGCATAGTAAACACCCAGGGCTCCTGCTCTTGACATGACGGGGGTCTCTAATTAAAGAGTGCAACAAGACACCCCTAGCCAAGGCTCTCCCTATCAGCCCAACACCCACAATTAAGTCCTCCATGGGATCCAAGGCGCTGCATTATTGATGGAGCAGAACGTTTGATTAGAAACTCTTAACTCAGCTCCGGAACAGAACAGCCAGTCCATTGTCATTAAACACCACTTAAACCAAGTCAAAACATACCAGTTGGACATGCTTCTTAAACATCCGGGTTATGATGAAGTTGGGGGTGAGGGTGGGAGGGCATTGGATTAAATATCAATGCCTCTGCTAACATATGCTGAGGGGTTTTATTCGTACGGGATAAAAAAAGGTAAACAATATACCTGCAGGCCAGTTAATAGAGGTTTTTCTTGATGATTTGCAAAGAAGAGGAAAATTGTGGATTTTAGGTCCAGGAAACACATGTAAGAGATAAAAAAAGCAAGTGAACCACAACAATGTCAGCACCCCATATGATGAGTCAGTGAATGTTTGAAATTATAACAACCCCAACCAGGAAATATGTACTTACATCAAAGTCAGGCTGCTCTAAGTGGGACTAAACAGCATTACCGGCCCACATTCAATCAACTGTTGCCTGGTGCGTAGATAATGCATCACTTCATATCAAAAGCCTTTCTAATGAGAACAGGATGATGTATACAATACCAAAACATTCATACTCCAGTGTGGATGAAACATGTAGATGGAGATGTAATGGGGTGTCAAATTAAAGCATGCAGCAGCAAGCCATAACATGCACAGTGGTGGAAGCTCCACTTTAAACATATACATGAATTTTTCCCTTTAAAATAAACTGAACTCTTACACAGGAGCCTTGTGTTTGTGTGAATTTCTGCAAAAGACTATTAAGTGCATTTTTTTGCTCTGCATGCATGCTTGTGTGCGCATGTGTGCCTGCTAGGGAGTAGAGGGAATACTGCAAATTCGTCTGCTTTGCCTTTGCAATAGGCCTAATTAATACACACTCAAGGGTTGATAACATTGTGGCTGAAAGTAGATCTCCTTAAGAGATACTTAATCCAGCTAAAGATTGCACTGCTCCTCTCTCTTCCACAGCATCACAATCAAAGGTATTGGGTGGGTCTCTAGTGGACTCATTAGCAGGCTGTTGAGTGGTGGGGGTCTCAGCTAAGGCGCATCCCCCTATCAGCCCCAAATGCACACACATAAACCTCACCCTCACCGCATACATCTGTACACCGCTCACTGACCCAAGTGATCAGAGATGCTTGTGTTATTATGACATTCATTAAGCATCACTGATGGAAACCCAACACACTCCCATCAGCACTGTAATTAATCACCACCTTATCGGCAAGCCACAAACTTCCCACTATCTGTGTGTGGTTGAAGTCTCCTCTTACTAGGGCAGGGGTCAAATATCAGGGACAGGAGTGATCAGTAGCTACTCAGTGGACATCATTCAGGCTAATGGAGGCTCTAGCATCACCTTTACGCAAGTGTTGCCACCCATAGCAGATCTCAAAGCAATGAATTAATACACCTGGCATGGGTATTTATAGCTACATGTAACAGTTGTAATATGTGCAGTTGTATTTTTTCTCATCTCAGAGCCCTTTAATATGACCTTTTTTACTATACATATACATTCTATTAATCTTCCAATAGCCTGCATTCTAACACTATCTGAAAGTAATGACCTCTGTATGGAAAACCACTGAGGTCCTTTCATGGGAGCAATCTGTATATCTATCCTTGTACCTGAGCTGAATTCATAATAACGCAGGTTAGTAAGTGGGATCAGGTTAAAGAGTGCTAAGCCATGTTAAACCACTGCAGTACTGGAGCATGCATCATGTCCATGCATTAATAAAAGGCAACTATGCTATCATTATAAGCACCATACGTGCCGGGGCTGCACTTCCTGGCTGCTCTAATAGCTAACTGGTCAAGGGTGATTTATCTGATAAACTCCTTTTGTGTTCCACAAGCCTGAGAGATGGTTTAGTTCAGCCTAGTCTGCTATAATGTGCTTTATAAATACAAAAACAAATGGTTGCCTAGGGAGGAGGAAAGATGTAGCATGTATATTTGTGTTGGGTGGGGTGGGTGTAGGTCAAATTGTATCCTCTTGTGCCTTGGGGGGAGACAGGAAAAGCCTGAGTTATAACTCTTCCATCACCTGCCTTCTGCCTCACATGCATTACTCAGGATATAGCGCAAATTGCAGCCGGCATCCATTAGTTCTTTTCAGGGTTAATATTGATGTAGATATCATTCCTATCTGCTGTGTCATTTATTTGAAATACTATGTGCGAGGAGTAGCTCCGGCAGTGAATCAAATCAATTGATAGAGCAGTTAGCCTTGCAGCCCGGGCTGCCTGGGAGCTGCCGAGCGAGCATGAAATATTATGGAGATTGTTCTTTAAAGTGATCTCTTCATCATCATTTGTCTGCAGCCTGGGTGATCCTATCCCCCACTCTGCTGCCTTCCTCTTGGGCACCAGCTGTCATAACTAAATCAGCCGGATAATGCAGTCGTGCGCACAGTTCTACCCCATGCCCCTGCGACACCCGTCTTCATCCCCACCCCTCCTCTCCACTCAAACATCGACTGCCTTCCTTCTCTGCTCCCTTCACCTTCTCTGTGCTGCAGCCACACGTGTCAAAGAGCATCCAGAGAGTCGCTCATCATCTCTACTGATGGCCCTCCTCTCTGGGGCCTGCTTGTTTGTGTCACTTCCTATGTGCAGGTCTGCTAGTTCATGTCACCCTTTGTAGCAGGGGAGGGCACGCCTGCTGTTTTACTTCATGTTTGGCTGCTTGTGACGGGCAAAGAGGTGTAGTACAGAGTTCAGTGACAATCCTCCTGTATGTTATGACAGCCAGTTGAGCTGCCACTCTGAACTATGCCGTAAGTGAATATGACGGAGACCGTTTTTATGGTGCTCTTCACAGTCTGTTGGGATGCGGCTGGATGACTGTTTTTACGGCCCATAAATGGAGTGGCGTGCATATTTTCTGAGTCATTAGGAGGACAGTCAGGAGACATACTCAGAAGGAGATGCACGCCACTTAGGCCAGACTGTTTACCATTGTAAAAACCTCATCACTGAGCCTCTCAGAATGATGTAAACTCTTACTCGGAGAACATTTCCATGTGTCAGTGAGAGATGAGATGAGAGGGCATCTTCAATGAGGATACTGAGAGGATACAAGGCCTTAGAGGAAAAAGCTGCATTATTCAGTGTCAGGACACCCAGAACCTGGAGACGGTCATGCCATCCTGATCAGTGCTTCATAGCCTACTGATATTACAGTCAACAGACAGGTATTGTAACAGTGTCGGCCTTAAACCTTTCCAAGACAATGTTCAGAGGATGCCAAAAATGCAGTTTCCTTAAAACGTCCTTCAATTTCTTATCAAAAAAGAAGCTTGATATTTGTTTTTCTGCTTTAGGAAAATGCTGACATTTCCATTAATGAGATCTGATTGTGGCTGACTGCAAAACAAACACACAATTATGCCATTAACCCAAACATTTAAAAGAGCTAGGATATTCACAGGCCAAACAGTATCAAGTCATACATTTATACCAATTATGTGCTGACAAAATAGGCGTCTATATTGTTGAGACAATGATGTCATACACAAGCCAGTAACATTTATATTTTCTAAACGAGTCACTCTAGGCAGCCTGGCCGAGGCGGTGACATCTGCATGACTGTTAGTCAAAGGAACAATGAGTGCTCTTAGCAGAGAACAGAACCACTATTTGTCACTGTATGCTGATAAAATTCATACAGGGGCATTGTATGGGCCTGAAAATGGATGTTGAATTCATTAATCAAAGCCAGATGGATTATGTGCTCTGTGGGTTATGTTCAATGGCTTACTCTAGGAGATACAGAGGTTTAAAAGGCCACAGTGTGTGCGTACATACACATTCACTTGTGTGTGTCAGTTCCCAATGAGTGATGATGACCACTGGCTCACCATATTGATCAGGAGAAGCCGAGGAGGGCTGTGAGATAGATAGCAATACACAAGCTATAGCATACGCATCTCCCCGTGGCTGGGGTTAGAAAGTTTGTCTTATGCTTGGTGCCCGTGAAAGCTGTAATTTAAGCTTTAGACTTAATAAAAGAAACATTAAAGAAAGTATGCAAGTAAGCTGGAAAACAAGTTACCTAAAAAAACAAACAAAAAAAAAAACCTAAATTAAGGAGGGAAAGGGGGATCAAGCAGGGTGCAAAGAATGCAGAGGTTAATAAATATAAATACCACTGAGACCACCCATCCAAAAAATTTAAGTTATGCACTCAGACCGCTGTAAGATACTGTTAGCATATGCTTTGCAGATGTAACCATCATTGAAGACCTTCATTATACTCGAAAGCGAGTTAGAGAAAAACTGTATAGTTACAGGAATCAGAAGGTGGCTGCCAGCTTCCTGTTTGTTCAAAAGATTTGTGGTCAGTTATAAAAACTGAGTTCAGTTTTTATAAATTCAAAAGAGCAACTGTAAGTAGTATTTCAGTGTGATACAGGATTGACATATAGTTATATATCTTTAAAAACAAACAAACAAACAAACAAACAAAAACAGTGAATTTCTTCAACTTGGATTTTATCCAACAAAGAATGATCTGGATACATTTATGTACGCTCCATGAGAATATTAAACAACCGCCACGCTGCCACACTAGAATGTGTTAAATTTGTGACTCATATTCCAACACCAGCTGGATGCCATCCCCACCCAGCAGCCCGACGCTGATTGGACAGGTAGATGTAAAGAGCATGTTGCTTCCCTCCGCAATTTTTCCACAGATTCAGCAGAAAGTATTTTATAGCACATTTTTTTGTCTCACCAATCCAAACAATGTGTGTGAGCTCTGTACCGTCACACACATGGCTCGGCCCTGGCTTGGCAAAGTGCATTTCTCTCTCTCTTTCGTCCCGTGGTTATTAATTATATAGATATTGTACTGGCACAGAGCAGAATAGGGCTGCTAGATAGCTTTGGAGGTTCATCTTAAGTCAGACTCTGAAGTTTAATTTCAGCGTTGGACTTTAATATCCCTTTGCGTGGTCCAAGTGGTGCTCTGTTCTTTCTCTGCCGGCAGCAGAGGGACATACAGGGCCCTGGCAGTAGGGGAACAGCCTATGTAGGACAGCCTCTCATGGCTCCCTGGGGGCAGATTTGTGCAAACTACACTACAAATTACACAGTGGGTTGCTGTGCACCCTGAGCCAGTGTAAACAACAACATCGTTTCCTCTCTTATGCTATGAATCAAACTGAACTTATATGACCCAAGACCGAGTCCACACCCATACTTTCTACGTCCTTCAAACCCTTTTAATGACACACCTACGTAGTAGTGTTTAACCCCGAGCTAGCTTCCTCTCTCCTCCCCCTCCCCCTGACTTCATTCATGAAAACTCCTCCTCTGTACGCCCCACTGCTCTCAGCGTGTCACACTCTGCAGCTGTTTCATTTTAGGAACTGGGGACTCCAGAAGTTTGCCTCGCAGCCACCAGTCTGCTCTCAGAGCCAAGTGGAAACCACAGCCAATACTTGTCCGAAGTGCTCTGGCAAAGTTAAATATAGAGCCCCTCAGTTGTTGTAAGAGATTTAATAAATTCCTCCTTCAAAGTTAGCATAATGCTCTCTGGTTTAAAAGACCAAAGTCCTCTTGCTTGTTATTTCCCAGGCCTATTTGTTGATCTCTCATTGCTGGAATATAACATTTCAGTAATGGTCTGCTGCAAACCAGCTGATGTGTTTAATAAACTTTACTGTGCCTCAGTCTGGGAGCTACCTCCCACTTAGTTACAGACGTGGAGGAAAGCACTGGGCCATAGCAGCTGAGAATAATTCATTAACACCATATATAACTAAACACCAATAATCAGTCACAGCTTAATATCCTTATCATTTTTTATAAAACAGGAAAATAAGACGAACCCTGAAACAAACAATTTCCTAACAATAATCACAGTATTATTATCAACAAGCAAACAAACTTTACTGACACCATAACTGATTTAAGCTGTCTTGAAATGCTTTACATATTGCATAAGGATTTTCCACAAAGGGGAACTGTGATAGATCCAAGATGTGTGGTGCAGTTATGAAATGGCTTCCATGCCAAGCCACGTGGTAAACAGGGAAATGCAAAAATCACTATTTTTTTAACAAACAAGGCAAAACCCTGCAGATAGCACAGCTGTTTTACTGAAAGTGAACATTTATATGTTTAATATTTACATTTAGTTCAACTCACTTTCAACTCACAGTTTGAAGTAACAGTTCATTTGAAGTAACACTGCATTTAAATAAGGTAAAGGAGAAAACAGATACATGTGCCTTTGCCGTACGTTTTCTTAGAACCCAGCAAATGTCATACTGGCTTGTTTTTCATTCCTGCCACATTATTGCTTATGATCCCTGCATATGTGACTCTGCCTGCTTTTCTGTGCATTTGGTACGACTGATTATTTTCTGAAACTCTTCAAAACTGTAACAAGGGAGTGCGTACAGTCGATCTGTATCTTCAGATATCGTTAGTAGGGGGCGGGCTGGCAGAGCCCTTCACCAATATGCGTACCAGCTGCAGGCCTCTGCCTGGCAGTGTGCTCTGCTTCAGACAGAGGGGGCTCTGTGGTGGAGGTCTGTGTCACGCCATCAGAATGTGTGGCAGCGTGCTGTGGGTCCTGAGAAAAAGCGCCTGAAGCTCTGCATTATCAGCTGGGTTGATAACAGCATGGAAACACTGAGGCCAACAGGAAAGACATGCAGGGATCCTTCTCAGACCTGGCCACTGTTCTCTTTTCACTGCCAATAACCCTTGACATGACTGGTGTTTAGAAACTCTCTTGCCAGGCTGTTAGCAAAGAAACTGGCCTGTGAATGCAGGTTAAGGAGACTCTGAGGGAAAATGTGAATGCCTGTGCTAAAAAAAACATTAAGGGATGATGTCATAAAGGCGCATCTTGAGTTCCTGTAAACTTTCATTTATTCGCACAGATATGGAAAAAAAGCACCATTTGTAAGTTGCTTTAAATCTTTTTCCCTTCATATTGTTTTTACTATAGAATGATGAGGTGTAAGGTGAGATTGGGTTTTAGAATCACATTTACACAAAGTTGAAGCAAAGTGTAAAATATAGATTAAAACATCATATAATGGTGTGACAGGCATATTGTTTAAATGCTAGTAACAGTAAAACAACACCAACGAATTCATATATTTTTTAAAAATGTATGAAGATTTAATTCATTATTGGTAAAATTTTGCAAATAGGTTGAGAGTGGCCCAGAAATGGCTCTAAAAGTGTCATACTTGGAATAAAAGAAGAAGAAAATCCCCTTATGGAAGAAAATAATAAGGTTAAATGGCCAAAGGTCAGTAACGTGATGGGATTAAGAAAGTGCATATAGTTCATGAAAGACTGCAACAATTTAAGAATAATGTTTTTCATTTTAAAACTGATAAGAATTTGGGTGTTTTGTAAATTATATAACAAAAGAACAGAAGAGGCAAAGGACAGAAAAAGTTTCCTGATGTTGAATGGCAGTAATGTTTGGTCCCACACGACAAGTTTGCACTCGAAAGTTGAGTGGGAGCAGTCAGCATCATTGATGGTGTGGAGGGGCATTAGTGGATATCTGTGAAGGCACCATTAATGCTGAATGATCTAAGTAGTTTTCTGAGCTTTTCATACTCTCATCAATGTCTTTTGAAGAACTCCCAGGTTATTTCAGCTACACACCTGGGGATTATATAACACCACATTCTCCGTGGCTCCAGAAACAGTTTGGTCTGGCTACAGACCAGACCTGTCCCCCACTGAAACGATCTGGTATATTAGAGGTGGGAAACTATTTTCCCCATGGGGCCACAACTGGAACCTAACATCTACTCTTACAAGTAGTAGTTTATAAAGAGCTAAAATTAATATTGAGCAAAATGGAGTTCATCTCATCTGTGTGGTCCTCCACAACAGTCCCAGGTTCTTATGGGATCCTTTGGAAAAATTAAGCGCCAAGCCCTATTTTAGACAACAGAAAAAATAGCACAAGAGAGCATGAACAGTCAAGATGTAATACTTCTATATCAAGTAAAAATTTTCTTTTATTGTTTTTTTTTACACTTTACAATATTTTTTAGAACAGAGTGTATATTTTTATGTTTTCATTTGTATTTATATTTTTAGTTTTTTTCTCACATAATAAAATAATCTGTGAATTAACAGGATATGCCCACACACCATGTAGAAAAACACCTCCATACCACTGAGCCTTCTTCATGTTGTCTGCACATGATGTTACTTCCATGCATAAACAGGTAGTCAGGGCGGACATGTGAAAATAGGGCTTTAATTAATACCATGTTTAATTTCCCCTATCCCCCTTACCCTGCCACACATCCTCCAGCCACACATTAACTTGGGGAGAAGAGCCGAACAAAACACCCCTCTGCTCATCTCCCTCCCATCTCTTCCTTCTCAGAGGGGAAGAGTGCAGATGTGAGCAGGGTCAAATAAATAGCCGCGATTCAGCTGCAATTCCACTTTGACATCCACTTAGCCTCAGGTTCCCTCTGCCAGCAGCCACCTGTTGCTCTTCTTTAAACACTGCCTGGTGAGGAGGAAGTTTTCTCATGTGGAACTGAGCCCCCTACCTCCCCCGAATATACTCCCAGGAACTGTAATGGCTTAAATAAAATTGTGTAGGACCTTGGAAGCGTCATTCAGGCCTTTTACATGCTTCAGAATAACCCAGACAGAGGAGCAAAGAAAATGGGGAAAGAAGGGGGTGGGGGTTGGTGAGTAAAGAGAGATACAGAGATTCAGCCATGTGGCCAGATGCTAAGACCATCAGGTCTGTGTGTGAACAGAGCGACAAGAGGGATTTACTGTAGTCTACAGAACTGGATATAAAGTAGCAGGATTCAGACATCTGGTGTGATTTTGCTTGTTTTCTAAGGCAAAGTCAAATATAAGAGAAGAAAAGAATACATGAGTTGTCATTATATTCCACAATAAGCAGCTCTGTGTTTAGCATTTCCACAATAAATCTTTGGAAAAATGGCAGTTATTTTATGTTGTGCTAAAACATTGCAGGAAATTGCACTGCACTGGGTTTAAGGTTTTATAGATCTGGGAAACTATGCATCGGTAGCGTCACGTTATATAAACTGCTCCTTTGATCAAACCTAATTATACACATGCAATTACCAAAGTGAAATTAGCAACATTTAAATGCATCCATTTACTTGATTAAAGTTAGATGATGAGAGTGAGATAAGTGAAGACCAATACTCGAGGAGATGAAAGCAATAGGTCCAGATATTGGGTGTCAGGTGAAGTGCACACAAACTTGGCAAAAGACTGTGACACAAAAAGGAAAAAAAAAAAAAAACACAGGTAAATAAATGAAGAGCGATGACCGTGTCACATCCTACCCGTCGAGCTCGACTGGGTGTCGTGTAAAGCTTAAAGCTTCGCCCCAGAGTGTCGTGTGCTCCCACATGGGTCCTGCCACAGATGCACAGGGCCTCTGGTTACAATACTGAGAAATCCTGCCTGCTCAGACCCAGCTCTATTACTTAGGCCGGAACAAAGATTCAAGGGTAAGTGCCTACCTGAAGTAAATGTAGAAGCGGCCAGATTTACGGAGCTCAAATGTGTCAAAGAGGATCTCTCTTATGTATGATGCATTGCTGATAAAGCTAATTATGATCCTTTTAACAGCGCTACTACTGCTGTGGCTTTGTCAACCTGGAGAACAGGTATGTTACCAAGTGTCCTCATGTTAACTAGTACCACGAAGGAACAGGTGCCAAGCAGGGAGAAAGCAGTCAGAGACAGGTCTACCGTGTTACTGAGCCGAGCTAAGTCTGTCCAGCCTCCTCTGGATGTATGACTGAAATACTGCTACTACTAGCTGGGGAATAGGAAAGCATCTGTCACCCCTTTTAAATCCCCAAAGAAAAGTAAACCAGGTCCAGAGTTTCATTGGTAGTACTCACACAACAGATGTCTTAAAGCAGTCCCAGGACATTCAAGCATTTAGGAAAGCACCTCTGTCTTAGCAATAATTAGCCTAAATGGATCTCTTTCTCCATTTCCCTCCTTGTCTCCTTGCCTCAGTCTCTTTTCAGGCACTGATATGAATAATGATCCAGGGGGTTAACAGCAGGTCACACGGAGCTCCATGTCTGCCACGTTATTCATTTGGTGCAATGAGAAATTGATCACATTATTGTGTTAAGAGGGACCTGATTCGTTATAATCAGCCCAGTATTGGCAGGACTGGCCCGCGGGCCCTACTATTACATTAGGAATGCTCAGGCAGCCATAGGTCAGCACCACTCAGACCATTTTACAACTTCACATCACCTCCTTGACCTTTTAATGACCACTGACAGAGACAAAAGAAAAGCAATATATGACAGACCAATATTAGCTGCTGTTTAAACTCCATGCATCTTCAGGGTAGAAGGAGATTTGCTAAAGGGGCACAGGGACGGTTGTGTCCCCCACAATTATTTAAGTGTGTTTTCAGGCAACTAAACACTGTGCATGCGTGTGCAAGACTGCCCTACACGCAACACTCGTAGGCCATGACCTAAAAGCTATATTTCTGTCAAAAAGATTGACATTTATTGGGGAGGTCATGACAAAATTAGCAGAAAGTCAATCATTCAACTATTTAAAAAATGTACAATTTTGAGTAGTGGGTGCTTTAAAACAGTTTCTTTGACTGTTTGCTCCATTTTCCAAATGAATGAAAAACTGTGTAAACGACCAGGTGCACTAACCCATTTCCCCCCGAGGTTACATCATGCCAGCTCATTAATCAAATGAGTCAGCTGCTCTGTTTGCACTGGGTCAGAATGTATTGGTTAGTGCTTGTTGATTTAACCATAACACCTCAGCACATAGAAAAGGCCTTGGATCTAAGTTTAATCTTCAACAAGACTTCATGATGTTTTATTTCATCAACAGCCACCAATCAGTTTATCATCTAGTGTGCTTCACTCAAAGCTGGTATGTGTGTAACTTTAATATTGTTAGTAGGTTATTACACAGGTTGCTCCCTGCACCTTGCTAAATAGTGGTTTTACAACATGTCAGCGAGCTTGTGAAGTTAAACTTGCCCTTGCAGGGAGGGCAAATAAAGCGTAATCAGAATGGACACACTGCATTTACATTAACAGTCTGATTTTGATTTTGATGGAAGACATTTGCCAGTCTGTTAATGTTGGCACATCTTTAAGCCTTGCAAAGTGAGAAAACCATCAGGATAAACATTTATGTCAAGCCTACCAATAATAGCTGTTTAAATAATGACCTTTTATTTTTATTGATGAAGTAACTCTTTTATGAGCAAACCTAAATGACCAAGCTTTTACCTGTCTACAGCTTCAGTAACATTTAAACTAATTGCCTTTGCTTAGGTAAATATTAGATCTGTGCAAGAATAATGAATCCAGGGCCTAAAAACATTGTGGAATTAGACCTCGTTGGTAATAGCTTAAGGGCCATTTACAAAACTTGGGAGATGGCTTCTTTTTTTCCTTTTTTTTTCTTAATGCAAGCACCACGTCACAATGCAGATTTTGTTTTAAGTGCTTAATTTCTTGTCAAAGTTCCTAGCTGTGATCATTTTCTTTAGTGGAGCCATTTTTTGAATGTAATTAGCATTTAAATCAAATAACACCACCGTCGCCTGAGCAAAATATTTCAGTATGCTTTCCACCTCTGGAAAACACTTCTTACTCTCCCTGATGCACGCTTTCATCCCCCAACTCCCCCCAGATTGCTACGGCTGTTTACAGTGAAAAACATCTGCATTGAAATTATTCCACTTCCTGAGGCTTGAATAAAATAAAGTCTCTACAAAACAACAACAGGAAGAGGGCCATTTTTACAATAGCTGTGTTTAAACACGTGCACGAATTTGGTGACGGCTGTGAGCACATACTGTGTCGGCTGTGTCGGGCTGATGCAAAATAGCACCCTATTTACACATTAGCAGAAGATGAAAATATCTGTCTGCTGATTTTTTTTGTTTAGTTTTCACCGTAAACTGGCGAAAATAATTTACATTTTCATCTGTCAGTTTTCTCGCTTTTAGGCACACTAAGCTATAGAGATTTTTTTTTTTAAATCTGTAGCATTCCATTTTTTAAGTGAAGTCGTTAAAGTTAGACAGTTTTGATCATTAAAAAAACATCGATTTAAAAAAAAAAAAAATTGTAAAATTTGCACTTCATAAAAATTGCCTAACATTCTGCACAACTGAAAATTGCCCACTTAGGATTTAAAACTTAAAATGCAGCATACAAATTTGACAACATTTCTTCTTTTTGTTCTTCCTCTAATTTCTGGATCAATTTAACCCCAAGACATTCGGCTTCAAATAGGAAAGAGAAAAAGCTGCAATTTCTGGTTTAAACAATCCTTGTCACTCTCCATGCTGCTCAAAACTTGTTTAAAAATGTCTCAGCGTCACCCTGAAATGTTTACACAAGGAGTTGTGCATGCAGAATTAATCTTACGGGCTTACAATTAAGACATTGAAGAATTTCCCTCAACATGAGATGAGGCTGGCAACCTCATTCTCTCCCCTAACAGTAGCCTTGAGAAAGTGTGTGTACATAAACCTCCTGTGGTTACTCAAATGTTGTAAACTGTATAACTAAAGCTTAGGCCTCATTCATAAGCTGTTTACCTTGTCGATAAATCACGGCGTCCCTCGAGCGACAAGTAGTGACAGGACGCTGAAGAGAAGAAGGATGGATTTGAATTGTTAAACCTGAGCCAAAGTAAACCTGAACGGATAGAAGTCAGTTAACTCTGAAGGTTTTTGTGTTTGGGTTGTATTAGCTGTAACTAGGGAAATGGATACTTTAAGTCAGAGACAACAAACAATATTTATCTGTTCAAATAATTACATTAAAAAGCCTGTTATGTGTTGGAGCACAGGAGAAAACAGAGTGCTGGCCAAAACAACACAGGTGTAGATTTAAGTCATTCAAAAAGTTTGTGAGCCCTCATCAGTATTAAACCGTTAGTCAGAGAAAAATTTTAAAGTTGTATTTTAAGACAAGTCACATTAAAAAGTGTTACAATTTGACAAAAATAAGTAATTAAACAAATTATAATAGTAATTAAATTGTTTTTTCCCAGTTGAATTTTTGGTCAGTAACTGGTTACAAAAAAAAGAAGAAAATTCATACACAAAACACACATTAAACTAAATGAAAAACCCAAAATAAACAGTTAAAAATTAAAAAAAAAAAGTGACACACAAAAGAGAAACAAAAAAGAATGAATAGAAAAAAATACACATAACTTTAATGTAACCCTTTACATGGAACTTTCGGTGACTACATACTGACTGCTTCATCAATAATCTATAATCTTGGTAATCTAACCTTTTATCTGGCAATGAACCATATTTGGTAACTTTAGTGGACAAAAAACAGCCTCAATTTTGTTTTATACACACTTTTTGGGAAAAAAAAATTCACTGTAGCACATTTATGGTATCTTTATGGCCCTGGACTTTTAAGGGGAAAAAATTGGACAAATACAAAAAAGTCCTGTAATACAAGAATAGCACTAGAGTTAAAATTGACAATTTTCTAGTATTTTCATGAGTGCCCTATAAAGGGCTGAAGTACAAATGTAACTAGTAACTTTCTAAAGCTGTCAAAGTATTGAAAGAAAAGTGCAATGCTTCTGCACAAATATTGAAAAGTATGCATAAAATACACTAAAATGGGATTTAATTGTCCTGAATTGTAATTGTACTGAAACACATTACTTGAATAAATACACTCTACAATACCAGTAAATATAGCAAAAGCAGATTAATAATTAATCTCAACTTCAAATTTGACATCATTGCGTAAAGAAGATTCATTCAGTACTTATTCAAGGGAACACACATTCACAGGCTTACTTACTCATCATATTGAGCTGTACAAATGCCGTTTCTGTTGTCCCACCACTTTGTTTCACTGCATTACACTTGAATGCTCTCACTGTTAATCAAAGCACCTTCTCGTGGCTGTTTACGCTACAGCTTTTTATTCCAGCATCACTGCTGTGTTGCTCACACACTAATGGCTCTGTTGTTGCTTACTGCATCTCAGCTTGTCGCTTTTGTGTTGCCCAACACAAACAGTGTCATGTTGTTATTTATTTATTTATTTTTTTACCATTACTGCAACTTAGAAAGTGCTTTCAGTCAGATAGTGTGGAGCTGAAACAACAGGTTACGTGAGCTGTTTACAAGCTGCTGAAAGGGCCTAACAGGTTCTTCATAGGGGGAACTTTTCTTGCTAAGTGAGACAACAGATTACACTTTGGCACATTTCTCGAGAGACTGCAGCCTGCTCCGCACCACAGCGCCACATTCCTCATATCTGTGAGTAAGTGTTCACTTGATACCCTCTTCAAAAGGGTAGCACGGCAGACCTGCACCACATATTCATGTCTTTACATAGAAATCTACCTTGAGCTACAGTATATCTTCTGCTACATTTGCCAGGAGACAGTATGTATTGTGTACTGCTGAATTAAGTGTATATTAAACTGTCAGTAACATAACTACGCCCACGTCCAGTTATTGACGCACAACAGTATCATATCTCTTTGTATCCTTACACTGTGTCTCAGTTACAACTCCAAGGAGAAGCACATGCTGTGACAGAAGCCAACACGGTCACGACACTGAACCTCTTAGCTACAGACAGTGTCAAGGGTCAATTTGTTTCTCTGAGGGTTTCCTCAGTCACCTTCAGTACCTCCACCTAGGATCGATGATGCTTGACTCACTCTGAAAGTCAGTCAGTAAGCAGTGTGAAAGCAACTAGCAAACAACAGTTTTGTAAAAAGAAAAGCCTCATTACAGGATACAAAAAGTCTAATCATCAATATTTCAGTAGCAGGTATCACTTCTTAAAGCTGTTTTTTTGTGTGTGTTCAAAACAGATCTCACTTCAGGTTGTTCTTCTTACTTTGAGAGTAAATACTGACTAGGATTACTGTATTCCAATAATTTAGCCCATATAAATAAAATTATTTGCATTTTGTTGTATTATTTCATCTTCTGTACTTCAGCAGTACTTTCAAATGCTGTATCCTCTATCCAAGCATCTCTAGAGTATCAGTAAAACCTCTGAATAATATATTTAATATTATTTAAATATATAATATTTTAATATTATTTCAGTTTAAAACATTTTCCATGTACTTATATGATTATTACCTTTTATTTGTCTTTTTCAAACAAAACACATGCAATACCTATATTTGTCTGTTATTGTGTAAATACTTACGCTATTGTGTACTTCACACACATGGAGAAATGCCAAACTGCCTTTCATTGTTCTTGTAACAGTGACAATAAAAAGCTATTCTATTCTATTCTATTCTATTCTATTCTATTCTATTATAGTTATAATATCTTCTATGGGACCAAATCTCATGCAACTGGGAGCAAAGGACACTGTTTTTTTTTTTTTTTACTGGATGTGAACTTAATTTTAATAAATGTTATAACTTACAGCAAATTACCCCAAATACCACTTAGCTATGAGTTGTGGACCACTGGGGGTCCCCAGACCCTACTTTAAGAACAATTGTCATAAAAATCTGTATGCAAATAAATATAAGATAACTAACCTATACTGTGTCAGTTAATCTAGAGACCAAGTTAACACAGAGGATGAAACGCAGCCCATGGTAGCAGTTATTAATATGGCATGTGAAAACAATTTACTACTTCCTGTAGTGAATAGTGTCGTTGTATTGTTTTTCTCATAATACATGTTATTTAAGAAAAAATGTAGCCCAAGTTCAACAGTAAATTACAGTATGAGAGAAAAAAATCCAGTGAGCTATATAATACATATGAAACGTAAATATTATTACATCTTTTCTATTTCCTTTTCCAACTGTGTAAACAAAACCATCAGAAATAACAGAAGTTTGTCTTTCATCTAATTTTAATGCTTTACCTAAAATAAAGGACACCTCTTGATTACTTGCAAGTAAATTGAATATGTATTTATCCTTCAGGTAAGCAAAGCAGGGTCATATTAATCCCTTGGTATATCTGAAATAATGATGTTAATTGAGCTGTTTCACAACTCTTCACAAAGCGTACTGCTAGTAGAAATGTATGGCCATGTATTATTCTTGCAATGAATATCTCCTTTTGGAAATCTGCCCCCCAGACTTCAGAAATTAACAACTGAAACCTCAGTGCAGCAGGCCTGCCGCTGTGTGTGTTTTACACCAGCAATAATGCAGTTTTTACCTGGTAAGGTCACCCTGTAGTCCACTTTGAGTCTGGCAGAGTCGAGAAAGAAGATATCCAGTCCAATTTACGATGGGCCAGCCCAGTAAACCTGGAGTCAGTCTGCAAGTGAAGGGTGGAATAAAAGAGTTTCTCAGGTTTAGAAGGCCCAGCTGAAAGCACTAGAGCCCTTTCCCACTGAGAACTGTACCTCTCTAAATTACACTGACACTGCTCAATTAATCCAGGAGAATTGTTTCAACTATACAACACCCAGCTGGTTCATTTGCTATGAAGGTTTCTCCCCACAAAGAGCACAATTTAAGTTTGGAGGTCACAGTTCAGGATATGAAAGAATATTTTAGGAACAAATAAATATTTAAAATAAACACTTCATTTTAACTATGGATAAACAAGTTGAATTACAGTCAGTGTTTATCTCTAAATACCTGTTATTGCAAATTATAGGATTATAGGAATTACTTAACAAGCAAAAGTGCTTACAAACACTCTTTCATTATGCATGATATCACTGAGAAAGTATGTAAGTGGAAACGACTAGTTTTACATTTTTGGTCATGGAACTCTATGGCGGCACATGGCCCCTTTGTCTGAGTGGGATTATCAGGAGCGAGCGCTCACAAAAGGAAATGCTTGTGGAGCTACAGTAACAGAAGGATAAAATCAGCCGTGTGATGATTGGGGTGACACATTTGTTTGGCTGTAATGAAAATAAGCCCATTGATGGTGCATTCAGTCATAGGCCTGAACCCCCCCGACTCCACATCCTGTCTCTTTATCCTTCATACAAGTGGCAGACAGATAGCGGCTCGGGGGATATTGCCGCAGCCACTGGGTGTTTGTGTGTGTGCAGAGCTGTCAACCTGTCACTTTGAATATACCGCTGATGTGTATGACAGAGTTGTCTGTGCTGCTTTCCACAAGCTGATCAGTTTATGTAAATCTGAAGACTTTAAGCACATTAAACACTACACAGAAGACACGCTTTAAGAACAAGTTAATGCAGTGCTCTTCTTTGAAACTTTGCTTGTTGCTGTAGGTAAATTTCAAAAGCTGAAACTAACAAAATAAAATGAGCAATTCCATAGAGAATACACATACAGATTAATACATTTAGTGTTTGGTTTTGTGCTTTTCTTTTAATAGTGTTTGCTGATCTAACCGCAAATCCTCCAAAATATCAGACAGTCCAACTTATTTAAGTTCAGCTTTATTTACTCTAAATGAGCTACAATTTAATTCATAGCTGTTTTAGTATGAGGTTAAATGAATCACAGCACAGAAAACACACCCATGTAAAATAGTAGGTAGCACTCTGGCACAACTCTAACATGTGAGACATTGCAATTAAGTAAAAGTATAAATGACACAGCCAAGTAGAGGTTTTGGGCCTTCTCGCCATCTATATCACCACCTTCTTTTTAAGCCATGGCAGAGGCCTACAGTGCAGATAAAACGTAAGGCGAGATGGTAAATCCAAGGCCCCCTTGAAGTGTTTGATCTCCGGATAGCGTCTGTGAGTCACCCCTCTGTGTGTGTTTCAGACACTGGGAGTAAGAGCACACATATACAACACATATCTCCACCAGGAACCTGCCCTCAGTGTACCACAGAAGCAACTGGATGACTTCAGACTCACTGTATCTAAATCTACACTGCACCACCAAAGCCCAGGGCTCAGACATGCCACACACAGGATTCAAATCTATGTCCCACATGCACATGTTCACACTGCCAAATGCAGCTGTTGTGTACAGACTACTGAAGTGGCTCAGAGAACATGATAAAGAAAGCAGCAGGCATTTATCTGCAGTCCTTGATCTGGTCTGGTGCTCTTTGAGGAACAAATCTCTGCTTTTTGCATTGCTCATCCATATTGGAACTTTACATCTCTTCCACTTATTCAAGAACACATAAATTGCGGCAGAATAAATGTTGTGTAAAACTTCAAAAGAAACTTTAATAGAAACTTTGTTTTGTTTCAGATTTTTAAACATTTTTTAAACAGTTTTTATAAAGAAAACATTTTGTCCATCCAGCCATCCATCTCCTGCTGCTTATCTCTTGTTAGGCTTCGCCTAACAAGAGAAGCCCACATCTCCCTCTCCCCAGCCACCTCCTCCAGCTCATATGGGGAAACACCACCATGTCCCAAGGCCAGCTGAGAGATGTAATCTCTCCAGCATATCCTTGGTCTACCCTGGGGCTTGCTCCTGGTAGGACATACCCAGAATCACACACACACACACACACACACACACACACACACACACACACACACACACACACACACACACACACACACACACACACACACACACACACACACACACACACACAAAACTGATCATTCATCCCATGGCCTAGAGTGCCCTAGTGCCTCGTGCACTTGAAAATCCTTATGGTCAAACAAGGTGTTTGTTATAAACTAACTGTGATTGGCACAGAGGTCCAATAAGAGAACAACACTGGGGTTTAGATCAGGCAGACTCTTCCTCCTGATCACACCATGCCAGATTTTACTGTCTTTGCCAACATGAGTGTTGAATTCTCACAGTCGGTGAAGGGATGTCCACTTGTGGCATCCTCCAGCACCTGGTGACTGAAAGAAGGTTGGGTACTCTAAAATGTCCTTTAGGACATAAGTGCAAAAGTCGGTCAGGGCCTGCTCCCTGACCCAAAAGCACAAGGAAACAACCACTGGGGAAAACCCCAATGTACAGGCAGCAAACAGAGTTGATACAGATTGGAAGAGAGACTAGTACCTCTGTAGGAAACTGGTTCCATGACCCAAGCCATGCGTTGAGTTTGCCAAACTATAGCTAGCTGGTATCTCTAAGTCTCATGGACTAGCTCAGGTTTTTTCCAAATCAGATAGATCAGGGCTTGGCAACTCCAGGCATCAAGGGCCCTGTAGGTTTTAGATGGGTCCTTGATCCAACACAGCTGATTCAAATGGCTAAATTACCTCAACAGCATATCTTGTATTTCCCCAGAGCCTGTAATGAACTAATCATTTGATTCAGGTGCTTTGACCCAGGGTGACATATAAAACCTGCAGGACACCGACCCTCGAGGCTTGGAGTTGCCCACCCCTGAGATATGATGGATCCTTTTCATGTTATAGGAGGTAGTTTTCAAAAACTGGGCATCAGACTGTCCATCTCCACTCTTTACTGCCACCTGAAACACATTTCACCCCACTGCTACAGCACCTTCTGCAGGTTGTGAGCCCACAACAGGGGTTGTCATCTTCTCTTCTGGCTGAATCCAACTGGGCCACAAGGGCTAAGACCCAGCCACCAGATCCTCTCCCTTAAGCTCCCTCCCCTGTCCTTATTCCAGGGTGTGCCCCAGTAACCCTGTGGTGGCAGGATATAGTAGTCTCTTGGTCATTTCTTCATTGGAACTTTGTGAATCGTTCTTCATCTGACCCCTTACCCAGAATCAAATTGCTTTAGGAGGAACCTATCAGGGACCAAATCTATCAATACCCTAGTCCCTAAGATCACTGGGCGACACACAACTCTTCACCACAGCAACATGGAAATTCAGGGACAGGAGAAAAATTGGTATTTTCTGTCTACACAGGGGCTTTTAGTCTAGATTCTAAATAAATAGCAAATTAGTAGCAATTTGCTACAGAACTTTTTTGATTTACTACCGGATAAATTCTGGCGAAACTGAAGGTTGACTTTCCTTTCTAAAACAATGACCAGTGCTCACGGTAAAGAAAACGCCAGTGTTACCCAAGAGACTGACACCAAGAGATTGTCGTTTGCATTCTGCCTCCTAGCCAGATTACCATGAAGGTGAGCTTTTTCTGATGTTAACCTAGTGTAGTGTGCCTAAACAAGACCAATTAAGTAAAATTATTAGTAAGGTGGCAGATCAGATAGAAAGACTAATGCTTAAATATAAAAAAGTGCATAAACACTGTTTTTTCTGATTGATATGATTGCTGTTTAATTAATATTCAGATTTAATAACAAACAATCAAAAACGTAACATTGGAGCAAAATTATACACTTTAAACCAAAGAATTATATAGTTAGCATTAGCATGAATCACTATCACAGCAAAAGAAAAGAACAGCATTTTTAGAAACTCCGAAGATGTAAAAACTTGGCATCAGAACTGAAATTAAAATAAAGGTATTATTAAACAATTTCAGCTGTTCACAGCTTTTCTGTTCACAAGCATTTCAAAACCACAGCCCTCACTTCTCCACCCCCAAAATGTCTGGGAGCGCTCTGACATCGTGTTGGTGGTATTAGGTGTTACACAGGGGTCCATTTCCCTCTCAGTTGTCTGAGTGGAACACACCCGCTGTGGCAAGGCTCCCCCTCGACTCCATGTGTGACAGTAATTTTACACAGCCGGGGACCTTGGTCCCGGAGGTGGGCCATTAAAGTTCAGGTGAGGTTAATTACAGAGAATTGTTAAGCCTGCTGCTGTGCGCTGGGCGGGTGGGAGGGATTTGACGCCTCCAACGCTGATTTCTGTGAGACACGGTTCTACCGGCTCCACGGGTGTTCAGCAGCCGATTTACACACAACACCTACAAAGCGCCAATCATTCACTGAAACAGCTCGAAATTAAAGCCCACAACACAGCCACATGAAAATACTACAGCTTGTTATTACACTCGACGTATAAATTACCACACACGCCATGCAATTCCCCACATGAAATACACAGAAATTGAATGTAACTACCTCTACATAAACAGCCAAATTTAGGAAAATTATTTTGCATAGAGAATGCAGTCTTTAATTTCGACCAAGAGGTTCTATTAAACCCGAAACAAGCCAAAAACAGGAGCACGAAAAAAGCAAGAAAAGAGCCTCTCGAAGATGCAGTCTGCTCTGTTTGAGTAAGGACGAGATTATATTGGATTAAAAGGGATTTTTGCAATGCAAATGAATGCACCTCAAATCAATAAGGCCTGTTCTACTCAATATACAAACTAATTAAGAGGTAATACAATCAAACCTGAATAAAATAGATTGTGCAGCTTTCTCAGAAAGAAATCCAATCAAACCTTTTTATGTGAAAAGATAAAATCTAAAGCGATCTTTCTTTGTACGAATAATGACCTCGGCTTTGTGTCCATTTAATAAGGAAAACTTGTCTTAAGAGGTTACGCTCAATGTGCATATTCTAATCAATATGAATTACATAGGGTTTTATCTATGTTATCTGCTCCAGACTGCTAAGCTAATTAATGTTTTATCGAGTGTTTTAACTCAATTATTTCGCAAAGTCAAAGGGGTTCAACACAATTTTCTATGAGCGGCCAGAACATTTTCTGTGGAGAGGAAGTAGTTGAGTTCTGCAGCCTTTGAAGGAGACACAACTGCTATGAAGCATGCTTTAACTTAAAAAAGTAGTCAGTTCAAATATATATGAATTTACAAAAGAAGTTCAGGTGCAAGTGGCTTTTGGCAAAGCATTTATTTGTTTGTTGAGCACCATTCCTCTCTGACACTTTGACATACATTTTGTGTTGGATTTTCCGGGTATCGTTGCTAAAGTTTGGATGACCCCCCCCTCCTCTTGCGCTTCATTCCAGCTGATTGCTCATTTTCTAATGTTAATGGTGCTAGGCTGGGGCTAGGGTTTCTCCCCTGTCAGCTGGCTACTGGGGCTGTGGGACGGATCTAATGGGCTCTGACAGAAGGGAACTGATCTCATTCAAAGGGGATTTGATATGTGGCATGAATGTGGTGACCCTCAATGGACATATTAATGACCGTTATCATTCACAGACTTTGTGCCATTCATAAAGCCCCTTTCTATTGGATGCGGTGCTGCGCCAAATGCCATGACTTATGGATGAGCTAGCCATATATTGTTTTCACTGCCTTTTAGGTAACATGTCAAAGTGACTCAGAGCTTTGCTCCGGTGGCTGTGGCTGGCCGAACGGTTTGAGCAGCATAGGGCAGTAAATAATAACGTGGTGGGTGTTGTTTACAATTCAATTACAACCACATGCAGGCAGAGAAAAAGACAAAAGTCTGAAGTCACAGGAGACATTAGTGTGGAGTCACAATGTCAATATTTAGCTTCACCTCAACTGCTATTTATGACTGAGGTGTTTCTTCAAGCATGCAAAGTATTGTTTGTGCTCATTTCTTATTTTCACTGCCTCCAACCCAAAGTATGAAAAGTAGAAAAATAGAGAAACCAAAGGAAGGTTTTCTACAATAACCACTAATATTGATACACGTTTGCTTGCCAAAATGACCAGAAGAGGGGAAAAAGCCACTTAAGGAAAATTTGCAGCTTATGATATAAATGATGATAAACATAAAAGATTAATTATATACACCAAGGTACTCATATCCTCCCAGCCAACCAAGACCATAATATCATGAGAAACATGGACCAAAGGAAGAGAAAAAAAGGTTACAATCAACATGTGGACGCTTTTGAATAAACAAGTCTTAAAAAGGCAGAGAGCTGCTGGTGCACAAAATGGAGCAGCCACAATTAAATGTCTCCGGCAGGATGCTCATCAGAGTGTGGTTTTCCAAAAAATCCTAAACAAATCTAGAATGTCTATAAATGGGAGCACCAGGCTGAGAAAAGTCATATTCATCCATATAAGCATCTGGTGAAAAATGAAGATGACAGATTTCTCAGGGCAACCACTGTAGAAATATGTGGATGAGGGGCTGCAACTTGAGCTATTCTTCCTGGTACCTGGTTAAGATATCCGTCATGAACCCATGTAAACATCAAAAGAACAACAAATACATAATCCAAGGCTTATATGTTCAAGCATGCGGTATTAATCAACAATCAACGAAAAAATATCCATCAGCTGTCATGTGGATATTTTTTAATGCATTTCTGTCTTTTCTTTTTTTACATAATGAAAGCAAAATTAAAGTATGCCATGAAAATGTGTGTGTTCTGAAAAAGTAAAGCATACCATACAAGTGGTTACTATTACAAATTTATCATTAACCCCTAATTTTAGGGTTACTATGATTAATTATAAGCATATTCCAAGTGTTCTCTTTCCCCCTATTTTCCCTGCATGCTCTATTAGCAGAGCTGAGGTGCAGCAGCAGCAGCAGCTTGGGAGGCGCGGGGAAGTGTTTCTTTCTTGACAGCTGCACAGGAAGTCACATCCCTCCACACGTCGAGGTGTCACCAGCATTATTTTAACATTTCCAATTTTAATCTCAGATTCCTGCCATGTGTCAACTTCAAAATAAAGTTCCACTCCTGCATTCCCCTCTGACTCCTAATAACAATCTGCCGTATGGAGATGCCACAAAGATGCCAGGTTGCACTCAGGTCCTTTGTTCTGCTCCTTTTTTCCCCCCCACTGTTCTCAAAGGTTCATGAAACAAGATCCGTTTGAAGTATGTTTCAAAGCAAGATGCAATGTTCAAAAATGATTCAAAGCACATGATTTTAAACACACGACTGGGTTAAATGTACCATTTAATTACATGTTTACTATTAGGAATGGATTAAATATGGTTGATAGAGTAATAATAGTACTCTAATTAGCATCTGGCAGTGATGGAAAATATCAAGCGAGGTATTTTATTAACTTCTTATAGTATTTCTATGTATTGTAACTCTATTAGATTTAGATATATATTAATAAGTTACTGTGAATTTATCATAGATTAAATTATAGAGCTACAAAATTAAAATTTTACTTAGATATTTTGAAAAAACTTTGATAACAACCCCAAAATACATGCTAAATAAAATAAATAAAATAATAAAATATTGTGATAAGTTACATGTAATGAGTGCTTTTATTTTCATCACTTTTAGGGGTAAATAAGTTACTTTACTTTTTACCAAATTTCTGAGAAAAAGTGCATCTAAAGTGCAACTGTGTTGCATGTTTTCTCACAGAACTTTCACTGACAAACAAAATTAAATATCATAAAGCAGCAAAACCTTCGCCAACAAAGCGTTTGTCACTCCAGACCTGAGGCAGCAGGACATTTTCGCCTGACTTCTTCCGCAGCCTGGAAAATCCTCCCCACATTACGACTATTGTGAGAGCTACTTTGCTTTCACAGTCCAAAGATCAAAACAGCAGCCATGTTTTCAAGGAACAAATGTCTTACCAGCTGGGCTGGTGTGAACACAGATATAATGCTGACAGGAAGCCGAGGCAGTCACTTGTAGAGCCAATTATGGGCAGAGCTGTGGGGGCAGGTTTACAAACACTGCTTTTCTTGTGTCGCGCTACTCTGAGGTATATGATTAACTTCCTCACCAAAAGTATCCAGGCAGCGCAGAGTCTGCCCTCTTTGTAGGTGGCAAAGCTGGTGAGTCGTGGCACAGCACAGCCACCACTAGACTACCAAGAAAAACAACAAAAAGGAGGCAGCGCTCGAAAGCGTTAATTTTGTTGTTTTTATTACTAACTGTACATCCACGTGCTTTGACTTTTAATGGCTCTTCTTTAGGACATATTTAAACATTTGGTTAGGTTTTACAGCATTGCTATCACAAGGAGAATGCAGGTTACAGGCCTCTCCTGAAGCCGCAGAGGCTTGGCGTTCTCCATCGGAGTCAGGAGGAATTCAAATTGACCCATCCGATGAAAATTCCTTTGCTTCTGGAGAACTAATTACAGGCCGTACTCATGAATGGAGGATGGAGGAGCAACTTAATTAACCAGTCTCCAGATTACCCTGTATTATTCCACTGCTGCCTTCCCCCACCAAAATAATTTTCTAGACAATCGCAAGACTTTTCCTTAACAGTTGCTCTAAAATTAAATTAGAAAAAAGTAAATCCCTGGTGTCCAATCAGTGAATCACCATAAGGAATGTCCACAGTATGTGCCTCCTCCCATGTGGCATTGTCGGGGTGGCAGAGCAGGGTTACCAGCAAACAACAGTCTTTTAACTATCTGTACTCTAGCAGCGCTCCTTCACTGTTGAATTTAAAAAGTTCCTTTCACCACATCTGCCCTATTTGTGCGGCCTTTTCTTCACCTGACTTGCTCATGAGATTTGCTTTATCTTAAAGGTCATTTCATTCAACTGGGCAACAAACAGAAGTGAATATAACCGTCCCCGATCTTTCCTTTGCAGAATTCATGCTTGAGTTGTCTCAAATAAAGAACGTCCCTGCCAGCTAGAAGAAGGAGCTCACAATCTGGGCAGCTCTATAGAAAAGGTTCCCTGTATCATACAGTACCCCTTTACAGCTCTACATTTCCATTTAATGACACCCTACATATTAACCCTGGTCAGCATCCAATTACACAGAATAAGTGAATTATCTGCACCAGCATGCAATTTGAAAATGTTTTTTGTGCAATGCGGGGACAAGGGGGCGTACAGGGGCCCCTTTTTTTCATCAATCCAGGGTTCATTAAAGTGCGAGCCAGTGAGATATTTTGAATTAATTAACTCTAAATACAGGTGATCCCCCCCCTCCCCTTTTTTAACACAAAACCACCGAGATTCCCTGTCATGGAGTGTTCCAGGGGTATAGAATGACACAAACACAACTGATTTGATGAGCTTTCCTCCTCAGGCCAGCACTGAACCAAACAAACTAGCCAGACAACCAACAGAGCTGCATTCATATTTAATTACAGCCTGCTAACATCGCTGCTGGATAACGTTACACTCAGAAAAAAAAGGGGGAGATAATTGCTATAAAAACCATAGTGGGATAGTTATTTCTTCTTGTGTAACCTGGGAGATTCTGCATTTTTCATTTTGGACACACAAAGTGAACTTTTGATTATTGCATCCAAATCAGATAAATAGAGTCAGTAAGGTCAGCACACATCTTTCATTTAATGGCATGTAAATAACACCAGGTGGTGAATATTAAGTATCAAACGTAGAACACAGCACTCTGTGTCACATGACCCACCTCTGTGGGTGTAAAGTCACTGCTGGCCTCCCAGGCGACAAGCATGTATATGTGTGTGCTTGTTCTAGTGTGCGTTATCGTGGACACAAGAAGGAGGGTTGAATTAGCCGAGATGACCAGATGAGAGCTGGCTGAGTCCAGCCATGCCTTGTCAAGTTGTTGAACGCTGCTCTGTCCAGCCCTTCTGACTCATGGCGGAGCAAAGAAAGACACCAGCATGAAGTGGCAACCTCTAAAGCTGAAAAATACTGCCAATGTGTTTGCACCAAAAACTGCAGTTTCCCAAATGTCCACTTGAGGCAGTCGCTAAAATCAAGACTCCAAATGTTAAAATGACAAAGTTTATAGCAGAAATTTGGTCTCTTTAGCTAATTTCACTTTTAAAACAGTAAGAAGTGGTCTGATTAAAATGGCTTAAGACTTAAAGTAATGCATTGCAATTGAGGTGGCTACTATAGCTAGCAGGTAGGTTCCAGCTAGATTGCTTTTTTAAAAATCTAACGTTTTTCATTAATTAGACTAACAGTCCCCAGGATTTTGCAATCCAGTTTTAATTAATGAAAATCTATTTTTTCTATGTTACTTAACACGAATTACAGGTTAGCTCTCCATGTCTGTGTTCCACCAATACAATGCAATAGATGAGAACGGCTTGCTAACCAAGTTAGCTGACAAAACAAAGCAATTTTTGACATCAAGATGGCTGCGTCTAGCTTGTGTATATAGTCATATACATCCATGTCTGTAGTCAGAGAGACTACCTTACCTGTTTCCCTGTTTCGCTCCATGCAATGTTAGTAAAAGAAACCAAAAAGAAAATATATATTTATATCTATTTCTCTCTGTTGTTTGATAGTTGTACATTATCCACATTTCTTAAGATGAGTAGTCAAATTTAGATATGACACCATATTGCCAATGCAGAGAGTAAAACAAAGTAAGAATCAGGGTTTACCATCAGTCTCATCATGCGGTTTGGCATTTGTACAGATTTTTAGCAGTCACACTGACCGAGTTCCATCATAGACAGATAACAATATTCTTGTTTTCTTGGGTAACTGTCTAGCCACTTCCCCTTTTTTGTTTTTGTGCTGATTTTCTTTCATAGTGGTTTTCTTTCATTCACATCTGTTATAAATTCTGATGTCAAATATTAGACCTAATTGAATACAGATGAGGCAGGTTTAAGGAAACACCATCACCTCCAAAAACAACAACAACAACAACATTAAAAGAGTTATTTGATCACAAAATAATCCCAATGCATCACAGACAGAAGGTAACAGTTAATCTGAAGGTGAAGGTTATCTTTTGTTCTTAAGAAATTAGCTACTCTGAGCTGCCTGACTGGTTAATATGGAGTATTTCTTAGGATAAGTAATAAGAGTGTGTTATCTGTTGTATTAAATTATTAACACTCTTTGTAACAGGCAAGTAGCTGACAGTTCATGTGACAGCTAACAGATACATTAGCAGTCTTACGTTAGTGTTCTTATATATAAGAAAGATAACTGTCAGAAAGTGTTGGTATCCTCAATGTGGAAATAAGACACTATGCACTAACATACTGCTCTACAATCATACAGAACAGTGACTTCACTTACAGCTGAGAGGTATGAGACAAATTAGCAAGCGCAGACACACATGCACACAATATACGTATGCACACACCTACTGAGCATCATAGTCTCTTGGCACACTGGCGCCTGTCACTCAGCGGGGTCCTGGAATATGCGCCGAGCCATCGACAGGCGTCTGTGTCAATGCCTGACAAACCTCAAGGCACCAGGCTGTAATTGGAACGACTGGCCTAATCCTCAGATCAAGACAGACTCATTGACAACCTAAGCGGGCAGCAATCCCAACAGTGCCTTATTAGTGGAGCTGGCCCCTTCACTGGGGGCACTGATGTCATCGCTGCCTGCCAAAAGACGCTTTCTTGGCCATTTAACAGAAATGTTCAATAATGGAAGTTTGTTTTTATGTTTGCTCTACACTTTCATACACGTTTAGAACAACAACGGAATGGCTATATGCCCCCCCCCCCCCCCCCCCCCCCTCTATATTTTAAGTTAATAACCGAGGAAGGCTGAGCAAAATATTCATTATATGTCTGTCAAGGGTGGACTTTCTCTGGTATGATTATGGTGTGAAAAAAATAACAAAAAATTGTAAATTCAATTTAAAAAGTGAATTAACTAATAAGGGAAAATTAATTCAACATAAAAATCACTACAATTGACGGTTTGGCCTTTGCAGAATATGATGTTTTAAACATTTAACTCTGTTGGTGTAAAATCATGTTTAAAATGTAAACTATGCCAAACTCCTAAAAGGAAAGATTTAGAGAATTCATGAAAGCATTAAAACTTCAGCCAGAATCTGCTTAGCTTAACCTGCAAGAAAAATAGAAATCATTAGAAATGCCTAGCCTCCACGGTCCAAAGGTAACAAATTTGTTTACTAGCTCTTTTGAAGCTCAACTCCCTAACTAAATATTAACATATTACCTTATATATATTCGTGTTTTTTGAGAACTTTCATTTGTTTACTGATTTGGCTGTGCTTATTTTAAAAAGAAAAAATTAGACGGCTTTGTTTCTTTGATATACAGCCGACTTTAACATTCATTTTGGCTGCTGTAATACAGTTATTACTAGGTACTGTGAAACACAGAAATTTTTGCCCATTTTCCTAAAGTCTGCAGATTTGGGTATATTATTCATAATGCTGCATTGTCTTCGTCTTTGATTTTTGAAGGTTTACTGATTATCCTGTTCCTAACAAATATATTTAGATGAAAGCAGAGAGAATGCTACAAGAGAAAAGTGAAACATCAATCCAACCCACCCAGAAATCTCACCTGTCTGCAGACCACAACAGCTGCATCACTCGGACCAGACAGGTAGCATATAGGTTCTTCTGCTCCTTCATTCTCAGTAGGAACAACAGTGGGCCTCTCTTGGAATTGCCCTGTGCCCCTCTGCCTCACCTCCCAGAAGAGTAATCTGCTCTCTGATGGAGGGGAGCGTGTAGCAGAGGTCTGCTCTGACACCTTCTTGGCAGAGTCATAGAGCCTGGCTCCCAAACCAGTTTTCAAAAGCCAAAACGAGCCAAAGCCTAAACCCCCCGACACAGTGTGTTCATTTGTGGCCCTTTCTGAGTGCCTGGAATCTCCTGTCAATGAGCATATCAGACAGTTTAACATGAACAGAGACGTACAGTATGAGCACCCGAGATATAATGTGTTTGTGGGTGTTTTTACTGAATATCTTGCAGATAAGGTGTCACAACTGTATGAATACAGCAGTAACAGACAAATAGAGTACAAGTGGAAAGCACATGTAAAGATTATTTATCCAGATACAACTATTATGTTTCAAATCATAATATGCTGCCAATGCTGAACTGGTCATCTGATATTGCAGTTACCTACTACAACTCATTTCAAAGAACACAAAGTGTACTTTCCTTTCAATGTGCTAAGTAGTCCTTGGCAAAGCTTAAGAGCCATCAACTTCATGCAGAGCATGACATGAGTGTTTCTGTGTCAGTGTGGATGTGTGTGTGTGTGTTTGCAGTTCCTGGCTTTTGTAAAGGCACCGGGAAGCTCGAGCCGTCCTCCCAGGCATGCCTGTGCAGTGTAACCAAGACTGACTGGCTGACCTCAGACTGTGTGGGCCCTTTAGCAGAAGATGAAGGAGCTTTTTCATTGACACAGGAACAGGAGGTATCGCCTTCCCTTTGCAACAGCTCTCATTCATGCCAGACACAATGCGTTATTATTGGTTTTGAATTGAAATGTTAATTTTGGGAACTGGGCAACTGGGTCTGAGAGCTTGCCCTGCTCATTTCTCATTTTTCACTTGGGTGAGGTGGTCTGTTTCAATGGGGGAGACTTAACCCTCAACTCTCCTTGTATTACAGCACCTTAGTTTAGCTAGATGAGGGCTGAGGATACAAATGCAAACAGGCTAGAAGTTTCTACGTTCCACCTCTTAGACTGGCTGTTGAGCACCGCCCTTTCATACAAGAGCTGAAAGCCAACATGTCAAGAGGTGAAGCCTGCAAGACACCGGTCCATACCCACAGAGCATGCACTATTGATCCTGAGGCCGTAGAGGAAAAACCTGCTTTTTCAGGCCAGGTGGTGTGAGCAGGCAGGTCAGCACTCTGCCACACAGCCTCACAGAAATGAGTGCATCAGCAGGCCCGGCAGATCTATATGACGGGAATTAAACAGCATAATCAAATTGTTTGCGCAACCATTTAGCATCTCATTCCCTTGCTGCCCTGGGCCAAACTGACCACTGGAGACTGGCCATCTACAGCAGTAACAAAGTAGGGCAATAACTAACGGCGATTAAAGGAATATTGATGGCCTGTGACACACAGCATCCTGAAAAATGCTATTTGGTCAAATAGCTGCAATAATTAAGTATATGAGGGTCAGTCAATTTTATCTGCTGCTTTTATTTGGATCGATTATTTAGTAAACTGGCCAAGCCTCAGAGAGCATTATTGCTGACTGGGGTGTTGATTTCTAGCGCAGGTGCTTCAGCCAAGTAACACAGTAGCAGCTCGCAGTGAACAGTAAACACACAGTGTAACAAATATTGCAGAATCATCCTAGAATGGAGTGAATGATTCATAATGTATCTACTATCACTATAAAAAATGTGAGCTGGAATTTTACATCATCTCTCAGTGTACAATTACACTCTGTCCTGTGACATTTTTGCCTTTAAAATCACTGCATTCTGTCCTTTAATTTCAAAACACTCTTCCTGATAACTGAAACCTCTCTCCCTTTCCCCAGCTCTGACAAGAAGCATGTAAGGCTGGTGTAAAATATTTCCACCACAGATTGATAAACATTAGCTGAAACCAAAGAAATAATGAGTTTTGGCTGTGCAAGACCTTGGTGCTGTTAATGTGATGCAGTGGTTAAAAATAAACTAGGCCATTTAGAGGCTTCTCTCTCAGTTGATTGATTAAACATTAACCTGCTGGATCTGGGATATTTCTTATTAATCACAGGTGGCAGAGAGTTAACTGAGCATGAGGACGCCGTGTATGCAAAGAGATCCACACGGGGGGCAGGCTATAAAAAACACTCACACAAACATTTCTGTGTGCTTGAAATCCCATAATCATAGCATATTCCATTTAGCGGATGCTTTAACCTGATGAGTGATTCATTTTTAGCACCGCAAGACCCAGTGGGAGTCAAACTAAGTCTAATGGTGCAGTTGAGTTACCCACCCTCCCGCACACACACATCTCCATATCAAACAGAACATTGTGGGAATTGCCATGACCTAATGCATTTCTTATCTTTCGTTAGATTACACATTTTACAGTTCCTGGCCCAGTAGATACACTATATAGCAGTCCCAGATCCCCTTAATGACAGTAAAATGGAGCAAAATCTCTATCAGACTTTCTCATTTTCCCATGGCCAGCAATTGAGTAACAGAACCTATCACACACTTGAGTAATGTCGCTAATATTCAGCCACTGTTGCAGCCCTTTGCTTTGATCTAGCATTGGTGTGGGTGGTCAGTATTTACAACTCAAAAAGTCTTGAATTTGAGACTGGCAGCACACTGAAACTGACTCCGAAATAGTTTTGACTTTCCTGTTGTAACCCTGGGTGACTTTTTTGTGCCCAATGAGCCTTTTATGAGAAAATTGACAAAGTAAATATCCTATCAGCTTTTCAGCTGATGAATAATGTACACAGTGAGTGATGGAGTGCTTTAAAAAAAAACTGCTTCAGGGTTGTCCCTGCACATCAGCTGTCATCTGTGATGCAGGTGGTGGCCCAGGCGTGGGGGCTTACGGCAGCACACAGGTGCCCTTTTCACTCCCAGGCCAAAAATGACAAATTCAATAAACTCAAGACATCTCTCCACTGCACCTATGGAATCAAACACACCTGACAGGCGGCTGAAGGGCTTCTTCCTAGTCTCTCTGACATCCCATCCTGACAACTTCTCAGTATCGATAACTTGTAGAATATCCGTCTTACTAGCATGCTTTCACACTGTGAGAAAAAAATAAGAATATGTGTCAGAGGTTGTGTGACTTGAGGTAAGACTGTGATGAGGAAACTGAATCTCTGAGATGACATTAACAGAGAGTGTCCCCTACTGTGTGTGTGTTTAAGCCCCAGAGCAGACAGACCTGGCTTGGGTTACCAGCCGTAATTCTGATGGTGAAAGGGCCACAATCAGCCTACTTAATCTCAAAGCTGTTCTTTAAACCCAAAGAAAGACGATCTGTCTCTATTCTACTGTACAAAATAAGCGAACATGTGATTCATCTTAAAATGGAAATGTACATGAAATTAAATTTGCCTTTAGGGGCAGGGAGGACAACCCGTGACTGCAGGTTTTTCTGTGATAACAAAAAAGGTACTTGTACTTCGTCAAAAGACCCTGTCTCATAAACCTACCCTGACCTCAAAGAACAAACCTAGACATCACATTTTAAGGAATTAGCATCACAATACCCTAAATGTCTCCCCTGTAGTAAAAGCCCAGTAAAATGGCCTTGCAATTTTAGTGGTGATGATAAACTGGGAGACGCAGATAGCAGGCTCACTGAGCGTGAGACAAACCCTTACTGTATGTTCATTAGCATCCGTGAAGGTTCCCATCTGACGAAGAGGGAAACGGAGTACTGAGGCCGTTCTGCAAGCATGAGTGTCTTATTAAAGAAAGGGCCAGGGAGCCTCAAATTTGGCGAGGCTGGTCCACGAAGAGCTCCCACCTGTTTGTCTGGGCGCTCCTTTGACACAATAGGTCATGAAATGCAATATGGGCCTGTGCCTCTCTTTCTCACAACACAAAAGGCAAGGAGCGGATGAACTGCAAGATAAATGACCTTGACATTTGGAAAGTCTCCAGATTTCTGCACTATAAAAATAAACCATGCAAAGAAAAACTCCAAAGCCTCATGAGCCCTGAGTAGAACTTACACATGGGCAGAAGTAAAAGAGCTGCCTTTCAGCGGATTAAAGTTTCTACTTAAACATCTTGATTGCTTCGCTAGCAGTGGCAGTGTAAAAAAGCAGTGGCAGAATGGAAAACCCAGAGCTAAAAAGTTGTGCTCCATGTTTGTACCTTCAATATGGAGGTGTTCCAAACAGCTGTGCACATGCTGCAGACAGCCTCCACTTTCCACAGGAAGTATGATGAGAACCACAGGAAGATAAAAACAGCCTGGAATGGCTTGAGGGAAATGACAACACAAATTAGACATTTACAAACATACCAGGAAACAGAAAAAACACCCTTTTGGGAAATTAGGGAGACAAACAGAAGCACATTAAACAGTCAGTGGCGTATTACTTATTAATGATTTAGATTTGCTTTTTTTTTTATTTCTACATCAATATTTGTAGGTGAACATAGGGGTATGTTGTTATAGACAGTAGGCCTCTGAGCAGGTCAGTCACCTGAGTGACAGCATGGACAGGTGTGGAGGTGCATCCGGGGAGAGTGAACCGCGGCTGCCTTACTATTGTTCTCAGTGGGTCTTTGATCTCACGTAGGCCAGAACCTCAGTGGGGAGTCCAGGCTGGGCCCCAGGCTACGGTTTGTATCGACTCAGCAGGGCTGACAACACAAAGCGGAAGTGGGTGTGGGCGGGTGGGGACTCCAGCTTCCTAAGATCGCCTATGTGCAGCTTCAACTTAGCCTGACCTACACACTGAAGGGCGGTTGAGGGTACAGGAAAGAGAAACAACAGCTATTAAACAGATTTCAGTCCAACCACAAATTAAGAGTCAAAAATATATATTTTTTCTGACCTCTCATTTTACAATGAACACATACATCAGATGATGCACAAAAACTTGCCATCAGCCATGGAGGTCATTCTTTTCTCTTCATGTTTTCCTGTTTTATCCACATTTATGTATTATGAAATAAAGATGTTTTCCAGGTAAAAATATAATTTCCATAATGACAACTCTGTTAAATATACACAAGTGTGCATGAAAAGATTTCTGACACAACCAGAAAACAAGTGAGTTTATTTTTGCAGTGTGACAGCTGTGCACACAGCCTTTACTTAAGCCAACCCTATAATGAACTTTCAAGTGTACAGTAAGTGGACAGGAGTGGCTTACAGCTAAAGAGAGTAATGTTTCTTTCCTGATGGTTCCCATCCTTGCCAGACTCTGCAGCAAAAAGTCATCAAGCCATTTAGCTTGAATAAGGAAAAAGAAAAATAACCATGAAACTAAAATAAAAACAAAAACAAACATTAGATGTAAAATAAACCCAAATGTGTGTGTACATGACTTTGTGTCTAGCTGTAGAATATGTGTTTACAGCATAATATTGTGTATATGTTCTCAGTAGCCTGAAAGCAAAGTCTCAATGTAGCGGCAGAGCAGTTGACTAGACTCACAGTAAATTGTGACAGTGAGCAGGGCAGACTGGGACAGCCCATCTTAGTCTTTAGCGATTGTGTTTCAGTGTGTTCGCCTGGCTCTCCCTGTGGTGCGGTGTGTTGTGGAGCAAAAAGCCACTGCTGGGAGCCACAGTGGAAGAGATCAATTGTACTCATTCCTGCCACCTGAGATTCAAGTGTTTCTGTAATACTGCACAGCTCAATCGATACTTAAGCAAGGAGCTGGGAACCAAGAGCACAGTCCATGCTTAGTGGTGGGATGACTCACACAGAGATAAAACATGTATTTACTCCTGTATATTTGTGCTCCCCAGCTGTGAGCAGTCTGCATGAAAAATAAGCCAAATGACTCATCAGGCCTTTTTTTATTTATTTATTGTGTTTCCATTATTTTATTATTCAAATATTTATAATTTTATGATTTAATTTTGCAGCACATAGTTTAGTATTATTAATGTTATCATTTGGAAATTATTTTTTTTATGAAATCAATTAGATTATCATTTAGAATGTAATAATAATAATAATGATAATAATAATTTTCCTAAGTAGAAATACACCATATTTAAAATAGTACATGCAAACGAAGAATTTGTCATAATTAAGCAAGAATGTGGGAATGTTTTATTTTTCTTTTTGTTCTTTGAAGGAATCTCTCAGGAAGCCGATTTACTGCACAAACAGAGCTCAGGGGAACAGATGTGACTGTTAAAAAGAAAACAGGCACTGTGGGTAAGGATCATTTAGCTTCAACGTCTCGAAATCTAAAACGTAAATATTGGGGATTTCGGCTTTGTAAAGAGGAGGGGAGCGCGCCGAGGATGCTGGACAGAAATTAACAGATCCTGCATTGCAGGATGTGCAACGATGTGTTAAATTAAATGCAGCTGTCGAAATACAAAAGGGGAACATTTTTCACTTTGAATAAAAAATGCAACGCAAACGCCTTTAAAGTCGTCAACTGTATCCGGATAACCGAGCGATCGTCTTGACAACCTTCTTTGGAAAGCACTAACTAGCTCGTCGCTTTCTTAATACAAGTTCTATTTTCAACTGAAGACGACGAAGAAGAAAAATAACGCCAACTGCGCATCGGACACCTCCTGCTTAACTATCTGCTCCGGACACACCATCCTTTTACCCGCTGCGACGCGCTTCTTTCTTTCTTTCTTTCTTTCTTTCTTTCTTTCTTTCTTTTAAACCCTTTGTAAATAAATTGCAGAAGGGGGCCTTTTCCTTTCCACGGATACGCTTTGAATTTATCCGATTCTGTGGAACAGTCATTAATTGGAGATCTGGAGAACTAGCTATAGAAACTACGATGTTCAAACAGTGTTCATTTTAAATTAAAGAGCAGGAAAACTCACACCATCAGCACCCAAGCCTCCGTTTCTGTAGTTTGTGCACGGAAGTGTGGAGGCTGCACGTGAACACAAATTCTTTAAAAGAAACAAAAGTTGCTTATTTAATTTATTTTTTATTTCTGCTTTTTTTCTTATGTATAGTTGTTAGTAAATGTAAAGAGACGGTATTTTTAAAATGAGGAAATAAAAGCACACAAACACACAATGTTTCTTTTGGAAAACTGATGTATTTGATTATTAGAGTAAAGAATTACAGTATCTTAGTTGTTAGTAGGTATTAAAGTGTAGAGAAACTGGACCCATAAAGATCTTCCAACTTTCCAAGAAAGTGCATGTAACAGTCCGAAGGTTGTCAAACCCGATATATATTTATACTTATAAAAACACTATCATTTTGTCCCCTGGCCGTGATGGACTTCTTGTGAGAGCTTTATGTACATTTTCTTGCAAGGGAGCTTGTATTTCCACATCTGAACATATTTACAGAAGCTTCAACACATAACTTTGCACTTGATGTCAGTGAGGATGCTGGGACATAGCAGCAATGTGGAAATCCAGCTCAGATACTAAAAGTGATCCTTCCAATTTGATTAGCTGTCTCAGTTCCAAAATCCAGGAAACAGGCCAGACTGAATGTTCCTCTATTTGTAACCGTCTTGCTCTCAACAACAATAAAATATGAGCAACAGAAGATAGAAGAAAAAAAATGGAAGTAAACAAAAAAAGTAGAAAGTACAATACAGAGACTGTAACGAGAAAACAAATTAACACTAAATAAACCCTTGAAATGTAGCAAACTTCAATGTTTTGTCTTCATTAAATAAGATAAAGGTAAATAATAATCGGAAAGAAAGGAACTACAACATCATTTAGTCCCTTGCCTGAATTTCATTGTTTTGTCTTGATGAGGCGGGGTGGGGGGGATTCATGAACACACAGATGTTAGACCATCTACAGAAGATCAGTGTACATTATTTACAGCAAGTCTGTTCGCTTATTACAGGGCTAATGCATCACATGAACATAGACAGTTCAATTATAGCTACTACAGACAGAAAATAACTTAATGCCAAGGTAAGGTTATCTAACCAGATATTCTAAGTTTCAAAAGCACATTTTTAAAGCACCCATTGTGGCTTTAAAATAAACAAAACCTAATTGTTAATGCTTCCACTTGGTTTCAAGCAAGGTTATAATCACTAATAAATAAGCTCCTTAAAACTATAACATGTACATTGTACAAAAAAAGCAACTTGTCTTCACACTCATGTTCGTAAAGATTCAATGGCGAGCAAAGCAGTTCAGCTGATTTTATCCCTGTCTTGTTCTCTTCCTCTGTCTGTGTCTACATATGTGTACAGTATGCCTTTAGGCATCTTTATGTGTCTGTGCCCAGTTGAGGACATATATTAATTGGTGGCAATTTCTTTATTGTCCTCCATGAAGCGTGTGAACCGGAAGTGGGCCCCATTCTCTGTGTTGGCCATTTTCTCCAGACCAGCCAGAGCAGCATTGGGCTCCGTGTTGTGTAGCTTATCAAGGCTGCCTGTCAGGCCACCTATGGGAGAGCTGCCCCCATTTCCGACACCACCTGACATGGGTGGGATGCCTCCGTTCTGGATGACAGAGATTTCATTTGTCTTCATTGCGAGACCATTGGAGAAGGCCGCAGCATACTGATTCCAGAAACTGGTCGGGTCTCCGTTGCTTGCCCTTGATGCCATGTCCTTCTGGAAGATCTCGGGAAACTTGACTGGGTTGGTGCCAAGGAAGGCCATCGGGCCATCTACGGAGAGCCTGCGGCCACGTCTGGCAGGAGCGCTGTTCCACATGTGGGTGCCCATGTGAACCTACACAGACGGAGAGGGAGAAGAACAAAAGAGAGGAGGTGAGAGACAGAGCAATGAGCGGGATGAAAACTAGTGATGTTTACAAACTTGGCCACAAGAGCTGCACATGAGATGATGCAATGGAAAAAATAATAATAATGCTTGAGTGTGAATTAAAATAGCTTCACACCCTGAGTGCAGCAGATCAGTTAGCTGCCTATGCTATGAGAAGTACAAACACTGTGTAAACATCTTTTGGCAAGACTGATACATGCTGTTTAATCTGAACTTTAATTTGCTCATCTCACAAGGGGACCGCACGGCTGAAGCAAAAATTGCACTGTCCAGTTTCATTGCCCCAGCCAGTATTACATGTGACATTTCACCTCTGCCCATACCCTTTCTAAGAACAAGACAACATTCTGCTTGGACATTTTTGAAACACTGCTCCAAAAATAATTGTATTTTAATGTGGCTCATATACAATAGTTTACACAAAGTTTATGAGCCTTTTTTTAAATAAACCATACCACTGTGAGATATCGCTGTATGTCTAGTATCATCCAACAGCCTGAGCTTGATTCTTAAATCTTTTAGAAATAAAAAAAAACCCAAACAAACAAGAAAAAAACATATGCCCTTATTTCTCCACTAGGAATTGGAGATTGAGACATTCAAAAATAACTAACATAATTGTAAATTAAGGCCACATAATCCCCCAAAATCCTAAAGATCACTAAGCAGATCTTTTTCTTGATGATTTAAGCCTGTGACATTTTTTACAGAATCCGTTATGGAAAAATACAGACTCACTTAGCTCACAGTGATTATACCTGATAATTAATTATGTGCACTGGATCATTCTTAGCTGATCACATGCTGGAATTTCTCTCCAATAATTATATTACATGCATGATTCAGCTTTTCCATTTTTTTCCCTCTAAGAGCAGTTCCTTTCATTAATTATACCACATTACCACATCTTGATGCCTAATGCACTGACATGCCATATAAAATTAAATAGTAACCCTGAGACTCGTTTTTCATGAACATTCTCACGCACATACTTTTAGGAGGCCAATAGTTTGCTGGGTGTTTCGACATTTACCTTGAGGTTTCCTTTGGTGGTAAAAGCTCGGCCGCAGATGCTGCAGGCAAAGGGTTTCTCCCCTGTGTGGGTTCTCTCGTGGATCTGCAGAGCACTGGCGGAGGAGAAACACTTTGCGCAGGTATGGCAGAAGTGTTGCTTGGGAGTCCTGCGTGGTGGAGCAGTGGAAAGCACTGGGGATGTTGAGGCAGATGATGTGACCAAGCCAGGGGGTACCTCCTTGTTTTCCGGATGAAGGTTATGAAGGAAACCATTGACTTCTGGTTTGCTTAGAGAACCGACAGATAGAAGAGAAGGAGTTGGGCTGGAGGACAGGCTGGTATTTGATGGCTCAAATAGCTGTGAGGGCAAGTCTCGCATTTGATGTGTTAGCATATGCTGCTTGAGATTGCCCTTGGTGGAGAAACCCCTGTTACATGCCGTGCAAATAAATGGTCTTTCTTTGGTATGGCTTCGATAGTGAATGTCCAAGGCACTCTGACAAGCAAAGGTCTTCCCACAGATGTCACAGGATGTATTCTTGATGGTGCTACGCTCACGGAAGGGGAAAATCATGCCCAAAGGGTCTTTTGGTGAACTGACAGATGTCAGGTCCAGGGCTCCAAGGTTGGAGGGATGTGAGTGCAAGAGGCTTATACTGGTGGGGTCTGAAGATAAGGCCCTTTGGTGCCTTTCTTCGAGGCTCGGGGATTTGTGTGGTTGTGGCTGCATGCTAGTGGGTGATGGCGCCTGCATGGAGGAGGTAGATTCTGACACCGCTGGACTCCCGGCGCTTTGGCTTTCAACATCACCTCCCAGAGATGAGGAGTCATTGGTGAGACAGTCACCTTCAATTAAGCCATTTGCAATAGCCTTCATCTGGATCACATTATGTTCCTGCATTTCATTATTATATTCTTGGCCATTCCTCTCTTGCCCTTCCTGGGTAGCCATTTCAGGGGGAGCTGGGGAGTTACATAGACTGTCATGGGAAGCATCAGCAGATCTGGGTGTATCTGGCACACTGCTGTCTGGACCCTCTTCCATTCCTTCAGTGTTGTCATCAGAAAAGTTGTCAAGATCATCAAAGTTTCTCTCTTCAAATGAGCCAGTATCAGAAGCCATGGACTCTGGATAACTCTCTGGCAGAGGGGTGTTGGGGATCTGCCCACCCATATGCATACGGATATGTTGCTGTAGAACGACAGCATTCGTGAACTTCTTCTGACAAATGGGACAGGAGTGTTGAACTCTAAGAGGAGGCATGGCCCTATGAACACTGTAGTGGGTTTTAAGATTTCCCTTGGTGGTAAATGCCCTGCCACAGATTTTACACTTGAAGGGCCGTTCCCCAGTGTGAGTGCGATAGTGCATTTTCAGTGCACTTTGGCAGCTCAGCACCCGGTGGCAAATGACACATTCATTTGGGTCTTTCACCTTTCTATCAATGTTCTCCACAAGTTGTTGTAACTTGGATGTCTCCGATCCCTGGAGAGGATCCAGAATGCCTACAAAAGGGAACTTAGCCTTGAACTGATCAGACATAAGGGGCATGAGTGGGTTGGTCATCATGGGTGGGCTGGTAGAAGTCGTATACTCTGCAATGCTTTCTGATGCACAACTCACATTTGTCATGAGACCCAAAGTCTTGCTGCCTTCGTCAGTTTTTCCATTTGAGGTAGGCAGTGTTGCACCTTCACCCTCTTCAGATACACCATCATTACTTTTAGCTGAAGGCTCAGTGGCACCTGAGTCACTCTTTGCAGTAACAGAAGGACTAGTTATGGCTATTGAATGATCTTCCTTTTTGATGAAATGTGGCAGGCTTGGCATGGTTGGTGGTAGCAGCATGCCGACTGATGATGTCAGAGTAGGCAAAACTGGTTTACTGTCAAGCCAGCTGGTCACAGGTTTCTCAGGTGGTATAGACATGCCGTATGGAATGCCAGTGCTTGTTGGTATGTTGTCTAAATGCTCAGGAACAGGGTAAGGGTTCATCTGGATATGAGGGTATTTTTCTTTATGACGCTGAAAATGCACCTTCAGGTTACCACGAGTGGAGAACCGGTTGCCACAGATATTACACTTGTAGGGTCTCTCACCAGTATGTGAGCGCAGGTGAATTTGCAAGGCACTGTCGCTCCCAAACACCTTGCCACAAAACCTGCACTTATGTTTGAAGAAAGCATCATCAGAGCTGCTCTTATGCTCAAATGAACTGACATTTGGCGGCTTGTCTTTTCTCTGCTGGGCCAAAGCTGCTAAAGAGTTGAGGTCCTCTACAGTGGTGCCAACACTGGACAGAGAACTGGAGAACATGGGATTTCCAGGTGGGGGTTGAGGTAGAAGGGGATTCACGGCCGAGCTTAACAAGCTACCTATTCCAAATGCTGGCGTCGATGACTTTGCTAGTGAGGAGCTGCTTAGTTGAGAATGAAGGCTACTCATAGGAGTGGGCCTTTTGTCAGAGGATTGGGGATTGATTGTTGATGGCCCCAGTGTGGTAATGCTCTGAGATGTCTCACTGCTGCTTGGGTTGGACTGAGGTAGCTGTGCTGCTGCAGCCAGCTGCTTTATGCTGCTAATACTGGCCGACTGGCTGGCCAGGTTCTGTGCTAGGCCTGCGGCTGCCGCCAGCTGTTGAGAGAGATGTGAGCTGAGTGTGGTCAGGGGGCTGGCAGCTGGCCCCATTGTGCCGGGAGCAGAAGTTGGAGGTACCTGTATTTCTGGTGATTTGGAGGCTAGTAGCAGTATCTGATGGCGAATCTGTTCAATAAGCTGAAGCTGGTGGATCTGTTGCTGTTGCAGGGCTAAGAGCTGCTCCATTAGTGCTGGCACGGCCACCCTTGGTCCTCCAGTCGAACGGGCTTCTTGGGAGAATTGGGCCACAGCCACTTTGGTGCTCTGCAGATTTTCAATTATGACATTGCTGTTGATCATGGAGAAGTTCCCCAGTTCAGTTAGGTTACTGAGCTGAGGTAGTGAGGCAGAGATAGCTGAAGTACCTACTGCGGGGCCAGAGGTGCCTCTATCAGCATGGCTGCTGACTGTATTAATGGGGCTTCCGCTCTCTGTATGACTGCCGTCCTCTTCGTGACCACTGCTCATTCCGGAAACGTCCACGTCCATGGATTCGTCTTTTTCAAGAGTGTTAGGCTCCAAAAGGTCACTGCCCTCTGTTTGATCAGTGTTATTAGCTGTGTCATTCATCTGGTCATCGGGATTATGAGGAGGAGACCCAGGCGAGAAAGTTCCGACAGGGGAGGCAGGATTTTCATTCACTATCAGAACTAACTGATTCTTAGTGCAATTCTTCTGGTGTTCCTCAAGATCTGATAGTTCAAAGAACTCAGCACAACATCTGCTACAGACATGGGCGTCTGACTCCTTGCAGGGGGGGTCCTCGGAGCAAAGTTCTGTGTCCCCTGAAAAAGAGGAAACAGAGGATTAGCGATTAGAAATGTTTTGCAGCTGAAGAAGCAGATTTATCTTCTTGAATTCAATTGTTGTTAATCTTAAGTTAATCAGTTTTAACACCTATCCTTCTGATGTGTTCACGAAAAAAGATTAAAAGGCAACAGTAAGCTGGCAGAAATGAGGAAAGACCTTATTCAATGTAGTGGCCTCTGAAACATGATAAGAGGGGATACAAAATCAATGGGAACTACTCAAATATTGGTTAAAAGTGATCTTTGAAGATGTACATCTGGGTTTCATCAGGCCAACCAAAGGTAATCATTTTCTCTAGATAATCCATCAAAATATAGAATAGAGTGAAGTCAGGATCATTGGGTCTTAATGAAATTTCATAGAAAAGCATTGATTTCCTATATTCCATGCCCTTCAAAGTCTACTTGTCCACTCGGTGCAAATCAAGCATTTGAAGGACTTATTAGACTTTCAATTTGCTGTCAACTTTGCTCATTTTCAGCCAACTACAGGCATCTTGGACAGGTTATCTATGTCACTAAACTAATTTGTATCCACTCAGCCTGCAATCACAGTGAGACAAGAACAACAGAGCCTGTGGCACCACATCTACTGCATATACACAAGAAAGCAAAAACAAAGAGGAAGAAATTCAAGAAAGAAGTTTAAGGTAAACAGTTACTCAGTTGATAACCAAAAAACATGAAACAAATCTGCCATCTATTACAAGAATAAAAATATTTATTATTCTTAAGACTTTTGTTTAAGTATTGTCCAATAAACCCAAAAGTTAAATCCAAGAAAGGACAGTTATCGGTGAATTCATTTAAGGAAAAAAAAATGCCTGAAAGGGATTAAATAAATAAATAAATACTTGGTCAACGCTAAAGAGCAGTGTGGCATATGAGAACGCATGCATCACAAACATGCCAAAACTAAGAAGGCAGACACACCAGTTCATAGAACAAGCATAACAGAAACTTCTCTTGTTACTTAGACAAAAATTCTAAAGTAACGACCACATTCCAAATGCGCACTGAAATAGGTTTTGAAATTTTCCATTTTAATAAACAGGACGAGTCAGGGAATGAAAAGGCAAGACGACACCCTGCCCCCAGAGCCACTGCTGTGCTCCAGACTTTCCTTATTCATTTCCCTCTTTGTCACACTAAAATCTCGCTATTTAGCATACAAGTTGATTTACAAATTGCATTTCTCTATGAATCCCTTTCATTGTGCCTCTGGCCCCTCAACACTTTCATCAGGGCCAAGAATTCATTTGCAAATGAAACCCAGAGAAGTGCAGCCCTGCCCCACAGAGAGACAGGATGCCTTCCCATTGTTCACACAGCATGGGAGCGGCGGGGATCGTCGGCACAGCCTGGCCCTGCTCATCTCAGTCGACTCAAAGCAGATCCTGTTTAATTCAGGGATTATCTCCCTCAATGTTTCTCCGCTCAGAGACATCAGATAACGCAAAGTTGCCATGACAGTAAACCCCGGCCCTCACACCACCAAACCATGCAAACAGGGAAGACAACTTTAATGATAACTTTTCATGTTAAATCCCCCCCCCCCCCCCCCCAATTCCACCCACCCGTCTACCTACACCCCAAGCGTTAATTTTGAAAAAATGTGTTTGATTCATAGTGTGAGAAATGTGAGGATTAAATAAACACCTTTTCTCTTTTCTCAAGGTTCACTGTACACAAATTAGTGTGAAGAAAATCAAATCATATGAAAATGAGCAGGATGAAAATAGAAGAATATAGAAAAAACAAAAACTTTTGCCTGACTTTTGGAAGATGCAGAGTTATTCATAAAAAATAAAATACCTGAGTTTTCACTGTGTGTGTGTCTGTGTGTGCAAATCTACACACAGCAGAGAAAAAGCTCTACAGTGGAATTTAATTAATTCACTATTTAACTCACAAACATAATAAGTGTGTTTCTTTAATTGAATAAATCCTAACAAATACTAAAACATTATTTTCTGTACAGTGCATTTTCAAAAATTGTGCACTTTCAAATTATTTAAACTTATCAAACAAATGCCACAATAAAACAAATGCATGGATAAAATACAACTATCGCTAGAATATAAAATTACACTAAAAAAGACAGCAAAGACAGATGAGCTTCCCCCCAAAATGTACATTTCTATACTCTAACTAAGGAACTGCTAAGACTCGTCATCAAATTGCAATGCAGCAAGGGACATTGTCGTCTTCCGAACTCTATCACAAGTTTAAGGAAAGCCAATGGTAAAAATGCCTTTACGGCTGTACAGTGTAAGAATCATTTCACCACCAACTGCATATGACTTTTTACACTGCCAAAATATGTCTTTACTTGATGACCGAAAAAGGATCAAAACTGAATTAATGCATCACTACAAATCCACTGTCCACATAAGACTAGGAGCAAACAGCGCAGATGCTAGCATTAGGCTTAATTCCTAAAATAGCAAGGATTAACTTCAAATTACAATTAAGATAAAGTCAAGCTGGTATGAAGAAAGACTGTAAACTTCGATAGAATGTCTATCAATAGCACAATGTAAGTAGTGAGCAGAGCTAAAGGGCGTTAAGGCAGACAGCAAGAGGACGGAGCCTCAAAGAGATTGACCAAAAATCTGAATATGAGAGACAAGAAAGTAAGGATTAGTCAAAAAAGTTGGAGAGCTTTGAGAGATCCTACATTATTTTTTCGCAGGGGGCCTCTGTGAGCGTCTTGACACTTGTAACTTCAGGAGGGTTTCTGCTCACATCTTCTCCAGCCCTCAGGACTCATCCCACTGAACACTAGATGGGGTTCCACTAAAGCTGCCGTGGTCCAGGACAAGATTCAAATCTCAGAAGCTCTGCCCCGGTGACATGGTTAAAGCTTAAGGGGAGGGAAAAAGGCAAAGCAAGTCCTTCAGGCTACACCTAAACTCACACCACATAAACAATGGCAAAATGACAAGCGAGGCACTCTGTGTTTGCAGGGAGAAACAGCGCAAAAGGGGGCTGCCCTGCCAATCTCTCCTCTAGGGGGGCCACTCTGATAGGGCATAAGGGGATGGTCACAACATTGATAAGGCCCCACAGTCAAACACACTCTTAAATAAAAAAGCTGAGGCCTTGCTGGGCTGCCTGCAGCTCTCATCAGCAGGGTCAATGGCAAGGCAGAGAGGAACACAGTGAGCCCTGAACTCTGATCACCTCCAAACAGAGGGACGCTGGCAAAGGTTAAAACAGCTCAACATCCCACCCTCTGTGGCTCTCACTCCGACCTCCCAGTAACTACAGCCCTGAGCATCACTGATATTCAGCTACAAATACAATGACTTTCTGTTTCCCTTTCTGCTACCAGAACACTCTAGAAAGACACACAACTCATTTATAATGAGCACTGCTTCAGCTAAATAATCCCAAACTTAAAGACAACATGGTCATACTCTTATAATTACATACACAAGACACTTGCAACTATTTTAGCATATGGCCTAGACATAATTAGGAATTTTTGCATTCTGCAGATGGGTTGTTGAAACAAGTGACTTTCCCTCACTCCCCTTTATTAGATTTAAAGGAAATTTAGGGGAAAGAAACAGCACTCAGGGATAGACAAGGTTTTGCATTAATCATCAAGTTCCTAAAATCACGTGAAACAGCGTTTCAATGCGTGACTTTCTCCCGAAAGGAATATTTATTTTAAATATTTATTTGAAATGCACATGCTTTTCAGGTTGTGCTAAACACAGTGTGCTGCACAGATTTTTTTTATTTCCTCGCATGAAATCTGTAGGCCATTTTTCTAAAAATTTAAATCAAAAGATGTATTTATTTTTAAATTGCAGAAAGTATAAATTTTGTGCGGCAAAATTCGATCACACTGCGCCGAATAACAAAGTCGGGGCTTCTTTCCATTTATGAACATTTATGAAATTACTTAAAATATTAATGGATATTTTTTTCCTCCTAATGAACGCATGACTGAAAAGTCGGTCAACAAAAATACACGCTGCAACGTCCTGTAGCGAAATGAAAGCTTTATTTATAACTATTCTACAGTGATCTGAAACGCAGTTTTATTAGTGTCTTGTTTGGCTCGAGTATTCCCCTTTTCTACAAAAACAAAGCAGCTTGCAATTAATTATAACTTTACTGGCTTATGTTGGCCTCTGAAACTCTGAGAGCTCATGCAAAGTCCTGAAAGCCACTTTGTACAAACTCATTTCACATTTTAGGCACCACATTTCTAACAAAGCATTCTTACTGCAGTTTTTTCAAAGGTGTAAGATGGTCGCATTGGCTACAAGTCCGCAAGTTAAAATTAGGAAATCGGTTTATCTATATCGACATGAAACTATCTTTTGGACGAATCGGTTGTGTATTTGTGGAGACAGAATGGCCGAGACAAAACTTCAGTTTCCCAAATATTTGTTTTCTTCTTCTTCTTCTTTTTTATAAGAAAAAAAATTGCCTAAAGACGGGTAAACTAAAGAGACCGTCACAGGAGGAACTGGGAAAGATGTTTGTTCATTAACGTTCTCCGGCGCACTCTGTCCTCCTTTCATCTTACTTAAAAAAAAAAGAGTAACAAGCCATGGCGTAGACTGTTGATATATTTTCATAAAAGAAGGAGATATCTGTACGAGTTTGTTGAAGCACACGGAATACGGTATTTGTCGGTCCGGGACCAAAGAAAAGTTGGGAGTCCCGACAGGGGCGACAGGGTGGTCGATGTCGAGGCAAGACGCCGACCGCTGAACGCAGGGAAGCCTGAGTGCGAGCGGAGCGATTATTTATTTATTTAAAACGCGCTAAAGTTAAGATTAAAAACTTTTGAAACTTTTAAGTCACACCGAGCTCAAACCCAAAGAAAACGCACCATATCTGTGTTCTCATATTTCACTTATTAACCGCCTAGAACTGAGTTTTAACCTCTGATAATAAAATAATCAGCGCAGAAATGTCAAGTTACCCCAAATTGTTCTTGGTACTTGAATAATGGGAAATTCGTGGAAAATCGGTGCATCAACTTTTGTTAAAAGTCGACCATACTTTCATCAAGAAGTCACTTGAATTTGTAAAGAAATCAACAAAAAACTAACAGCATAAACTCCAATTCAAAGTCTTCCTTAACAGTGAGAGTTGACCGCGGACACAATAAAAACATCGCTTAAAAGAAAGAAAAATTCACGGTGATTGCATAAAAGGAGCGTTGGGTTACTTGGACTCACCATTGTGCTCCGATAAAGGCAGATGAGGGTCGGATTGGAAGTGTTGAGGCTTCGCTTGCTTCCTCCGCGACATGCTGGCTGGCACATCAGCAGGCAAAGAATAAAAAAATGACTACAAAACCTTCTAAAAAATTACGTAAATCGAGAACATCCACCGCGCATGTGCCCCGTTATGATTATCAATAATGCTCTGCGATTAATCATACGGGGGCTTCTTTGAAAGGCGATTGGCACCTTGCCAGCCCCCCTCCTATTCAAATGAAGTCTCTTTAATCAATTAGCTCCTGATTTGCTGGGGACTCTTGTCTCTCTCTCAGCTCCCACCCAATGAGTTGATCCGTATGAGGAAGAAAGGCTGGGTTTTCCAAACTCCCTTTAGATACGGTTTAACCCCTTCTGTTAGCCAAGTCAAGGCTTATCTTGACTACTACAGGGGAATGTCAGCGTCTCGAGTCCATGCCCGCGACAGTATCTTTCAGTCTTTTGCAATCATCACAGTTTATTTTCTTTCTTTTTTCCTTTCCCCCTGTTGATGTGGATTGACGGGACGCTCGCAACTCAAACCTTCACGATCTCCAACCAACTTTAATTTCACTACAACTCGGTAGTCCGTTCTCCACTCTTGCGTAAAGATCGCTGTAATACAGCTCTTGTTGTGTGCACACCGACACCTACTTTCTGAAGAGTTTGAAGCGAAGCTCCCGGTGCGGTAAAACGCAACGTCTCGCCAGCATGTTCCGTGCGTAAATGGCACCGTTACGCGTTCCCAAAAGTCCAGAGTGAGATCCGACGTCCCAATCACTTTGATTTGATTATTATTAGCAGAAAGAGGGGTTACTTACTAACACGTTTTCATCACACACTGCGTTCCGCGAATAAACAAACTTTGAGGGCCCGTGCGGCAGTGGGACAAATGTGGAGCCCGGCCCATCGAGGATCTGATTGGTCATCGGGCTATTCAGTCACGTTACCATTCACCTCCACCTCCCTCTCCCTCGCTCCCGCTCTCTCTCTTTCTCTCTGATTGAGCACAGCAGAGCCAAACGGTTTGTGCGCGCCGGGATGATCAGTGGTAAAGAGCGGAGAGACAGAAGTCTGTTCATCTGAATGGGGATAAATTAAGCTTTTAAATTCTTCCCCAAACACTTTTTTAACGAATGCTTGCCTCATATCCATGTCACGCGGACTAATCTATATTTCACATCATGCATTTGGAAAAAAAAAAAACCCTAAACTTTTCTTTATATATTCACCATCCACTGGGTTGTTTATGTTGTAAAATCGGCATGAATTACTGCATAATGTCCTTATCAAAAGTTAAATGTTTGGCCTGTTGATATGTTTTATTTTATCATAATGGTAAATGTTTTTATTAGATTGACAATTGGCCAATATATTTCAGCTGATAACGGCAAAGCAAATAAAACGATGTCTTAATCGAGCCTGTGGATTACAGAAGTTACATTATTATTATTATTATTATTATTATTATTATTATTATTATTATTATTATTATTATTATTATTATTATTATTATTATTATTATTATAAATAATGCATTAACAGGAGTGCGCATTCACTTGGGATGCTTAAGAGGGCAAGAGATCCCACAGGAGCTTCTTGTGAGCGCTGAGTCGAGTAGATTTATTACCTGAAAAAGATAAACGAAGCTTTCAGTCAGGCTGATTTTGAGAAATGAAGATAATAATGTTACTATAGGTGATGCCTCGGATGCCATTATTTTTCACTGAATATTTAAAGAGCAGCTGCAGGCTAGATGGATCTGGTCCTCTCTTGTGTCAGATATCTTTTAGTTTCGACTAGCCTTACTATTTACTTATTCATGAAAAAAGGAAAGAGCAGAGGGAAAATCAAATACCTCTGATGGCCTTAGTGATCTGCTTTATCAATGCGTTAGGTCGAATAATTAAACAGCACACATAATTTTCAAATGGAACATTCTTTTCTTCTTCTTCTTCTTCTTCTTCTTCTTTTTTGGGGGGAGGGAGTATCAATTGATGCGTAAACTGTCCACAAACCTGGGGACCAGATCGAAATTAAAGCTGTGACTAAAAAAAATCAAAGAGCAAATTATCATTAGTAGGGGAAAATGTGTATGTGCGCGTGCAGTTAAAAAGCCCGTGCAATTATATGCAGGAAACTTGAAATTGCTAGGAGAGGAAAAAGGGGTCTGCAATATTGTAATGTCCCGGGCGGAAAAATCAATGGCCAGTTAATTGATGTGAGTGTTGGTGTGAGATTGTAAACAGGGTGATTTGCAGCCCAGCCGAGCAGGAGACATTTTAAATGGGATTCACTCGGGACGGTTGAGGATACAGTGTTAACAGTCATGGGCTGAATGACACAGGCGGACACAGTTTGGGGACCCAACAGATATAACTCAGTGCCAGTGCTTGAAAAAGTTTTAAACTGACTTAAACGTTTTTTATTTCTTTTCTTTTTTCAGAGGCGTGTGTCTGCCTGAATTATTATTTATTATCTGTTGAGTGAGAAAGCGGGAAAAAATAAATATTTAACATAAAAATGTTTATCATACTAATGATAATGATATTAAGATAGAATTATTAATGTATATTTCCTTTTTTAAAAAAAAAACTATTAAAACCTTTGGTTAACGGTGAATGTAATAACCGTTTATTCAACAGGCGCATCAAACAGTTTCTTTTTGTCACTGTGGGGGGAAAGTGCTTTCAAAGAAAAGTGACAGAAGCCTTTGGCGCATAAAAAGTGCGCATTTGTCGGTTATGCGCAATCAATGCTGCGCGCACCATATCAGAGACGGTCTGTCGTGGGTGTCATCATTCACTATTATCACCGACACGTCGTGATTGATCACGTAGCTCAGAAACACTGCACGTCTGAGCGCATAATGCGATAGTTAAAGCGAGGAATCTACCAAAGCGCAGTTGTTAGTGATCCTCACACTCTGTATTTCTAACTAGAAAGCCCCCTTTTTTCTGCTTATTCAACACGTGGTGGGTTTCTATTCACGGTCCTGCTCGACTCGATGCCTAAAGAATTACAACTAGCTGGATTAGGCCTTCATCTAGGTCAGCTGCACGTGTGTGTGCGCGCGCGCGTGTGTGTGTGTGCGCGCGCGCGTAGTATTTGTGATAACAGTTGCACAAATGGCAAAAAGAGAGAGCGGACAAAACTCAAGGTTTTACAAGAAAGCAGAGTCTCGTGATTCCAGTATGTATGAAGAGGAGTGGAGTCCCTGATTAACAGGGCTGCTGCTTACATGGACAATAGGTTTGATTCATATGTTATGAGTAAAGAGCCTCTATTAAAAAATACCAAAAAGTTATAGAGATAATATTAAGAAAGGGCCTTTTTAATAATAACAAATACAATCACAAACAACCATAGGCTGAAATTCCCTAAAATGTTTTATTTTGTGGCAGGATAAATAAACTAGTACATTATTCCTTCTTTTCTTCATTAATGACAACTGATGAAGTCAATGGTCCCCCTCATTCCCAGAACAAATATCAAGTGCCTGGCATTATTAATGGCACCATGATGTCTTTACTAAAGGATTATGAGCTTGATTAAAGGGATTGTTGTAAGCTGGCCTCATGCTCAAATAAAGAAATAAGGCCATATTTTCCTTCTACCAAGTCACACACTCTGTCACTGTATGACTCTTAACAGAACAGTACTGCTATGTTTAGGGTGCCCAACCTCAGTATTACTCAGTATTTGAGTTATTCCACATTAAGTCTTCTAAAAAACCAAAACGAATAAATAAACAGAAAAACAATAACAAAAAAAAAAACATATCTAAAGTTAATCAGATTATAGGGCTATGGGGAAAGAAAAAACACTCCAGCTAGAGCAGAAATTATTGGTTCATTTACTTGAAGTATGAAGTGAGATTTCTTTGTCTTCCAGACAATCAGAATGCAGCATTTAGCACTGTTTTGCCACCAAAGGAATCCCATTGAAAAATCGCCTGCATTAAAATTCAATACCTGCAGCAGCACCGACTAGCCTCCATTAATTAAGAGATCAAACCCTTTCCATTGTCCCCCAGCAGCCCTGCCACCACTTGTCCCACAGATTGTTTTCCCCCATTGTGCCCTCTGACATCTTCCTGCAGCATCGCCCGATATCAATGGGCCGTGTTTGTTTTTACATTATCTCAGCTGCAGTTACAGACACCCCCTTTCAATCTCATCTTGTTTGAGGGAAAACAAGCAAACATTCAAGGGTGTCGCAGAGGTGCTAGAGGTCACTGGTCCATCACACATATCCTGCATGTCCAGGCTCTGTGTGTGTGTGTGATTGTGAGTTTGCATGTGCCACTGGTACAGCCATCTGTGGCACAAACACTGTGAGTGATTGTGTTTAAGCTGTAGCTACTCAGGTACAAGTGTACTAGTGTTAGGAGATGTGTGCCAATGGATCCTTGACAAAGAGCTTCAACCCCCCCCCCCCCCCCCCCCCCCCTCGTTATTAGTGAGAGAGGCCAGGCTTCAGTGTCTTTCTGAATGGTGTAACTGGACACCAAACATTACAGGCGGGATGCACTCAAACGTAAAACTACATTTGCATCCTTTTGGATAGTTTGCAAACACTAGAATACTTTTGTTTCAGATAAAATATAAACACAGCACAATTTAGAAGAGATTAAAACTTTATGATAGTATAACTTGCTGCATTCTTGTATTAAAAACAATTAATTACACTTTTCAATTTGGACAAATTCAAATCATAGTTTGTTTCGCATCAGATATGACTGATTATTAACTGATGATTCTTATTTATAAATAGGCGTTTAAATAGATATAGATAAGTAATATACACAGCACTTGAGCAAAACGAACCTTTAGCTTTAGTTCACTAAGTTTATTAGCTTTATGGCTGTTTCTCATTACTGTCCACCCAAGTTTTTTTCTAAATAGATACACTCAGTCACAGTGATGCAATCGTTCAATCCTTCAATTGTTATCATACAAATTCACTTGATTGTATCTGATTAAACATGTTCGCTTGAGTTGCATTAACGACAAACACGGTGGTACTGGACGACCACCAAGACTCCCATTTTAGCTCCTTCGTATTCTTGAAAAACACATTGTGCTTTCATATGACATTGACAAATGATATTTGGATGAAGAGGGATGCTTAGATGGTTAGATGTTTCACAGAATGGAGCCGGATTACACTGACACACATCACTAAGGCTGGAGGTTATAGAGGAACCAAACACTCCAAACATCTTGAAGAAATTACAGACATCACCCACCGAAAGCTGAGTGTTTATGTATTCTTAAGAACCTGGAAGCAAAACTAAAAATTACACATCGACTTATCCCTACATTACTTCACACGCTCGTAAACACAGAATATACAGAATATACACATGCAATGTCTGTGTCACAGCCACAAAGCAAGCCGGGCGGGTAATGTAACCACACACAAAGCAACGTGCAGGTAACCACCGAGCCAGCAGACACGCCACGTAAAACAAAAAAAAAAAACAAAACACACACATTCTTACAGTAAATACAGCCACAAAGTTGAAACATATCAAGCGGTTTATTCGCAGTGACTCTGGGCACAAGATGTTTATCAACTGCCGCCAGACAGCTGTGTTGGTCGGCCAGCAGTTAACTGTGTCTCAGACAGCCTCTTATTGCTATTGATAGTTAGCATCAGTGTCCTGGCTGAGGAATGTGACTGCTATAGGCAAACACAAGCTATTGATCTTCAGCCTGTCCCTCACCGGCCTGGAGCCACAGAGGGAAAGAAATGGGAGTGGAGGCCGGGCGGAGCCTTCAGACTCACTGTCTGGCACCTGGGAGAGCTACTGGTGGTGCTGGTCAGGGGTGTATTGAGAAAGATCTCACTCCTTTAGATTGCTGCTTTGTGTTCAAATTACCAGCCTGCATCTATTAATGAAGCATTAGCTAAATTATTCATTTATAGTCCCATTTTAAGTCTTTCATTTTAAGGCCACCTAAAGAAATGCATTTCTTGTCAGTTTTTCTCCAGTCAATGAAATTTTTAACTTCCTACGTACTTTGCATCTTGTCTCGTCCCCCTTTCATCCTTTTTGTTCAGCTTTTTCTTAAATTAATATCCTCATTCGTTTATGCATTGATTGATTGATTGACTGGAATAGAGCAATTCACTTTGGTGCACAGTGCTTTCAAAGCGGCATTTAAGCTCACCGCTAGCAACATTCAATTCATTAAATGACTGCTTCAGATTGTGCCCTGTTTTCTTTATATTTCTCTATATATTCCCAATAAAGAAATCACCACCAAATATGATGCCTTTCTGTACTTAATTGCTCTTTAAAACAAGCACAAACACACATGAGACTGCACTGGGGTTTCAGTGGTTCAAAATGAGGAATCTGTCGGGAGGAAAAGTGTTGCAGGCTCTATGTGAGGTCTTCTTATGTGTTTGCATGTGTGCTCTTGAGCTTCCTGTGACCACACGAGAGGGAACTAAATTTAAGCTGGTGTTTGTGTGTATGCCTGTGTGCTTTAGACTGAAAAACAAAACAAAACAGAGATACTGTATGTATCTCTGTTTTTATCTCTGTGTTTATTTACCCACATAATATGTAGAGGACAAAATTTCTGCAAGTGCTGCATATATATGGCATTTTATTGTCAATGAGTAGAACTGAAATTAGATGGCATTTCGTTATAGCTCCACTGTTGTTGCACACCACGTCTGCACTGGAAAGGGGAAGAGGAGTGAAATCTGCCTGGAGGTGAAGGGGGAGGGCTTGTCATTCTTTATTTACCCCACTTGTGGAAGTCTAGTCGGATACGGGATATCAGAGAAGTCAGTTCCCTGATGACAAGCGAGAAGACTACCTTGAGGGGTAAACTCAGTCAAGTTATAGGACTGCCACCACTTCCCCACTTCCTTTTTCTTCACGACTCACTCTTTTCTCCCCTATTTATGTCTCCTCTTGCTTCTTTTTTTCTTTTTACTATTTTCTTTTCATATTTTGCAAAGGAAGATATAAAACATAAGAATTACGTCAATAAATTTAATTTACTATGGAGTCGAACAAGGTATGAAAAGAAAATGAAAAAGTAAAAAAAAAAAATCCATGTAATAATGAAAAACGCTTCAGTGCCCTTATTTGTGTTTGTGTGTGTGCGTACGCTGGAATCAAATAGTCCCTCTCCTGCTCTCTTAGCTCATTTAGACTGCATGTCAGACAGAATGGCAATCAGACTCTCTCATCAAACTCCATTGCCCTTTTACTTTTTCTCCTACCTCCTGGCTCATCTTGTTTGGTGAGTTGGTGCTTTTCAAACTCCCATCAAAGCGTCTGGCAAGGGGACACAACACAGCTTGCCTTACATTTTCACGAGGCCCACTGAGGTTCACTCCATATTCTTTAATGATGTTTTGGTACAGATAAAAATTACAGTCTTTTTGTTTCTCAGAGATCTAGCAACTTGAGGTAGGGACAAATAAATAAATACTTCTGCCTACTCCTTTTCAAACAAATAATGGAATGATATTTTGTAATGACTGTGAAGGCACATGTTTGAAATGTTTGAAATAAAAATGAACTGAACTGAGCATCTCATATCTAAAAACCCTACTACAGATAGGGTATGCATTCTCATCACTCTGGTATACAGCTGCACACATTCAGATGGATAAGGACAAATGTAAACACACACACACACACACACACACACACACACACACACACACACACACACACACACACACACACACACACACACACACACACACACACACACACAGGACTCTTTTCAAAGAAGTTTGCTTTTTTTATTACTTCCTTTCCCATTCAGTGGCCTCCCCACTTTCCACAGTGCCCTGGGTGTGCAGTGAAAGAGTCGTGCTTATTATGTGCTCCGGGCTCTCCAAACCCAGCTTTGTTTTGTCCAGATAGCTCTCTCTCCCTCACTCTCCTTCTCTGTCTCTCTTTAATATTCACAGTAAGAGTCTTGGCTCTCACAAGACGGCTGTTTTCCCAGTTTTCTCCCCCGCTAACAGCCAAGTGTGGCCCCTGTGAGTGTAAACACGCAGAAGGGAGGGACATCTCCTGACAAACATCTCCAAGGATGTGCCACCCTGCCCCGTGTCATTCATTCTCTACCTGGCACTGGAGCTAAACTGTTAACACTGAAGTGTGAGTGCCCGAACCCTAAAGGACTGCCAGCGGCTGCACATGCCTGGTCTACCTAAATTCACACTACACTCACATCTGCTCTTCACAGAGAAACGATGCAGTGTATAAGCACATCACAGAGTCTGTGCGTGTGTTGCAAAGGCAGAGCTGTTTGCAGAACTTCGTACGATGACAGAATAATAAGTAACTTAATGTACACATTTCTCATAGACCTAATTTGAGATTTCACACCTAATCCATTCTTAAGTATGCCTTGCTTTGTCCCCTTACACTGCACTGAAAGCCCTTATATGTCAGCCTGTTCTGTCAGTGTGAGTTGTGAATGTGTCACCATGACAAATTCTTCTACATTAATTGCTTTTGGCAGTTAAGGTTATTCTCCCTTGGACTGTAATGTCTTCCAGGGGTCCTTTGTTTAACCAGGTGGCTAACGTAAGAACCACCTCTCACAGAGTTGATATCTGGAGAGTTGCACCCACTGGAGAAAATTGTCATTACCTTGTAGTTTAGTATCTGCCATTGGCAGCACAAGACTAGCAAACAGCATGAATTAGGAGCGGAGCTTATATTTAACCAGAAGATCACCCCAAACATTGATAAGGCAGTGCACTGCATGGCAGTCAGACCCCTGGTGATGTTAACAGCACTATGCTGTTATCACAGGTGTGATCGCTCACCAGCCCACAACCACATTTACATCTTAATTACCAGCCTAATCAATGGGGTTGCACTTTGACTTCATTTGTGACATTCTTGAAACCTCATTTAAGGTGTAAGAATAGGCCATCGTAAGTACTGGTGGTAAGAGAGAGGCACCTATTTTCACCGTGGGATACAAAGAAGATAAAAAGGGGCATACTCCTGAAGTCTCACAGGCGTGCTCACGCTGCACAGTGGGGTTGACAAAGTGAGCACTGGGAGATATTTATGATAATTGCATACTCCTCCCAAAATGACAAAGCAAATTGGTGAGACGTGCAGCGTATGACAGAAAACGGATAGCTTGTGGGACTTGAGCGGGGTGATTTAAATGCCAGGTGATTGAACAACAAACTCGCATTAAGACCTTATTGATGAGTTCAGAGTTTCATTTGGGATCAATAAGACGATTGGTCGAGGCTGAAGCCAATACATGCAGTAGGGAGAGACTGCGGGGTAGAGAGATGAGAGGTTATTGAACTGCTTCACCACAGAATAGAGAAGACACTGGGTTATGTTTATCTAAAAGTGGCCTCAGAGTAAATTCCTGCAAACAGCAACAACTGGAGGATTTTATCCAGAGGGGTGGCAGGATATCATCATACGGTGATGTCAGAATATGGAAGCGAGCAGTTTTTGTTAATCAGCTTGAAATGACGCCTGATTACAGATGAGAGCTCGATGTAAATGTTGACCATTGAGAGATTATGATTTGAGGGTCAAAATATTTTTAAGATGGAATTTAAACAGTCAAATAGGTTTCCAGCCTGAGTCAGAAACTCCACAGGTTACAAGTGAGCATGTGAAAACTAGTTAGCGAGGGAACAGTGAATTGGAAATGGTTAAAGTGGTTGAAAGTAGTAACAGACAAGCAGTGGAAACGATGAATAATCACCCAGCTTCTACTAATCCAAAAACACAAATGCCAGCTCAAAACATATGTAACACAACAACATCTGGTATAGTATAATTATTTGTGTTAAATAACATCAAGTTTAAACTCCACTGAGATGAGCTGAAGTAGATGAACAAGTACACAAGCTCAAGAAGCACTTGACTAGACTATTAAATGTCGATTTGTGCTGTTGTGGCTTGTTAAGTTACTTCTTCACTGGTGCCGAAAAGAGAAATTCACTATGATTGCTGAAGCCGGCTGTATGGGTGAGAGGCCTAGTACTGTAAAGCTTGAAGAATCACAGCTGTGTCATCACTCTCCTCCTACGGTGTGACAGATGATGCTAACAATGAACATTTCATCTTCAGCTGCAGCGCAAGCTCCTATAAGACAGAGATGAAGTACATGGGGCGAGATGAATTACAGCACAGTGATTTATCACGACAGGCCAATAAGAATAATACAAATGAACAATTAGCAAATTTAGCCTTAATTAACCGCTCCGAGACAAAAGACGAGCTTGTACAGCATGTGCGAACATGATTCGAAGTAGTCAAAGCACGGGGCTAATCTTCACGCAATTTGAGGAATATTACTGTGTTAATTAGGGTTAATTGAATAATTTGCCTCATTGCATACTGATTATGGATGTCAAACACAGAGGGGATATCTTGATTAAGCAGAATGTTCTGAATAAAGGATGTGTGTTTAGTGGGCAAGTGTGAAATACCTACAGATTAAATGTCAATCAAAAGCTTTTCAAAGGCACAAATATTATTCTTGAGCCTTAAAAACAAAGTATTTTTATGTACTTTTTGTATTTTGAAAGCCAGTCAGATGACTTTGATGGAGTAATTTATTCTGCAACACATTAACAGTTTCTTTAAACAGATGTAGTTCAAAAGAAGACAAGGAGAGACTGTGGTGTTTGCCTGGTTTGAACCATGCTCACATCACATGGGTTCTGTTTTTTTTCAGCACCTGATTTGGAAAAACTCTGTTTCCCACACAGTCTCCTCATGACTGATAATGCAATTTAACAGGCAATACAATACCGTGCGAGACCTGGATGACATGCTTCCCTCGTCTCAGCACTGGCTTGAGAATTAAAACCCACAAGATCTTTGGCACACATTTGTGCACTCCTGCATCCACACAAACAGATGCAACCAAAACAAATTAGGCCATATCTCATAATTCAATGTCACAAAATCTAATTGGTATCAGCCGAAGCCCGAAACCCTTAGAACTTTAAAGTTCCAAGGGCTTTTGGCTTTGTTCTAAAAATATACATTTTAGTTAAATAAAAAAACAACAACACAAACACATTTTGACATTATGTCAATAAGTGAAAACTGCAGAGACCTCCCTCCTCACCCTCCCAGCCCTACACGCATGCCTACAAACACAAAAACGTGCCCTTAAACCTGCTGAGAGAATAAAGCATACATTACACAGTGAGTTCTTAATTAGACGGTATATATGATGGCTGTTTGTATACGTTTAAGTTTATGTGTGTGTTTGTGTATGTATCCACAATGTGTGCGTGTGCTGCAGAGAAATAGGATGATGCCATCATCCAGGGAGCTGGCAGCAAATATCTGGTTAACAAATGATGATGTGAATACATGGCCTCATAAGTCTATAAATCAGATTCCCCCCTTACAAATTAATAGAGTTCACAGTTGACGGCTGAGGTGAGACATCGTAAATTATGTTTGGCACATGAAAATGAAGCAAAAACTGGAGGAGAAATAATAGAAATTTGCCCTGCTGTATTAGGATTATTGCTTTCCTAAAAAATGAAATATAAAATGATGGCAATAACACATTTAAATACTTTAGGACATTTTTCCTGATTACCCACTTACAGTGGAGAAAAAAAATCAGTTCTCGTGATCAAAATTAATTTTTTTTTTAAACAGAAGTACTCACTTCATGCATACTCTGCTTCACTTAATATTTTGAACTGTTAGTTCTTATGCATATATTTTCTATTGTCCCTGCATTTTCCTGTCATTGCAAATAGCTGCCAAAGAAATGGCAGAACAGGCTTCTTGGCACATGGCTTGAGGATGATATCAAAGACAGAGGAGGAAACATCAGTAAAAAGACTAAAAAAGGACAACAGAAACAAGAGAAATGTGGGGGATGATGGGAGGAGGGCTAAGTACCAGGAGCGTGTCAATGTGGGGGGCTAATGGTGGGGGTACCAAGGTTGCAAGCAATTTCTCTTTGTTATCAAGTGAAATGACTCTGCAAATATGACAATAAATCACAGTGGAAATCAATCTGAGAGGAGACGACTGTGAGCCACTGATAATGCATCAATCAATATTTAATGTTTAGACTTTAATTAATCCACAGGCGCCAAGCATTCTTTAAGTGACAAAGCACGAGGAGAGGGGGAAAAAACGAGCAGGGAGTGCTTTTGCATAGAATAGCTCTTATATCAAACTGAGACACTGAGCTGAGCGGCTTCATCAGTCGATTTCCCACAGCTTCCCAGTGTTGCTTCATTTCCTATTCTCTTATTTGCGAGACCTTGAAACTGAAGAGAATAAAAGTATGCATTTGGAAGTTAGATGAAAAAATGGAAATGCATAAATACCTTTACTGGGTATATGTGACACTGCTTAGGTGATGTTTAAAATATGTTCTGGATCCACCCAAAGTCCTAGGAACTACACTCAAAAAAGCAAAATTGGGTGGCTGTTAAATTTACAAGAGTCTAACTTGTAACTTGAATATAAAAATAATTTTATGTTTCTATGGTGAATGTAATTAAATCATGTACGATCTGCATGAAATTCAACAACTCAATACTAGTTCAATGTATTCTTGTTTCAATGACATGACGCAATCGAGCAAGAGTGGTTAGCTGCATGGACTCGCGATATCACAAGATCACGCGAGATTTCAAACCACAGGAAAATCACTGGGATTATAAGTGGCAGAAAAGCATAACCACAGCACTTTTTTTTAACCTGTTAGGGACAAAAACATAAAAAAAAATTCTGCATTTAACTACGAAGTGACATCTCGGTGGCACTCGGTTAGCACTATTGCCTCATAGCAAGAAGGTCCTGAGTTCAACTGGCCACAGCCTTTCTGTGTGGAGTTTGCACGTTCTCTCCATGTTTGTGTCTTCCTGGGTACATGCAGTAGGGTTAGGTTAATTAATGATTCTAAATGGCCCATAGATGTGAGAGTGAACGGTTGTCCGTCTCCGTGCGATATAATGGTGACTTGGACAGGGTGTGTCCCACCTCTTGCCCTGTGACAGCTGGGATAGGCTCCTGCGACCAAGGGGATGGATGGAGTGACAGCTATGTCTTAAATCCATTAAATTGGAGGAAAATAAGACGCACATGACAAGTTTTATGTTAACCAGACTCTGACTTTGTTGAACACTGCAAAAAATAACTCTTTAAATGAACTTAAAATAATCATGGAAAGGATTTCCATGTTAGTAAATGGCTTTCTATTTGCATTAAGTACTTTTGTTGGACTAATGTAATTTGCATGGGTTGGATCAACTTAATTCAAACTTAATTAAGTTGGTCCAATTCAAGTACAATAAGTTGGAATAACAGAATTGCATAATGGTAAAATAAAGCAATTTAATCACGTGGAAAACCTTTTCATGATTTCTTTTATGTTCATTCAAATAGTTATTGTTTTTGAGTTTAGATAACAGGCTGCTGCTATTTATTGTGTCTTTATGCACTTGAAATAATGTAAACTACTCAAATAATGATTGTGAGGTTTTGAAATTAGGTGAACTCTGCTCATAATGTAATGTTGTGTTTTGTGCCACATCACACTTGTCTGACCATACTAAAATGGAAAAAAGTTTACAGGTGTTTTTATTCCCTGTAGAGAGAAGGCAAGTTAAAAAGCTAGGTGTAATAGAAGAAGTACTTCATATGGGGTTCATAAGTTCATAGGGTGAAAACAAGGATAGTGGAAACAATGTAATTAAAGACATCAATAGAATTGTACTGGTTTGTACTTTCAAAATGTCCCTCAACATCATTATTGATCATTGTCACATTTGTTTTTCTGATGGTGCACACTGGGAATCTCTACCTAAGACATAATTGTTTATATATTAATATATTAATCTTTTGTAAATTAGAAATGAAGTTGGCGAGAATAAATATAATTATAATAAAATTATTTAGTGCATGCTATTGCTCCCATCTAAATAAACATATTTGGTAATGAGCATCCTTCTGGACAAAAGAATTAGAGGTATACTTGCCTATCTTTAAATATGACTTATTTGTGCAGTGCTCAAACTAATTCCTCAAATGCCTGTCCACATTGTATTATAGAAAAAAGTTGGCATTTAGACACATGCAGTTTAGTAGAAAGGAGACCATGTATGAAACTTCTGTTACACCCAAAACTGTCAAATGATGTAAATGCATGCTGGGAAGAAACTTCAAATCTAGTTTGACTATCCAGCAAACAGGTGCTACAGGCCAGTGAAAATAGTGGTGGCATTTACCGGTAGTATTGCAATGTATGGGATTACTTAAATACATATACTTTTTTTGAAACCAACATGGTGGCGCAACCAACGCTTATGGTGGCCTCTCCCACCAATGGATACGATGACATGACTGATGATAGAAAAAAATGTCATTTTTAACCACAAAAATAAACCGTTTTATTAACAAAAAGTGTCTGATTATTGTCCAGGTCTGATTGTTCACCTTTCAGTTTCTATCCTAGCAGGAGAATTAGACTGTAGTTTAAAACTTTAAGAAACTCATACTTTTTTTCCTAATTGTGGGAATGCAACACTTCAAGGCTGTGAGAACACTAAGCTCCATCTCAATAAACTAGCTGCCCAGGACTCCATACCTGCACACCGCTGACACTGCTGTAACGTCAAGATTCAGGAGCTCTATCGAACAAAAATCCCTGTCTGAACAATGCAACCATCAAGCCGTTATGAAAGACCATTTCGGTGCAGAGCCATGCTTAGCCCTCGCCCTCTGATCACACTGACACATCCCACAGGTACTAATTACTGAATCTACTTCTGGAGTGGAGTGGCGAGAGAAATAACATGGAAGACGCTTGACATTTTGGATACCTGCCGCAAGACTTAGAGGGATAATTGGGACACAACTGAGAGGGAGGTCCACCAAGTCTGTTTCAGTTGATAAAATAGCTTTAGGTTACTCCCAGAGTAAGACACATCACCAAAAACATGACCTCAGGAGAGCAATGAGTGGGTCAAGGCAGAAAGAGAGAAGAATACAGGCAAGGTTAAGACCTACAAGTCTGTGGAAAGTTATTTTAGAAGTTCCTTGAGATGTGGATAAATGACTTAATCATAGCAGGTTTTAATAGTCTTGATTACACATAATACATGTTAACTCAGTATGCACAGATTTTCAGGTCTTTTATTTTGAAACAGGACTCTTCCGCAGCTGGTTTGAATGCACTCTAATGAAAGTGCAAAATGAATCATGGACGGGTCATTCTTGAAAGCAGTTATTTTAAATATCAGTTGAAGAAGTTAAACGATGATAACTGTGGCTGTCTTGTAAATTAGTCTACCCTATAAAGTTTTCATCTAAAACCAAAACACTTTCAATACATTTCTTAGTGAAATTGCTGCAAGACTAAAACAACATCGTTGTCATTTCAACATATATTGATCAGAAATGTAGAGGAGTTGCAGTGGGGAGAGCAGTATTTAACTGACTTTTATGACAGTTGTTAAGTCATTTCCTGAAGCTGTGGTTTATGCCTTTGCAATAACCTCCATGAATGATGTAATGAGAGATTATGATACTTCCTCCCTATTTTATGACCTCGCTACCTCTTCCTTCATGCCAGCATGTGAGCGCATGTACTCAAGTTAAACCAATACCAGTACTATCCTTGAATTAAACGTGCAACTGAATATTGGTCATTCTCAACTGATGTGGTTTAATCAATGAACACAGATGACAGGATGCAGTGTGTAAAATGAGCAATTAAATTTGCACATTTTAATTATAGTGTAATTATACAGTTATTTCTCAATTTTTCACAAGTTTTTTAGATTTGACAGTCTGAATCAATTACAGTGCCTTACATATTAAATCAAGAATGATTTTTAATTCTGATCTTTCTGTTCTGCCAATAAAAGAAGGTCTATTAGGGGTATTTTCTTTCAACCATCCAATAAGTAGTTCTGATATGCATCATATAGGCAATGAATGTTGTTTTTCCGCTCCGCTTGGCAACTTTTGCTGCTTCTTCTTAGTAAAGGAAAGATTTAGGGTGTTATCATTTTTTTGGTTCTGTTTTATGGAGATGAACAAATGATTCCAGGGAGCTGTGAACCCAGCAGTCTGAGATTTAATTTGTAAAAAAAAAAATGCCAATGCGATTAGCCTTATATACAAATATATATATAAATGTAGAAAAACAGATATACAGGCATTGATAATCACACATAACATATGTGTATAGAATTATACAACCAGTATATAATCAGTAGACAGTTAGTCACATGAAACAAATTTACTGTCACATACCAGTTAAATATCCAAAGGGCCTTCTTAACTTTCTTTTTTATGCTTCTTCACAATAGTCCAGTGTTTGAGAGGAGCTAGACAGTTGCCAACAGAACATATCCAATTGGCCATGGTCATTAAAAAAGATGGACTAAAACAAGCTACAGTGAAACTGAGTTATTTAAGGGGGGGTGGCAGTGGAGCCACTGGTTGATATATTAGGATGTACCAGCGTGAAACACAAAGTGAGCAATAATCCAAAGTGTGAAATGCAGAAAGCTGTGGACAGGCAGGGCCATTCGAAGAGGCCAAGTATGACATCGACCCCAGAAAGACAGTAAGAGTGTGAGATGCATCTTAATTCCCCGAGACATATGTGAACATGTGTAACTGTATCATCAATTCCACCCAAAATGCCACAGGCTGACATGTCTGCAGCCGAGGCCATGTCTATGAGAACGAGGTAATAGCAGCCTGCTGTCATCTCCTGTCACTCTCAAAAAGTGAACTGTCAGACGTGAAACCAGAGACTTTCGGCTGAGAAGACACTATTTGGATTAAAGGTACTTAAAAAAGCATGGTTTTATATTTGACATAGTGCGACTATGAATCACAGTATGACTTAAGAATGACCGTATTCATATCTGTCTGCATCTGTGTAAAACCTCCACAACCACTAAGAAGGGCGGCAGTAATTACATAACTGAGAAATGATGATAGGGTTCATACTTTGCCTTTAAACAAGTATATGCCTGTACTTGTAGTTTAATCAATCTTAAATGCCAGTTTAGCTTTTCAAAACCATATGTGAAATCCTTCAAAACAGTGTACTTGTGCACATCAGGAAGAGCGTTAGTCATTGCAAATGTTCTGGGAAATTCAGGTAAATGACAGAAAAAAGGTGGACAAATACTGTTAATGCCTTTGAGACTAAAATAAATATATGTCATTGTTTGCAATATCATGTGCAAAACTGTTCATCACACTGTCAAAATTCTGTGGGTAGCTATGAAAATATTTGTAGGAGAAGGTGAGAAGTAAGGATGCGTAGTGGTGTAACAAGGAGAAGACAAAAGCACAGAAGATGCAGAAGGCTAAAGATTGCTCTCCCTGTGTTACACTGCAAAGGATCCAGTCCTTTGCAGTGTAACACAGGAAGAGGGTATGAGGCTTGTGAGAATCTGCCAAATGAGCAGGAGAGAGAAGATGTTCAGTGATTCACAATGTTTTTTCTCTCTAGTATACTGTTGCACATAGTAGGCCGACGTTTTATTTCAACAGCACACATTGTTAGTACTTATTTGTTTTTATTGTTGCTTTAACTATATTTAACTATATTTTAATGCATTGCGTGACCACTGGAACATTCATCTTTCCCCATCACATAAAAATGTAAGTGCTAAAATCTTGTGGTGAACAGACCTCTACAGTCCACTGTCATTCTGTCCAAATACCCAAACAACAACCCTAGTTAACACAGTATGAGTCATGAGTCATTCATTGCCATGAAAACGGCATTTCGTCATTCACATTGAAGGTTTTGGGGGAGTTACAGGATTTTAGTTATCGATAATGTTTTGCAACGTGTATAAACTGTTTCAGGAAATGACAACTTAAAATGGCATAAATATTTTCAATATTTTGATTGAGAACCCCCCCCGATATGCTATTCAAATGAATGTACCTAACCCTCAATTTTGTGCCACAACTCTTTGCAAATTCTTTGTTCTTTAAAAGTTAACGCAGTTAATAAACTAACACTTGTTCTGGAGTGTCTGTTCCCTCTTCTTTTGTCTTAAGTCAAAGTTCATTAAACTCAACTTTTTCCTTTTTTTTCTTAAAAAAACAAAAAACAACTTTGTACGAATTACTAAATGTACTAGTCCAGTTCCGGATGACTAAGTTAATTTCAAGGCAAAATTTAACTCTGTCTCAAGTTTTTTTTTAACTGAAACTTTTTTCCAAGACAAGACTGAATGCAGCAAATCACTACATGCTCATCCTATTCTGCGTTGAATGACTCATAAAGTCATAAAGAGGGTAAAAAAGGTGAAAAGTCGAAAGTGATAGTAGCTGCTTCTACTGTCTGACAAAACTTTTCCAGCTAAACCTGAGTTTGTATGATGATGTCATCCATTTTAACATCCTGTTGATTAATCCCTCTATCCATATGATGCCCAAATTTGCTGCTGCGGATTTAAAAATGCAACCAAGCAATATACAAGCTGATTGCATATAAAGTCAAAGGCTTGGTAATAGTAGAGTGCATGCACGATGCATATGTGTGTGTGTGTGTAAAAGTGTGGGCCAAAGAACTTTAGGAATGCCGTGCTGCTCTGTCCTTTTGTGCAGACTTGCTCCTGTGCCAGGACAAGGGCCTTCTCTTTAATCCATGCTGATTTGGTAAACAGTGATGTTAAAACTGCCTTGGGCCAAAATCTAATTCTGTTGTTTTCTTGTCCAAAGAAAATGTGTATTTCTTTGGAGATGTCTTGAAGCAGATGGAAATGTAGGGGATAGATTTAATCTGACTAAGGCTCATGCTTTGATTGGAACTCAGATTAGGATTGCAGCCTAGTATTTTCAACAATTATTCTCTAGTTGAATTAAATGTATCCTCTTAACACAAAAAACATACGCTTGCATGTGCACGTCTGCCTGAACATCTGTAGTATCCCTGCTTTAACTCGCAAATTTTTATTAAGCACCTCAGCACTGACTGACAGACACCTGTCACTGGAATAATTCATATTACCGTAGCTGCAATTACTCAGTGTGTAAAAAAACTAAAATAAATAAACATAGTTCACAATTTCCCTTTAGATATCTTCATTCCAACCTTATTTCTTCTTCTTTGTATTGCATTACACAAGGGACAGGATAATTATGCCGCAGCGTTCATTCATTCAGTTGATTGAATTCATTCGAAAGCAAGCGATCTCTTCTCCTTCCTGCTGCCACCTGGACAATAGCCTGGAACTTATCTCTTAGCTCGCCTGTTCCTTACTGTCCCAAATCAAACAAGTATTGTTTTTCTTCTTCTTTGTCTTGCAGACAGTCCAACCTCTGAGCTTGTTTGCTAATTGATGGTAAAATAGCAGGGGCATTTATCCTCCTGTTTGTAGGTGTGCAGCCGTATTGCCCTTCTTCCTGTTGTGTGTAAGTCCCACTTACCCAGCCCGCTTAAGCCCCATTGTTCTTTTTATCTCTGACCATTTTAATAAATCTCAAGTGGTAATCTCAAAGTGCCACCCACAAGATGCTTCTTAAGGTACATGTAAAAACAGTTACCTGCCCTGCCATAACAATGGTCTTGTTGACTGACGCTATCTGAAGACTGTAGACAAAGAAAGCGGCTGGCCTGCTTTACATAAGGTCAGTCTTAACTACCTGCACCACCCACCCCTCTGCTCCTCTCAGAAAGGAGTAAGACGGAGTAAAGAAGGAAAGACAGAGACAAGAGTGTGGGGTGGCTTTTGATGTGGGTGGAGGATGAGTGGAAGGGGGTCACTATGTGTCCTTTTCAGATTTTATCAGTAGAGTGCAGGATCTGTTCTTCTGTTATTACTGTGGAAATGACACTGTGTAATTCACTGTGTGTCTGAGTGTGTGTATGGTTCAATAAAAGGCAAAAAAGTAAAAAAAAAAAAAAGGGAAGAAAACAGGAGAAAGATAAAAAAAACATATGTTTTAGAAGTCATTAAGAGGGACTCAGAAGAGCCTGCTGTGGACTTGATTTACACTGGGCAGTAAGCCTTTGGTGGGTGTAAATAATGTATTAATTTTTAAAGAGATTTATTTCTCGCTTCTTTAAGTGATAAAAAAAAAAAATCTCCATCTGGTCAAGTGTGAAGTAGGACAGAGCTAGATTAGAGAATGTTCTGTGTTATCTTATCTGAGCATGGGCTTAATGTCTGTACAATCAATGCTCTTCCAACAAGTGGTTCATTAAAAACAGAATGGCAATCTTTAATTCTGTGTATTACGAATGTGCATTGGCACAAAAACTGGCAAAAGGAACAGCACAAAGAAGAATATAGATTCCCATTGACTGTCACAAGCGTTACAATAAACTAAATCAATTTTTTTGGCACAATTTTTGTAATTTTGCCAACGCACAACACTGTTGTGGTTTTAAATTGTACTATAACTTTTCAGATTTAATTTAACACTTGCACTGATTTGACTTTTCAGGAATTAAACTCTTTTTTATACATACCCCTCCATTTTCAGAGGCTCAAAGGTAAATGGTTGACAAGTAACTTAATGGCCAGATGAAGTCTTGCATTTGGTATTTTTTTTTTCACTGCGATGCTCTATATTTAGTCCAAAGAGATTATTAGGCTAGGCATGCCTACGAAAGGCATTACTGGGCTAGAAAAAAACAGACAAAAGAAACCTATCAGAGTGATAGCAAAAACTTTAGGCATGGCCAAATCATCATTTGAAACAGGCTGCAGAGTTCTCCTTACAACCCCTCTATACAGCCTCACGTGTCAATTTGCCCTTAAATATTTGTTTGGTTTTCTAGTGGGAAAAAAAAGTTTCACACTTTTATAATAGATGTAAAACAATCTCAGCAACTTCTAAGAGAGTTCAAATAAACAAAAAAAGCAACCTTTTAAAATAAGTAATACAAGTTTGTGTATTCCTGCTGTACAGTCTTTAAGGCTCTCTGTAATCTACTGGTTTGTCAAAAGTCCTTTAAAAACACATTCAAATGGTCATGAGCTTCCATCAATGACTGCATATCACGATGGCCTAGCATTTTATTCAGCATCCTATCATTAATCTGTATGAGCACTGGCATACAGCAGGGCAACAGGGACAACAACCCATCAGCCAACTTCTTTCTGTCCTATTTGTCCATTGCTCACATGGCCTCTGCCCCAATCATTCAACCTCATATCTATAATTCATGAAGGTCCTCTGGCTCTGCTCTCACACCACTGCCAACCCCTATAAATGAGTGCAGAGGTATAAAGCTGTTCAGAGCTAGTATCTTGTCATGCTTAGACTTGCAATTGCTAGGTTTGATCATCATCCGATACATAGGTTTTTGCACCTGTCGGGATATTTAACAGAAATTATTAAACCTTTTTAAAACGTTTAACCTCCAGGACCATAAATTACCAGCACACGACCAGTGATGCCACTACCTTGTGACACTGTTTGGACTGCTAATGCTGCAGAATAATTACATATTTAAAGAGGAAACTTAGCTGAGCATTCTAAAAATAGACCACAATATATTTAGGAAAAGTGGAGCAAAAGTAGGAAATTTGCAGTTTGTTTTTAAAATCCCCGTTCTTTTCTTTTTAAGGAGAAAGTTGAACATTGACACTTTGATATTTCACGCTCTGGAATCACTAATATGTCTCTCCTTTCCTATGACAAGTTGTGTTGAAAGGTCCTTAGACAAAGCACTACAGCCTTTCTAGTTGATAGAAGAGAACTAGCAGTCGGGAAAATTCAGGACTTCTAAAAATGACCATCCATGCCAGCAACCCACCTTTTTTTATGGGTTTAAAAGAAAAAGATGTATATATTATTCATTCACTAGGTCAGACCAACCTGGGTGTGGGACTATTACCAGAAAAGGGGAGAACAAACATCTGTTGTTAAATGCAAGCAGGCTGCAGTGTGACATGTTTGCAGTCTTGTCCTCTTCAGATGTTTGGCCTATAGTGATCCACTTCAAACGCTTGGCTTGTGTCGCTCTCTCCCTCCTGCACAAACCCTCACTTGCTCTCTTTCTCTATCTTCATTGGTCTTAGCGTAGCTGCAAGACTGATACCCTCCTCTCCTTGACTCTTTCATTCCTCTCTCCAGTATCTTCCCCCTTCCTCTGCTTCTATTTCAACACTCCTCTTTGTCTCTCCTCTGTGGCTTTCCTCTGCCATGTTTATGCCTCTTTCCTTTAGCTTGCATCGTCTATGTATTGGCATCTTTAAGCTTGAGTGCGTTGTCATGATGCAATCTGATCAATCATGCTGGATGATCCTCACCTGATATCCCACGTAAGACAGATTCTTAAGCAGGTTAACTTCTAAGCCTTAAGAGGAAAGGACACACCGCTTCATTTTTTCCCCACTTGAATACAGTGCAACACAGGCTAAGCTGGCATTAAAGTTTGGCAAACATCGTGCTAAGTAACATCATGCCAGTCTACAGGGTTTATGCTAGGTTTCAGAACAGAATATGATGTGAAGAAGTTGATCAGAAGGGTTTGGTATCAAAGCAAAAACACAAATACCCTAAATCAATTCCAAAGGATAGGAAGACTGGAGCACTGTATCAAAGGGACAAGCTAGTCTGATTAGGCTGGGGCCACTTTCCAGAAACCAGGAGTGGGTGCTGGGTGAGGTTGGAGAAGTGCAGGCGGTGATAATTGATGGGACATCTGCTGAACTGCAGGTGTCTTCTCTCATGAGACTTAGCAGATGACTTCACCCAGTGACACCATGCTGTTTGGCAACAAGCACATGTAACGCATACATATAAAACGCATATAAAATTAGAATCAAACAAATCAAACTTTAGTGCTAAGTGGTACATTTTGTGAGAACTCAGACAAAGTAGCAGCAGAAAACAGTGAGACTTTCATCAAAGCAAGGCACTGTTACAGTCTAAATCTACAGTACCGTCCAATGGCAAAAATACACGTTTAGAAATATAAAAATATGCACGTACATTTAGTTATTGTTATTTCCATGCTTAATTAACTATCAAATCTATACATTTCCAAAAATAATAAATTCATAAATTACAAGAAACCAAAATGATGTCTTGAAATAATCTAGCCAGTAGCCAAACCCTCTGAAAACTAAACAAACATTGTTTTCATCTTTAGATGATGACCAACACTCCTATCTACAAAGCCATAAGCAGATAATGTTTATTTGCATGTGATAAATTATTTTCCAACAATCATCTTACTGACTAATCAAGTAATGGTTTTGGCTTCCCGTTGAAGGCAGAATTAACAGCTTTGATTATCAGGAATTCATACCACATCAAACACTGCCTGTTACCTTTATGATGGTTGACAGATTTGACATAACATCATGAGATCTGTTCATGAATTCGCTCACATCTCGTGCCCAGACAAACAGCTCTAATGCCCTCATCATGACTTCAGAGGAAAGGCATCAGCGATCCTTACATGAGAATGGACCTCAACACAACTACACTTGCCTATAGATGAAGAAGAAGACATTATTTTTTTGCAAATACAGCTGGCAGGCAACTTAAAAGGGCCATTAGAGTGCTCTTGTAATTGTTGAAAGATAAGAGAACAGAGAATCGGGAAAAATGCAACCAGGACAGAGACAAGAGAGAGAGGGGGGAGGTAGAGGGAGGGATGGAGAAACATTCTTCAAAGCAATATCAATTTTACCATTAGTTCAATTTGAATTGATTTTCTTCCCTAAAACGCTAAAAAACAGATGCTAAGATGCTTTTCTTCACAGTGACTCCAAATAGAATACATAAGAGTCACAATGGAAGAGAAAAAGAAAGAAGGATAGGGGGAGAAGACAAGAAAGAAACAGAGAGAGGCAGAACATGAGTTCAGCATCTCTTTGATTTCTATCTTGGGGCTATACTGAGCAATTACTGGCTGGAACCTTTAAAGAAGCTGATTACAGGCAGTCACTGACGGCAGAGCACTCAAACAGACCTGGTCCCAGGTACTAGTCAGCTATCTGTTGACCATCTCACTACCATACGACATTTTAGCAAAAGACTCCATACCAAAGTTCTTCAACAGAATTGCATAGTAGCAAGAGGTGATTAAAAAGTGTCCATGTCTAGGCTGAGGCTGATAAAGGTAGAATGTTAAATGTGCAGACTCAATTCAGTCAGTCCTTCTGTTTCATCTTTCTGCGTCCCTGGAAGTCAAAGCAGGCAGACAGTGAGGTAAGGTGTTGGAAAGAGGGATGGTTGGAGAAGGAAAAAGCAGGGGAAGGGGCACATCATTTGTTTTCAGTTTTCTCACAGCTCCAGGCCTGGCGCTCGTACTTCTGTTGATTTACGGCCTTTCTCAACATGACCACATCTGAGAGAGGAATAATTAGAAGGCTCTAAAACTGTGCAGTTTAGGGCTGTTGTAATGAAATTTGTTGGCCTGCAGTCGTGTCTTTGGGTTGGAGTCGTGGGAGAGAAGTACACAGGGGAGACGAGGAAGATGTAGGTGAGTGTCTTAGATTCCAAATAGTCATATGAAAGTGCAAGAGAACAAAAGTGCATGTACACTCATATACTCGAATCTTACCATTACATTTCCACAAAATCTGATCCAGCTTGTTCAGAGAGGGCTTTGCTGCGCCTTTACAAGATCATTTTATTCCTACCAACTCCTTGTTATGGTGATTAAATATATCCCCACTGCAAGGCATCAATTACTGGGCAGTGGAGCACCACAAAGGGGCCTGGCTTGGTGCTAAGGCTGGGGAGGGGGCTTGCCTGCCTGGCTGACTGGCTTGGCGGCTGCTGTACTGGCTGCGATGTAGAAGACAGAGGAGTTCCAGGCCTCGTCAGTCCCCTGCTCAGCTCCAGAGGAGAGCTGAGAAGTGCTGCAGGGACCTGGCTAAAGGGAGCCCTGGCTACGCAAGCAAGCAGCTGCCTCCCTGGCTCCAGTGTACGATAGAGTTCCTGAGGGGAAGCCAGAACACCCCCACCCCTCTTCGTCTTTCTCCCTCTCTCACTGAGAGACGTTGCTGCACTGAAACAGGTTCTCCAAACATTACCACCTTCCCATAAACAATAACAGCTCATCTCTTGCTCTGGCTGAAATAGCAAATAAAAAAGGAATCGCTAATGGCAGCAAGAAATTGCTGAAACTGGATGTGGTGTTTAACTCATCAGTTTTATTTTGTCAACTGATGTTTCATTGCAGCTAAATGTCAGACATCTTTTACAAGATTGATGCCATCACATACAAACGACTATAACCTTGTTTATGCTATTGCCTTCCCTCCATTTGTCTTGTATCCAGGGTTTTTCCACATGTGCACACTTTTCTGTAATTCTTTGTCTTCATGGAAAAAAATAATAAAGGTGGCTCATTTAGTTAATTTTACTAAAAAGAAAATGCCATCACTTATTAGCAATTAAAATCTGTAGTAATCAAACATGACCTACACTGTGCTATGCTTGTGGCAGGTCCATCCAGATGACCCCTTGACATCCCCAGCAGCAAGAATGGCAGCTATGCGGGCAGCCCTGTTTTAATGCCACATTGCCTCTTATTTACTGATCCTGGGGCATGCATCATTTACTCTGAAGCTACTGGTTTTTGTCCACCTGCCACCTGACCCCTTCCGCCACTCTTGGAGAAGGCATGGGGCTCAGGTGGTGCAAAAAGCATTTGGGGTGAAAAAAAGAAAATCACTGCAAAAAACACTCCTCTATTCGAGCACTCTGATGTCTTGCAGAATGTCTGAATGAATTGTTAGTCACTTGAAAACTCCAAATGCAAATGAGCTTTCTTCAAATCATGAAAAAGTCATGTAGAATAAAGCAGACCGTAAAGGAAGCATAAAACAAGATAGACAGGTCAGCATGAGGACATGCTAGATCTGAGCACAGGAAGTGTGTAGCCAGGTATTAAAAACAGATCCAGGCAGGATAAGGTACAACATGAGAGTAGTTGCATCCTTGTCCTTGATTTTGAGCATGCCAGAGCATGAACTAATGCTGAAGTTCACATGAGACTGGAAACAATATAACAAACACACACAATATTGCCTAAAAATGTATTAATGTGGCCTTTTATTACTTTTATTAACTAATTCTGTGTAACACTGCAGATGCACTGCAAAGTAAGTCATGTACAACAATTGCTTCAATGAGAGGATTTCTGATAAGACCAGACTGACACAACTCTCGGCAAGTCTACTGCAAACAACAGTGCAACACTTCATTGGACATGTGTGGACCTCTTTTCTATCCAGCCAGCCTTTCCCTGCTCACTTTCTAATCAGGGAAGGGGAGGGTTAAGGGGCGGCCAGCCAAGAGGACTGAAGAATCTTACTAGGATGTAATCCCGTCCAAGTGGCACTGGCTCTTTCTTCTCTCTTGTTAGGGCTCCTTTGTGAGGCTCCAGAGCTTGGGGCCCGGAAGGGAGCAGAGGATGTGCAGTGGATGTGGCAGTAAGGCCTGGGGAGAGGTGAAAGTGGGGGACTGGGTAAAACTCACATTTTATGGAAAAAACTAAAATATGTAAAAAGGTGTTTATTTCAGCTATAATGTCTCTTACATTTGCTGCTTTTAAATAATGAAATAGGCTGGTGCATCGAAATGTAAATGTGCAGTTGTATGTAATCAGTTTGTTTGGTTACAGTAGCCAGTGGTGCTTGTAATTATCAAACTTCCAAATTTTGAAATAGAGTTAAAGAGCAAATACTTTCACCTTCACATTTACTCTTGAGAATTTAAGAGCATGTTTAAATTAAATGTCAAACAGCAGCATTATTACTCAATTTCAGCCACTGTTGGATATATTGTAAAAGTATATATTTTATCGTTGTAGTATTGTAGGTTCACAGCTTTGATTTTGGTATGGCCTCTAACATGTAATTACTTGAGTCTTTTACACTTCCATGTCACTAAGGCACTAATAGTAAGCTGTAAAAAAAGTGTGATAAATGTTTTGATTCTTGTTTGGTGTGATTAAGAATCAAATTGTCAAAATATATCAAATTTCAAAAGTAAAAACAAAAATGTAGAATAATTCATATTTCAGTTTTAATATATAGAAAAACTGATTGTTAATGTTGCATACTGGAGTGAATCATTTGCTATATTGCTATATTTGTAAGGTTGCTCTTGATACATATTTAAATGTTTAATTATTTAATGTCAGATGCTTTGACATGTGACACACTATAGCCAAACTAACTTCTGTAAAGCTATGTATCTTTAACGCTAAGTGTGCCTGGCTGTAGTGCTGTGAGGGTAAAATGCAACCACTGGCAAGTGACATTAACACATCTGGAAATCATCTAGAAACCTTGTGATCTATGACAAATGAGTGTGTGTCTAATAAAAATATACACAATGGAATAAAAAATCTGTAGACGTATTTTTTTTTATTCTTCTGCCTCAATGCACATCTGTCTCCTCATGCATGAACAAATATGTGGGTCCAAATGTAAGTCTCCTTTGAAAATGAATGGCTTATGTATCCATACCAATACACGTCAATATATCTTTTTTATTGAAGCCTGTTTGTATGACAGCGGTGTCACTGGACCATCTGTCCACACTCAGCATGATATTGCTGTCTTTCTGCTCTTCTGAAGTGAAGCTGTCTAGTTAGACAGACAGTAAAGGGGTGGGGATGGAGCTCGGTAGGAATGCAGCCCTGTGTATTGTTTGTAAAAATAAACCATCTGGACAAAGATAGTTGAAGAGAATTTATATTAAACAGCTGCATAAGCAAGCTTCTGTGTGTGGACTGATGATGCAACAGGACCACACCACAAGTCTGAATCCGATCACGCTCCAGGACAAGGAACTAAAGAAATTAGAGGAGAGGATTTTTGACTGGGCCCCAGACCAATGTGTCTCTCAAAGTACCAAAAGCCTGCCTGTGTGAAAGAAAAAACAAGACTGCGTGAGTGAGGAAGGAATCCTCCAACAGAACGAGTAAAGTAAGGAATCATCATCACAACGTAGTGGGACAAAACGGGGTGCACAGGAAAGCCTTAAAAAGTAAAACTGAGACACTGTTGGCACATCACAAGGAGCAGATGTGTAGGGCCAAGAAGTCTGCTGCATGCAACTGGCCATCTGGCCAAGCTAAATATTGCCTCAGTGCACCCCCATTCTATTTGCCTTTGGCGCAGTTGTATTGTCCATGGTCACACATAGGTACACTCCAATCACTGTCAACAGGGAGGGGGATTTATGGAGGTGCCATCAGGGTGATTAGTTCCAGTGGTAAACAATGGCCTACCCTTGTTGTGTTTGACTCCGCGCACTCTACAGCAGGCGTGAATGGCACGCAGCAGAACAGCACTCCCACTACTCAATGGTGTCTGTCTCTTTCTGCTAAAGTAACATCAAACAAACACTGTAAACAAAGGGGGCGACTAAACGCAGACACAGAATCAAAGGGTTGGTGTCTGCACAGAGGGAACGCAATACTTCATTGGTTCCAAAATGCCTCCTGCCCAATATGGCCAACATTTCTGGACACAAACAACTGCGTGAAGCATAGCTGAGGAGCTGGACCAGCTGTATCATACAAAAGGAAAATAATTACCACTTGTTGCATGTGGCTTGAGGCATCTATAATAAAAGACAAGTGTTAGCACATATGTAGTTTTCTGTATTATTAACTGAATTACATGTCATAGCTGCTACTGTTCTGTGACAGAGTACAGACTTCGGTATACACATGGGGTTGTGCTGTTTAGTGTCAGGACTGGTTTGCACAATGTGTAACATGAAGTGTTGGGAAGTAAGTAGTAACATGTAATGTAGTTACGCAGTGAAATGAAAATGTAATGTAATCCATTAGATGAACATTTAAACATGAGACTTATAGATTAAAACAGTGATTAAAAGGATTTACATGCAAAAATGCTGTTTTTGGAGGTCCTTTTTATGAGTAAGGTTCCTGCTAAAGATTACAATTTTCTTCTTGCTGCAGAAAAAGTTATACTTTAATTTGGTGGTTTCGACTTTTTAGAAATGTCCTTTTTAAAACCTTAAATATAGTAGGCTTAACACTCTGAAGTAAACTAGTCCAGGGGAGGAGCTGGCACTCCATTTTCTTCAAAGAGGTTTGAGTTTTCTAACTCTTTGTCCATTATGTGTTATGGACTGTCATGTTTGGACACATCTTTTGTCTATTTAAATAACATATTGTGGTTTGGATATTGATACTAGCACAATCAGTTTAAAACTTTGTATGTTTTAGAGAGAATTATGGCACTATAAGTTTTTTCCCCTTAAACTGTGGCTTGCTACCCTGCCCTTCTTGTCACAACACTGCAGGATACAGACTTATCGGAACACATAAAAAAATGCATCCGTCATTAGTCTCACCTTGGTCTGCTTGCATCACAGACCAGGCATTCCATGTCCTCCTCTAATCATCCAAGGACCAATATCCTGCAATTAGCTTAGTTTCCACACAGTGCCCTGAGGTCCTGCTTCAGCCTGGGAAATCGGATCCAGTCCCTTCCTAAGCCTTGGCTTTGGTGCTTCAGAGCAAGACACACATTCGCCATGCAGCCCACCAGCCCTTATGTGGTTGCTATCCTCTGAATGCATGGGAACCACATGTCAGTATTTGCCTTTCATATACAGTATCACAGTTAGCACAGACAGGGTGAGCTTAAGATTAAAAGTTGGTCTTATAATGATTAAGTCCAGGTAAGTGAGATATTCACATGTTCTTAAGCAAGGTAAATACATGAGTATATAAATACCTGAACAAAAGCTCATTATGATGCTTTGACGTGGCCGTTTATAGTTTCGTCTTCCTGGGAAAAAAAGCACATGACCTTCTATCATCTACCAACATGCTGATAATCAAATAAAATGTTGAAGTCCTGTCTACAAATAATACTTTGAAGTATAAACAGGATCAGGCAGAGTTTGCCTTTACAGAACCTCTTTTGTTAATGAGATAGCTTCAAATAGAAAAAGAATCACATGTACAGTTACATGCATGATAGCAAGTGTGAAAGCACAGGTTGGCCCCTGCTTATCAAACTACATGGAGTTAATACCTGAAGAACAGTGTTCTTCAGAATGTGCTTTTGATTGGTTTATAAAGTCAGCTAATTATGCAGAAGAATTCTCCGTCAGGAGAAGTCACCTTCACTAATCTGCTTCCAGCCTAAGTGGAATCAAACAGGCTGGTGTCATGGAGTCAAAGACTGTCGCGAGGAGGGTGTAAACAGCAGGCATGTGTGGGTATGTGTTTGCCAAGATATGTGTGTGTCTGAACAGAGGATGGCTGTCGTGCAACCTGGCAGATCATGTGGATACGGCTAGCCAATTGGATTAGCAGATTAACACAAGATTTGCCCTATGACCTTTAGAAGACACACATACAGACCTGTTATTTGACTGACTGACGTTGGTACAGGCTGTTACTTCCTTTCCACACATATATAGAGGATACACACACGCACAGACACACGCACACACACGCACACAGAGGATAGTGATCCTACTTTTCCCTGCCTGGAAGGGCATAGATAAACAGACACTTTAAGTTAATGTTCCTGTTCCAGGAGGATTACAAGTATGAAGAAGATTAGCCTGTCCACCACAACAGCCTGGGTTATAAGCAGGATTAAATCTCCACAATTGGCAATTTTTTGCTATTGTCTTTAACCATGTGGATGAATGGATGGCTAGATGGATGCATGGGTGGAGGGATGGAAATGGTGCCCTGGAAGTCCCATTTTGACCACTTGCATATGTTCCCATCTGTAAATTCACCACAGACCTTGACTTTGTGTGTCAAACTTGCAGAGGCTATAGGGCCATTGTGCATCCACTTATAGTGCTTTGAAAAGGTAGGAGTTTTTTGGCCACACTAATCAAGCAACAACCTCAGAGGCTTAATAATGAAGCCAAAAACCAGTTTCTCAAGTGGCCACTTGAGGTTGGTTTCAAAAGGGAGTCAATCATTATGGATCCTTGTGTTAAAATGCTCAACTTGACAGAGTTAAAAAGCATCTTTACAGTCTGGTACAAAAAAACTTTTTTTTTTTTTGGTATACCCCTTTATAACAACTTCAGAACAGTGATTTAGTCACCCATTTAAACTTTATCAAGGCTAAAAGCTAGGGGTGTGGCTGCTTTAATTGACAGGGATTCCTATAAAAGGTTGATGCAGCCAGCACTTGTCTTCTAGGCTTTGGTTCTACTACTTCAAATCACTCAACTGGCCTTCTTAACTATGTTTGTGGTAATGATGCCTTTTTAAATGCAATTACCTGGCAAATAATATATTTTTGGGGGAGTTATTTGTACTAAAAGCTTGTACAAAACGTCTCTGCTACAGTTTTATGGGAAAATTACTCCAGTGCTCAGTCTGTGATTTCAGTCACTTGTTTCAAGTCTTATTGAATACAAAATGATAATCATTTTCTAAATTTACATAGGTAGACTAAAATAGACAACAAAGCAGGATATGCTTAATAGGTACAAGTCGCTACGTGAATAAAGCGCTGTTTGTTTTGACTCACAGGACTTCTGTGTGATCAACTGCATTTGAACTATAACAACTTTTTAGGGTTTCGTGACACATCAAACGCATGCAAGTTCACCCTTGGGTATTTTTAATTCTACAGTTTTTACACAGTGAGGCGGTTTGAAGCCAGCCTCCCAATGAGAATAAAGAAAACTTGGTTGGGCCTCACAGCTCTAATGTGTGGACACATTTTCTTTAAGTCAGAAAGTGGTTTACCAGTGGTTTACCTGATGACCCACAGATCACCCCTGCCACCTCGTGATGTATTTCATTTCCCATGTCTCTTGACTGACTGACAAATACAGGTTATTCGCACATGTTGTTTCTGTTGTTCCTAATCTATTACACAGCTCACATGTCCAGGTTTGCCAGTAGCTGTTCTCTAAACAAGCAGAAAAGACATAGCACTGCTGTTGCCAAAAGCCTTTGAACAAAATTACTTCCTCTCACACACCACGGGTTTAATTATGTGTTGGAGAACATAAAACAGGTTGGACAATTTGTAGTGGGAAATCATATTTCCATTGAAAGGGCTTAGGACATAACCAATGATTTATAAGAGGAATGTCATAATTATTTTTCACCAGCAGGCCAAGGATTGGGTTTCAGCTAATGGGTGTCAAGCTGAAAGCACTAATTAGGTTTTGTAGTCGACTGACACTGGCAAAGAAAGAGAAGGTGCCACAATAAATAAGTTCTCACCATGTAACTTAAAGCCTGTAATTTGAGCTGATGCTCCTGTATTAGGTTGTGGGAATTATAAACGTCTCAACAAAATGCAGATAAGTAATTGCGAGGTGTCTTACCCCAACTATGGCAGTGTGGAGGGGCTTTGAGGAGTATGATTACTGGTATAAGCCTGAACCAAATAAGAATGTAGCCTGCTGTGTAAAATGAAAAACATTATTTGCAGCTGCTACTGTAAAAAAGTTAGATTCATAAACTTTAAACTAACACATTTGTATGACTTAGATTATCTTTTAAGTTTGTTATTATCTATAGCAACACAGCAGCTGCTCTTCCTGGGGTCCATAAAATATATAGGACAATAAGACACAAAAAGACAGCACTGTGAGTTACATTACCTTGTTGGAAAAAATGCATTAGATTTCTAAGTTTAGGTGCATATGCCTCTCTGTGAAGTAAAAACTATATTTTTATTGAATTTATGGCCCTGTATAATGATTGCTATTTGTCCAAACATGACATAATACTCTGTGTAGCTTGGAGCCAAATTTTGCTTTTCTGCTTTGTGGTTCACATAAAAAAATTACAAAATTATGTAAACATAATCTGTTCCTTTTTTTAGTCTTGCATGAGCAAAAAAAAGGCCTGGTGGCTCCAGTGCATGACCTCTAAGGTTTGGAATTTTCCATCTGTTCTTTAAAAGAGACCTAAACATGACAATTAGAGAGCAGATCACAAGACTTCCTGATTCATGGCTATTTGCTAAGAGCTGAACATGCATACACATTCATAAGGCATTCCTGTCAGCTTCCTACATTGTAAGGAAGTGGCACTAGGCTGTGTCGAATGCCAGCCAGGTACTCTCATCAGGCTGTCATCTTGTGAGACACACTCAATAGTCATTAGGGAGTAAGGAATCCCTATCTCTCCATCCAGGCCTTGGCCCTTAGCAACACTCGCATACAGCCAAGTGGCACCTTCCTGTAAACAAACAACACGTGGCAGCAGGACATGGCATCGGCTGCTCTCTCTCTCCTTCCCTTGACACTGATGTCCCTCATCCATTAGTACTCTCCTCTGGCTCTGGAGAGCAAACTAGCAGGCGAGCCAGGACACCTGATGGTTGCCAGGTCGGATGTTGCCAGGACGAGAAGGAACACCTTTTAACAGCTGTGAAGATAGAAGTAGCTGCAGGCTATAGCTTTTGTTAACAACAGGTACTATAGTAGGTAGTGGCACCAAAATAATTACATGTAGTAAATTATAGTTTATGTTCTCTAAACATGCCAGTTTCCAGGAAATGTTACAAAATGTGGTATACTGCAAACTTTTATGAACGTGAAAATCGGAATAGATGTAAACCCTTTATTTTCTTTTTACATTTATCTTTTATTGTAAGGGAATTTAGATCTTAATCCTACAATGGAAATCACAAAAGCAAGAAAACATGACTGTTATTATCTTTATTATCCAATATGCATTTATTATTTACATGCAATGCAATACAACGCAAGATGATCACTAAAATAATGGTAAACATCTGGCTGGCTAGCAGCTAAGACACTTATTTATAACTTGGTATTTGCAGGGTGGTGCATTGATTAGCACTATTGTCTCAGAGCAAGAAGGTCCTGGATTTGAGCTTACTGGTGAACTAGGGCTTTTCTGTGGGGGATTTTGCATGTTCTAGCTGTGCCTGCAAAGGTTCTCGCCATGTACTCTGGTTTCCTCCCATGATTAAATGGTTGGTTGAATGGGGTAGTCTTAACTTATCTGGCAGAAAAGTCTGTTTTTTTGCAGATGACCTTTGCCAGATGAGCGTGAATGACTGTCTATCTTTCTGTGTTAGCTCAGTGATGGCCCCCAACTTGATCCTGAATGGATAAATAGTGGAGAAAATTACTTATTGACTTGTATGGTTTACTTATTTGCTGCTGGCATATAACCAGAAAAATGCAATGTTTTCCTTTTCTGAAAAAGAAATTCAATTTAATACTATGTGATAAATACATTGTCTTAAAAGCTCCAGTATAGCATATCTTACAGAGAAAATAAAATTACTGATCACTATTTATGATCCTCCATCAACAAAAGGCCAAAAAAATCCACCAAGTAATAAGGCACCAAGGGATACAGAAGTTGGGGAATAAATAACCAAATATATGGTTTATTGACAATATTTTACTATATTTTGCTTTAAAATAATCCAAACATTCAAATTAAACACATTTTTTTAATCTCTCAAAGAAAAAGTATTGCTATTTCCACTGGTTATCAAATACCAGTGGAAATAGCAATATTTCCACTGGTATAGAGAACCACAAATGTTCTCTAAAAAAATTTAGAGAACATTTGTGGTGACAATACACCCAATATAGAAGTCTCTTCTTTTGGCAAAACAACCTCATCCAACAATCCAACAGAAAGTGCAGAGTGACGTGCCCCATATGACGCAGAGAAAAAGCCAGACCCAATACACATCTACCTGTCTGCTACACTCACGCACACATAAGTGTTTTCCTGCAGTTATCCACTCATACAAACTACTCTTGGTAAACACACAGAACACGTTAGATGAGATGGGAGTGTTGAGGGGGGAATAAGTTATATATGTGCAAATTCATAGACAGACACACACTCCCACACACACAGACCTCGGCCCTGTTCAACCAGGCAGCAGAATCCCTGGCCCCTGTCATTCATTAGTTTACAAAAGCTGTGTGAAGCAGACATGAGGTCACTGTGCTGCTTTAAAGAAACACAGGCAGTGTATTAGAAGGTAAAGAGCATCTGACTGGGACCAAGACAGAATACTTATTAACCCGGTCAATGAGTGTTGCTATTGTGTCTCCTCTCACCTCTGTCAAGGAGGAGCGGCACAGAACAAGATGTTGGGTGTGTGAAGGGCCAGACAGGTCAAATCCTTTCCAGTGCCCTGCTGAATTATATCTCCCTGATACTTTGAGAACAGACTGCTCCGTTCCAGACTGTGCAAATATGACCACTGATCTCAAACAATTTATGCAACAATGCAAAGTTATTCTTAGAAGGTGTAATATGTAGCCCGACGCATAGATATACAAATGTAAGCAGTTCCAAGGCATAGGCACACAAACAGAGACGCACATTTGTCATGGTTGGTTGCTGAGTCAGTGTGTGAGATTGCTGGTGTATGAAATGAGGGGAGTACCTTTCATTTCCTCCCCCTGGTTGTCCTCAACTGCCAGCAGGAGTATGTATGCCTCCCCTTCGGCTGTGCGCGTCATGGCTGTGACTCAGAGCTATGAGCGCAAACAGGAAGGATGCCGACTGCTGTGAAACACTCAAATAGGATTAAAACTAAAAAGAAGTGGAAAAGTAAAAAGTGAGATAACAAAGGTCTAACTGGAGCAAAAGCTGCCACAAATACATAGGGCTGAACACCTGACATGTGTGAGTACACAAGTACTTCCATGTTTGCACATAGTCTCACGCACATGTACACACACATTCACACATGCACACTAAGTCAAACAAAAAAGCCACACACACACTTCCTGTCAAGGTGAAGTAAAAAGAGTTCAAAGGTGTGATGGAGTGTGACTGGGGGTGCGACTAAGACATGAGAGGTGGACAGATAGAGAACGGATGACAGTAAGAAAGACAGACAAAGAAGAAGAGGGACAAAACATGATGCAGTGGAGTTGGTCAGATGCCGTCACTCACCTCTGTCCTCACCTGGTAACTTTTCTGTCACCTCATGCCATCACCTTGTCGCCCCATGTCTGTGCCACCTTGTCACCTATCCCCTTAGCAACTGAGCCTGTCAGCCTGTTGTCATGCGACCAGGTTCACCTCTGACCTTTTGTTTCTTTCATACACGCTACAGAGGAAAAAGGCGAGGCATGGGAGGGAGGGCAGTTATGTCCGGACATGCCTATCACCCTAGATCACAAGCCACCGACATAAATGCTACAGGGGCCTACGATTTATGAGGGTTTGTAATATTGAGGGTGCCCCCCCCCCTCCTTTAGTCCTGTTACTAACGCACGGGTAGGATGTCTGGTCAAGTCACACACATTCGCACACGAGCACGCACACACATGCAAATCCCATTAAAATTGAAATTGCAGAGGCCCCTTTCTCTGAAAAGAACTGTCGCTATAGTATGTCTATGTGTTTTTGTATGGGGGTCTTTTCACTTGTATATTGTTTATGTTTAATGAGAGGAGCAAGTCATTACTTGACAAATCAGACAAGCAAACAGGATTTCGTGGCTTATGCTGATGACAACAAACAAAGTAAAACTAAATATTTCTGTGTTAAAGACCACATCCTGATTATGATGCACCCGAACCCACACCTGGGATATGTCAGTGTTACCTGGGACTTTCAGTTATGTAAACAATCTCTCCTGTTGACTCTTGGTTTTTGTGGCCTGTGTAAATTCTGTGTTCTCATGATATTTAACGCATGGGAGACCACAGTAGCCCTGAGGTTAAAGAAGTGTGCAAAAGGCTGGAAATGTGCCTGTTCAAATATTGCTGAGGTGCTATTACATAAGGAAGTAAACCCCAAACCGCTGCAGTGCTGCTTTGTGGTCAAAACTAGAGCTCTTTAGTAGTACTAGAAAGTAGAATGTGAAAACAGGATGCAACAGTAAAGCATAGGATGACAAAACTGGTCTGTGTGATCCTGTTAACGCTGTCCAAATAAAAGATTTAAGAGATTAGAAATGCAAACATTATGATAGCGTCTTGATATATCATAATAAAGAAACACATATATTATCAGTGGGGAAGAAAATACCAAAAAGAGGAGGCTTTATATGTTTTGTTTTTACAGGAGGGAAGGGTCTGTTTTATTTAAAAGCCCCAAGTTCATATTTCAGGATTCAGTTACAAGGTTAATAGGAATTCACAAACAACTGTGACAACAACAGCATGTCTGTTTCTGTCTAAAACTCTCCACCATCACTCCGCCCTTCACTTTCTTCTAAACCATAACAAAATACAAAATGCTGATATGGCATAATCAGGGCTGTAGTCTCGGGGTAGTGTCAGTCTGTTCTCAGCCAATTATTTATCATGGGTTGAACAATCAGTGGTTTCATAGGGCGAAAAATGCAAAGGGAATACATACATGTGTGGTGGGACTTTTTTTAATGATGTGCACATCCAGCCTCAGCTTCACTGACGTGAATCTGCCTGTTGAAAGCTAGCTATAATTTTATGCCATTATTTTTGGCTAATCACAGCCCCAAGTGTAACCTTTTATGGTTTTATGTTATGAATATTTTACAACTTTATTAAGATTTCACTTACATTAAACCATCCTAAATTCTTTATGCTTTCTGTTGTTGAGTATTTCTGCTCAGACATTCTGTACCAACCCAGTACTATATCACCGAATTCTAAAAAATCATATTAAGAGCATATTTTAAATTTTACTCCTAATCCCAAAGCATTAAGTTTTGGATAGTGTCTTATTCGGTAATTTTAAAACCAGATCACAAAAAGCGACAAGTGAGCGCCCTGACAGAGACGAGCCAGTCTAAGTGCATTTAGACGGCAAAACAGAACCTTTTGCCATCAGGGCTTTGAGCCAAGGAATGCATCATGAAAACAGAGCGCAGCAAGCCACACATGTCCAATCAGACGCCACGGAACATTACCCATAATCCTCTTGACAAATACATGCATCTGATACCATAACAACGCCCGACCAACACTTAGGAAGGGAGAGTGTGGGACTCATCCGTGGCAACACACCATAATTACAAAGAGATCCAGGGCTGACTAAGTTTAGAAGACCCAGTAAGCGACCCTCTTCCTCCTCCCCACTCCCCTCTTCACATGCTCCCACACTGATATTTAACAAAACATTAATCTTCTTGCCAGTGGCTCCAAAGAATACTGGTGATGTAGCTTCGGCACAGAGGCTGGGGTAATAGTAATTCCATTGTTCTGCCCTTTTATTTATGCCTTGGCTCTACCAGGCAGATGAGGTAAGTCTCTTTTTTCATGTTATTATTCAGAAGTGGTGATACATAAAGCCAGATTACACAAATGTCTCTCTGTTTCACAGCACCACCATCTCACACCTCCCTCTCCAACGCTTAATGCGTCCCCCCCCCCCCCTTCCCCCACCCCTCTACTGGCTTTCAATAGCACATTTCCCCTTTCTCCCCCTCTTTTCTAAATCACCCTCAACATTTGCATGTGAATTGCTTGTATATCTTCTTTTATATGATGCACCGACAACACTGGCTTTCGAAAAAGAGAGAGGAGGGAAACTGCCCCAACAACACCAACCCTCCTTCCACGCTACCCATGCCTCTCCTCCCACCTCTAACAGCCACACACACACACACACACACACACACACACACACACACACACACACACACACACACACACACACACACACACACACACACATCCCACCAAAAAAACAAGATGTTACTCTAACTCCCTTCCCGGGATTGGCATAGCAGCAGTTTCATTAAGAAAGCAGGGGAACAGTGCAGGTTTTATGATATGGAGACAAGTTCTTTTGTGCTCTCCAGAGACAAGCCCTCTGTCTGTCCATGTTACTGGGGCGATAATCCTGCTGGAATTTCTCCTAAGCACTTTTATTGACATTTTCAATTATCGCCATGCCAGGGCCCGGTAAATGGCATTTAAGGGGCCCCGTCATCTCCGTGTTGAATCATATTTGTGAATCAGACAGTGCTGGATTTGGACTCTGTTCTGTTTGCCTAAGGCTGGGAGGACAGTATGGAGGTCAGAGAAACTCTGGTGAGCCAGCAGTCTGGTATTAGCTGAAGACAGTGGGTAACCAGGCTTATCAGAGAGACCCAACACACAACTGCAAACTCACATAGACACATTTAAGCATGAACTCACAGAGTGAGGGGCAAACACGCGCTCACACACAAACTGACAGGCTCTACGAACCAAGCCTGCCTTGTAATTTACAACGTCAGCATGGGCTGTCCCTTTTTCAAAAAAAAAGAGCACATGGTCCAGACTCAGAAAACCAAACAGACAGGCTGACCTCCCCAGCACACAGTGCACAGGGTCAGACTTGTTTTCTCTTCACCTCTGACTAGATCCATTTACACAGACTCCAAAAGCACTCCACATCTTTGGCTTGGGTTACATACATCCCGGTAATAATTCAGAGATGTATTGCAAGGAGATTTGTTTTCTAGCCTCTCTCCCCCACGTTCTGTTTCACTGAGCTCTGCTTTGTTTCAAAAGTGGATCAACTTCAAAGTAGTGAAATGGACAGATTGATAGCTGAAGACAAATGCTGTTTCATAAGAGATAGAGTTTTTGATCCGATCACTCAGACGCCTTTTTGAAACAGAAGCTATAATGGGCTTAAATTATTTTCAACCTTTAAAAAGACAAAACAAAAACAAAAAAACAAAACTTGTTGCTTAAGGAAACAGCAGAGTTGTTTTGTGTCAGAGGTAACAGATAACATTACTAATGCTGCAATACTTTTGGGTTAATCTACGGTGACAAGTATGCGTTGTATAAGTGAGGGCTTGTTTTAGTGTGTAAATCAAAACCTGTGTTGTGTAATCACCTTTTAACAAGCGAGGCACTAATTTACCAGGTCAAATTTCTCGTGTACTTACAAACTCGATTAAATTGTGATGTTGATAACACAACAAAAGCATGGCATGGATGATATTTGTCTGAACCACAGACGGGCTGAGAACAGCTGTTTACACGTCTCCGTGCCCCAATCCTTTCTGCCAAGCTGACATCATTCCTAGCATCTCCTCCTTCCTGTCTCCCTTTTGGATGGGCTCTGTTATGACAAGTTTAATTGTGGGTTGTCAAGCTATAACATTTTGGTAAATATTAGACTTGCCAAGAGCGTCAATAAGAGGAAATGGTCTTACTGTATGTTCTTCCCTCGGAAGCACAATGTGTGCCTTTGTAAGAAGATCGCCAAGAGGCATTTTGATACCCCACTTTTGTCTCTATGAGCCTGCATTCAATCTAATACTCATTATGAACTGTAACCGTATGACTGTAAAACATTACTATAGCTAAACTTTTTAGCAAATGGAAAGATGTAGCCCTATGAACTTTATATGCAATGGAATTTGTTATCTAAAGTTTATCAGCCCTAGCACTGGGTAAAAAGAAAATGAAGAAAGTATCTTCAATGCATACATGGTTTCAAAATGAATACATTTTTCCATCATGATTAAAAGTCTGATATTTTTTGAAAATAGTGATATCATCTTTTATGCCTGTGTATACAAAAGCCTTCTCAGCATTCACTGTGATGACAAACTTGGCCATGAATGTTCATTTGTCATTTTAACTCTTTTCACTGTGTTTAAAGAGCACCTGGTTCTTTTGGGCTTCAGGGGGTAGAAATGATGAGGTATGGGGATCTACACAAGAAAACTACCCTGTGAGTCATTAGTAAGGTCCAGCATGATTTACATATGTGTGTGTGTGTGTGTGTATGAGAGAGAGAGAAAGAGAGAGAGAGAGTGAGTGAGTTTGTGTGAGCTCTCCATTGTGCTTTTGGAGAGTGTTTTCCAGTAAGTGACATGGAGCTTTACTCACCTGGGGGGAAGGGAATGACTCAGTGTTTATCATCAGTTATGGCTGGCCAGCCAGCAGCATAATGCTCTATTATTCACATGGACCTATTGATACAAAATTAATTTTCACATTTACAAAATGAAGTAAGAAGTGAAGTAAGGAGAGGTAAAAAAACAAAAAGATTGCATGGATACACACACTCCAGTATAAACAGCATAGTACTCACACCTGTACTTTATTGGATTTGTAGCTTTTAAGATTAATATATTTAGAATTAAATAGTTCTTACCAGTACACCCCAAAACTGTATTCTAGTTCAAGCAGGGTGGTACTTATTTCTTCTTACTCAGAGAGTGACTATCAGACCACATATTGTCCATATAAACGCACAATATGTGGTCTGAATGTGGTCTAAAGGTATTTCACATAGTCACTTCCTGGATGTTGATCTTTGTCACAAATTAGCAGATATTCCCCAAGGCTAAATTGCCACACTCAGATGAGCTACAAAAATTATGGCAACTCAGATGAACTTAACTATCCTGCCAAACAGTTATGGCTGGGTGATTCAGTTGTAGCATCTTCCAAATAAGGAAGTCATGAGTGGTTCCCCTGGTTAAAGTGGTCCAAGGAGTTACAACATGTACTGAAATAAGTCTGATCTGCAAATAGCTCCACCTCGCAACTAAGAGAATGTAAATAATCTCCTGCTAACATCTTGGTGCCAGATTCCACAGTGCATCTTCAGAGATTCTGTCAAGCCTGTGCATCAGGGAGTTGGACATATTCACTTGTATATTAGAGTAATCATCACTGAGATAACTTCCCGAAGAATGATGCATTTTTTGATTTCCTCTCCACAAGCTACAAGCATGCATATAAAAGACTAGAAGTATTCAACCATACACTACAAAAAAACCAACAAGTAGTCACCTCAGCTATTGGAAATCAAATTCATTTCACACAATAATTTAACAGTCGCAGTGTGACTAGAAAATTTAGTAAATTATCTTCTCACTTGAGATTTTTGTAGTGACTGTAGTTTCTGTGGTTTCACATACCCTGAAGTTCCAGATGGAATCTGAGATAATGTGAAGCCATTTCCCTTCAAAATCCTGTTTACACACCCAAACACAGTGCCTACCTATATACACTACAACATCAGCACCATTTCTGTTTGCAGTACTGAAGTGCATATTTCCAATTCTTCAGCAAATGTGTTCATTATAATAATAACCCTATCCAATATTTACAGAGACAGAGACACTGCACACTTCCAATTCAATAACTCCTGCAGTTGTGTAAAAAATGGATCTATATGTTATTGACATGCTTTAAAGAGCAACCGCAATTGAAAAATCCCATTAGGATTAAACTATATTAAAAAAAAAATCTAAAATCTAAATCACTGGGTTCGCATTTAACAAGAACTGGCACTTCAAAGCATAATTCACACTTTTACTTTAACAAAGTTCTACTTAATTAAAACATATTGACAATAATTTGTTTCCTTACTCGCTTCCTCTCTAGGCTGCTTGACAACAGTACAGAGCCAACAGGCGCAGCCCTCAAGAGCCCTTCTTAACGAGTTTGCTAGGGATATAATTCAACACTCCTGTCCCAATAACTGATGAAATATGAAAATTGACAGCGCCATCAGGGCGCCCGTGCCACATGTTTACGAGTGGCTGTCTTAACTGGCCGCCTCTGTGCTCCATAAGTCATACGCAGAGTGCTCATCATACAGCAAGGATTTATGGGGCCTGAGTCTGCATATGACCTCCCCCATCAGGTGCCTCCCTGCAGTAGAGGAGGAATCATTATCTGGGCCCAGCCGCCATGAACTTCATAGACTTACTCTAAGCAAATTGGCTCTGGGGTCTGCTATTCTTGTAAATATTGTGTCTATGAAGAGAGCCACAAAACAACTTCCAGTGATGACTAAAGAATATTCCTTATACACTTTATATAATGAGATGACCAAATGAGATGGTGCACAGTCGAAATAAATGAATGATTTCCTTTCATTAAAAATGTAATAACATTTTTTTAAGGTGGTCATGGACAAAGTGGCCTCTGTGATTACTGGAGGTAACCGGAAGAAACATTTTTACACTTCCCAAAATTCTAGTGGATACAACTGATGTATCTTGTTTTAGTGGAGGTAAAAAAATAAGGAGGTCAATCAAAAATTACAATGGTGACAAACACATTGTATTTCCTTTTGTTGCTAATAATAAAAGCCAACTTGCACTTTGTAAGTAGAAAACCTTTAATTTGAATCAGTGGCGAATGTTTGTTTAGAAGTAATAACATAATAGATTTCCAATGTTACAGACTGGATTTATAGACTGTACATTAAAGACATGCATGGTGATGCCACCTTTTACTTTAGTGGGGTCCTTCTATTAGTCCTCAAGATGAGCATTTTTCACATGATGGTGAAATTGCTCAGAGCTTGTCAATCACACATATGGCATAGTCTGATTGATCAACCTTCTGGACACTAATTTACTAAATAAACTTCATGAATTGATGTTGTTTTTAATAAGACTTGAATCTTGCAAGTCAGCTGCAAGATTCAAATACATTTGGAGAGTATCTACTGATGTCATGAGACTTCTTTACATCTGCGCGCCTTGTTGCAACCACAGGCTTTGTCCCCTCTTGACCATAAGAACCAGTTTTAAAGCTGCAAAGGTCCATCTTTTATTTACAGTGTATGACTGAACTATGCCAATGAACATAATTTATCTGATACTTTGTTGAATTTCTCTTTGGTCTTTCTGTGTAACCCACCACGTAGAACACTGTGGCTTGTTTAAAATTCTGTGCAGAAAATGTCCTGTACTAACAGAGAGGTGGTCAAGGGGAAATGCTTAAGGCAACGAGCCAGCAGGAACAACAGCTATTACAACAGGGAGGCTGAGGATGAATACTGTATACTGCTGGTCATGTTGCCTCTGGGCTGATTCCTGGGGCAACATGACCTGGATATGAAACAGAGTTACAACCAAAACTTGGACTCCTAACCCATAACAAGACAGGAAAGACTTGCTGTGTTCTTTACTAGGGAGGAGTGTATTTGAACACTATTGAGAAATGCAAAATCAAAGTACATGGTGACTTTATCACATGGTAAAGTTATTGCTACATCAACTAAAGACTAACTGCTTCCAAGCGGTTCAGCTGAATACTGACTGAGACAATTTATGCGCAGGAAACTAAGACTTTGAAAAGACAGAACACCTCCAGCTCAGTCTTGTCCCACTGCCACTGCAACTGACATCCATGTAAATCATAAGAGAAATGACAGGCCAAGCCACCCCACCACCCACCCAGACCGTCAGTTCAGCAAGCTTGCCAGCGAGTCAGCCTGCCAGCCCAACAGACAACAACCTACCCCACCCGAAGTTCCACCCCTGTGCCTGCACAGACAGACAGACTGGGACAAATTGGGACAATCCCCCCCTCCATTACCACCCACTCTTCCTCTCCATTGCGCGCTGCAGCAGCCTCTGCTCAGGGGGCTAATTCCACGTTCAGATCACCATTTGTACTTATTATGCTGACATAATTAATCCCCTGTTGTGATCAGCGGGGGCATGAGGGCCTCTCCGCTCCATTGGCCTACCCCTGCCATGACACAACCGCTCCCCCCTCCGCTTCTCATAGAAATCTACTTCTCACTCCCTCCCATGTCCATCTTGTCTGATTGTAGAGGTCCTCTGTCTGCATCTCTATAATCTCCACAGTATCTGTCTGTTTAATAGTTTGTCCTGTCATGGCTGTCGCCATTCTGACGGCTTGATTAGCTTGCCAAATATCGAACATGATCATCAGTTTACGTTTGCATACATACTGAGAGTGGGGCAAAGTTCATTCTTGACATGTGGCCCCAGTGTAGAATGGATATATTTGTCAACATTTGTTAACATTTCCAACTATGAGCTAAAATGAACTAAAACAAATGTGTATTGAGCCTTTAGGTTAAAGCCGCAGCGAAACAGGTTTGACGCTGAAGTCAAATTTAAAGACAAAAGGGCAGGGTGGGGGAAGGAGAGAAGAGGGCAAAGAGGGAGGAGGAGAGTAGCTCTCATAAAAAAAAAAAAAAAACACCAGCTGGATTAATAAATCCAACCAGTGACTGTGTCCACATATTAAGCGCCTGGCAGATTAAAACAGAACCGTCTCAAGTTGTGAAACATATGTCGGCAAGGCTGAGCAAACACTGTCAGAATAATAACTTAGGAGATGAGTGCTGCTGTTGGCCCCAAACCACTGCTCAGTACCAGCGCTCAAGCTGCTGCTTCCTAGAAATCAAAGACCCAATTGCTGAACTTTGATTCCTTGCAGAAGAATACCATGTAATTGTATTTAGGAGGTCAAAGGTCTAAAAAGCTAACAGGTTATTTTTGCATTCCTTTCCTATGAATGTGTAGGCACATACATAAGTACAATTATGGAAAAAAAATTCAAATTATGCAAGGTGGTTAAATATGTAAACTTTTAATGTGGAAAAGCTACTAACATGAGAAAATACTGACAAAAAGTAGACTTAGAATAGTTGCATAGGAATCCTCTATTTAACTATGCAACTTAACATATAATACTGCATGTAAGTTATTGTGCATCTTTTTTTGTGGCTCAGTCTTAATGCCAAAATATTTAAGGCTTCATAGAAGTGTTTCTTGCAACTGAGAGCTACTCCCAAATAACTTAACAATAATATTTAAGACCCATTTCAAATGTTACTTTGGTATCCAGCGACAGTAGTAAAAATCTCAAAAGTCTGGCAAAAAACCAGACTTCCAGTCTGGCAACACCTGCTTGCTGTGGAAAGTTTTTTTCTGGTCAAAGAAGAGAACGTGCAGTTAACAGGTCTGTGTGTACCACTGGATGAATCAATTACAAATAACAAGAGGGACATGGAAGAGATAACAAACCTGCTATAGACTGTTGTACTTCATAAAAACATAGCAAACTAAATTAAAAGGGTAAGTTTTTTCCTTTTTCAAGGATAACCACAGAATACAATTTTATTTCCGTATATTCTGTATCACTCTCTGCTGCTTGATACCACCAATGTCACATTTGTACAAAATTCACTCCTAACACCCTTTACACCCCCTTACCCCTACACACTGCCTTTCTATTCCCCACCCTACCCCCTCCCACTCCTCATCTTTACATAAAAGTTCAGGCTGCATATTTAAAGGAGCTAAAATATTCACACTGTCAAAGGTGGTCAAAGGCTTCTGCGTTCACACAGGAGCTGACAAAGAGGAGGCACCCAGAGCTTGGCCAAAAGAGCACTGTTGAAATAAATCAGCACATACAAAGACACAGAGAGATAATGGGACTAAAGCTGGGCCCGATCCAGAAACAGAAACACACTGCACACCAGAACACACGGATACATACACACACAGCGCTTGGCTGGGAACAAAGTCTGTGCGTGGATTAATATTTATTTTTTGAGCACACATTGTTCAGGACATACAGTATCAGGAGACTAAAAACATCATAACTCCCCCAGTGTGCAACCTTGCCGTGAATCTCATGGCTGAATCAAACAAATAACAAAATAAAAGTCCACAGATGGTTTCACATGGGGGAGGAAATGGGCATCTCAGAAACATCAGATGAATCAAGGTTGTGTGTGTGTGTGTGTTAACGTGTGAGAGTGTTCATGTCCATCTGTGTGCTATATATGTTAAAAAAGAAAAAAAAAAGCATTTCAAAGTCTGTAAAAGTCAGGTATAATTTCAGTTTCTCATGAGGTCAGCACCAACATTAACGCGCCACATTCCAGATTTCTTTAGGCACCATTCTGCTAATCAGTTCTTTGGAGATCACTTAGGAAAAATGCATCAGTGCTCTGACAGTGTTGCAGCAATCCACACACCTTGATCCCTGGCTCCTTTAGTATGCATGCTTAATTGTCCTTGGGCAAAATACTGGACCGACAGTTTCTCGTCATAGGTACTGAAAAACGGGCAGTGTGGTGGTTAGCAATGTTGTCTCACAGCAAGAAGGTCCTGAGGTCTAATCCACAATCTAGCCAGGGCCAGTGTCTGTGTGAATTCTTACCAGGTCCTCTGGCTTCCTCCCACAGTCCAAAGGCATGCAGTTACTGGTAATCAATGATTCTGAGTTGTCCATCAGTGCGAGTATAAACGGTGGTCTTGATGTTAGTGACTGGCGACCTTTGATTTGATTTAACACGTTATTCTGGGAAAGAAGTTACAAAAAACTAAATAAACAACTACAAATCGATCATATTTTTTGATAGTGTTTAAAAAATTGAAGCAATACTATTAAGGATAATAGTAATAAAACTAATAAAATAAAGGTGAAAATGGGTTTGGAAAATATAGTGAGCCTTTAGCTTTAATTCAGTGGCTGTTCAGCTGACCGAGGTACTCACAAACATGGGCTTTACGTTTACGCAGCTTTTTATTTGCCCCTATATCAACATAGAGAGGAAACAGAGGCCTCCCTGAACTAATTTCGCTCATGAACACTCAGTCATTTGTTGAGCACCACACAGCAGGCCCTGCTGTCTGAGGCCCAAGGATTAAGGCTCAATATTTGTAAACCTCAGTTGGCTTTAGTGCGGAAATGGGGAGTGGAGAAAAATGGGAAGCCTTGGCAAACCAAAGTGTGAAAAACTATCAAATTGTCAGCCATGACAGAAACAGTTACACACACTGGCTTCTGGCTGACACAGAAACAATACACTGTTAAATCTATGAAACACTATGGTCTTGTTTGAATGAATGTGGGTGGGAGTGAGTTTATGGGTTTTTGTGCGTATTTTGCACCAAAAACCCCCCCAAATATATACACTTAATAAATGTATTTGCCATTTAAGTTTTCCTATTCCACTCACATTACTGCAGTGACTTAGTATGCCTCTTTTCTGTTTTTAAAATTGTTGGAATAATTTGCTCTCTCATTAAAGCTCTGCACACGAAGGCCAAGCTACTTAACTCTTCCCCTCTTTTTTAACCTCTTCCGCCACAGAATATACTCCCACAATGCACATTATCAGCCTCACGACGGGCCCATAAAGTACTAAAAATCCCAGGACCTTATTTCCAGCTGTGACACACAACCCAGACCTACTTAAGTCCTCTGCTTTGACCTTTGTTTGAAAAGTTTCTTTCAGCCCGAGGCCACGGCAGTAAATTCATAGAGCTATGAAATTAATGTGCCAGAAAGCCCATCTAGTCTTTGAATAATCAAAAACAGAGGTAGGAAGACACAGATTACTGAGTCACATTTTACTTTCCCCTTTTTAACTATTTGTTTTGTAATAAGGCAGATGGTGTAATGATTGCATTTGATATTAACTGTGTTCCACCTATCAACATCCTCTCTGTTGTGAAAGCAACTCAAATGGGCAGTGGTTCATGGACATCAAACACATCTGTGTTCAATGGGACCTGCACAGCCTAAAATATTTAACCTTCAGCATCAATAAAATGCACACACTTTTATTCATAGACGTAGACATAAACGAAAAACTCTACAGCAACTTTGCAGATATCTTAATAAGATACTAAAATCCATTTGCCCATTGTGGTGATATGCACCTCTGCAGCTGGCTTTGATAAATACACCGAGGCAAGGTTGACATGAAGAAAAGTGGGCAGATGCACTTTGTACCTGTGAAGGTGAAGTGAAGTATATCCAGCAGGGTAATTGTATAGGCAGTGAACCATAGCACTGTCAATGAGGCGTTGTGTCTGGTTGTGGGTATTAAACATCAGTAGGATGGCCGGTCACTCTATGGGACGCTCAGCACAGTGCTTAATTACACACGTCGTGAGCGGCAAACACTCAGAGCAGGAAATGACAGCTGAGCGGCGCTCACTTCAAACGCAGAGGCGTAAAAAAAGCATTCAATAAAAACAGACCTAAACTCTAAGCAGGTCCTAATGGCCTGTGGTAATGGATTAGAGGAAAAGGAGGTTGCAAACAGGCCTGCTGGCAGGACATACAAGATTAATGACAGAAAAGAAGATTTTTCACTTGAGGAAAAAATTAACTTATTGGGTATGATTACAGATTGAATTTGGGTTAACTTATTAAACTACTGGTGTCCAGTCCTCAACAGTAAAGCTGAGAGAGGATAAGCAAAGACTGCTGTCTTAACAAAAAAAGAAGGAAAAAAGTAGCAACATAGAGCCTGATGACCCTAAATAATTAGTTAGCAGTCCCTTTGAGGAAGTGCTGTTAACCAAACTACTCCCACAGCGAGGCAGGAAGACAATTTGTTCACAGTTTTAATTGCCGTTTCAGGGCTGACTGGAAGTTATGACAAAAACAGTCACATTATTTCTGCTATTTCTGCAATAATTCATTATGTTAACATACGCACGTGCAACTCTATGTGCATATGTCTGGGGTACTGGGTATGGTACAGCTCAACACTCAGTAACTACTTTCCCTTACACTTTAACTCAGTCTCAGCCAAATAGTATTAGTTGCCTGATAGAGATTCGTCCAAAAAGACTTTACAGGCAAAAGAGGCTGTTAATGTTCTAACAGTACTGGTGATTCCAATTAGGTAGCTTTAGTACCAGATTAGATTTTTGTAGATTTTGTTGATATCACTGTAAGCAGTGGGTAAGTGTGGGATATCTGAGAAAAAGGTGACTGGGTAGATGCTACCACAGGAGACTTTTGCATTTTAGAAGTGGATTGTTAAGTCTTTGTGACTTGCACCTCATCACACACAAAGTATTCACATATAACGATGCATGGATGTAAACAAAAACATACGCACAAACGCATTGAGCTAAACACAATGGCCCTGCTGAGCTGACAACTCAACTGGAAGACAGCTTAAACTTTGACCTCTGGGGTCAGCTCATTAACACTGAGACTTCTCACTGGGATAAAATAAAAACTGAATTGATGAACTTATGAATACAATAACAGATATACTTTATGCTTTTATATTTTATTATACTTAATTTGTATATTTTCCTCAAAATGTAATTTGAAAAAAATGTTCTGGTAAAAAAAATGCCAAAGAACCAAAACATAAGTAAATTTCAAAGTGGGGCTTTGGCTTTCACTTGTTGGATATTAGTTAACAATCAGTGCAAGACTAAACAGTTTCCATTCAAAACTCATTTAAAGTAGCTGAAGATGGCATAATTATTGTTGTTCATTACACATATATCCTGTTATACTGCCGAGTATGTGGCAAACCTGTGCCATTAGCCAACACTGAATCTCACAACTTCATCTGAGTCCTCCTCATTAGAAGCAGAGAAGTTACAGAACCTCATAATTTGAAGCACCTTAAGTGTGTTGATAATTTAAGGTCAATACTGAGAGCAAGGAGGCAGGCAGAGCTAATGTTTAGCTGCATGTAATTGGACAGAAGTGTCAGAGGCAGGTGTGTAGCTATTGTTCACTTTGATGGGATTATTTGTACCTCTCAATGCTGAAAAAACAGGTATCATCAAAAGGCAGTCATCTAAATTTACAATAGCTGGATTTAGGTTTTCCTCTCTTTTTCTCTCCATCCAGGTTCTGTAATTACAGCTGCTCTGTAATTAGGAGCAGAGCCTTCAGGACCAGGGTGACTACTATCTACTTCAGAAGGCTCTGGCAAAGTACAAGACTTCAGACTGGGGGAAGGGGAGAAAATACTGCATTCCTGCTTTACTGTTCTTTTTAACTCACTGTTAGGGTTAACAAATTTAGTGTGGTTACTATCCTCAAATAAATATAAGGCATAATACTCATTAAAACAGCTATTGTAAGGTGATTCAAAAATGTGGATAGGCTATCATTTGTTGGAGATCATATGTAGTAATTACAATGATGAAGTCTTTGCACCAACTATCATTTTTAAACTTAAACACTTATTACTTTTAACATTTTCACTGTGTATTTGAATTTGTATTTCATAGTGGGCCATTGGCTTCTGCTGCTCAGAGATATGGAAAGATATGAAAGGTATTATTAGCAGGAGACCTGAGAGTACAGTATGCACATAAACACAGAGAGGGAGAGTAGGATTAAGGACAGATTTCCTGGGTTGTGTCTGAGTGTGTATTTATGTGGCTGATGCATGTGCATAAATAAGGTTAGTGAAGAGTAAGGACTACCTCATGGTGTTCCACTCATTTGTGGAGCCCTGTCTGTTCTGAATATTCGGGTACTGTACTTGTTATTTTATTTAAAAAAAAAAAGACATTCCTGTATTGCGTACACTTACACTTTCACATCATTAAAAAATACTCAATGTTAAGAAACACTGAGGTCCTGATTTACAAACCAAATTCGTTACGCCCAGTGTCTTAGATTACTTATCACTTTGTTTTTTAAAGGTTTTAAGAGGTTGTCTGTGGAGAATCACAGTGAAATTGATTATTTGATTAATGATCCACCAAACCTTTGTTGTACTACTGTACAACTAAGTGCACAGTAACACAGCACATATGAGAAACAGACTTTAATCAAAGAACTTTATGACTCTGTCAAATAAAGAAATAGTAAAAAGAAAAAAATGGAGGCAAATAAGAGGATAACAGTATCATACCTGACATATCCTCAGTTTAGTCACAGTCTGAGATGGAAGTGTTTCATTTCATTTCATTTAACTTGTCGTGCCAATCAACAAGTAAATTCTGAGATGAGGAAATCTTGGCTATGTTGTTACCATGAATCTGAGGAGCTTAGTCCTAACATAGAATTCTCTATTGTCCTACAACCAACCACAATACCTGTAAGCTCCCAGTCATGCCATCAGCCCAGAAATATACATGGCAGAAGAAGAAACATATGCTTAAGTGAGAAGCATTTGCTCCTGACCTTCCCTGCCAGGGTGCTCTGCAGCTAAGCTGCGGGGATTTGCACCAGCTCAACATCTACACCATATGGATGCTTTATTACAGAGTAATGATGTCTCTCTCTTTCTCCCTCACTTCTCTAACTAGAGATGATTTGAAAAACCAAACAGCCTTATGTGTAACCAGGTGATTAGAGAGACTTAAGGGGGATTTAATAGTATTCTACTGAGGAATGTAGAAGAACATTTCAACTAGCCTTGAGTGAGTCACTGTCAGATACACAGAGCACACAGATGACTGAAATACATTTTATTCATAATATTTCACTAATTTGGTAATTATCTGCAACAAACTAAACACATAAACAGTGATACACAATACTGTCCGAGGCTTGTGAGGGTAATACGTGCACTTCTTTAGAATTAAGACACTATTTACCATTTATATGTTATGAATAAACAAAGAGTAGGGTTGAGGCTATTATATATGGGCAATGGAAAATAACAGGGGGATTCATTTCCTCACTACCAATAGCAATAATTGGATTTATATTGAAATGAGAGCTGCTTATTGATAGCAACTGCATATTAGCAGTGAATAATCAATAAAGTGGATTCAATACTTATTAAACTGGAATAAGCTGGGATAGGCCTTTTTCATTTGTCAGCCAATGACCATTAGTGTCATAACTCCTCATGGTAATGAACGATTCCTTGGAGACGCATATCACTGTTGACAGTAGGTGAAATTACAGCAATAACATTGATTGGAGTAAGGAAATGTATGTTTGTGCAACAAAACTCGAGGTTAACTGTTCAGAAGCTCCAACTAAATCATAGCCAATCAATCCTTATTCCTAATTTCAAATATCAATCTTGGTAATTCACAGATTGCACTGGTCACTTGGCCGTGTTTTCTACTTACACAGTCATGAAGGTTCTAGCTTGTATAATACTGGGGATGTTTGCTACAGAGAGAAACCCGGTTGCTGTGCGAGCCATGTGTGAAAAGAGAAAACAATAATTTAGGGAAATGTCATCAGGCCAAAGCCAAATTATAGCTGGTCTTTTCTTTTTTTTTTCATTGGCCTCTTAGAATTTCAGTCTAAGGGAATTAATTGTGAGGGGGTTGATTTGCAAATGAATGCGATTTCAGTTGTGAAAATATAATTGTGGGCTTAGTTTGGGACACTGGGACAAACAGCCCTGGGAGAGAAAAAAGGAGCATCTTAATTTATTAGCGATCTGCAACATTTTTCACCTAGAAGCCAAGGCAACTGGTCTGTCGAGACTGAAATGAAATTACTGTTCTTCTTGAGCAGGAGAAACAAAAGCGTCTCCCAAAGCAAGTGAGGTCCCAGTCTGGCACAGTGAGGTCAGCAGGCTGAGGCCTATAGCCAACCCTAAGCTGAGCTGTAGTGCTGTGTGCAAATCAACTGCTTTTCTCCCATTTCATTTCTCATGCACAGCGTTTGTGCTCCTCTTTTCATGAATGTAGGACCCTATCCTTGGCCCTCCCTCTGAAAGGGCCTTCCCAGTGACGAAGGTGACCTGCCACTGAGAAAAAGGAGGACCTGCCATGAACTGAGTGTCAGCCATTAAATATGATTTCGCCCCTGAATGGCACGCAAACACATTCAACCACTGAAACTCATTAAGCCCGCATAATCTCTCTTTTCTTAAGAATAACAATGATTTCAGCTGGGAAATGCAATGGTTTTAGGGAGCTGAGCCATTGATTTGAGTTGCATTCAAAGTAATAAATCACGTCCAACTTCACATCCTGGACTCTTTTGCCTAATTCAGCGCCTCTCACCATACTGGTCAATTAGTTTAGAGCCACTATATTCAATACACAGTGCAATTCACTGACAAGGCATAATAAATTCCATGGCTTGGATACTGTCCAGAAGAGAATAGAACTTTCTGTTGCTGTTCTGTGCCTATACTAACTCTATAAATGTAGAGGAAGGGAATGAAATATAACTATAACAACCATGTTTTGCAGCAATATAACTATAAACCAAGATTTAAATAACTACCACCATTTTCAGTTAATCATAAACTGACATCCATGTGGTTAACTTCCATGTTGTTTTAGAAGCTGATCCTGCTTAAGCTTGAATGAGGTCACTGGCAGTGAGAGAGACGGAAGTGTAAAGGTGCCAACTCCTGTCAGACAAAATGAGCTGCCTGTTCAATTCCACTCAGTACTCTTTTACCCCCGTCTTCTCCATCTCGCCCTTAAACACAAGTCTAAAGGGGGGAATTTCTCTTAATTATTATTTTTATTTCTCATTAACAAAGTTTCTGTCCAATTTCTATTGACTTTGTTTCAAAGCTTCCACAGGGAACCTAGTGGCCCAGCCTGCTAAATTACACCCGTGTGGACTGGGAGAGGTGGGAGCAGCTGTGAGGAGGGCTCTCAGTAGTCAGACCATTGTAATCTGCATTAACCACATTGCAAGGGAGTGCAAGGGTCAAAGTCTTTAAGTGCCTGCAGGGATGGATGCTTCTGGATTACATGGTATTCCTTCAAGAGGCTGTAATAATTGTACAGTGCCGCTTGCTCACTACCTGTTGTACACCTATGCTGATGTATGTAGTTTTTTCTCTTTTTAAGAAAAGAGCCTTCATTACTGCTTGGCACTAAAGACCAGACAAGTTGGGACAAACTTATTGCCAGAAACAAAGGATAAACACTAGTTGAGAGAAAAAGCCTTAAAACAAAGCAGGCCTTATATTTAAAATTGTGCATATTTTTAAACAGTGATTTGATTTTGACCAAAATAAGAGGACATGTCAACAGGAACATGCATACGAAAATTCTCGGTAATGCTGACCAGATTAAGGCTATTTCCTGGAAGGTGTGCTGGAATAGCATTGGCAGAAGGTGTATCGAAGGATGATCTTCTCCCTCTTCTTTGGCACAGCATTAAATAGTGAGAGGAGCAGAAGTAATACTCTTACTGGCTCGACTCTGTTCAAAGAGGCCAAAATGACAGCAGCTTAAATTTTCTCTGCACATTTCAATATGTTTTTCTTGTGCATCATTTATCAAACTGAAACAGAGTGCAAATAATTTCAAAGAATTAATGAACAAAAGTCTCGCCTTCCTTTGAAACTATGAATTATTTATAGCTACATTTCAACGTGATTGAAATTGTGGATTAATCCCATTAACCTCTCTGATGGCGAGAATAAAAGCATATGTCTTGACGAATGTTTGCTGGGATCAAATTTAGTGCTATTGAAAGGAGCTTTTCCCAGGCAAAGCCCAGCAGACAGATTGTATGCTGTGTCGCACGGTGCTTATATAGATCCTAGCAGACTCTGTCTGAGTCTGTGGAGGAATGACGGAAAGCTCAATGGAGGCGTCTGTCTCCCAGCTAGACACCCTGTTCAGTCCTCTCCCTGTATACCTCAGAGCCTGTGATGAATGCATGCAGGGCCTTTACTCCCCAGCATACATCTGACATTATTAACACAATATAAAATGTGATGGAGCGCTCTGCCACACTGCTGGACCACCTTGATCCAGCTCAGCGCTGCTACGTAGTGATTTATTCCCACAGCCATGAAAAAGTAAGCGTGCCATTAAAATCACAGGTGTTTGGAGGCCACACGACTCACTGGGCAAGATCGATAATGTCACTCTTTTACATGGCTCATTTTGAGGGTGCCGCAGCATCATATGCCATTAGTGAGGCTTTGATCTATTGAGGAGCAAACCTCTGTCTGGCACTAAAGCTATGGGTGCCGCATAGATACAAGCTAACAAGGGCATGCACATGTGTGTGCATCTACTCTTAAACTGGGACATGTATGCACTCTTGCAGAGCTTGTGTTTACATTGTCTCCACCTGCACTCACACATAATTCAGCTGAGCTAATGTAGGAGATAATGTACTGTAAATGGCAAGGGCTCTGATTGATACCTGCACTTAGCACAATTACTGGTGTAAAAACTTTGGGAAAAGACAAAAGTTTGCGCTACTTACCGTAGGGTTACCGACTGTGGCCCGGGAAAGTGATTTGTTAGTGTTTGTTGAGCGTGTTCCCAAGGCTATAAAGTGTGACACTGGCAACAAATAAGGACTAATGTCCTGGTTCCAAATGAATACTTAGCACAACCTGTAAAAGAATGTGCTGTCTCTGCCCTTTCACAAGCACACAGATTATCAACAAATTATTTGGTGCTATTCCTAAAGGCTGCAGATCCATTTCAGACTAAGGAAAACAAATCACTAACATATCATGTGATATCTATTAAATACACTAGCATAAATGTTGTTTCTTCCAGAATCCATTAAAAAGCAAGATACATATTTTTTTAAATCAATATCATAAGCAACGCGTAAAAGAAACGATTTATTGTAATTCTGAAACTTATTTTTACAGAAACACCATCAGAATCTTGGGTCATTTTGGTATAGACATAAACGTGTTTTTATTTCCAGGCTAGTTCACATACATTCAGGAAAGGTATGCAAGCAATTTCCTAAAAAAAAGGAAGACCATTGTTTCTGTTGTGATTCCGTAATAAAATAAAACAAGGGATTTGTTTTAAAATTCCTTGTGGCTGCAAGCAGATTCCTTATTACATTGTACTCAAGTGGAAAAGACCAAATTTCTATTCGAAGCAACCCCGGTGAAAACTTAGACTTGTCTTTAAATGCTTGCAAAGCATGTGCATGTTGCTACAAAATGAACATGATTTCTTTTTTGTACAGATTTCTTCAAAAAAAAACAAAACCATTTAATGTTTGTTTTTCCTCACTCCTGTCTCCTTCTCGGTTTCCCTTTTAATTCTCAGTGCGACTGCCATGAAAATGAACTATTAATCTGTTTCCCAAAGGAATTCCTCATGCCTCATAGGTCTGACAGCCTCAGTGAGATGGTTGTTGTGTGGTCAACAAACAATTTTCCTGGGCTTCACTGCCTTTCAAAGGCATTTTTTCATCCGGCCCTGATCATGTGAAAAATGCCGTTGTCAAAGGTTCCTCTGCCTTTCTTCTCACACAAAGATGTCAGATGGAGAAAGTTAGAATTTCCAAACATGTTAATCTGCTTGAGCGTAAACTCAACCCCTTCCTCCACAGTGCTTGAGAGTTCATTCAGCATATTTGAAATTTCCTGTGCTTGAGTAACACAAGTGTGCCTTTGAGTCAAGATGCAATATGTCCTTTAACCGAAACAAAACAGGATTATGGAGTTACAAAATTCAATAGAACAATACATGCATGCACACTTTACCAGCACCTGTTTCTCAATTCTGCATCTATTTCATAAAACAAAATTACAGCTGTTGTGTAAAGATGGAAATTGTTGTGACATAAGTGTCAGTTATGTTGAGGACATGACAATGCAGAACTATTTTGTTACACATGGTTCTGTAAACATCTTTTTAGGTTACAGATGATACAAAATAAAGTGAAAGGATTAAATGGGCTTCTGTAGATGAACAGCACTCAGATTAGGAGTTATTCATCAGAGTGTGTAAACATACTGAGAGGGTTATTCTTCTGCTCTTTGCCCCGCCTCCTACGACACCATCTCTTAACAGGTTGAATAGGGGTAAAAAGGTGGGCCACCTCATTACAGGCGTGTACTCCTCGCCTCTTCCTGCCTGCCACCCACCTATCATCCCACCCTTTCTCTCCACTACAGCTTCTCATCACTGATCTTTCCTTTCATCACACACACATCCCCAGTCACATTGCTGTCTGATTGATGAGGCCACTTTTGATAATGGCATCAGGAACTGGGGTGTCTGCCTTGTCATTAGATACTATCAGAGCTGTCTTATTACGACTGAGGAAGACCCCAGGCAGACAGACGGGTTCCTCTGTGTGCAGATATGACCACAGATAATGAAGCTCAGAAACTGTGTACTCTAATATACCTGGCTGAGTTAATCCATCCATCACATGTGCCAAAATTCAGTGAGCTTTCTCAGATCACATAAACTTCCTACTGTCAAGGTGTCAGTTATACTTCCTTGTAGGAGGGGCAGAAGTGACTGAGATAATAGCTATTTTTCTCTCAAAGTTCTATAGAACTGTATAACATAGTGGAGTCAGTACAACCTATGACTGAAAAGTGTTGCCAGTAGATTTATACAGTTAATTGAGTTGGAGCATGTTTCAAGTATGTCAGTAACTGATGGAAAATTTAGTGCCAAACTTAGTTGCAGTTTATACAAAAGTGTGGTACACAAGTAGTAATATTTTCAATGTTTTTTCTTTCAAATGAAGCTGTCTAAAAACGTAATCTCTGAAAAAGTGTATAAGGTGTGTAACTTGCTTAGAACAATAAAATATTCAGTTTGATTTTATACATGGAAAAATGCATTGAAAGAAAGTTGAGATATTGTTACTGCACTATTTACTTTTACACTTTTTTTTAAAGGGGTTTGATTCAGTTCTAAATAAGACATTTTATTTTTTATTATGAGCGAAACGTTATGGTCAGGCATATCAGGCACTGTGGCGTGTGTATCCAAAATAATAATTTTGGATAATTTATCCAAAATAAAATCCCAGAGTTGCAACCAGTGTCGTCTTAATATTGTTCCAAAAATACAGCTCGATTCTAAATACATTTATCTGCAGAAAAACACTAGTAATGAATGAATAATAATGGTTTGTGCTATCTGCAAGGTTTCTATTAATTCAGGACAAAGGTGAGGTACTGATCAAAAGACAGAAGAGAGAGGGGCCCTGCAAGCCAGGATAAGAACCATACAACACAAACAAAGGCCCAGGCTTGCCAGTAAAAGAATAACTATGGTTTGAATTATGGACAGATCTGAATGGTGTCTCTCTTCTACAGATGGCTGCACACATGAGAATCCCAAGGCCTGTATAATTGTATTGCTAATAAGGAGTAAAGCCAATTAGGCATTTAAGTGTGCTGTAATCACTTGGATGGGGAGAGAAGAAGAGAGCGACCGCAACGGAGATAGAAAATCAGGTCAAAGGACAAACGAATGCCTCCCCTAGTTCTCGCCTACACTGACAAATATAATTAGACATGAACCTGTATTAGAAAAGTCCCCACTGGGGAAGAAAACCTTTATATATTTTCCCAGCCCGTCGTCTGATCTCTGATTCATTTGTTTTATGTTGTCAAGATGACAAAGGACTGATGTCACTACTATATAGCAACCTCACAAGAGACATCATGCCTCTTGGTCAGTTGCTATATAGTGGCATGGCACTCAACTAATAGTTAAGTGTAAATTAAATGTGTAAAGTCCCTTAGTTGATGTTCACTTTCACCACACTGATCGAAGTTACTATCTAATTTGTATCATTTATTTTACTCCAAATGTAAGCATTTTTATGATTGAAGGAAACCAAATGAAACACAACTTAAATTTAATTTGGGAAAACTGACGATGAAACTGATGCCTTTGTTTGATAATAACTACTACTAAGTAGCTTCCTTTATGTCTTGTCTGATCAGTTATTTCAAATCAAATCCAATGCTTTGGTGTTTACAGCAATTCATTAGTTTAAACTGAGGTCATTTTCTTTTAAATATTCCCGTAGGGATGGGAGATACAAAAAAACAGACAATGACTCCTTATATATGCCACGCTTTCTGCTCACAAAAGAAGGGCACATGCAGTAAGGGATCTTCTGAAAGATCAGTTTTAAGCTATATGGCTGTCAAAAAGACAGCAAAGAAATTTTCCCACTTTCACTGGTCACTCCTAAAGTAAAAGGACATTTTTATTAGATTGTGCATAATGTGTTTGCAGTCCTGCATTAGTGCTTTGCCATTATTTGCCAACTCTTTTTCAAATGTGTACATTTAAATTCTTATTTTGATTCACAGACCGTAAGAACCACATTTAGAAAAAGCACACTAATCAAAATATATATGACAAAACACAATGTGCACTGCATGCAGCATTAGCTGTTGAGAGGGCTGGTGTACCCATGTACCAACAGTGTAGACGGGCCATAAAATCCTCCAGACAAACTGTCTGTCACAACATTTGTTTGCCAGATTACATTCCTTTCTGCCGCTGAGAGTGGCAAAAAAACGGGTGAAATTCTCCAAGCAGCATTGCTCTGGCCCCTCAAACTGCAATATGTCTGTAGTCAAATATGTTTAGAGGTGGGATTGTCAGGACAAAGCCGTATGCTGAGTCCTTTTTCAATGTTCTGGAACTTTTTAGACTTCAGCAGGCCAGGAGGACAAAAGACTGGGACGTCTATGAGGACTATCAATACATTTAAACAGGGCATGCATTTCTCATAAAGTGGCTCCAAAAGCAGAACGAGCCAATGGGAGGGAGCTGCTTGATCAACCCGTGAAGGGAACCTCAGTTATGAACCAGAGAAAGAAAAAGAGGAAGAAAGAATTGGGCAAAGGGGGGAGGTAGAAAAAAAATTGAAAGAAAAGGTCATGAGTGGCAGTTGATTTGAGAAGTTTCTGCGACCCCACAAAGGGCCATGACATCATCAGGTATTGAAGTGAGAGAGGAGGAGAAGGGGTTCTCTAAAAAGCTGGCCGCTTACCGAGGCCGTAATTACATTTGCGCTAAACATGCCCAAGTGCTCCTGTGCTGTGGGGGGAATCATTTTCAGGGTTGGGGGTTGGAGGGGCTGAATTAATCAGCTCTGTTTGCTGTGGGGACTTTGTGTAACAAAAATCTTTCTCACCACAAGCTTAAATTTCTAAAACACCGTGGTCTCTGTGTCCTCTGTCCTGTGAGGACAAAATTTCCCTAAATTGCATTTATCTTTTGGACTAGCAGTTCCTTCAACTATGACTGTAAAGCCACCCAGAAAATACAAACTGTCTTAATGTCAGGAATGAAAAAAAAATGTTTTAGCCACTCGAACGTTACCCTTGCCGACCCCTCCAACTTTGAGCCTTTACATAGTGCTCAGAGCATATAAAGCCTTTGCAGTGCATGGTGGGTAGGCATGGCGTGAAGTGTACAAGGAAGGAATGCTATTAAGTAAGTTATGCACATAATGAATCTGAGCAATGCTTGGGAAAACTTCAGCAACATTTATTCCTCTTTCAGTTTCAGCCTATTTCTTAGTGAAAAGAGCAGGCAAAGTGGTGAATACAGTAAATCACTCTTTAGTTCTGCCAGAGCTGTTTTCACCCAAGGCCAGTGCCCCCAAAGACTTCATCTATTTACAACTGCATGGTGAGTCCAATCTTGTGTCAAGTTTGTAAATAGGCTCAAAATATACAATACTTCCACTGTTCATTGTGTCAATGTCACCAGAGTGGAGAAAAACAAAAGAAAAATTGCTATTTTAAAGCAACTGACATATTTTAAATGAGGCTAAATACCCTCTTAGACGAGGAGTGATATAAATCAAGCAAATACAGCTGTGGTGACTGTGGAGTAGTGTGCGGGTGACAAAATCATCAGTCATATGATATTTGCGGGCTTGAGGCTTTTTCGTCTTTGCTGCTGACATGCTACACTCCAGCATGACGTGTCATCACTATCCTGACAGACCCACTGTGGCTGAGCTGTGCCACATTCAGCCAGTAAATTCAATTAGCTTTCCCACATTGACACTGCTCTGCCATCAGGATGACGGACTGTAATATGATGAAATGATACACAAACACCTCCGATTTAATCTGAGCCCTGAGGGACACTTCTGGCAAAAGTCATACAGTAGCATGCTAATTCCAAGATGACAGTTTATTCACTGCTTACTGTTTAATCCACCTTCTGGCAGATGACTAAACAGATTCTTTCTATGAGCAATGAACGCATGATTTCAGTTTTTATAAGTACGTTTTATGAGTAAGTACTAATAATAAAACTATTTTAATATACTTTAAATTCAGTTTTTTATTTGCATACAAGTTGCCATGCCAAAAAAAGCTGTAATATTTAAGCCGGGCAATAAGCATCGAGCCAAATTAATCATGAACACCATACAATGAGTGCTCCGAGTGTTCCAATTCATTATCTGCTTAAAGTAGTGGTTTATGGATTCTACCCTAAGACCAGACTCAGTGATGAAGAACACAGACTACAATATCCCTTTTCAAAAATCGTACATGTTATTGCTTTAATATGCTATATTCAAAATGGATTTTTTTGTAATCTCCCAAATACATGCTGAGAAAATGGTAATATTGCTCTGGCCAGTGTCCCCAAAGACATTCTCTGGACTAGTTTTGCAGCCAGCAATGATTCCCTACTCAGTGCATTGGATCTTTCTAGCCTCCAGCTCTTATCCATTTTCTCCTTGCCATGATCTATTTTATGGATGTTCCTCCGTGATGGCCGCATGTTGCCATTGATGGTTTCCTTTCTTTATTTCTCCAAGGACTAAGAACACCTGTCTGCTTTAATCACTAAGTCCTTCCCAGCAGGAATGCCATCACTGTATAGACACTGAGGTTCTATCTGACATTGATAGAAACAACATAGTATAGATCCCCATTTGGCAACAACAAAGAACCAGCAAAGAGCTCAACAAGAGAATCTGTCTGTTCCCCTGAAAGTTGTCTCATTACATCTTCCAACCACATGGCCCACTAATACCATGATGGAAAAGGCAGGGGTTTCACTATGTATGACTCACTAAGTAAATAGAAAACACTGATGAATGAAATCATATTTTCACAACTTACTGCAATTCTATGGATGGTCATACTCATATTCAGCATGACACATCCACAGGATTTTCCCAGAAGCTGGAACAGTCATGAAATAATTACTGTAGCTGGAAAAAAAACAACCCAAAAACAAACAAACATGTTTTTGGTTTATTGGTTTGTTTGTTTCAATACATCAGCTCAAAGGTGGAAACTCATGGCTAAACACCAAAAAACCTCTTCCACAGCTTTTTGCTGTATTTAGGAATGCCATAATGGGTTTAAAATGTTCATTTAAAAATCTTTTGTACACAACACATTCACTCTTTTTCATCAGATTGGAAAATTTTACGAATTTACATCCCACCATGACATCACTTCAGGAAGGGACCGCAATCTTTCTGGGAATCTACTTCCAACAGACTATGATGCACCTGTTTGCTCCAATGGGCAATAACCTTGACAGCTATGAAATAATCTACCAGTAAAGTTAACAAACAACATTGCTGTCACTGCTGAAAAACTCTCACAATTGGTTGAAGAAGAGCCAAAACCTGCAAAAGCCATCAGTAAGCTGACTTCAATGGAATTTTTTTCTGAATGTAAATAATGACTAACGTTTGCTCAGTGATGAACAGATCACTCTATCAGTTTTTCATGGAAAACAATTTGTCCTTGAAAACACAACGTTTGTACCCGTGGACTTTTATGAAAGGTCCCATTTACGAATTCACATGACCCCCCCCCCCCCCCCCCCATTTAGCGTTAGTGAGAGATAAGGACAGGGGATTAATCAATATCCAACCCTACAGAAACACAGGCGCACACATACACAGCTGGATATTATCATAGATGCTTACAGGCTTACAGTCATTGTGCAACTTACAACTTTAACATATACTATTATCTCCATACTTTCTATTAAGGATAGTTTTTTCATTTATAAAATACCCAAAATAATAATTGTGTCAAAGTTTATGTGTTTTTGTGGGTAATGTCAACTGGAAATAATCTGCACTGACTGATAAGAAAGCTGCTAAAATGGGATACACAACATAACAAGAAAGTCATTAGAATACTGAGAAATATGTTGCACATGTATATTATACAGTCACACAATTTCTTTCTTGTCTATTCATTAATATCAATGTGGCATGAAAAAAAAGGAAATAAAAGTTAAGACTGGGCTTTGGCTTCAAGTATTGGCATGGGTGTTTATTTCTGCAAAAGCCAGAGCAGGTAGCCTTCTTAGCAGCAATAAAAGGTAGGATTATCACCTTGCTTGTAAAGACTGCCAACCTATTTGGGTAAAGTGTAAAAAGCGACAGGAACCACAGCTGATAGTTAAGTCAAGGCAGGTGTTTGAGAAAATTACAGCTGCTGCACACAGAATGGGTGATCTGTCAGGAGTGTCTGCTTTGTTGGGTGTACTGTGCATCAGTGAGGCTTGGTTTAACCACAATGGCCTACTGTGTACAGTGTACTGGCTTAGTATGTGGTTGTAATGTTCACACTGCATGAGGTGCTTCTTTCAAACATCCACACCACTGTTGCTGACAGTCGAATATTTCAATTCTTAATAGGCCAACTACCATAAACATGTGTACAGGCATGGATGAGCCTTAACAGTTTATTCAGCAATCAGTTACCTTTAGCGCAGTAAAGCAGCTTGTGAAAGTTTTAAAATCTTCAGTGGTTTATCTTTCTATCTTTAAAATTCTAATATACTATGCAGTGCTGTTGCTAAATCTGGTTATGGTTTATTCCTGTCAAAAGGAAATTATGTTCTGTGTTCATAAACATTAATGTGAGTAACTGCTGCCACAGAATAAAATTTAACTTTATTTAACTATACAATTTTAGAATGCTGTTAGTATTGAATCCTGTTACATAGTCTCGAGTAACCGTGTGATGTAAATAGGATGGGGTACAGTAGTTGGAGGGTGAAAAGAATTCCCAATAGATTGAAAAGACTAAAACCTCGGAAAGGAAACAGAAGTTTCACAGAGACAGTGGTTGCTGAGGTGCGAGGATGGAACCCCTCAGAGTTCAAAGATGACAAGTTTCCCACAGAGAAATGCCAAGGCACTCAATTCAACTTGTCTTTTTCTGTCTCCTGGAAGAAAATTCAGCTTCTTGTGAAATAAGATTGTGCTTCATTAGCTTTAAAAAAGATTTGCATATCTTACAGGCCTTCTACTTTACATGGCCCAGATATTTAAGAGCCTTCCAATGGGATTATTCTCCAGCTGTGGGGCTTGTATGCTAGAGTATGTTTGTCCAGCAAACAGGATGCTGTGCTGACTGGTCAGTCATTTTGGCTACTGGTCACTTCTGTCTCCAAATCTGCTTATAGATTTTTTTTTCCTTCTTTCTTTCTTTTTCTCTTTTTTTTCTGTTGTGTGGCCTGATGCAGGTCAGGAGGTCACTCTTTTGCATGGCATTCTGGGAGTGATTGTCCTCCAAAGGCCTTGGGTATGGAATCTATCATCATTAATGCACCAGTCCTCTCTTGTAAACCTGCTACCCAAACATAAAAAAATGGCGGTCTTTTGAATTGGCTGCTTCTGAAAGGTCAAATTCATCATTTCGTCTAACAATTGGGCAAAACAGGAGAATGCCAAAAAGGTCAAAAGGTCAGACTGGCATACTGATTTGGATCTACATTTAATAGTCGTGATTTTAAAAGAAAGTAGCATTACTGAGTTGGAACTGCATCACCAAATAATTTGAGATGTAAGAAGTGATGGATAAATGTGTGATTCCTAAAACAATATACAAGAACCATCTGCCATATGATTATCCTTTAGAAAGACCACCAGTGTGCTGACCGTACGTTAGCTGTTTTCAGGTTCCATGACAACAGCTGTGAGTTCTCACATTGACGAATATGGTCAAACATATGCATTCATGGAAATGTTTACTTAAAGATTGTGAACCTGGGTTAGATATTGCGACCCAGGACTAACATTAGTGTCCTCCATCACCCAGTCAGGCACTTCGTTCAGCTTACTGCTATTAAAACTGTCCACATGATATAGGTGAGAGAAGCCAGCTGCTAATGTTAGCGTGAGGTCTTTCTTCCCCATCCATGCTCCCATCCATGAGTCCCCAGTTTTATCATTGTTTCAATTTAACCTCTGACCTCACATGGGAAACTAAATAATGAATTCCATATTTCCCTGAGGTGGACCGCAGGACTGCCTGTTAGTGACCATCAATCAAAGTCAGCAGGGTAGAATGGCCACATGACTGACCACTGACTTGAACATAGTCTTTGACATGGATTATGAGGAGACATGCACACATAAACTGTTATACTACACCAGTTAAAGACATGGCATAAGCTTCTGCCAGCTACAATTAAAAAAAAGTTTAATATTCTTATTAAACGCCATATCAGGCAGAACCGTACATTTCCTCCTTTGAGTGTGAAAATAGCCTTAATAAATATTATTTAAACACAGATAGTTGTTTATAGTGCAAGCAAAAGACAGTGAAAAATTAATAATTAAATTTTAAGCATGCACATACTCAGAGGTTTGTTACACCAATTCTCTAAGACAGTGATATCTTGTATACTCATCAGCAACATGCAGGTGTTTGTACAAAAAAATTACAAAATAAGGGAGCATTAATTGACATTAGGTAAACATTACTTAATGCACAGCTAGCAATAATTTGCTAATATGAATTAAAATGATCAATTATTCATTACATTATAATTTATAGCAGGGGTGTCAAATACAAGGACGGGGGCTGAATCAGCCTGGCAAAGACTACGATCCAGCCCACTGGACTGCTCTGGAAAATGTGAAGGATAAAGAGGTTATTCATACCACACCAAAGTAGATAAATTGTGCTGATACATTTCTCTAATTTTCTACAGCAGCATTCCTCTCTCATGTAGAAAAACTGAGCTCTACTGATGAAATTTCACTCCTTTTTCTTATAAGAAAAGATATCTGAAAGATTTATTATGTAGTTTAAATAGCCGAGTTTCAGATAAAAGTGGGTTATGATGTAAAATGAGTTTGACATTTCTAATTCAAATATTAAATGTTGTAATGCATGCCACAGCGTTCAAAGCTAAGCCATTTTATCAGGTGATGTTTGTGGTCACGCTGTTTTTCTTCATGTAGAGGTTTCCCTGTTCCTTTATCCTTGCCTGGGCCTAAATTATTAGGTTTCTAATACTGTACACATGACAGTTATTTAATCACTTAAGTAAGTTTTGTGGCTATTAATGTAAAGTTGAAAAACCTTTTACACTTAATAAAAAAGTCCTGAGTAAAGGTTGCTTATAATAAATTACCAACTGATTTCGCAATAGGGATGACACAAACTTCACAAATGATTACTGGATACATCAGTTAACTGTTACTTAACCATTAGTTCATAGTTATTGGTGCATTAACTACAGACAGGGTTTAGCAAAATGCTAATCATTGATGCAATGCAATGATGTTATGTTAGTGAACCACAAACAGTAAAACATTTAAAAACACAAAAATATCACCTTCTTGCTAAGATCTCACACAAATCCCTCAGACTAAACCTGGAAGGAGATTTGATTTGATATTTCTCATGTGCAGCAAAGATTTTCTGCAAATGCCAGTACTAGACAAGAGAATTCCATTTGGCAAAAAATGCAAAACAACAACACCATTATTAGAGGTGGTGGTAAGAAACATGTTTGCTGCAATTCCACTGTGTTATGCAGTCTAAAGCGGCAGGTGTATTTCTATAACAAAATCTTGCATTTTTGGGTGACAAGCACAGGTGTAAAGCAACAGAAAAGCAGGAAAAGATAGCAAAACTGAAGCAAACTCGTGGCAGATAACGCCACGCACAGGTGAGAGAGTGGGAATAGCAGGTATGTGTATTACATCTGAAATGACACCACTTTCATTAGTAAAGAAAAAAAAAACCTTTTTGAAACTATTGCCCTAGATAAGAACCGTGTGAAAAATCGATGTGGGAGCTCAGTTGTCAGTATGACGATGTGCTGACTAACTCTCTGAGGAGCGAGGCAGAGTGGGAAGAGGGTTTTAAGGACGCCCACTGGAGATAAGAGACCATTCACATGGGAACATTGGTAGTCCCCCTCTACCCCCCCTTTTTTCTAAAGTCACCAAATCTTTAGAGGAACACAGTTGAGTACTTGCCTACTTGCCTTCCTCCTGATTGAGACTAGGATGACAGCTTGGGGCCCAAAAGAGAGCACCGCTGACAGTGGGAAAAGGGGAACGGGACAGGCCGAGTAATCTTCTCCTAAGCCTTGACTATTTATCACGGAGGTAATGATAAGAATCAGATTTAAAGGTGAACCCTGAGATGGGTCAGAGCCTCACACAGGCAGTAACGCGATCTGCAGGAGAGCGCTGATAACCCAGGACAATACGGGGGGACGCCTGTCAGATAAATAAAACAAACGGTGCAGAGCTATAAAAGGGGGCCCACGTGGCATCTGCTTCACCAAATAAATTCAATCTCGCTAAGAAAAGGAAGAGAGTGATGGCCAGGGGAGGGAAGGATAAGATACAGGAAGCAAAGGAGATGACTTATTTTAAAGGAGACCAAAGACATATTGCCAGAGGTGGGGGGAAAAGAAACAGTCAGTCAGGCATGATAGGGTGAGCATCATTGATGTGCAATGTCAACAGGAGTTTGGAATCCACTGTCTTCTTCTATAATCATTAAACAATAATCCCGAAAAAAAAAATAGTTACAAAGTTCACTGCCTTGGTGAACCAGCTGTGCAAATTACCACTAGACCTAGGATTGGGGATTCACTTGGTTATGAAACATTATGGATGTAACTGCTGATGGTATAAATTATGTGCCTACATGAATATTGTTGTTGAATTCCTTAGGTCGGTGATAACTTTGTGTCTCAAACTGACAAAAAAAAGAAGAGGAAAAGAAGAGGAAGAAAAATCGACAATAAAAAATGTAGTGCATGTAGCACAGCTGTGTTGTACTTGTCTAGACAACAAAAAGCCATGATGTGCGCTGGTTTTCATTACAATTAAAGACCAGTTTGATTTCACTGTGCAGCTTCAACATGAGACAAGGATCTAATCAGCGCAGAATAAAAACCTGCAGACCTCTTCGCTGCTCTGGATTGAATAATTCTGCTGCATCCAATTCCCAGCTTTAGCGTCAGCGATGGGCTGCTGGTGGGCGTCTTGAGCAGATTGCCCTCTGCTCGATCCATCGCCTGGTGAGGTCACTCAATGGCCTCGGGGACCCTGGCGTACTTCTCCTCTGAGGAACAACAGTGCTTTGACCTCTTGGAATCTTCCCTTTCTACAGCGCGTGTGAGGTCATGTTTTCCACACCCTGTGCGTGGTCTGGTGTTTTCTGTCCTCAGTGTGCACTGTATCAACACAGGTCTGCAGTTATGAAAATATAGTCAAGCAGACACAAGCATATCCTGTGCCATCTAGCGAACAATAGTGGAAAACATGTCACTGATACTGTACAGGTTAGTCACTTGTGAGATAAAATGTCTGCATGGGCAGACTCTTTGTCTCTCATGAAAACTCAATAGGATTTGGAGGTGGACAGCTGCCTCCTACACAGTAAATTAATGGGCAGAGCTGCTGAGCATACATGACTGATGACTTTTATAGAGCACTCTGGAGCCCTGTTGCCACTGTCACCTTGGTGTCTCTTGTGGGTCTGAGACACTGGATCATGTCATCCAACACCAAGGAACCACCTCTGCGTTACAAGAGATAAGGTAGATACCACAATGCTTCACACACTCCAGTTTTCTGATTACAAGCCTTATTTCAAACAAAGCACCTGTAAGCAATGCAAAATTTCCACTGTACTGCAGTATTTACCCTTATACATATACGGGAGAAAAATTATCAAAGGATGAGGATTTGTGGAGCAAGTTATTCTGCAGCATGTGCCCCCCCCCCCTCTTTTTTTCTGCTTCTTCCTTAATCTAAAGGGAATGAAGCTGTTGTGGAAACTTTTGTACAGGAAGTGCATGGTGAACTTACTATTTCCTGTTTTTAACAATGCCCCAAAACATATTCCTGAAGTGGGCAAAAAACCTCCATCTAGTCCATTGGGTAGCTTAAATAATTCCGTATTAGTCCACTTACAGTACGTGCAAAAGCCAGGAAGTCAAATCTAAACACAGTGTGTGACTGTGATGACTCACTAGATCACACAACTATGAGGCTATGCTGTTTATATCTCCCATGAGGTAATGTCTTACTCATATCATCTAAACACACAATTATGATGCCAGCCATGCACAATCAGGATGTTAAAAGTTGTGCATTCATATGATTTGTAAATGAATCACACACACCATTAAAACAGATGGATAAAAAGCAGATTTTTCAGTTGTTTCTATTCTTAGTCTAAATGATTTTATGTCAGTTTAATACTTTTTACTAAATAATGTTCTTTTTTCAAAGTCTATTTTACTGTTTGATAAAGCCTCAAAATGAATAAAGAAAAACATTACGTGCAAAAAATAGAATTAATGAGTTTTACATGTGAAATAGACACTCTTTAAACCTTGTTTTAATGGTTATTTTCACACATTTTTACACTAGATGATGAGCAGTAACTCACTGCATGCAGCAGGCTGACAACTTGCTGTTTAGTAACAACAACAGTAAACAGATTCACACCAGCCCCCACCTCACATTCCACAACTTTTGATTTCCATGTGTGCTGGAAACTCGGTTCGGTCTTTGCCATATAATTGCACGTGCAAACTTTTAAACATGTACACATATGCACCTACCACGCCATTGTTCTTCTTGTCTGTCAGTTGAAAGAAGTTACTTTTCTGATTCAGCAAGAGTTCCCTTTCTTATAACATCAGGGCTTCTCCCCTTTGCTCTCTGTCTCATTTCTGCTTTCTTCTCATTCCTCTTTCTTTGACTCTCTCAGACTCTTGTATGCTAGTGTCTGCAGCTGTATTTTTAATCAAGTGAAGGATCCATAGAGAAATGGGCATTTCTTTCAGAGCATTACATTCTTCCCCCTCCTGTCTGCGCTCATGGATCACTGGTTAGCTTAGAAATACAGCCAGCACAAAAGCAGCAGCTGACATGTGGAGCTTAATGGCAATAATGGCCATTTTTAAGCCCAATCAATCACATTTAGTGGACATCTCCATTTTTTGCCTGTGAAAAGGTATAAATAATAATAATAATAATAATAAAAAGGAAGAAAGAGGAGAGCAAAGTGTGGTTGGTGGGGGGAAAACACCTCGGTAAATATTTTAACTGCTTATTAGGATTTGGAGCACACCACAAAAGGAGCATCTGTGCTCCACAGAGCAGACTGAAAGGAGAGACCCAGATGGTTCTTAGAACTAAACAGTGAAAACTGATCCATGAACTGGGCAAAGTAAAGACCATTTATTTAACTATTTATTTATTGTATGTGTGTGTCTGGTTCTGTATGGGAGTTTAGTTTACTTGGTCATGTGCAGATGCAGTTGCTTTTGTATGTGGGTGCACTGCATGCGTGTCTTTGATTGTGCAAAGGGATATGCAATGCTGAAATCTTAACATTGCAACAAAAAGTCCTAAGAGGACAGAATTCTGTGGACAGCCCATAAAAAGTGCAATGAATACCTCAGTTTGTTTATCTTTGCAAGGTTCAGATATTTCAGTGTCTTTTCAGCTCTGCTTTTATGAGTCTCCATGACTTGTGGTGTGATTCTTAGACACGCAACACAGGGGGCAGAAGGAGGGGTTAGAGCCAGGTTGTCTTTGTACAACAATGTACTAATTTATAACCAAGTCACTGGCATTTTTTTTCCCGCAATGGAGAAAAGAAACGCATGTCAAAATACTAAAGCAAAAAGTATCAGAATTAATACTAAGTGTGCTGGGAATGACTTGCTGAAAGTTCAAATTACTCCTACTTTGGCTCCGTCCTTCAGAATAATTAAGGTAAATGTAATAAGAGAGAGCAGAGAACATAGCTTTTCACAAGATAATATGGAAAATTTTACAGCTTTCATCCCTTCCTAATCCTCCCTGCTCTTTTATCTTGTTGGCTTTTTATTGGCTGAGCAGCTCCTGGGAACTTTACTCTAATAAAAAACAATCCTGAGGAATTTTCCAGAGAATTTATGCAGTATGCAAAAAGATGGGTATGTACTTTTTTTCACTGGACAGCACACATTACTGTTTTGGTTTTTAATCAGTGTAAATAAGTGTGTGGGGGGCCTGTAGCCTGGCTGGTTTCAGTGATAATTACAGAGAATCCACTTTGCAGCAGAATGTGATGAGGATCCTGGGTGTAGTAAGCATTACTGAGGTTTGAAGAACTAAGGTATAGTAAAGATTTGATCATTTTACTGAAATGTACTATTTTGGGTAAAATTCTCAAAAATGAGTTCCTAAAAACAACATAAAAAATGCATAGATGCAACGAGGGGTAAAATGATTAATGCCATTTCTACTTTGTTTTATTTAGTTCTTCAGAGGTCACACTTGAATCTTTGTCCAGGTATTACATTACATTTCATTTGCAATAGCTCTGTTCATTTTCAAAATCAAACTCATAAAAGCATCATATAAGCAATAACCGAGAAGAGCCCTCGTAGAAATTTACATATTAATCCAATGTTAAAAATCCCCTTCTATTAAAACTTTTACTGCCTAAAATAAAACAGAAAATGCTTCATGACAAAATGAATCTGTCCTCTGCCAAGATTGTTCTGAGCAAGCTGAATTTCTATATGCATAAATTCCCTTCCAGCACGGTGAGGTGTTACAGGCATTGCTGTAAAGAAACATCTCCCTGACTACATGTTCCACCAGCCACTCTGAATATTCGTGCTGCTCAGGGGGCAAAAAAACTCTCAAGCTCCAGATAGTCACTTGAACTTCCTCTACATGAGCTGTGAGTTACACATCAGCAGCAGGGTGACACCGAATTTCGCCTGGAAGATTATGAAATGGCACTCAGCAGTAAGACTGAGGAGGTATTTCTAAAGGGGCTGTTTAAACAAATCAAAGTCATTTTTTAGATATTTATGTGTATTTAAAAAGAAACTAAATAAAACTGAACATATAACTTCAATGCATAGTCAGAGTATAAACTACATTATCTGTCCTTTCCTAGTCTCTTCTCCATATTTCTTTCTAAAATAAAATGCATTTTATGTCGTCACCAAAATGCTCTTATAGTTTTACACAGGAAGTTATCTTTACCACTTTCATACTCTCTTCTAAAGCGTTTTAACTGACGAAATTTACCTTGTTGTGACGTCACAATTCCTACTCACAGATGTGCTTTAATCTCAAATTTTAAGTGTACAAAGCTCCTCTTCATTTTCAGTGGATGAATTTTAAAACAAAGTCTTCAAAGTTGAGAAACAATAGTTAGCAAAGTGAAACTCAAACATTCAAGAAATATAAAAATCATTGGAGTTGTTTTGGCTTTTTTAGTTACTATTACTTTAATTACTGTAAGAGTTCAATGTCCTCAAATTGAAGAACTTTATCTTTACGCTAAAACAGATATTTCTTATTGGACTTGATAAAAATGCTGACACAATGGCCTGTGCAGATGTGCAGACTTAATTAGTATTAACTGGGAGAACTAGTTAACACTGCTAACACTGCTAACACAAAAAAATGACTGTAGGCCAGAATCTAGCCGAAGAGCAGAAGTTCAGAAACCACCTGGGGTTAGAATGGCCAGACCTCATGTGCCTCTGCTGTGTAAATAATCCAATTATAGCTGCTCAGCACTAGACTGATGTGAAACTGATTCATTCATCATGTGAACTGACAAGCCCAGCTCTGCGGCTGCATCCTCCTCCTTCCTAGTTAGGCCTTTTTCCTTTTCTCTTCTTAAGCACACCCACAATGTTTCTGACAAGTCATGAGGAGAATCCACAGAACAGCTGCTACCCCTGTTTGATAATGATTCCCCCCCACAAACCATGTTTCGGGGAACATCAATATTAGCCAGCAAACAGCCAGTCACCACTTTAGTCATAATTTATTGTCTTATATGCAAATTAAACAATGATTAAATATTTTCTCCTCTCTTGTGCAAAACTGGTTTTCTTTAATAATCAGCTGAGTTTATTTTCCAGGGTTCAAATTCAAAAATGATAAAGGTGACAAAGGTCATATATCTCCTTTCATAAGGTGACAGATGTGAACTGAAGCAGATCAGTTGAGCGGCTAGACTCTTTTACTACAAAGCCATGCAACATATGCAGCATTTGGTTTGGCATTGTCTTGATGAAAAAAAAAAGCCTGACCTTAAAATATTTGCACAGCAGCAGTTAATGCTATAAAATGTGAAAACATTGTTCAGATATATGTCATCTTCACAGATGAGCCAGCACGTGTGTCATGGATAGTGGCTTTTATGGAATTATGTTTGTGTCAAATGTGGCGCGTCAGGTAAAACATAACACCTGTTTTTCACAAAGTGACCTATTCAAGTGAACTTTGAGAGCGGAGCTATCTGCGAGAGCGTGACTCTACTGCAGCGATCTCCAAGCAGACGCTCTCACACACATGATGGTTTCTTCTTCTGTGTGCTTGGCTGCTGAGTTCTGGTGTGCTGGATTTACATGCACAGAATTTGACTCCCCGAGTGGCTCTGAATATCTCTGCCTGCGAAATGAAATTAATTGAACATGATTATTTTTTATCTTTTTATCAATAATGCCATATCATAGCTTTGAATTGTGTCCCGATAATGAGCAGAATTGCCACTTTCCTCTTTAGCCTTGGGAACTTCTTTTGTACGGTGAGTAAGCTCAGGCTTAGGGATAATCTGAGGAGTATAACCACTGGCTCCTTTGTTTAAAAAGAAAGAATGTCACGGCAGGCCAGAGATGATGCCAAATGTAGCAAAAAAAAAAGAAAGGTTGGTGAAGACTAGTAGCAAGACAATGAAAAGGATTAGGTAAAATGCTGCAAAACAGATTTTCAGTGAAATCAAATAATATTCCTTTTGTTCAACAAATCTATCCAATGCTTACAATGACAATAAACTGGATGCTGATGTTGATTTCAAATGGTGATGATTTTTTCATGACTCACAGCTCAGTTTTTACATAAATTACTTTATATCAGTATTAAAATGGGCACACCTGCACACATTTTTTATTTTGACTTAACTATTTTGGCGTCCCAAAAAACAAAACAAAATCCAGTTTGCAAATGACAGCCTTTCGATATTTTATTATAAAATCTCTGTGTGCCTCTGTGATCTAGCTGGCTTGTGTACAACAACTGCTAAAAAAAAAACCTCACCGTCTCCATCCACCTCAGTTTTATTAGTTAGTAGCCAGTCTCTTTTTTTTCTCCCACAAGCAGACGCCTGTAGCCTCTCAAGCAGCTGTGTCTCCTATTGTGGTGTATCACACTAATCTGATTATAACACCCTGCAACAATCAACAACGACAAAACAGGCTCTGATATACGTAATTGTAATCAAATTTGACAACAATAACAAATGGAAGGGCCTGCATAAATCAGGATGGTATTGTGTTCCCACTGGGGCTGCAACACTATCGAGGAGCTTTACTGAACCCAACAGAGGAGGCGAAAAAGCAATGTTTGGTTAGTGACACTGGCTTCCTCAGAGGGACTTCTGCATTACATTTAAGTCCCTTACACACACATACAACAATATCTTCTCTGAGATTGAAGCGTGTAATGAGAGCCAAAATAAAGAGATGCTTAAAGTGTAGCCCGGCACCCACAAAGACTTCCTCAGTGTGGCATATAATAGGGCCTGACTGTGGGACCCTTCCACATCATTCCACCCCCACATCTGTGTTATTAATGTAACACTGCCATACTGGGGCTGTGACTCTTCCTCATACTGCTAAACGTGTATTTAAAATGACCCCCTTCTTCTTAACAGATAACCTGGCTACAAAATTATTACAGAAGAAGACCACAACCATCCGTCTTCACTCTGTGATGAATGACAAGTTTCTTGTATTCAGACCCTTTAGTACAAGTGAACATTTTCATTTTGCACAAAAGAACACTGAGGACATTAAAATGCATCTCTGCCATGGTTAAAGTGGCATGCTATTGACCCGTGTCTGTTCGAGCTTTATTCTTGCCTGTTTTTACTGTTTGTAATTTTTCTGGCGCTGACACCAACCTCATGGTCGTATAAATCACATCTCTTAAAGTGCTGACGGAAACACAGCCTGGTGTCACAGCTTGATTGGTGTTCAAAAGGGAGGAGAAGGGAATATCGGCAATGAGACCTGTGGATTCACAGAGATATCTCTTCCCAGTGCCTTATGGACCATTAACTGCCTATCAAAGGCCCAACAGGCTCTCCTCTCTGATGTGCTATCAGTGTAATAGAGAGGCATTCAATCACAAACAATTCTCTGAGCAATGTGGCTAACTCTTCCAACCATGATATGATCTTTCAATATAATGTTTCACTTCTGGCCATGTGTAATTAGCTTAAGCAATAGCTATGTAAGCAAACCTAAATTATATACACACACACACACACACACACACACACACACACACACACACACACACACACACACACACACACACACACACACACACACACATATATAAAATTTGTGTCTAATTCCAGGTGCGTCTGGTGTTTTCTGTTTGACTAATACTGTTTGTGGCCATTAGCTGGCGTGCATCATACAAAAAGTCCCATAAATCGTATTTGCCATTCTTAGAACCAGAACAAGAGCTCAGTAGTAGATCCTTACACAGTGTCCAGCATTTTCTATAATTACCATGTTTATTGGATTTTTATTTTCACAGTGACAAAAGGGCCATCTGCCTGCAGCAGCTCTGCAGTCAAGCTTTAAGATCAGCTGGGAAACTTACTTGGAAATGGATCAAAGCACTCCTACTCCACCCCTTGCTCCAGTTCAAGAATATTCAGAGCTAGTTATCCCCTTCTCAAGCACAGCTCATCAGTCAATGTATTTTAGAAGATGCAGTAACAATACATGTAGCCACACATTCTTATTCGTGCTTTCATTGTATTCTGTGATCTTTGGGATGCCCCAAAAAACTAACTATCCATTGCATGACTGAATCGCATCACAGGGAAAAAAACACAACAAAACAAAAAACAACTTTGTTTTTTTCACGACACTTGGCTTCCTACCTCAATAGCATTGTATAAAAAACCACTTCAACAACTGTGAACACATGGTTAGCACAAATATAGCTTTGAGTGTGTAAGGAATGATGGCAGAATTTTTCTGATGCATTGTTTACCCAGTATGTGATTGGACACCTTATCAATTGTTCCATTACCTCACATGCAATGATCTGGATAACAGTATTTTAACACTCATCTCAGTTGGTGTCTGTCTGGGAGACACGTTAAGACAAGAAACACAAAATCAATGATAAGAACACTTCAAAGTTTGCTTGGGAGCTGTCAGGAAACCTAGGTCAAATTGAAGTTGTTCTAAGCATTTGTTTCATCCCACTCAGAGCCCCAGATGGGTGGAGTCTATCACATTTGAGAAATTGAGTAAGAGTTTTGTAAATGCTTTCTTGAGATTTGTTTTGAGTTTTTTGTATTTTCTCACATGGAAACATTATTATTTTGATAATTATGAAAATGAATGCCACCTCCCTGTCCCAACTGGCTCATCTGTGTCACTGAGGTGCCCCCTGAATCAGAGAGGTGAGAGGCCTGTTAAAAGAAGCTCCGCTGGGAACAAGGAAAGTGGAGAGACTACCTCCTTTCCTCTCTCTCACTGGGATCGTATTTCTGAGGGTTATCAAGCGGCTCATTTAAATGAGGGCTGGTCACAGCAGGAACCAGCTGAACAAAGTTACTATTACCAGCGCCTCTCCTGTGCTGCTCTCACTCTCCTCTAATTGAGTTTGACTGCATTTGTTTAAATCCACAGTGGAAGAAAGAGAAAGGAGGGTGGAAGGGTGCAGTGAAACTGAAGTGTGTCAGTTTGTCCAGACACAGTGGCACTTTAGAAAAAAGGGCCACCACTGGGCTTATTAGACAAAGGATTTTTAGGGAGGGTGGTGGGTGGTGGGGACAAGGCTTGGTGGGTCACAGAACAGGCCTAGTCAGTCAGTGATTGGAACAAGCCAATCCTGGTCTCTGCTTGCACATGCACAATCACCTCTGGTGGTCCCAGCTCATTTCCTCAGTCAGCAGGAGCACTAACGCGCCGTGTACGGCAGTGCATGGACACCCACATAGGCATGTAACACATGAACATGTACACGAACAGCCCTAATCCATTACCAGTCCCAAAGTTACCAAGACACTAAGTTGTTCAGTGCTGAGCGTCAAGGATTGTATGATTGCCCTGCACGTCCCTTGAGAAGAAACTGGCTTTGATGTGAAGTATAACAACATTTGACACCAGTATAAAGAAAGTTAGAGGGCATTAACAGCTCAATATGTTTGAATCAGCAGCTTTTTTCCTCCCAAGGACAACTCTGACCCTTTCACATATACTAAAACTAAGGCCATACAATTCAACACAGTCACCCTCTCTGACATACTGCAAAGTCAGATAATTCTGACCATGAACTAACATCATTCTGAGGTAACCGGGGACAAAGCCGATCAAATGCTGTTTAAATGTCAGCCATCCGTACTTCCTGATTCACATAAACAAAGACAAATGATAACTTTAATGGCCAGCTACTTTTTCAAGCATGTTTCTTCCCCTCTTGACCACACTTTGCCTCGCATCACGCTAAAAAGGGATTCCTTGTAAATTTTATTGCAGCAGTGTCAAAAAGACTCCCATCGAAGAAGCAGTAAATATTCTAACAACGTCTAGATGCAAGGCCATTCCTGCTGGCTCCAGGCACTGAATTAGACCGGCCTGTTTCTAGTTAGACAGTCATTAAAGAGATCTTACAGCCACAGCAAATGGTTTCCTGTCCTGAGTGCTTAACTCCTGTAGTAGGAAATGTCCTAGGCCGTAAAGGGTGAACCAAACTTCCTGAACATTTTTTAAAGTTACCACAGAGGGCATGCGGCGTGTTCCGTCCATTCGATGTGGCCAATCAAACAGGACCCTGCTTGACCCTAACATGACATTGACCGTTTAAACAGGTGGTGTCCATTTATTGGACCAGCATTGTGTTTAATATGGGAATGACAGGCTTATTCACTCGCCGGGGAAATACTCAATCTGGTATGAAAAAAAAATAACACCTGGAAAAAGGAAAAATAAACAATGGAAGCTTCATTGCTGTACAAATATCATTCATCAAGGTAGAGATGGATACTTTTTAAGTGTTTCCTCTTTAGGTTCAAGCAACTTTGGGTTTGATTTCTAACTGGTGTTTGTGGTGTTCTACCAGATTAACATATTTCATAGGAGAAGTGCAAAATTGCTTAGAGTAACTCCCTTCCCATCTCTCTTCCCTTCTAGCAGCCAGTTTGTAGGCAGTACACTCGCTCCCTAGAGAATAAAGGTGTTGAGACCTGAGAGCCAGGGCACCTGCTGACTCTACTCCACAGGTGACTCTGTCTTTATTTGAAAAAACAAGGTTTCTTGTTCCCAGCACCTTCAACTAGAGTAGAATCCTCGCCTGCCAGACAGAATGCATCATCTATTAGTCATGTGGAAACACGTTCGGCTTAGCTGAATGTATAATGCAGCACCAAGGCGGGGTTTAATGTGCTATGGTTTGTCGGGCCATGCATATGTCTCCATGCCTGAGGCACAAAGTTGAGACAAAGAGCAAAAATATGATATTACAGCATCAGAGGGATGGGTGACTAATATCCTAGGAGATAAGCACTTGCATGACTTTTATGAATCAATGCACTCAAGAGTCAATAAAAGTATTGTAAATGTCAAGTTAATAGCTAGCTGCAAAAGGCATATACATTTTAAAAGGAGAAGATGAACAATGCCCGTGTTGTAAAAGATGTGGGGTTGTTGGCAGGTCAGATTCTTTAAGTCCATTAATGTTCCTTACCCCATGTTGAAACTCAAGAGATATGAACATACAAGTTACTTCAGAAAGAAGAAGCATAATGTGACTGTCCTTTTCGCAACAAGGTCTTTAACAAATAGCTACTTTGCTCAAAAGTACTCTAAGAGGCTAAGTCAAACACAAATAATATGAGGATAGGAATGATGTACATGAGAAACATACTATCATGAAATATAATGCTGGCTGTTAAAAACAACCACCTGACATCTGCAAATAACTTACATGCATAGGCATATAAACACATATGTTATAGTGTTGCACTGATTGTGGCAGTGTCAACAACAGCAGATATGTAACTCCAGAGCACAGCACTAGTAATGATGCTGTCCAGTCATTAATCACTGGCTCTAGAGAAAACAGAGAGTTCACTCATGGCAGAATCAGCCTGGCCCTGGGATGGAGATTAGAGGCCTAATGAAAGCAAAACAAAGCTGGACATGTGAAATTTATTGGCACATTTAGAAAAGCAGCCCCAGAAGGACACTGCCACCAATAATCATTTCAGAATCCCAGTCAAGTGCCGTTTCCTTGGCCAGACGCAATCTAGAGAGGGGATATTTGTGGAGTGGCTGAACAAACACTGATTTGCTGGTATCTCCATCTTTCCCAGCAGCTGGGAAGGCGGAGGGAAGGCAGGTCGCTGGTGTGCTGGCTGACGCCCCGCCTCACTGCAGTCGACTTCTGGGAACAACACTCTCTGTCCTCCTGGCTCCTCCTATGACCCAGTATGCTGTAGTACACTGCAGCTCACTATCTGCCGCCTCCGACCTCTTTCCTCTTTGTGCCACGCATCCCACTGGCTGCCTAGAGTTACCCACAAAGAGGTGGGATTACAGATTCCCATTTCACATAGTTTACAGCATTGCAAACATACACATGATATTTTATTTTATTTACTTTTCATTTTGATAGTCATTCATAAGATTAAAGAGGTTAAAATGTTCGACATACAATGTTGTAAACATGTAATATAACCGGCCTAAATGTGACTTTTGTTGTGATTTGGCACTGTATACATAAAACTGAATAGAAAGTCTTTAAAAACTTTGTAAAATGTTTTAATTTAGAAATATAATACATGCAATATGATGAAAAATAATACACTGTTATTTAATTGCAAAGTTTTTGTAAATCTGTCCAAAATACGGGGGCATGAATCAAGATAAAAATGAAGATATTTGCCTCAATGGCATGTTGCCTAATGTGTACCACATGCAGCAGGCTGGGAGGAAGAGGAAATGGTTCTTGAAATGACCATTGTTCTAATTCAGAGCCAATCTGGAGATAATGACACCAACATCAATAGCAGACAGTCGATTCACGGATAACATCTTTTTCCCTTTCGTAGTGCTGTTATCAGCTCGGGGATTAACCATTTTGACGCAGGGGTTATGACCTTGTTGCTGTGATTGTTTATGATTTTAGTCCTTGAAGCTGTGGCTAAAAATCCATACGTCTAATTAATTCACGAGAACCGCATTCAAACACAGCCTGTGTGAAGAGGCTAGTTAAAGTTATGTGTGCCGAGCCACAAAGCTGCGTTTTATTCAATGAATAAACATGAGGACGTATAAAAATGTTATTATGCCTGACTAATATGGACAAATAATGCTGGCACACAAAGGAATCCAGTTACAATTTTGACAACATTTGGATGCAAGTTGAGTCTGTCAGGGTGAAACCAGTGAATGACTGGAATAGTATCCAGGTTTTTCAATCTGTTACATGTGCAGTAATTACAAGTCACATTTTGTAAAATCACTTCATTAGTTCCTTATTCACTGGTGTGATGTATGTGATCTATGTGTTGTCTTGACGGTCAGTTGCTAGCCTGTATTTGTTTCTCTGTGTACACTAAACTGGACTCCATGGTAACCACTAATTAAGGATGATTCCTACTTGTGCCCTTTGCCCTTGGTAATTTGACTTTTTCATCCTTATTCTCTCTGTGTGGTGTAATGCTACACTACCCCACTGAACACAGTTTAAATTATTCACCTATTCAAAATGGGCCTCTGGGTGCATGAGGCCTGACTGACCTCTAACCTTTGTGACAGGAATAGGTGTATTCCTCAATGAGGAGTGTTTGCTGGAGGTTGCTGTCTGTAGCTGTGTGAAAATGGTTGCAAAACCTCCTCGTCTTTGCTTTAGTTACAAGCAGATTGCTGTGGTTGCCCTAAATCTGCACGAAAGACAACATATTGTTTGCAAACACACCAAGCACTTTGCAAGCAGCTGTAAATCTTGAAAAGATGTTAAGATATTAAGAAGATTTGCCTCTAAAGGAAAGGTTTTGCCTTACCATCATAAACATAAAATGCACAGCTTTACTTCTCAGTTTGTGTTGTACATTTCAGTTTCACAACTGCTCAGTGTTTGCAGATAAAAGCAAAAGACTAAAGCAAATGCAAAGATGTTATCAGTGCAGCACAGTATATTTCTTTGCGGCAAATTTTACTTAGAAACTGTCAGCAACTTCCAACGACCAGGGGAATTGGGGACCAACAACCAGTGGCTACCAGCGGTCACTGATAGGACCCTAAGCCTGTGTTGTTTAGGTCTAAGTTTAGCAGGTTAATCCTAAAATAAACTATTCCAAAGAGGTCATGGTGAAATGATGAAACACAGATTTAAAAAAAGACAGTAAACTGGAAAAAAATTATTTTAGCCAAAAGTTTGGTTAATACAGCTATACAAAAAAGTGGCTCAAAAATTCACAAACCTGTGAAAGTGCATCAATTTTCAGTAAGACAAAGTGTTTATAAACAGAGAAAATTCAGGAGTGCAAACTACTCTTGCTCATTTAAAAAAGTTAAAAGTAAGAACTGTTTTTTGCAAACCATGCATGTTGTTTGGAGGCCAAATGGCACTGCACATGTACCCCAAAGCTTCATCCTAACTGTGAGGCATGAGGCATGGTTAGGGACTGCAGAATGGCTGAGAAAAGCATGTTTTTGAAACAAATCCTAGTCTAGAATTTAACACAGCTGAGATTCTGGAGATGCCGTGGCAAGGCCTAAAAAGGGCTGCTCAATCAAGGCATTGTGCTACTCTTATAAGCAGCTATAGAAAACATCTTATTAAGGCATTTCTGCCAAAAGGATATTTTAATGAGTCATTACATTCCAGAGTTCATAATAAGTGGATACTCCCTGTGTTTAATAAAGACATGAAGAGTATAACTACTTGTTTGTTAAATTTTGACTGTCAATAATAATGACAATGATCAATAAGGAAGTGATGCAAAAATGTTTTCCAAAGGGTAAAAAAAAGAATTCTTTGGGATATAGAGTGGGGAGTAAAAGAAAAAAGGCCTTTATTTTTTTCTTTTTAAGCTGCTCTTTTTCTTGACCAAGTTAAAAACATGGCCCAATTCCATGTCTGCTCATGATCATATGTCTGTGTGTATTTAATTGCTGCTTTGTCAAACAATTACAGCTGGACAACTACTGGTGTTGCACTGACCCAAAGGTCATTTTATTCAACACTGCAAAACAGTAAAATACTAAAAAAATGAACGTGACAGAATAGCCATTGAGGACAGTTAAAATTCTCCTGAAACAAAACGAGGGGGACTAACAGCCACTGGTGTATAAATGAATGTCGGTGTCTAAGCTCATATGTTTGTTTCTTGGCAGTGCACAGACTTGAAATACAGCAGGGTGCCACCGCTGACACACAGACACTTTGACCTGCAGGCTCTAATCCCTTTTGAAAAAGACCAAGCACCAACATATGTTTGGGGGAGCACAAGAACTCTCCTATGCTATTTTAAGTGGGCAAGAGAGATGAAAACATTTTGCCAGCCTCTCGTCCCCTGCAATCGGATCAGTCATCAAGTCATCCTGCGAGCAGAGATGAGAAATCTCAGAAGAAGAACAAGAACACACACACACGCATGCTGACACGTGCACACGCGCACTCACACACACACACACACACACACACTTGCACTCATAGCACAATCAGGGACAGAAAAGTAAATTACATAAAGAAGACATATGTCATTCTGATTCCTCTCAAATTGTGGATTACTGCCCCTGATTAATCACTCTTTAATCTGAGTGCTGAATTTATGTCCCCCATCACAGAGAAATAAGCTTATTCCTCTCTAGTAAAGGACCATGATTATTTCTTTCTTCTCCCTGAGCTATTTTTAATTGCCCGAGGATTGCAACTCAATTATCTGTGTGTCAGATGATTATCTCCCGGTTTAATTTAATCTTCATTACGCCCAAGTCATATTTCAATTAAACAGGCTATCATAGCGTTAGCACGTACTGTACTTAAACCTGTTATTTCTTCAGTTAATATTGTGCTAAGAGCTACCGTGAAGGGTAACAGATGTCATGATTATGCACTTCCTCAACATATTTCACACTTGTCTGTGCTGGTGGTATGTCAAGACCTTAGTATGCAGTGATATTAATCTGATTGCAATATCCTTCAGATGCCATGTGTAACAGTGCCACAATCTGCACAGGCCTCCAGTTAACGGCAAAACACAGAAAAGCACGAGTGAGCTAGGAGGAGGTTCAAGCACTGCTCGGCACACTTATAGCAACTCACCACTGTGACCTATTCTACTGTAAGAATCCAGCGTCATTTCTCTAAAATGCAAGGCAATTTCAAATAAATATAATGTTATATATATAATTTTTTAAGCAGAAGTGCACAAGCTGCCGTGCAGTGAACATGATGCCTTTTTTTCATGTTTTGTTTTTTCTTTTTTTTTCCTGTCACCTTGTTATTTACAGTGATTGATTGTGATGTTTAGTACAAAGGATTACTGGGCTTTGCGCTGGATTAACTCAAATGTTTAGACAAGGTCAAATGCTATTGTAACAAAGTACAGTTGTGTTTTGAGATATTTTAGGGGCTTTACTAAAAGCTCAGTCACACCTGTTGCCGAAGACATTAAGCACCACTATTTGACTTTCATGCAATCAGTCAAGAAAAAAAGTTTAAATTCTGACTTCATCCACCACAGCACTGCCAACTGGAACCATGAACCACAAGTGCATTTAATTTGAGCTGTAGACATGCGCCCTATTACTGTTACAATCTCATATTTCTAAAATTCACATTTTATAAAGCAATTCCTGTATTCTGGCTTCAAATAAAACATTAAAAATTTGTAAAATAAAGCTAAGGTCCAAGAGCTTGTTTTAGAGCATGTGGCTGTGTGTGTGATTTTTGTATTCCTTTCTATTTCAGTAAGTGTCTTTTTAAAGAAATAGCAAGGACATAGTATTAACTCATAAACATTTATCATCTTTAAAAGATACGATGCTGGAATGTAATTGATTGAATGTTTCATTTTTATTTATGTCAGAATTATTACATTATTGGTCCTTGAACTCTTTCCACATTTTGGTTTTTGTCCCTCTTTGCAAGGTCTTCTTATCTTAGGAAAACAGCTTTCATCAAAGATCCTCTGTATCATTATTTATAATAAACAATGTTATCACAGCAGTTGGATCTGTAGTGACTCTTATCTGTCTTTACAGTATAAATTCTAGTTTTTCATTGAAAAGAATGAGAGCAAGAATATAAATGTTAGACAAACATAATTAGTGTTGTTGACTTGGAGATCTGTTATTCAGAGATGGATTATGGACAGAATCTGCTTTTTGTACAGCCTGATCTCCTCACAGATAATCCATGTATTTTTCTTCCAAGGATAAGAAATCCTAATCTCACAATAACACTGCTGCTGCAAAAAAAATATTATATGCAGCACAGTCGTGCTGTATACTATATCACTTTATATGAGAAAACAACTGAACATACGATGTTTTTTCTGGGTTTTTTTTATTTTGCCTTTGTTCCTCCGAATGTTTTACTTTTGTGTGTGTGTGCAAACTTCACATTTTATGGAAATGTACCACTCCAAACTACTCAGAAAAGTTGAGCTATCTGGTCTTTAAACGCAATCAAGGAAAGCCAGCCAAGTATGTCTCCACATCTAACCCAGCATGATAATGCACTAACCCTGTTGCCAGTTCAATGAATCCAGACACTGGCTGCCTGAGTTTCCTCCTGCTAAGAAGGGAGAATAGATTACCAATAGCTCAGGCAGGGAGGCAAACAAACATACAAATAAGCTGCACTCAGTCGGAGAACGCCTAGCAATTAAAGCAAAATGCCTGTGATGCCCACCCGATAGGAAATGTGTGGGACACGCACCAAATGTGCAGAGCAGACCTGCCAACCGGCCCACATTGAACGGAAGAGCTCCGGGGCAGACTGTCAGACATGTAGGAAACATGCAACCTAAAATCTTGAATTAGTTATATCAGAAACCAAGGATGTGGTAAAGAGCTTAATGAAATTATTTAAAAAATCATATTATCAGATAAATCTATCGATAATAGCTGGACAGAGTACTGGCCATGTTTTGAGGAACTATCTGAATCAAAAGAAAACTAAGAGACTCATGCTTGTCTTTGGCTAGTATAAAACAGCACCTGACCGATGCCCCGAAACAAAATTTACCAGCTAATGGATGCTGTGTGGTGTTCTAACTGAATCTGGGAAGTATTTGAAGTTGAGCTTGATAATCTCTGCAATCTCAAAGGGATATCCTGGCGACTAATTATTTTAGAATCAACAGTAATATGAATAATATGCGTGAGAGGCCTAGGGCACATTGGCTACACTGAACACTGTGTGCAGCACAGCAGTGGGCGGAACACCCACACAGACACCTACACAAACACAGCACGTGCACACACACACACACACACACACTTTTCCACAAACACACATGCAGTGTGTGGTTAAAAAAAAAGAGTTATTTGCTTAGTCTGCTGATATTTACCAGAGCTGGGGGTGAGTAGATGACAGCTGAGAGTTAGCAGTGGAGGACAGGAAACACAATGAACTAATCTCATTTGCAGACAATAACGCTTGAATCCCAGAGTTCTGAAATCAGTGTTTACGTGTACATACGTGCTTCTTTGCATGAGTGGTGAAGCAGCGTGTCTGTTTGGTGTTTGTTGGTGTGGACAGACAGGACTGTATGTCTTCTCCCAAAGGAATGGACAAAGAGGTGGACGGGGGTGGGGGATTGGGGCTGGGCTGGGGGGGTGCTGCTGGTGAGTGGGCAGGGAGCAAAGGCAATCAGGGATTATTGCCACTGACAGGGCTGCACCTTGATGGGCTAGGTGCTGCATTGTTTGTCACCTAACCAACCTCAATCAATCAATCATCTCCCTCAGTCCGCATCACCAATCAATCAGCTTGGCGTTGCACCCACAGATGGTCCTTCTTTGCTTCACTGCCTGACTTGGGTTACAAGTGTCACAGCACCAAGTAAGACCCAAATCAGAGCATTTCAGACACTACTCAATATTAAGTTAGTAAGTGATGAATTTTAATGTGGTCCTGCTGGAATCTAATTGTAGGAAATGCTTTTTTTATTCATGTAATTTTTCTTTCATGACAAATGAATAGTGCAAAACCAGGTGCACCACAGCAGGTAATTACCCCTAGTGATAAACAATAATGGGAACTGCACTTTTCTAACAACACTTGGGTTAAATGTAATGTTTTATGTTTGCATGCTGTTTGCAGAGTGTCTTGGGCTTCCTCTGTTTCATCTTACATGTATTTTTGGTGAATATTTGCTTGTTAACTCCTAACACATGTACTGTAGCTCAGAGGCATTATTCAAACAAAGTCTGTGGAAAATCTTAGGAAATGGCTACAAGTCAAAGATACGTGTGATGGTAAGTTTCACCTCAAATGTTATCAGTGAGGGACTGAAAAAAAGACAAATCCTTCCCACACCTTGCAAGAAAATTACTATCAATGTTACACATTTAATGAATAACACTTCTCTGAGGTAATTTTTACACAATGGTTGGCTTAGCAAACGAACTGTTGTATATTTAATTTGTTTGAAACAGACTGAGTCAGGATCTAAAAGCTGTACTATCTACTGCAGGCTGCAACTATCAAGTAACAGAACGTGCAAAGAAGTGTGATCGCTCAGAATAAAATTACGCTGCATTCACTCATCTAACTTTATATGTAACTGTGGAATTAACAACTATATTTCTTCTTCTGACTTTGTCCAGAATGGGTGCAAACATATTGAATGACCACCTCCACATTCTTTTTTGCTATTGATCATCTGCATGTAAGGTGTGTTTCATCTGATGATGGCTGCCTCTCTCCCAGAGCCCCAACTAGGGCTGATGTTTCTTTTTTCAGCACATTAGGTTGCAGCCTTAGGGATGCTGTGACCAGTGGATCAATGGCTCTCGCGCTCTTGTCACCATTCATTTGGAGTGAGCGAGCGCTGGCTCCAGTCCTCGTCTGCCGCTGGCCCTCCTTTCACCTGGCCTCCTCTCTCTCCCTGAGCTCCCCTGACAGCTGGCTGCCACAACCAGCAGCAGCCAGACAACAAGTCCTTGGGCTCCACGAACGCATACACGCCCTCCGCAAACACACACGACTTCACCGAGTGGCTGTGGTGCATCTGGATGCTGACGCCACACACACCCACTTTTTCTCTTGCTCACACTCCCCCTTCCCGACTGTTTCTCTACCCCCTTCTACTCGTCTGTCTCTGTTGCTCTCACTCTCTGTCTGGATTTTTCAGCCTCTTCCTCTGGTCTCTGGAGTCAGGAAGGAGCAGATCATCTAGTTGGAGGGGAACCAGCTGTGGGCCAGAGTGGCTCCGACATCAGCTTACACCCGTGATCCAACATGCAACCACTTCTCCTGCTGCTCCTCCTCTAGGTAGTTCTGACTCTATTCACATGACGAGATACAACCCAGTCCTCAAGTTAGAGCATTGAATAAGACAAAAAAAATTCAATGGGGAGTTTATTATCATTTATAAATCTTTCAAATGATCAAATATGATGTAGAAGAACAAAGTGCATTTAGAATACAAAATTAAGTTTTCAACTTCTGGTATGTGAAACCAAAGCAGATCAAGCTGCTTTTACTGCAACATTAAAACTGTTTACTATTCAGGAACAACAAGCACTCCTAAATATCCCCAGTAGTTATTGTGCCCTTGTGCTACAGAACATATTGCACTGTATGTAAAAATGAACAAACATCGGCTGGGCGTCAGCCATCGACGAGGAGGCTTGTTTTATCGCCTGTACTTTATTACAGTTTGCCATCTGCACAGAGGTATGTTAATAGCTAGCTGCGACTATTTACACATATGAAAAAGTACATCCATCTGCCATGTTCCGCCATTCTCACATGAATCAGTCCTGCCTTTCCCGACGAACAACTGCTGTTTATTCACAAGGTGACAGGCAGCACCAAAGCCTGGCGACACCTGCACCTTACATCCTGCCGTCTGACATATGTGAACCTCTCACACACACGTGCACGCACACACACACACACACACGCAGACGCTCACACACTGAAACATCTCACCTTGTCATGTCACACCCCCACTCCCGTAAGCAACCCACTCCATCACAATGATTTTCAAGGTTGCAATGCACAATATATTTTGGCCCCATCTACATTTGTGTTTGCCACTTTGTTTTGAGAGGATTCATATGCTGAGGTGCTCGTGTCAATGGAATCCATTAGTTCTAATCACTCAAAAAGAGATTATGAGGTTAATTTCTTATACAGTCATCTAGGTTAATGTCCTTTGCGAGGACCTGGCTTAACAATCTACCTGGTGACAAAGGCTGGCTGGGGACACCAGGTCATCTAAGGTAATTGCAAGATCCATAGAAATTACTGTCTTACAAAAATACAGTATACAGATTTGTTAAAATGTGGCAGAGAAATGCCTTGAGGAGAAACTAAGATGCTTTTAACAGCAGCAATAATCAAATAATATATGGTTATGCATTACTAGCTGTACTCTGCATCAAATTACAGCTTCCTTTTTGCTGTGCATATGATCAGATTATATTGGATAAATAATAACAATCCATATAAACTAAATATCAGCATGGAAGCCAAAAAGTAAATCTTGATTATGCACACAGAAACATTCCTGGCTGCAGTGTGTGCAACATTATGCCATGAGTGTGGGCTAAATCACCCACTGTCAGAATGTATGGCCCTGCATCAGTCAACAACAGCAATAATCGCACTAATCGGTGGTTTCTGCAACACTAGCCACACAAGAAGAAAAATGATCTCAGACAGGCTGTTAAAAAAGAAAAAGACGAGAAAGGAAGGTTTTCTTGGCCCAAAAGATTTAATAAAAACATTATTAACGTATAATAGCAAGTGTAATAACAAGTATAGCAAAGATCAGATACTTTTGGGCTTTAAAAAAACCCAAAGCTATCTGACATCAACAAAACTCCTCATTTTTCTCTTACTACTACCTAGACCAAGAAATACATCATGTACTGCAGTAACCAAAGCCAGGTAGAGTACAGTGTGCTATGTCGGAGGTGAGGGAACATTAAGCATTAATCCCCACCTGACACTAATACTTGATGTATGATTGACCCTGAAGCAGGACACTGCACATTACAATCTGGGCCATATGGCAAGACATTAGCCCTTCAACCCTCCAGCAGGATAATCTCTCCATTCTGGCAATGCTTTTTCTTCACAGATTTCTTTGCACAATAATTGCATGACAGTATTAACGTACTGGGACAGATTTAGAATGCTCTGCGTCACTGGACAGAGGAGGGGCTTTTGCCAGAGGAAGTAAGAAAACATAATCTGTGATCAAGGAAGCTACACACACGTAAAAACATTTACGCGTTAATGTTTTTATTTTTACATATAAGTAATGAATTGGATTTGGTCATACAACAATTAAATACATTTTGTATTGCTTCTACAGCACAAATCATATTTCTGGAGTCCATTTCAATTCAGCTTTTCATTTCTTTTATCCTTTTCATGACATTTTTGTGCACCTACAATACATATCTGTGGAAATGGCAAAAATGTGACAGGCCGCAGTGGTCCAGGAATTCCAAATAAAACCACATGACTTTTTTCTCAGAGCTTTCAACCTTCTTAACGCTCCCAAACCATTCACCAAAAACAATACATGCATATCATGTATCGTGGCTATCATTCAAACACAACAAAAATGCAGGAATACACTCACCATCACCATCAAACTCCCCCCTAACCCTCCAACCATGAAACACTAGTCCTTCTCTACTGGAAAGAGGGTGAAACCTCAGCCCTCTTCTCTCCAAGCCCAGCTAGTAATGAACAAATTCACTGCACATTACTCTGGACTTGATCTCTAGCAAAATAGTGCTGGAACAAACAATTTGGTTTGTCAACACCTTTCTCTGGACTCCTCCATCAATGTCAGGGGTCCAAATTTAAACGGCAAAGTGCATTTGACTGCAGGACCCTGAGCTGATTAGACTTCCCAGCTCAGCGAATTGCTCCAGACAGCACGGCAGCTCTGATTGCTAACCCGGCTTGAAAATAGTCTCCGCTGCCCCGGATTAGCATGAATATTTTGATATAGATCGATAAGCAATCTCCACTCCATAAGAAATGCCAGCAGCCTTCATTTGGCTGATCAAAAGCACATCAGCCAGCGGGCGACAGCTGGCTATTGTTTTTCAGCCTCGGCAGTGTGGAGGGAGTGAATCCATGGGCGGGATCCACCAGCACGGCTCCACCACTCTGCCCACCTAATCGTGGAAACAATCACTGCTTCACAGGATCCCATCTCCCAGGGATGGACCCTTTAAATGAGGGAGGCAGAGGGTCTGACCGCAGGGGGACAGACTTCATTATGGTGGTGCTCTCAAACTGCTTGGCCACCAGGTGCTGCTGACCCGGAAGTAAAAGGCAAGGTCAGCAATCTATCTGTTTACCTTTTCTCCACCTAAAAACACATTTCATTGTATTAAACACTAGACTGGTATCAAGTTTGAGTGATCAACCTCGACTCTTTGCCAGCAGCAACAGAAAGGTTGCTGTTTCGTTTATTTATGTGTGTGTAAAAAAGAGTGGTGTATTTCCATAAAGTTGGTTTTAATTTTGTCAATGCAACACAGTCACAGCTGTACAAGACATGGAAACTTCATAGCTGTGCAGTTGGAATGAAAATGAAGGTTGAGCTCAATGATGGGTGTACTCCAACCAATGAGTGGTCTCTAATGGACACCAGAAGTTCTCTGGTTTCCCATTTTACACCAATTTCCAATGTATCCGTAATCTCTCATACATATTATGTTTGCTTGGTGCATTTTGTATATACCCCCAGAACATATGAACAGTCCTACTGGTGTGAGCCCATTATATGTTAGGAGCCACTTTCAGCTGCTCCCTGATTCACAAGAGGTCACACCGTGGGCAGCTCTACATGATTTATTTGGCAGACTTTTACACCAGTTTTCCGATCCTGGGATCAAACACGGAATCTTGCACTTGTGAGGCGAATGTGCAAATCACTACACTGTGGAGATGTTATGATATCAGAAGTGATCAGGAGATTTGGTGGAAAATAAAGCTTTAGATGAGTACAAGGTAAAAATACTTCTATCCTAATAACCATGTGCAAATAAAACAGCCACTCTTGAATATTAAGGTCTGTGTCTTGCATGTATTTTACAGCAGGGGCGGCTGGACTGATCATTCCCTTCACAACAGTAACCCCACTGATTTGCCAGACCCCATAAAAGGGTGCAGGTGTGACCCAAGCATTTAGCAGTTAACTAGTGTGGAGTGAGACCACACGCCACTGACAGACTGGAGGCTCCCACACGGGACCAATACGGGAGGCTGAAAAAACCAACGGAGGGAATAGTGCACCAATTGTAAATTGCAGATTTAATTCATTAGGAAGTGTCACTTTATTCTGGGGCAGCCTGAGCAGGCCGATTAAAAAGTGGTAATCAGGATTAATTAGGAGAATATATATGTGAGGATTAGCAGGCCTATCCCCAGCAGCTCTCTCTTCTGCCATGCATCTCTCTCTGCTCTTTATTCTTCTAACGCCCTCTCTCTCGCTCCCTCTCGCTCTGCCTGGTGAGAATTCAGCTGTACTTTCCTCTTTCTCACAGTCTTCTCTAACTGGCTCAACTATTCATCATTCATCAGTCTCTTGAACTACCTTTTTCTTTCTCTCTCATGACACGCATGGCTTCTGTTTCAACCTACCAAACACAACTGTTAGGGAAAATTAGGGGGTGACACTTAAACTCATAGGCTATCCACAGTTTCAGATTACTTGTGCTTTTAAATTATTCTGTCAAAAGAATATAAAATTTTGAAAAGCTCACAAAGTCAGTAAATGAAAAAATAAATGATTATCTTATATTTTGTCAGCGACTGCAAAAGTAAATCTGCGATTTCAGAATGCACAGCAAAGGCTGAAATTACATTAATGATGCTTTGATATTGTTTTGGGTTCATTTAAAAAATTCCACTTTTTTCATGTTATTTATTTATTTATTATTAATTTTTATAACAATACTTGAGTTTTGGAAAATTGAAGACCTTTAAGTCTGGCTTACAATTTATAACTATTTAATAACCTATTTGCTGTATTAATGACCTATTTATTTATTTATTTATTTGCAACACACAGTAAAAATAAAACCTTTAATGCTGCTGCAGGATGAACGCTGAATAGATGCAGAACAGATGCATAATGGGAGACTTTTACACTAACAACCACTTGATGTCATCACAAATTTCAGTAAGGCCCCCTCTGGCCAGATTTATTACTGAAATCTTCCAACTGCTGGTTTATCACAGTGTTTATATTATTACTTCAACATGTTTCAGTTAACATAACCTTGAATCACTGCAGTTCAAGTGCGAGGATGGGCTGTTTTGCTTGCGGTGCAGCCCCATCATTGATGTTAGCAGATGACGCATGCCCTGTTCCTTGGCACAGGCTCAGACCAAATCTTTCACCGTACATGGCTCTCAAGTGCAGTCGGGGTGGCCCTTAACTTTTGAACATGAATTTAAATTCAACAAGCAGTCTTTATTTTTTATTTTAGTTCAATGAGAAAAGAATATGGCTGGCACCACATCTCACTGTTATAGCTATAATTTGGTAACACCAATTTGATTTTGATGCCTATAATATGCATCACATGCTGTCCTATGGACTGGTTCACATTCAAATCCAGTAAGTACAATGGAAAAAAAATTAAGTGATCAGACCACACAAGATGACCAAACAAAGCACTTACAAAAACAGTAAAAGTTTAAATGCATGAAAAAAAGTTGCCCATGTGATGTATAAGATTTGTAAATTCAATAAAAGTAATTTAAGATGTAAACAGTTGCTAATTTTAGCTGAAGACAGCAGAGCAAAAAGACTTAGACAGGCATTAAACAAGTCAGGAAGTGTCTAGTGGATGCAATCAACAGGGATACATTATAAGCAGTTTAGATATTTCCTCCTCATCCAATACTTACAAACACAGTTTACTTCACTGTGCAATTTAATGATTTCTGTAGATCTGAAAACAGGTTTGGGTGAAGCTGAGGACTTAAATAATAGCAGGAGAGGTATTGAACCTCTTCGAAGAAGATCAAATGCAGCTTTCATTAGTTTAGTACAGCGCCGGGGTGCATTGATGACTTGTCAGACAGTCTCCCCTTCAATACGCAGCGAGAGGCTCTAAAAATCATCCTTTTACTGAGCCCTCTCGGCTGTAAATTCAGCCCAGCTCAATAGTACCCTCCACCCCCCTCTAAACCTCCCTTATTTCTTACCATGGATTAACCCTATGCTGCTGATCAAACGGATGCTTCTCCGTGTATCTGCTCAGACCCAGACCTGTCCATCCATTAGCCACTCATAATGAAATCTTCAACTTATTATTATGGAAAAATCCATTGTTTGTCCACAGGTACCATATTTAGTGGGAGAGCATGATCTTCCGGAGGATTAAGGAAATGCTTCAGGGGGTTGTGCTGCTCTTCAGAGGGAAGGAGGAGGTGGGAGGGGGATATGGGGGTGGGAAAGGGGAGGGATGAGATTGCCTCACAAAATCAGGGGTCTTATGCACCTTTTGTGGGGTGAGACTGTTTCCAATTAAGACAGCATGAGCCACACAATATCACATTGTCACGCAGTAAACAGAGCTCCGCTTCCCACAGAAATAGGATTGCATCCCCCTTTAGGGGCTAATGACTGTGTCACTGTCCTATTTTCCTGCACTGTTTGAACAGTTTAATACAGACATAACCTGAACAAGCATCAAAGTGTGCTGAACTAGCATGCGATAGTGATCATATTTAGGCGCCGCGTTCAAGCGTTGACCTGTGCATGACTACAATCTTTACTCATTCTCATTGCATTAGCCTGCCTTTTTGTTTGAAGTGTACTTACAGTAAATATGATACATACACCAGGGCTAAAAGCTTTACATAAAACTGTCTTCAAAGAGCATATTAACCCATCTTTGTTTACAAGAGACGAGTCTGAGAAAAAAGACAATTTGGCACAATGGTCGTAAAATTCAGTTCTCTCCGTCTCACTGGCATGCACACGTACACACACTAGCACACACTCTGCAGACACAATGCAGACACGAGGCTAAATCACTTTGGATGGGAGTATTTAAGATGGAGTGTCACATTTCTGTGTAATAAATAGCAGAGATTGATTTGACCTCCCAGCCAGGTCCTGCAGTTTACTTATACACAAGTTGAGAAAAATGGAAGCTTTCACCCTCTGGGGATCTCTTAGAAGGATATCAGATAGCCTGTTGTGGGTTTAAGGCCACAACGATCTGGCCGTGTCAATATGGCTCTGCTATCAAGCGGCCTACCTCTCTACCTTCTCCTAAAGCAACATGAGAGAAGAAAGCAGGCCTCAACCATCTCCAGCTGTTAACTCGGTTGTGGGTCCAGGATGAAGGAGGTGAGAAAGGTCAAAAGGTTTCTCTTACTGTTTCTTTTCAGACAACAGACCTTTTTGCATTACTTAGAGTTTCCCATCATTCTTTTGCCATAGAGGGCAAGAGAGCATACATTCATATAAGCAAGCAGGCTAAGTCAAAGCAACTATAATGAAAGGTACATAGAGTGAGCTCTTTGGTGAATTTTCCAAAGAATAATCTTAAACAAATCTCAGGAGCTGCCCTAAGGCTGGGAAATGAGAGAAGATACCAGCAGGTGTAAAGTAAGATCCTAATATAGAGCACATCACCAGAAGGCAAATCGCTTCTCCCCCTTCTACTGCACATATCTGCAACCTTAAACAGGGGGCGGTGTCTCTGTGAGTATTTACAGTGACATAAGGGGAGGAAATTGTCTGAGACACAGGGCAAAAATGAATGTACGTCTGGAACCCAGGTGTAGGACACAGCTCGTGAAAGACACTGTCGAACTATACTATACACTATACTATATATACCTACAGTCTTTAATCAGTTATACACATATGAAGGCCTTGCCCCAAAATATTGTTGGTATTTGATTTGACCTAACAGAAAGCAAGACAGAGAAAGCGTTCCACCTCAACATAATCAAAACTACACAGAAGCTGTTCCCAGACAGCAACATGTGGTGCCCATAAACCCCACATCCTATTCGCAGTAATTATATTGCAAGAGCCACATGAATTATCATTGACGCAACATGTAATGACAACATCTTCAAAATGTCTTCCGCACGAAGGAGGAGCTACCGACTCAGATGACTTGTGTTTCCTTTACAGTATTATTGTTTCATGAATGCTATAGACATGGGATTACACCTATGATGTCTCTGTTCACACTCAACCTCCACAATCCCACTCCCAACAGAATACATACCTGGATATGCACTTCAGCAGGATATATACAACAGAAAAATGCAGTCACACAAAATGCCAAAAGTATTAACTTTCTGCTCTGCAACTCAAGATGATTACAGCATCATTATCAGGGAACTAAGCAAGTGTCTTTCATTTTGAGTGTAGTTTACACACCGTTAGCACTGTCGGAAATGCTGGAATGCTGTGAATACGTTACTTGCTATTGACTTCCCAACTTGCTCTCCTCCCAGCCTTGCAGAAGGGAAACCAGCCAGTGATGAACGATGGCAGCACAGTCAATGAAAAATCAACTGGAAAGCACAAAGCTCTTAATGCCCAGCCATATTGGCTGCTGACGGGACCAAATAACATCAGCATAGCACTTACAGAGACCAATCATACATTTCCACCAGCAACGACACAGGATCTGGACCGCAATAAATTCTTTCCCCTGATTAAACAGTAAATTCTGCATGCCTATCAGGGTCCCATTAAGTGGGGGGGCCGCTTTCAAAAACATCATTAATCAAGCGCGAGATATGGCGCGAAATATCAGTCATCGATTGTAACTGCTTATGACAGTTTACACAGCTTTATATCTGCAGGCAGTGCTCGCTGATCTATCAATTACCGGCAGCCCTTACCGCATGCTAATTGTGCATTTTCCCCTCTAATGCATTTGCACTGTTATCTTATAGGCTAATGAAACCAAACAAATCAATAAATATAAATTATACATGCAAAGATGTACTGCTGTGAACATAAAGCCTCTAATTAATTGCAGTTGATTAATTTATATACTTTAATTATCTCTCCTGCCTGCAGATGGCATAAATATCTGGACAATCTGCTTATTGCTATGTCAGTCATAAAACGGCAGACGCAGTGAAACTGTTAGGCGAGGCTAGCTTTGTCACTGAAAAACACACAGTTGCTGACATAAAAAAGCCCTGCCTCTGAATAATTTAAAAAGAGCAAATTGCCAGACAATGCACAGCTCGAGACTTATCATTTCTTTGCTGGTTTGTTATGGTAAGTAGTATGTCCATTTTGTATGAGCACAGGAAAACTTACCACTATATTTTCAGTTACCGTTCTTTATGTCCAACCCCCAAATGGTTTGCAATTTAAGCAATTTCTCTGTACAAATTTCAGCAAAGCCTTTTTGGGCAAAGCGAAACCCTGTTGGTACTGATATTTACGGTGCACTGCTCTACAGAACTTCAAGCAATTAAGTTTTAATTAAGTCACATTATTGAAAACAGCTCTGACGTGCTTGTGTGTAAGCTTTGGAAGCATTCTTCATTTAAACCAATTGCTACACAGCCACAACAACCTTGTGAGAAAATCAGGCTGTCCATGCCTTTTAGACCAGTTTAATGAACACCATAGGACAGTATTACTTGCAGCTAGTGAAGAAACACGATTCATGGCCATGGTGCAGTTTCAATACAACATATGCAGTGCAACCAGGGTGAAAAGCAGCGATATGATCCTGCTATGTACTGCAACAAGCAGAAAGTTAAGAATGAAGTGGAGTTGGACCAATAACTTGCCTTCCAAGGGTGCACAAGGGGAAAGATAGTGAGGCTTCTGGGGGTTTACATCTTGATGCTGCTAATGAGGGTGTTTTTAGTATAATTACCCCAACAGGGTGCTTGGCAGCATAATTACCAGAAAGACATTACAGAGGAACATTAGTGTGTCCAGGTACAGTAAATATGTCACGATAGAAGGTGACAAGGTCTGCTTTTTATCTTAAGGAGGATTTTTCCAAAAAAGCTGTTATTTTCACACATGTGCCAAACAAAAATCCGAGTTTCATTATACTTACAACAATAACAGGTTCCCTGTAAATGTATCAAATGTAAAGATTACAAAATGTAAAAGTGCAGAATGCGTGTGAACATTTCAATTCTCAGTGTGGTCTCTCCTGTTGCTGAATGTGTGGGGCCCTTTTTTCTACAAAATGCCAGAGTCAAGTGGGAGTCCAAACAGTCAAGTTTATATGGCTGAGACCCAAACTCCAGCAAATCAGCTGCCCACAGTTGAATGTTCTTTATGAAGTAAGTGAATACCTGGCAGGGATGTCTAGCACTTTTGTGTAGGCGACTCCAGACATATAGTTTAGATCACATAAATGCCACAATGCCTGTAAAAACACCTGGACTTTTTGGCCCCGACTTCAAACATTGCCTTTGCACTCTTTTTACCTTCGCAGATCTTTTATGTGGTCAGGTTGCAGAAAAAAATAATATCATCCCATTAAAGCTAAATGTGTGACATCTGAAATGAGAAGAAGGTTGTTACATGAACACTTCTTGCAGATGTGGGTCAGTCCTTTCTTATGGTCCAGTCAAGTCTGTACTGTATTATTATCATTGTTATACGGAGTGATCGAGGTACTAAACTGCAGCTGGTGTGGATTGTCTGACTTAATATAAATAGTCATGTCATAATAAATAATTCCCACTGACATTTATCAAGGCCCTCTATTATGACAGTTTGAGCTACAAATGTTTAAATATCAGTAGTATAGTGTCCTGAAATCCCACAAAAACAATATCTGTCAAATTTCCTTCCTCTACTTTTTAAATCCTTTGACTTTATTTCAGTTGCATGCTCCTTTCTGACAATACAACCAGAACTTTAGCAGAAATAACCACAACTATATAAACAGAATTCGGGGATGAAAGCGCAATTTCTCAGACATTGTGCCTTTACTTTATCTCCCCTCCCCTCTGAGCAGAGACTTTTAATCATCCCGATATGATTTAGTCACTTTTAAACAATAATGATCATGGAAGCAGCGTCATTTGGGACGAGGTGATCAATCAGGGGCTCATTCAGCTTTAATTCATGTAGATGCACACCTAATACTCATTACAAAGATGCAATTTCCACCCAGTCAACATAGATTAATGGGGGACCATCTCTCCTAGTGTTTCTTTGTGCAGTGCCATGCCTCCAGCAGGATAGATGACTTTCATACAGACAGAACTGGTCCACGCGCTCATTCATTTAACAGACACATTTATGACAATTCGGTTGGTTGACAGAATATTCAGGAAACAGCAATCAAAATGACACAGAGCAGAGTTCTGCTTTGGTATTTTTTATTGGTTTTGCTTAAAACGAGAACAGGATTTGAGTCACAAATGTCTTCCATCGAAAAGGTCTTTACACATTCAGCAAAACATCAGGAATACCACCAAAGAAATATATTCTGTAAATACTTTGGAAGTTGTTGTGATCATTGTGATCAGGTATTCATTTTGAAGCAAAAATAAATGCAGGGAGTTTTATAAAACGACATGTTGTAAAACATTTAACAAAGTTGCATCAATTCCTTTACAAACCACTTTTCATTCAGATTCAGGTAGTAGGTTCCTTAAACTTATTATTCAAAAATATGTTGTATGGTTAACATAGTCATGAAAATTGTTTTTTTTTATCTTTAATTTATTGTTTTTACTTAAATTACAAAAAAATCCTTCATATATTTACATGAATATCAATGTAGTTGCTTCCATCAGTGTTGAATAAACCACATATCTCAGAAAAGTTACAGGAAATCTGGTCACATTGTTCTTAATGTATTTTGATAGATAATATCTATGAATGTTACTGTATATCTACATCTTCCTATCACATATGTTTCTGTATAAAATCTCAGTAATTCAGCATAAACTTATACGGGTAACTGAATGAGCCTCTTGGGTCCTAATAAGCAGACATGTACTGGTATTTCCTCAAATGCAAACTAAAGCCTATATTCCCCTGGTTTATTATACACACTTTCAGTATTAATATTAATGTGACTTCCGTTTGTGAAAAAAAAAATACTATGAAGTTTGAGAACTCTGTCAGCACAGAAAATCTTTGAGTTTTGCAACTGAATAGACACTTGTAGACTGAAATTGCCATTTTCCTGGTGCATCTCTAATTTCCCTCGTATCAGCAGGCGCTGGTGGCAATGCTGAGGGCAGATTACAGCATGGGGAGAGCCTGTCCTGAAGAGCTCCAGGTGGCTGGAGTTAACTGTGCTGCCCTGGGCTATGTCACTGTGAGCTGGACCAGCATCCCTGCCCATGGCCCTCCCCTTCTCTATATCCTCCATCTCCCTCGGCATGCCCATCCATCCATCCTGCACTAATTGGGTTTGGTACTGGAATCCCCCTCTCACAGCATACGCTCACGTCCAACCGCTAGCCGTAAAGACAAGCATGTTTAGCGCAACAATTATGATAATTGCTGCAGAGCACTCAGCTAAGGGAATAAGCAAATCTGATTAAGGGCCCTTCTGCATGATCAAATATTAATCTGATGTGTCTTCACTCTGACCTGGCTTGGAACATAAGAAGCTCTTATGGTCTTATGCATTAACAGATTTGCGCAGGCTGAACTCATAGCAACTAATAATATTGGACATGCAAGTCAGAGCGCTGAGAAAACCTTGTGGGAGTAGAATCCACTTACATGTACAATAAAACTAAATAACAATATCATGGACTATAATCAGACTAAGCGTTATAAGAACTCGATTACTTCAAAAGGCTGCTGACAGTAAGCACCTATTATTTGAAATTCTCAGAACCACCTGTTGGACTGAAGTCAACAAGCTACGTTATATAAGTAATAAGCTTTATATTCACATTATGTTTAATGCCACAAAAACAAAACACACATGAAAGTTCCACCTGTTAACCTTCATGCTTTAAAAATGTTTTACATTATGTAAGTAAAATCTTAATAATAATTTATATATTTTTTTATATTATCCAGATAAATTAAAATAATGTAAATGTCAAATTTTAGAAAGTATTTTTCCCATACATATTTATATTTTTAATTTAATTAAGCTTTTCTAAGGAATTCTAATTATTAAATACAGTGTTGTGATGGGGAAATGAAAATGAAGTCGCTGCTCTTTTAAAAACATTAAGGTTTGAAAGAAACAAGAGGAAATTTTTCAGGCTGGAGAAATTACTGTCACTAAATATAAATAGAAGGTGTTCACACAAGACTTTCTGAAAGAAACAAAACTAAATATTATTTAAAAATGTTTTTATTTTTGAAAATGGTCAAAATCCTCATCAGCAAACACATCGGTTATTCAGCACCATCCCCGAAGTCCACTGGCCTCATCCGATTTGACCTTCCAGCCTACAGTCAAGTCTAGAGAGCAAGCAATAAACAAGATGGCGATGAACCAGACAGCAACTGGCAGTTTAAAGAAGATTAGAATGATATTAAATCAACACAAATACCCAGTATTTAACAACACAAAACAGCTTGTAAGAATCATTGGATTATGAATCTGGATTACATCTCTAGGCCCTCATTGCTGAGACACTCTGTCTATGGGGAAGAGGGAGGGGGACTCCAGATGAACTAATCTACTTACAAAGCATATTGAACTTACTATGATTTATACATAAGATAAGGCTTATTCTAAGGTCAATTCTTACAGTAATTCAAAACATACTGTTTATTCTGTTGGACATTAATGCAACAGATGTCCCTGCTACCCGCTGCTCCTCCTCAAATAAATACATGTCTGCATGAAAGTAAAACAGTGGAACTACAAGATGCACCGTATGTGATCGGGGGAGGAATGTCTAGCTGAATAATACGAACCACAGGACCACCAAATAACATCAGCACTCTATATATAGAAAGTAAATATCAGGAGACAAGACGAGCCATGGTAAACTTTTAGAGCACAAAGTGAAGGTTGTAAAATCTAAATGTTAAGTTTAATAGCATAAACCCTCCAGTGAAAATTTGAAATTAAAAATTAAATAACACACAAACTGTATGACGATAAATTGTAAAAGCTGCCATAGTCATCAATCAAATGTTCTGCATGCAATCGTACAAGCTGTGAAATCTAGGAATTCAACGCGCTTTGCAGTGCTTTTTTCAAGTATGTTAATATTTTTTCAAAAAGAAAGAAAACAAAACAGCAATTAATTTTTAGCTTCTTCTTATTACTGGATTTCTAAAGCGATACACACTAATCCACTGACGCCGTGCATTTAATTTAGAGCATAGTTCTGTGAAACAAGTCTAAGACTGTTTGTGAGAATGATCCTTCTTGACTAATATGAGATTAACCCAGATGCTTTGCACAGGAATAAAAACATGCTCACTGCTAGCTTTATGGTAAATGCATATAAATACAATATATTACTAAAATAGCGAGGCTATGCATAACCAAAAGAAAACAAAGTATATATTTTTAAAAATCGCAAACACGTTGAAAACCACTGTAAGAGTATTCTAAAACCAACATCATATGAATGTCTGGCTGTGGAGGACAGTGATCTAAGGAAAGTCACGCATACACAAGGAGCTCTAACACACAAATCTGGTAGAACACTATTTACTGATGAGTCAGTGTGCTGGAAGAGTTGTAACAATCCCGGGACACAGAAAAGCTTTAAAGTTAGCAAAGACGCTTAAAAATATATTGAAATTATAAAGAAAAAATACACACAGCCTCTTTTTTTAAACAAAAAACACCGCATCATTCTGAGGTAGCACCTTGATGCTAAAGGGAAGGAAGCTGAAATGAAAAATAAATAATCACAACCATGTTTTTCTTCTAGCTCTTACACGCGGAAGGTATATTTACTGAAGCTGATGAATTGTGCTCTTCCTGTTCTGTGCTGCAGCTGTTGGAAATACTGACAGACATAACTTAATGTACTCATATTAAAACACTGACCAAGAAGCTGACCAAACAATTTCCAAAACACACTGAGAAGGTTACTATCAAGAGCTGCATTAACTGATTAAGTTATTACTGTTTTTATATATTGTTATAACATTTCAATTATAGCGATTGTTGAAAAAGGACTTTAGTTACTTTCAGTTAAAAATACAGTAGAAAACAGTTCAGTCGTTGGGCCACATCATCTGTGGTCATTAGATTTTAGCCTGTTATTTGCCTACAAGTAACCATAGTAACAAAACTGATGCTTTACAGTACGTTAATGGTTAAGCTCACTTACAATTTACATAGCTTAGCCAGTGATCGCATTAACTAAAACAAGTGAAAACGCATGACAATATTCTGCTGTTCTTCACTGTTCATTTGCAACGGTTTGTGTGTGATAAGTGTAGTTTGAAATAGAAAACAGTTGTTCTAGGGAGAGCTCTTTCACTTCACATCCGTCTTTGCCCCAAATGTTTAAAGAAAATTTTTATAATGTTTTCTCTTTTTTTGGCAGATGGGATATTTTTAAACTTATCAAATGATTCACGTTTGGTTGGAGAAAAAAAGAGAAAGAAATAAAATTATTATCCTCCTCCCCGAGTCCTACTCCTGTCAGCCTGCAGTCATTTCACAGCCCAATCTAAACACTGAAGTGGGAGACAAGATTGAGTATTTTCATAGCATGCTGCATTGCACCCTGACGCTGTAGACTGACTGCTGTTGGAGTGACCACAGCTCATCTCTCTGCATAGGGAATGGTCAGTAATCCTTCCTGGACGCTCTAGGAAAAGTAGCAGCTCTGAGGCAGACTACACTTTCTGTACCACTTCTAAACAGAAGACTGCTTCTGCGCTGTATAAGTATGCGTCTTGCTCTGTCCTCATACACAATTGGATTATAGCAGTATTCCTCTAATTCTGAACAGGTCTCAAAGATTTAATATTCCTCTGAAATTTGATATATGCCCTAATTTAGAACCTCATGACATGCAACTTGTGACATTCCTGTTGAAAAACTCATTAACCCCTTGAAACTATATTAATGCTTTTGGATGAGGATTTGGTTGATTTTGTGAGGTTTGACTTTTTCGGCTCATAATTTCAATCTAATATATTTTTTTAAACAATCTGTGGGCCCATATACTAAAATATATGAAAAATATATTCAAAAGCGTGTAACTATAACTAAACCGAAAACTTCAGTTTGCACATTCTGAAGTAAAAATTAACCTAACAAACTACTAGACTAGACGTCTTCATATTGCTTCATAATTATTGTTTTTATGTACTCAATGTTGTATCAATACAGATAGTCCGAAACTGTGGAAACATCAGAAGAACACGGTGACATAAATAAACCATGTTTCCACTGTGAAATAGATCGTTGATGATGATGTCAAAAGTATTTCAGACATTTTTTGTCTTATTATCAATATGTACAACTAATTTGATGAGTACATTTTTTTTGTTTGTTAATAATTTTAGTACAGTTCATTTCAAATGCAATAGATATTTTAAATTAATTAGAAAAAAGGACTTTATGAAACACTTTATGATAATTTTGGCTTATTGTGAAATGTATTTTTAGTTCATCACATGCTGTCTATAATATTATTCCTATTATTATTCACAATGGCATGAATAGTAATTCATGTAACTAACTATACGGAATAAATAATAAAAATCACAGCCTTAAACTGAAATCATATCTGATTTGCATGAATTGTTTATATAAATTATATTATTCTCAGTATAACTTTTATTATTATCTAATTCTGTAAACAGTGGAGGTGTGCTGCTACAAGTGGCTGAGCTTTATTTCCACTTTGGTGCACATGGAGCCCAGGCAGGTGCACAGAGCCCACCGTGGGGTATCAGGTATCCCCTTGGCCTAGGCCTCTCCCATTTGTCATGGTGAATGAGTGGTTTGCCTGACTGCACTTTCTCATTCCATTTCCTCCCAGGCTGCACTGAGGCCCTACCACCCACTGTACGCTGTCATTTCTTTAACCCCTTTTCCATTCACATGAAGTGCGGGCAATAATGCTCTCTCACATTCCTCCTTTCAATAGCTTACACTTTACAGTCCCCCACCTCTGCCCCCCAAACTCACTGCACACACACGCATGCACACACACGCACACACACACTCGCGTATACACACCTCTCTTCTCCTGGTCAGTCTACACCTCTCCTAATGGTGTGAAAAGCAAATGTTGTCCGTGTGACAAGTCACAGGTGTTCTACAAAAAATAGTGGTTGAATAATAATCATAGAAATAACTAAAACAAGCACAGGTTTAAAAAAAATGGAAGAATAAATTAAATACTTTAAATATACTCAGCTATGATATTGACATAACGAATTCTTCAATGAAAAAAAAACAAAAAAACCCCAACAACATCACGGGCCTGGCAGATGCTCAGAAGGTTAATTATTAACCTATTTAGAAGAAATCTCTCACCACCCTCTCAGTCCACGTATAAAGGCAAATGTTAGTGCTGCTCTTACTTACGTCCATAATGCCTTCCACCATCCATTCTAGCTGTGATATTTGGCTCACCAGTAAAAGCCACAACACTGCGCCCATCGGCACCCACTCTGCAACTGTAAGAAGAAACTGGAATGGAAAACATTGTCTGCTCCTACTCAACAAGGGGAAAAAAGCGCTCAAGCACAAGTAAGGGTAATTGCAAAACACCCTGAGCTCATCCTATAAAGAAACTTTGTTTCTTTCCTTTTTTTTCCTCCAAAAAGAAAACCAGGAAATCTCCACTTATTTCAACAAACATTTGCCTAAACTCAGGAACTAGGCTGGACTCCCCCCATACACCACCCCCTTGCCTTTTTAAAAGTGTGGTGCGGGTCTGTGGAAGATCGGGAGAGCGTCAGTGTGTGTAGATGCAGTGCGAAGAGATTGCAGCACCATCTGCTGGTAAAAAAAAGAGCCAAGAAAATAAGAGAAGGAATAAGGATAAAGTTATGGCAGGAGCCGACAGAAAGATGAGTCCTCTGTGAGGGATATTTTCCCCCAATTTAAATTTAGAGTCCATATGTATTACTGCTAGTGGTTTGTACTTTGAATGAAAAAAAAATATGACGGGAAAACGCAAGACCCTAATAGAGGGAAGAAACGCCATGACTGAGAGACATAATTCAACTTCCCATCACTAACTAGAAGAGGTAAAAGTTCATGGAGGCCTCTTCCTCACATCACATCCATAGCTCTGACTACGAGACATATAAACAACCTATTTCATTCTTGCCCTCATTTCCTTCAGTGGATCCTTTGGACAACTAATAATGAGTTAATCAGCCTGATTGCACATTCATCACTGTGATATGTTTCTCTCTCTCTTTTTTTCACCTGACAAGGGCAAGCATGTTTTACTTGGGAAATGAAATATTTAGTGACCTGCTCCTTTTGCCCTTACACTGGAGACAGAGGCCTTACAGCTGAGTAAACAGCTGGGCTGCACAGTGGACAGGTAACATCTAGCGCCCACTCTGCTCAGCACTGACTAATAAAAGCCACGTTACCCTGGACACTGGACTCAGAGCACTATTCTTCCCTCAAATAAAACTGACAAACAACAAGTGCAATTTAGCCTTTTTTTTTTTTACTTTATTATTAAAATATGCATTTATGTGTTATCCATGTTAAATGTTAAAAAACAAAAGCAAAACAAAAAAACTGGCAGAAAATGGACAAGAGTGACAACTTTCACTGCTAAAGGGCCTCACCAATGGAATATATGCGGTACTGCACAATATATATTTCTATCCATCCATTAGACGAATCAAAGTTAAAATGTATAAAAGTGGTCTTGCCTGCCTTAAAAGTGGCCTTCCGCACTGAAACATTCTATTGTAGTCCTCCTCGGTAAACCAACTCACACAACACAGCCAAAGAACAAGGAAAATTATAGCCTTTCCTCTGAGTCTATTCTGCCAACTTCAGAGATTGATATGTAAACCAACGAGACAGATGGACTGGAGAGATGTTAGGAAAATGAAGAGGATGAATATTATTGAGAAGAAAAAGGAAAATTATATAAATGTATTAATCAAATGCATTTTTCTCCTGGTGCAGTGTCCAGCAAGTCACAAAATGAAATCAGTGCTGAGATTTGGGTTGACCTGTTGTTCAAGCAACGTTTGTGTAAGTGTCACACTGAGAGAGAGAATTTATGAGACAATAAATAGACAAAAGCTGTCAGAGGCATTGACGCAGGAGGTGGCTGGATCTTAATATACAGTGGTTCAACGTAATACTCCCACACAAGCAGGAAAGCAAAACAGAGTATTTTAGGTAACAAAGCTTCAGTCTTGCAATCCAATATTTATCACAAACTGTACAGGTAAGACCTTACAGAGTCATTAAACATGGAAGCACAAATCTTAGAACCGCTGTTTACCGCATATGGAATGAGACTGCAAATTTCTTCAACCATATGTTCTCAGTTTCTGTTTTAGCATACATAACCTAACCCAGTCATTTATGAACAAATTCATTTTCAGCAAACACCTGAGCACAAACGACATCATTTATAACAAGGTGTTAAACATGGTGAGCTTAATATTTAATATTAATAATCAGGGCACCTGATTATAAGTACTCTTCCTGTGTGTGTTTCATTGTTGTTGTTGTTGCTGTTGTTATGGTTTTTACAAATTAACCTAGCAATAAAATAAAATCAAAATCTCTGAAAATACAATTCTTTATGATTGCTATCTTAAGCATCTGTGTACCATTAGAAACTGAGGACTGATGAGGATAGATTGGTTGTGCCTGATCAAGGCCTATTGAATTTCTACCTCTCAGCCATTCTCAAATCACTAGTCAGCACTAATGCACCCATATTGTGTCTATAAGTGTGAATTGATTTATATTGCTGCAAAGCATCCCTAAGACATTGAAAGAGCACCATTGGAACCCAATACCTATTATATATGTTTGTTTCTGAGGAAACGGCCACTCAGTACATTGGATCAATGTGGATATCAAAGGTCAAGGCAATACATTCCTGCTGAAAAGTTAGTGTGCCATCAAGCAGCCCATTTGCCAACCACCAACAGCCTAAAGACTGGAAATGAGGTGCAATAAAGATGAAGGAAGGTATTTACAAAGTTGATGTTTTATATCCGGTTGTTCAGTGATGACGCGACGAATCCTACTTCCGGGTCTAAAGTAGTCTGCGTTTAATATGGCTTTTGTGTTGTTAACATGTTTAATGTTATGTATTTTCTTCTATTTGATCTCAAAAAGCTCCTAAAACAGTCAGCGACCACTGTTGACCTCCCTCGGCTTTTATTACCGCTAATCATTTATTTAAGCTCAGTTTTTAAAACCTTACGATGTAACTACAGCCCAGCCCATGCAGCAGTATATGAATGACTAACCTCGTATTGTGGATGGATTATCTCAGTTGTTCTCCTGGCTGAAGTTTGGTCCTTTTACAGCATCCTGCCATGCGATTACATTTGTTTCTGACCACCGAGAACACTCACATTAACTTTTATCGAGTGGAAAAAAAGTTAGCTTGTTTATATTATGCTAACATAGCTGTGTCGCTAGCGGTCACGTAGCACATCATTATATACCAGCTAGCCCAACTTCAGTAACCCTACAAACGTCACTGCTGTTTAGTTTTCTGTCTTCATTTATGCTGGAAGTGATAGCAGAGCTGTACGTTTTAATTTGTTTCCAAAACCCCGCAGTCAGGACATGCTATATTGTATTTAGATAGAAGCTAGCGAGCTAACTCCCTGCTAACTTCTAACTCCGTTAAATGTCATAAATTCCGTTTTCATGGATGCCTGGATGTTAAACTCAATTGTTACACCTGGTAGAGCAGAACGCTGATCATTTTATTAAAGATGAAAGACTTTAGACAGTTTTTCAACTCTCAGTAATCCCATAGTGATCGTTTGATATATGGACCTGCAGCGGAGTTTAGACCCAGACACGGCTAGTGACGTCAGACTGAACAACCGGATAGTTTCTGTATTTTCTTTTCATTTACAGTCATGTGAATTCATTCCTTCTAACCTGACCCCATCTTTATAAGGAGAATTTGTACATGAAATTGGTAACTGGATCAACCATTTAGTTATTGTGATACCTAAAACATGCCCATCGCTACAAATAATTATAATTGGTCATTACAAAATGCTGATTGATCCAAAACCAACTTTACTACTAACTAGAAGATCAGTTACTGGCAGGTATCTTTAAGCCTGTCAAGATGGATTCCCTGTTGAGAGACTTGGTTCCATACTCCCGAAACATTCAACCACACAAACCACTGGTGCTGGTATGTACAAATAATACTGTAAGAAATGGAAGTATTGCAGACCATATCTGAGACTTCCTTCAATAGGTCTTTGATATTAAGACTATAATCATGGGCAGTCTCAGTAGTCTTACCCACAGAGCTCTAAACTGACCCTTCTTGTGCGATCAGGGACTATTGATGTTGATATGCAAATTAAAGATCATATTAATTACTTAGGCCTGAATGCCTCAGTTGAAACTAACACCTGGCAAGCGTGCAGAGAGGATATCCTTGTGCAAGCATGGCTATAAGCATCCCTTATAGATTGTTGCTTTTTTCCCTTTTACTGCTTACGTCTCTGAGGACCTTTTGAATCCATATTAATTTCCTCTCTGGCAGTTATGCGGGCAGGGTATGAACTGTGCTATTTCACTTTTAATCTGTCAGTAATTTAGTAATGTGTAAACTAATTATGCAGCAATATTAATGTAATTGGTTCTGGGAGCTGTTCAAAAAAAATCAATGTGTTTGCAGAGAATGCAGTAAATTGCATTGGGTTATTATAATCATGTGTCAAGAGCTGATTATGTTATGAAACTAAAAGGTAGATGTCAGCCACAGGTCAATACAACCTAGCTCCATAAAATCTATGCCGGCTCATTCATTGATGTGAAAGGATTCAGCGAGAACAACCTCCGCTTCCTCCCCTACTCTGACTTGAATGACTCATCTTCACATACAAATAGAATACATTAAAATAGTTTCTTTACATCAGACAAAACATTCAGGCTGATTTGCAGAATATTCCTACTGTGTAAATGTCTACAAGCAGATGATCATTGTGTGATATTTAAAAGTAACATGACAAATTAAAGTCTGTTTACATACATATGGAAGTATTTACAGTGCTTCACTTGTTCCACATTTTCATGTTTCATGTTAAATTAATATTTAATCCATTAATACTCATAATTCTATGCACAATATCACTTATTCTTGCAAATTTATTACAAGTAAAAAAAAAATATATATATATATATATATAACATGCACATAAGTATTTTTCAGATCTATCCAGAGATGTTCAATCAAGTTTAAGTCTGGGCTCAGGCTGGGCCACTCAAGGACATTCACGGAGTTGTCCAAAAGCTCCTTTGTTATCCTGCGCTTGTCCTGTTGTAAGATGAACCTTCGCCTTATTCCAAGGTGTAGAGTGCTCTGGAGCAGCTTATCATGAAGGATGTCTCTGTACATTGCTACATTCATCTCTACCTCAATCTTGACTAGTCTCCTAGTTCCTCCTTCCAAAAATCATCCTCACATCATGACGTGGCCACTACCATGAGTCACTGTAGGAATGGTATTGGATGGGTGATGATTGGGGCCTGGTTTCCTCCAGAAATGATGCCTGGCATTCAGGTCAAAGAGTTCAACTTTTGTTTCATCAGACCAGCTCTAGGAAGATGGTTCCAGCAGTCTTCCATTTATGGATGATGGAGTCCACTGTGCTCACTGCCTTCACTGTTGAAGAAATTTTTCCGTACACTTCCTCAGACCCTCAATGCAAGTCTCAGAGGTTTACAGACAATTCCTTGGACTTCATGGCTTGGTTTGTGCTTTGATATGCACTGTCACCTATGGGACCTTATATACAAAGGTGTGTCTTTAGAAATCATGCTCATTCAACTGAATTTGCCACAGGTGTACTCCAAGCAAGTTGTGGAAACATCTGACAGATGACCAGTGGAAACAGGATGCAACTGAACTCAGTTCTGAGTGTCAGTGTGAATACTTGTGTAGGCATCATATTTTTTTTATTTTTATTTTTTATTTAAAATACATTTGCAAAAATTTCAAACAATAGTTTTTCATGTTATGGGGTACTGTGTGTACAATTTTGAGGCAAAAATTAATTTAATCCATTTTGGAATTGAGGCTGTAAAGCGAAGCACTGTGAATACCTTCCGGGCGCACTATATATCTTTGTACTGCCAAATCATACAGTCGTGACTTATAAGTTGTCCATGATAGAAGAAAGGGTAGGTAACTGGAAAACCAACAGAACAGAACAGACCCCCTCCCCCAATATGATTAAAAATGGCTAACACTTTTACTACACAATAAACACTTGATTAGAGTTGCAGAGAACACTGTGAGACTCAGTGATATCTTAATGCAGTACTGAGAGTAAGCTAACCCCCTCTGGTAGCAATTAAGGCTGTCACAGGTTATGATTTATAGCCTTTGTTTACAGTGTTTAAAAGGAGAGACAGATTTCAAAACATCATTTTAGGGTATAAATAAATAATTGGGTTTAACCTTAATGCTAATTCAGAGTAAAGACTTTTGCAGTTGTCTGAAAAGGTTCAATAATCGAACAGCAAAAACATTTCTCATCTTTACCATGAAATTATGTCCGTTTTATATACCCACTCATACATCTTCACTTGACAGATTTAAGCCAACTGTGACAATTACTGGATACAAATACAGAAGTGGTTTGGAATTTCCTCTTCTGAAAATGATGGAAATACAACATCTCGAGTGTACGCATTTTTAACTGCACGCAATACATAATCGTAGGAAAGCATAATTTCCAAACTATCAAAGATTTCAAATAGGGAGACAGAAGGAGAATTTAAGTTACTATAAAAACAGAATCTGTGGAAATCTACTTTGCTTCAGATTCATTTTTATATGCCAGATGTTACTTTGAGAAAAGTCTGCAGGCAACATTTTTTCTTGGCTTTTCCCTGTATGAAAACAAACCAACTGTTTGTAAAATGTCTGCCTCCCTGTCTGATACTTCTCAGACATGTTTGGCTGACACTGGAGTCAATGAGTCGATTGAAGCTTGTATTCCACAGTGAAGGCATTTAGATGAGACTCAGACTCATACTATACTGTGAACAAGGAGTACATCCATCTCTAGTAATGGACTTGTGCTGTTCTACAGCTGTAAAGGGGACTTCAAGATAACCCCATTTGTCCCATTTGTGAGCCACTGGGATTAAAAAAACTGTTTGATTATTTTAAAATTCTACAATCAATGGAATCTGTTATTGCTTTTCTAGGTATACACGACATCAACACCTAAAACTTTTCTTCATCAGGACACAGACAAATATAGCAAACACAGTTTGTCTTTTGTAACATTCATAAAAGCTTTGATTAACAGATAATGCACCTTTTCTTTCTTGGGAAAAAGCACCACCTGTTTTTTCTGATCCAAGCAGCATTAGAGACTTTTTTACAGGATCCCCAGTGCTTCTTACATGTCCGGAGTGGCTTGGCTGTGGGTTAGCCAGGACTACTGAAACATCCTTTCACTCCCAAATCACACTAAACCTCTCCCCCTGTTTAACAAATTGCTTGAAGCACAGAATCTCTTGTCTTGGGAAGGCTTGATCAAGCTTTGAAGTCTGCAGGTCAGTGTAAGGCCAGCATTTGAAGTCACTGACGAGGTTGGACTGAGCTTATTTTCTCTGGAGAAGGCACAAAATACAACGTGAGCAAAGACATGCACGCTTCTATTTCCAGTAGGTTATTCCCTTAAATTGTTAAACCATATTCACCAAAATCTTTCATGTTTAATCAAAGTAAATGATCTGACACAAGCAAAGGTCAAAGATAAAGAGGATGTTAAATCCATGCCATCAGCGTGAGTGACAATAAAGGCCATTAAGAAACAGTTATCTGGTACACAGTTGAACATACTGGGTAAGTATATGAATAGTTATTCATATTTAATTTTTTTTCCTTTTTTCCTTCCTTCCTCGTGATTTTTCTTTGGCAACATTATTAGTCTCAAATGCTAAAAACATGCAAGAAAGTGAAGAGAAGAATGACATAGCTCTAAATCTTATCCAGACAAGTCATCTAAAACATCTTTTATTTACATCTTAAGTAGGGATCGGTACCGGTATCCGGTGCCAATATGGCTAGGTGAACTAGCAAACACCGTCGTAGTTACATGCGGCTGTCTTCTTGTTTGATGGCAGATACTCCCTTCACCCTGGCCAAAAAGGCTAAAATGACCAAAGAAGAAGTGGAAAACAGCTGAACATGAGAGGTTTTTGGACCAATTTTGTGTTCTTCATTCTTTAAGCACCGGTTCGAGCACCGTTTAAGTACCGGCACCGTTTCAAAAGTATCGGTTTAGTACTGGTATCAGATAAAACCTAAACGATACCCATCCCTAATCTTAAGCACATCTGCCCTATGCTATGTGGCTGATATTTTTTCAGGTTAGTTATTTAAAAATCCAGAGACTCAAATACTTTAGTGATAATAAGATACTTTGATGACTCCCAAGCACTCTGCTGGTTCTCTCCGTACTACCTTTTTCTGGTTTTGTTTGAGACTTTTGTAGGTCTTAAGAGGAGAGCCCACCTGTTGTTACTTGGCTATTTTTTTTTAAGGCTTGTCGCTAACATTCTCTCTCTCTCGCTCCTCCCCAGTTAGTTAGGGTTTTGTTCACTTTCTTTCAGATACTTCCATCCAGCCATTCATTCATCCATCCATCCATCATCTAACATTCAACCAAGTTACAGTGGGCCGGGAGCCTATCCTCACTGAGTTGAATTTAATTAAATACAGTACGTTTTGGTTATTTAAACCCCATCATCTGTGTGGTCTCCCTGTTTAGCATGATAGCACATGCATATAAATATTACATAACTACACAATTACAGATGAATTACAGATGTAGCCAAAGTGCTGATAAATGTGGTGTAGCCACCAAAATAACTGTCACAAGTCAAAGGTTGTCGAAGCCACTTATGGTCTCTCAGTGGTTGCTGGGCACGGAGTGCCTGGGTGAATGATTCTCTTATGGCAGCGAGCAGGGAATGATTCGTGAGAGCTAAGGTCACAGGCACATGATGAGGCTAATTAGTCTTGCTTTGCACTCTACTCGCTAATTATTTGCTTCCGTAATTATGCTCTTAATACCACCCCACCCTTCTGAACTGATGTTGCCCATCCTGGTATCCTGCCTGTAGCTACAAAAACACTCCATAAATTTGTAGTTAAGGTGGTGAAAAAAATGGAATCACATAGTTTGATCTGTGACAGCTGTTTCAGAGCTGTTGAAGTGTTGCTTCGCACCACCCTGACCCTGCACCATCCTGCTTTCACTGGCTATGAGTTTTTAAGAACTTAAAATCTTCTTCGCAACACATCCCTTACTGCAGGAAATCACACAGAAAAGTGGAAGGAGGTGGAGACAGGAGGGAGTGGAATCATTAAGTGACTCGTTAATTCTACATAATCAGTCTTTCAGACACTTTTCTGACACTTCCTCTGAGTATGTTTCATACTGTTAACAAGCCAGCTTGCTAGAGCTTGGCAGAAACTGCAGCACTGGCAATGTTTAGCAGCAGCCTCAGATTTTGTGATGGTTGGGTACCCAACATGAGGGGAGTGAGACAGAGATAGACCCAGAAGGGGGAAAAATGCTGTAGTAGCAGGAGAAGGCAGGCTGAAGACCCCTGGGCTCAAATAGAGCTAGATTTACCCTCATGTGCTAGTCTGTAGGAGCCACGGTCATTGATTGAGGCTGGAGAGCCATGGAAGCCGCCATTTAGGCTGGAGCAATACAACTGTGATGGTATTGATTGATGAGGCTGGCCCTGTTAATATTATTTATGGTGGGGGGTACATAGCTCTCTGGAAGAGTAAGCCTCTCTATAATAAGTAGTAATTGATGGCATGGGAGGCCAAGGCTCGCTCACCCGGCCTTCCCCCTACTCACTGACCCCAGTCCCGTGAAAGTCAGATGGATTGCTTCTAACACAGTTATGATTGATATTATCAGATTACATAACGCACTACAGAAGCCTTGTGGGCCTACTCAAGTGGGCACATTGATTTTTGATTAGGATGCCACTCAACACATCTTGGAAGAAGCTGGGAAAATATATCGTGCAGATCAGGCAGCTTTTCGAGATTCCTTGAGGGATTTTGCTCATTGTATAGAGGGTATAATCTCCCATGGGTATAACAATTATGCTGTTACTCTGATTACAATGCAGAAAACAGAAAAAGCTGTTTCAAAAAGCAGGAGGCTGGCAATACAGGGAATTATGATAGAAATCATATTTAATTATGTGCTTGTACTTGTTGTTACTGGTGTGAAATTTACAGTTGAGTTAACCTTGTAATGGGAGACTACAAAGTGGACAACAGAAGTTGTAAAAGTCCCTACAATTTCATTTGTAATTTTCATTAGATGTACACTAAAATGAAAGCACAAGGTCTTCTTCCATGTGGCTCGTTTGTCAAAATGGATTTGAAACAGTAAAATCACAAAAATTAAAAAGAAGTTTTTATCTTTCATTAATAAATGATAAATAATGAAAGTCAAGAATCCTTCAAAAATACACTTCTGAATTTAAAACAGAGGTGGCTTTCTAAAAGTACCTGCAGAGTAAATGGCTCCACTGTTGCGTGACCACGTTTGGAGTTATCCCCCTCCCTCTCAAAAAAGTTGCTCAATTATTGCAGACAGATGGACAACATCCAGCAGATCTCAAAAGGTTTCAATGAGTGAGACGCAATTTTCTTTTGCAGCTCGAAGTAAGATAAAATCAAAATTTGTATGAAAAAACATAGTGTTTCCCTTGTGGCCCATCACAGCTTGTACTTGCACATGGTGTTAAGGTGCTGGTTAAGAGAGAAACATATGTGTACCTGAGAAAGTGTGATGAAGACTGTGATTAATGTCTCCTCATGACTTTTTTGACACCTTTGGCATAATGACTCCTTATTTTAGAAATGGATAATTATCACTTAATTGCACTTCAGAATTTTGTCACTGACATTTTTTTCTTACTGACAGGGTCATATTCAGCTTGCATGACAGCTGTGTCGTATGTGGAATCTTTAATTTTCAGTCTGATGGCACCTAAATACAGGCAGCAAAGAAATATCAGTGAGGCAGCTGTGTGACCCCTGGCTGACCAGAAGGACCAGGAACAAGGCAGGAGTTATGTAGCTAGGAAATACATCTTAACGTAGAGGCCATGGTACAACAGTACTGCTTATTCAAAACCACAATATTTCCAGATTCTACCGGGGCTGACGTGAAAGGAAAACAACACAAAGCTAAAGAAAACCTGGGGTGGTATTTTTGTTAAATTCTTGAACTTGGTTATGAACACACTTTTACTTTTACCTTTATGAAATACTATAAATTTCTGTTGGATTTTTAAAACTTAAAATGTAAAAAAACCCAAAAACCCTTACTTTTCTTGAGTTAAAATTCAAAAAAACAATATTAAATATCTTTGTTTTACATTTTTCTTCCTTTGTTTCCCTTCTACCTCTATTTCATCAACAGACAGGCATGATAAGAACCTCTTCCTTTTTCAACTTGGTCAGTAAATTAAAAGATGAATTAGAAACAGACTTGTAAATATGATAATAACAAATTGTTCCCCCCTGTGCTCTTCTGTCTTTTTTATTGCATGTGTGGGCAATCTTCCAGATAGAACTGAATTGATTTGTTTAATGATCTTCAATCCCTCCAACGCTTTTCCCTCATTCTCAAACAGCCTGCCTCTAACCCCTCAGCATCTAACACCCTAACCCCCTGCCTCTTTATCCCACCCTCACTCTCATCAGAACAGAGTAAAGCTGTGAATATGAACATTATGAGCTTTGGGTTCAAAACTTAATGGTTCACAAATCAGCCGCTATGGATTTTATGCTACTCCAATCAATAGTTGGTGGAAGGGGGGTTCATGATTTCTAGCTTTCAAATATACTCCTGCTTCTAATTCATATCAACGAGTTTAAACTGGCACTGGTGATCCGGAATAATTGGATGTAATAGGAAATAAAACCTATTATTCAAGTGGGAGTGCAATGTTGTGAGGTTCTTACTTCTATGCTCTCTGATTCTAATGCACTATCAGATCCAGCAAAGCACTTAACACATATGCAACTTTAAACTTGATGTATTTTTTTTACATTGCGCTTTTACAGCAATTAAACAGATTGCTGTAAAAGCTTTCTACACATAAATAAATTGAGAGAAATTATTAGCCATCTCTGCATTTTTGCACTGCTTTATGGGGAAAATCACTATATTATAGTCACTATATAGTATATTTGACTTGCAAATGAACTCATCAAAGCTTATTTTCAACAAAACACCCCTCGAAACTTTTTTGCAAGCAAAATATAAAGGAACCATCCTGTAACACACACACACACACACACACACCCCTGCATCCACGTTTTCCCCTATAAATTTAAGGAATACTTGTTTATTGTATTTGTCTTAAAGTTACCAATGATTTCTTCATAATGCATTCTTATGCTTTTTATGTCAGGTATTGTAACAAAAATATTTTATCCCTTCAGATACTGTGTCAACAGCTAATATTTCATTTGCTTTTTAGGTATAATGAAGCAGCTAATAAAAAACAAATTAAAAAAACAAAACACAAGTGCGAGAAACAAAAAATCCTGCACAACCGAACATGTACAGTTTAAAATTATAACAATTTTCTGAGATTAAGATGCCCCTGACCAGTATTATTAATACAAGTGTTCCATCTTGTGAAACTCTAACAGTTATGTTAAAGTCTGTGCACAGCAGCTCCTGTCAAAAGTGTGAGTATGACCAAACTGTTCCCAGTTTGACTTCCTCATCTATGCAGGAGACTTCTTGATGATGGCCAAACGGCAAAAAGAAACACAGGGCTGTTCACTACAGGACGGCCTCACATGATTAATGACCTCCAATTAGGGCCTGGATGGCAGATTTCGTGGGTTCCTACTGCCCACGCCGCCCCCGACCAATGATGATCTTTCTGAGGCATGCATCAACAGCTTAACTCTCTTACATCAACAACATCCCAAACTTGAACAAGACAGCGCAGGAAAGGTTTACTAAGGACAAGTTTAATCTCCACTCCTTAGCATCTGTAGAATGATATAATTTTTCTTCAATGGGTAACAAAGCTAAGCCTAGTCACACTAAGGATGTTGCAGAATTGTTAGATCTTTCAGGGGAAGGCTGATTTCTTCCTTTCATTCAATTTGTTCATGTAGGAATAACTATTCTAGTGCTTTAAAAATAGATGTGCACTTAAAAACAAGGTTTCTAAGTAAATACCATTCTGCATAGCCTTTCTAGGTTCGGTGAAAGTCACATAAAACCTAAAATGTAATTTAAAATAAACGTGCAAATATTTAAGTTAGATCCTCAAGAGCTGTGACTGGTCAACTTGAGCTGTTTGTATTTCACCTATCATCAGCTGCCAGTAAAATTATTTCCACTGCAAACCTTCCATCTACATGTAGTACCAGATGGTAAAAACGTCAAGATTTTTCAGTGTATATAAGTAGTTCCAGTTTATAGCTGGAGGAAGTTGCAACAGAGTGTCTAGAATAACATAACAGGCAAAAAATAGATCCTATTACAAATTAATTTATTGAAAAGTTAAGTATTATTAGTTAAGATGAACCAAGATTAAAATTCTTATATGTGCTCTTTATAAATTTAAATGTGCATCTACACATCTGCAATTATTTGTAGTACTGTTATTGTTATGCTACAAGCCCATATAATATGTACCTACCTACAGTATATCATAAGTAGTATTATTACACCACTACTATTATATATTTTTTTTCTGCTGTTAGGTTTTAACACTTGCTTTTATTTGTTAATGTAACTGATGATTATTTATGTGTATTATAATGATCTAATAAATACGTGAATGTCTGAATGTACTATATAAGCCATCTGAAAAATAGCATCTGAATATCTTATTAAGGTTTTAGTCTTGATTTTAGCGTACCAATCAGTTAATAACTATTCTCTTTCACAAGGTACTTCCATTTGGGCCATACTCTGCCTGCTGGAATTTGTTCAAGGCTGGCAGACCCACTTTTGTTCATGGAGATTTGACTTTGACTCAGCCCGCCAAAACCACTCAGTTATTAAGACCTGGAAAAGGCTTCAATGGGTGGGGGGAAAGGAAAAAAAATCTGAAAACAATTAAACACAAACCGCGTTTGTACTTGGAAAGGGGTGGTTGTTGTATCCAATCCCGGAGAATTTATGGGATGCCATGGAAGTGTCATTAAAAAGAGAAAGGATGCGAGAACAGCTGTTTTCTGTGATGGCTCACACTGTTTACCATGATTTTTTTTTTCTACAAGACTGTGTCAGACTTACCACAACCCTCCCCAGCAGCCGGATAAGCTTTCCTCACATGGTGCACATATGAAAGAGTTAAATTACAGTACTATATATAATAGTGTGCAAAAGTTTTAGATACTTTAAATATTTGGATTCTTATCCAAGCAGAGCGACTAAGGATGTATCTGATTGATCTGAAATTCATTTACAGAATTACACAACTGACCTACACCTGCTAAGTATCATGTATAACTGAAGTGCATGTAGAGAAATTGGTTTGTTTTTTGGGGATAGAACTGATAGAAAGCATTCACGACATCATTTGTAAAAACATTCCAAATTTAGTGTCTAATAGCTTTTGCAAAATATTGTAACTGTATAAGACAGATATAAGCCACAATGTCTTCTCCTACATTGATTCATTTGTGTGTATGCTACTGTACAAATGTTTGCCACAAAACGGACAGTAAGGTTGCAGAAAATGGACAACTGTATGTACAGAATTGTATGCTTTAAAGAAGCTACCTGGCGTTCAGGCAAAGTGGAATAAGATGATATGAGTGGCCAAGCATGAGATAAAAAAGGCAGAAAGACAGAGGCAGAGAGAGACAGTGTGCCAGAGGAACGTGATTAAGTCTGTTTATGGAGTCCTATCACTGCCACACAAGAGCAGGACCACCTGCAGTCTGGAAGTCATTACGCCAGGGTCACGGGATATCCTACATGTAAACTCTGAGTCACTTCACCTCAAATTGGGTGTAAAGATCCCATTTCCTCCCATCGACAAACTGAACCACCTGCAGGGTGATAGGATATGATGCTGCTGGGGTCTATGGCCTTTACCATTGTTCTGTCCTACTGCTACATTTAACAGAAGCTGTTGATTGGTCAATTAGTCAACTCCTAGTGTAAAATTCCTGAGCACCATGCAACACCCAAATATGAAAAGACTCAAAATTATCTCTAATTTTGATCTGTATGCTTGTATGTAGAGGTAATCAATGTAAGTTACTTATTACAATATTTGTCTTTGACATTGTAGTCAACTCAAATTCATTTTTGTCTAATCTGTGTCTAATTAAAGAATGTTTGTTATTGGAATGTCAGTAGAAGTGAATTAAATATGGCATATCTGCAGGTTCCAGATGTATTTTTCTCTAACAAGTTTTTCTAACAATACATTTACAATTTATTTTCTGATATTCAAAATTCTCCCTATATAGCTTTTTGGCTATATAGGGAGTGGTAGTCATAATTCCTGTTTTAGAAGCAGATACAATGTCTAAATTATATTGCAATTTTATAAAGAATTAATCTCTAGGGGATGAACATCAGCCACTGTTATTCCTCTAAATAAAAATGAGTAAAATATCATACCCAACCAGAGCTCTGACAATAAACAAAGGAGTGCTAACGCGAAACAGTCTCATATTTGCTGTGTACACTTCTCACCTATCCTGTGACTTGAAGGCAGATGAGTTAACGGTGTGTTGAGTTAGATTGATGCATCCCCTCTCACTGACAGTTCTGAATCATGGCTCTAAGCACACACACCAGCAGCAGCTCTGGAATGTCTGATAAAATGATATTAATTCCACACATTAATGAGATTAATGAATCAGAGCAACTCAAAGCAGAGAAACCAGCTTTTCCTTTTTGTCTGGCCCTGAAATAATAACACAAAGGTAATTATAGTGCATCCATCAATCTGCTGCCGGACAGTCTAATTATCTGAGCATTTCTGAAGTGCTCTCACTTCTTTGCACCCATTTGTAATGTGTGATATGTTATTTTTTCATTAATGGAGAGCTCATCTGCAGCTCTTCCTGCATGTTACAGTGGCTACCTGTCAGAAGCTGAGAGGGCTATGATTGAGAGCTGAGGGCCTGAAGATTGAGAGATCCAAAATTTCCATGATGGATGAAGATGTCATACTGCTAAGAGGTACACATCATCGACTCATCGTGCATCTTGACAAAGCACTCTTATCCTCCGAAGGGAATAATGAGCATGCTGACAGCACATCCCCTATAATCAATGGCTTTCAAATGAGGAATCAACTCAACTAATTAAACAAATAATTTCTTCAAACTACCATAGAGTTGTGAGTTTGTCTTTTACTGTCTTTTGCCTCCAAATATAGAGGTAATAACATATCATTCAGGACTCCACACTAAACAACACTACGTTTTTTGGGGGGTTGAAACATTTTCCATAATCTAAATAAAGATTTGCCCTGCAGATTTAGCTCAATTCAAAATCACCTAATTAGCTATGCTTATGGTTTTCTTGATATTTCAATGATACAAGGTTGAAAACCCCAATTTACACTTTGTCTGTTTACAAATAGTCTTCCAACAAATCTGACCTTTCCTTAGTATAAGATGCGTGGATGGGAAAACATTGTTTTTAAGTATTTTAATTAAGAATTGAATCACTGTTAACATGATAACCCTGGGACAGTCTGTGTTATTGTGATTTCCTAATACATAGGACCTCTGTCTATCATTCAGCCGCCTCTCCAGTGTGTCACTCATCCTACAGCTGAACAACAACTCCACTTTTCTGGACTGCTGCTGGTCATTGTTTTACTATCTGAAAGATCAACTGTGAGCTTGAAGGTCACTTACCTGAAGTAGGCTGTGAAATGATTCATAGGCAACCAATGCAAACTTTCCAGGGCTACAAAGCAAAATAACGAATACCTTCTCCAGCCATAGGCCATCTGTGAGACAAAAGAGTCAGTTGTGTGGTGACCTGGCTAGCATACACAAGGTGGGACAGGCTGGTGCTAGACGATTAGGACTAACTGAACTTAACTAACTGAAATATTAATATACATAACCTTTTTTAACATGGAATCCTCAAGATTAGTCAAAACAGCAGATCAAATGCAAAATTAAGACCATTCGAGGTGCAAGGCTGTCAGATCACTTGGACATATTTTGACAAGATCATATTCAATATAGTTCATAAGTGCAAATCTCAGCTAGGTAAAAAACAACAACAACAACAACACACATGTGCACATGCTGATATGATGGCCATTTGTGAACTTCCATGAGATTCCCAAAACACATGAACTGATTGAACTACCCAGGTGTGTTAACTAGTGAAATATCTTTTTTCTCTTATTTTGAAAGTTCATCCACAGATGGGTCCAAGTCACTCTGCCCAGAGGTTTTGTATGTAATTTGGCTGCCTCTCCAGAGGTCTTTCCTCAGAGTAAAAACAGACTCTGTCGCAGGCTGGAGGACCACTCTAACCACAACCTGCATCAGGTGGAGAACTGCTTCATGCACCAATACACAAAGCCCACTGAGGCCGCAGAGCACAATCAGGGCTACCATCACGGCCCAAGACGGTGAAGCTAGAGTCTTATAAGGACAGAATCATAGAATAGCAGTCACTATTACACTAATAATTATTTCCACATAGTATATACTTATATATTGGTTTATTGTGTCACGCGCCCCTTAGTACCAGCACAATGCAGTACCCCATCAGTCAAAAACAGCATATATCATTTAAACTTGCTGCTCAAGTTTAAAGGTATGAAAAGTATATGACCAATCCAGTGACCAATTTGTTTGTTGACAGCAGCTTACAAACAGAAACATTTCAATGAATTATTCATCTTTGTTGAAATATAACTACGAAATGTTTGAATTCAAAGAATAAAAGTAATACAACCTACAACACCAAACACCTGAATTTCTCTAAGACCAATTGCTTAAACCACAACCAGAACTCCACCTCTCTCAAACAAATTCTTCAACTCCATCATCTGGACTTTAATGGAGTTCCAAAACAATAATAATTACATGAGATGACTGAGGCATAACAAGGTTTGGCTCAGCCTGCCCTCCGTCCTAACTAATTGTGCAGTGTACAGAGAGCCACTTCCTGGAGCTTCCTCACTAATGGCTCCACACGATTGATATTTCAGAGAAAAAAAATGTCCCCAGCTGTCCAAATAACCGAGTTTAAATCCTTTCCCCCTTTTATTTTAAATTTCTACACTGAGACGGCCAGAAACTCATCCTACCTTATGTGTCACACAGAGACTCCATAGTTAACCTACATTTCCATCTGTTTCTCTGAGTAACTATGTTCCTTTACACCTGAACAAACTATTTCACAAACTACATCTGTTACATTTCTTTGACCCATTGTTTAAGGAGGATGGAGCTGTCTGAGTTTCCATTAGCTCAAAAAATGAATAGAGAAATGCCTTTAAAAGCTCTTATACACGGAGCACACCACAAATCATTTGACAGACAATGTTATGATGTGTCTCCTGTCTCACTGCAGGGCCTTGCTTGAGGGCAGAGTCCCCCATCTGATAAACACTCCTTTAGTTCTCTATAGCTGCCTAGCTGTAGCCTAGGGGGGAGTAAAGAGGAAAATGTACTGTGATCTTAGAGCTGTAGAATAAGCCATAGACAGGTTAATGGTAATATCATGGAGTGGTCTCCACTTTAATTTCAATAAACTCATTAAAATTTGAGACAAGTCGCTCTGTTTGATTCAAACATCTTGTAAAAAGCTCATAAATGTCCTTTTCTTTTTATAAACAGTGGGGTCAGTTACTTATCGGGTATGGCAGAGGGATGCTATTGAAAAGTGGTTCTCATCTTTGTTTTTACATAGAGGCAGAACAGCTGACAATAAAGTCAACAAATTAAGTTGAATATAAATCAAGACCTAGAAATTTTCCTCTCAGTGCCACACAGGGTCTTACTTGTACATGCACACACACAACATAATGGCATTTAGACACATCATGTTTTTTTATGTTTCTGGTATTTATATGTGCAAGAAATCTGAAAGATAAAGGCCTTTTTGCACAACTTCTTGGTATGACAGTCAAAGGAATAAAATTGAGAGCCTACCATCTCTTGTTAATCAGTTGTAGGCCACTAGAGAGTGGAAAAACTTCCTACATTAAGATTACACTCAAATATAGCAGTTTGTTTATTTGACAAACAAAATATCACCAGTTTGCAAAATCCTTAATAAGTCTAAATGTACAAAAATCTGATTTTCTTCTTTGTACGCACAAATATTTTTATGCTATATGAAGGAGCATTTTGCCATAGGATGCCAATATACATGCATATGCCAATGTCTCTTTTAGACTTTCCAACAAACACAAAACCATTTAACTCTGAATTTACCACTAAAGGTGATATTTGGGCTTAATCTATTATCTATAATCAATCTGCCATAAAACAACATCCACACTGATGACACAGGTAATCATCTTTTCTGTCTATCTGATTTGAAACCATGGATAAAAAGATTTCTTTTTCTAATATTAATGAACTGATGAATGTGAATAAATGAATTAATAGTATTTTTAATTATTATTGATAAAATATTTTATTTCAATGTATTTAGTCATTATTTCTTTATTTATGTGCCATCTTAATATTTTATACCAATTCTTCACTAAGCCACTTATGGCCATGTTCCCAAATAACATTTATTTGCTTTTTATATGATCAAAAACAAAGTCTTTGAATAATATAGACATTGTGACACACTATAACAGTAGTTACATTTATGTAGATGCCATATGGATATGAGACACAACAACAAAACACAACTTGTTGTATCTCACAAAGTGAATGTGACAGATCCAAATATCCCATGGGAACACCTAATACTGTGGTAAGGGACCCGCTTTCTTTACTATACTATGAACAATTCACCTCATCCAAGACTATAGCATCTCTAAGTTGGGTTATTCTTTCCCGTGTCTGATAGATCACCTCCCTAGCTTGAATTGTGTGGTTTGAGGCAATTTCATTTTCCAGCCTCGCTCAGAAGTTATCTAAATGGATTGTACAATAATCCGTTATGCCCTGAAACCACACAGAAAATAATTATTCTGTGTTCAAATGTTTGACAGGAAAAATTAGTAACAATCACCAAGAGAGCAGGTGTTTTTCTTTTTCCTTCTCTTTTCCCCCCTCCCTGAGTGCCCGCAGCAGAAAAGGTTGTGTACAAGGCTAGTATTGATTTTAAAACCATTTGACAAAGGATAAATAAGACGGGAGAGGAGGGAGGCCTTAGCCATGAGCTTTTTGATCAATCAACATGTCACAGCTGGAACTAAATTCAATTCTTATTTATCAAAATCCCCTGCTTGGTTAGAATGCTATGCAACAATGCTTTTCAGACACCCTGAAAAGTCCTTAGAGCCACAAGCATCACTGTCACCTGCATAGATTTCATGACGGAAATACTTTGCTGTGAAATCTTTATCATGTGAAGACAATAAATTCATTTGAATTGCATGAGGTCACCTATATACAGAGATGTCAGACACCCTACATTTTGTTCTTACATACACGATTTCAGATGTCAGAACATGTAAACTGCTGGTGAATGAAATAATATGCCAAAACATGTAGTTGCCGCTGTGTAGGTTGAACATGCAATTGCATTTATGTCCACAGATGAGCATCTATTACCTTTCATCCGTATGAATGAGCCGACAGCCCTATAATTCCTGACAACCTTTGTGTATGTTTATAAAACAGAGGTCAAAGGTCAGGATCTAACCAGTTATTTCACAACAATAGACTCTGATTAACGCTGAACACCCAGGGTACCTTCAATCAAACACATGTGATTAAGAAATGCATTTTCTATCATCAGATAAAAACCTTTCTTGACTTTTATTGCAAAAAGAACAGAACAGAACAGAAGAGGTCATATTTTTAGAACAATACACCTACTCACCCACCTTTGATCCAACACTAACCCTTCAAACACCTCATCCAACCTATAATAATAATCTCTTTAATAATGGCAACATAGTATCTTGTGGAGTATAAAAAGTATGTGATGGGGTTAGAGAAGGAGTGGAAACACATTTGATAAGTCAGGCATTTATCACAAGGTCAACACAAACAAACACTAATCTTTGAGTAATTTAAACTGTAAGAACAAAGTGAAGAAACAGGTGGAAAGTCACACAACTATGGGTGTAATAGAGATGGCGATAAGATTCACACTCACCTTCTTGCTGTTGGAACAACGCTAACCGCTAAGCCATTGTGTTAAAATCAGAATCCATTACTGATCCTCTGAAATAAAAACATCATTAAACCTATTTACATACAAAACCCACACACAAACTGCTTGTTCAAAAGACATCATAATAATGGGGGATTTAGTCAAAAGCTCTTCTAGTTGGAACAGCAACTTATTACAGTGGAGTCTTGTAGATAATTCCTACCCCTACGAACCCATGAGTAGTATTAGGTAGCATTAAGACAATGACAAAGCTGAACAGCTGATTCAATCCAGGATTGCCCAATGAGTAACATATTTCATATTTATTATGTATCAACTTTTTTTGGGAAAATATGCATCTGTTTTATACCAAAAATATTTAAAATGGTTTGCAGAAATAAATCAAACCGACCAGTAATACCAGTGCAAAACACAAAATTAGCACAAATCACGTTAGGCTCCCCTCTACCAAGTGTAACGGATTAAATTATATGTGGCAGACATTCACAGGTCACACTGCATCCTTTGTAAACTCAACACCCATTTCCTGTTCCCATGCAGATGTGGCTTTGATGATAAATTGATTATCAAACAACATAAAAGTGGTGCAGATCTTCAAGATTAATGCCCACTGGTGACAGCTTGAAGTAGACAAGTTTTCCCATGGTTGACTAATAAGATACAAGTAGTTGTTTGTTTGTTTAGAGAGTGAAGAGCAGGACAAGCAGCCTCATTTTTATTTTTACCACCACTGAAACCTATATTTGAAAGCCTTGAAAATAGTAAATATAGAAATATTATAAAGCAGTCTAATGTTGAGCAACTCAATGGCCAAGTATAAAACTATGTTCATGAGATACTATGCTGTGTACAACACTATAATATTAAACTGTTAGTCACTGATTGTATCATGGCATTATTGTTAAGGGGTCTGAGAATACCGGCAACTCAATTGGCATCATTCTAGCTGGAGAGAGAGCAAAGAAGAAAAAGAAATGAAGGTGATATTTCAAATAAATTACTCGGTATGAAAATATTTATCTTGAAAATTTAATTTGCTTCTATGGCCCTTTAGCTACAAAAAAAATCATTTTAAGGAACATACCTATTTCGCATCAGTGAAAATCATGAATGAAAGCTCCACCTCTGTCCAACACACAAGGAATCAATCCGAAATGCTTATGACAATTAACAGTGCAAGATGCAATAAGAGCTGGGTGTTGTGACAGCTTAGATTTGGATTAAACCTGGGTTAATAGGATAATTTTTCTCACAAAAGGTACTCTGTCAAACCAGAGCAATCAATTATTATGAATTATACATGCATTGAATTAAGTGTCTAATGTCATTAATATGTCTCATTAGTTTGCACTGAGTGCAGGAGATTTTCTCCTCTGTGACTCTTCCATCAAAAGGAGAAATGGGGGGGGGGGGGGAATAACAGTATTTGCATTGAGCAGAGGCGCCATTGTGTCAATGTCAAATGGAGTGTTTGTAATGTCTCTCTCTCTTCTCCTGGAAAGCATGAGCTTTATTCATTTCAAATATTTTCAGTGATGCATTAGTGTCAGGATGTGTCGGTTCCATTTCTCAGAGACGAGCACAACTCTGACAGCATGGGTGGATGTGTAAATACAACAGAAAACACTTAACTATGAGATCATCTGTGCTGGGTTATTAATCTCGCTTTTTAAGGGCCTGTGTGGCCTGACTCCATGATCCTCCTTTCCCTCGTGTTGCTATATTTTGAACCATGTTATCTTCCTGGAAAAAAAAAATCCATTAAGGAGATGGATGTATTTTGGGGATGGTTGGAAAACAAAAGGAACACACAAGTGCTGATTGGGTGGGTTATGGGTTAAGGACACATTTACAATTGCCTTCTTTGTTTGGATGGGTTACCATACAGAGTCCAATGCTCCCACTGCTGCTGTAAATCCACACATCTCCCAAGTTGATGAGTGAGTCCCTGCCCAGCAAAAAACACAGAAATGTACTTTAAGACGTTTAGTGCTAAAATATAAATCATTTTGTGTTCTTGGGTGTCTTTTTCTAATACACATTTTCTACAGAAACACCATACTTCACATCAGTAGCACGGCTTGGGATTGGTATTCCAGGTCATGTCCCTCACACAGAATGGGTCTCAGTCTACTGGCTCTACTTATTCAAGGCACATCTCAAAACTCAAAATAGTCTATAAGCATGTATTGCAATGCATTAAATACTGATACTTCGTGTGAAAACTGAATCACAACACTGACATTGTAGACTGCTTGAAAAATATAATCTCCAATTATTTAACCTAAGTATATTCATGACAACTCACTGAGGTCATTCTCTGCTGTTCCAGCACAAGTCAGACCATACAATATATTGCCCATGCTTATTCACAACACTGACTTCTAGACATGCAATGACCCCATGTGTCATCTCTTGTGGTGTTGAATCAAGGGGTGATGACATGTCCCTGCTGCAACCTGGTAAGCACTAAACCACAGGCCAATGGTGCATTGTCACCCTTCAAATACATTAGAAAACACATCCATAGCTTCAAAATCTTTACGTAAAGATGATGAATGCCCAATTGTCAAACCTAACAAAGAAGAAGACAGAAGCAAAAATAAATAGATACAACATGTGCCTTTATCTAATACAAGGCTATAAAATCGCAGATAAAGGGCAATCATGCACGCCTTACATAGAGCTTCTTCTAAGGAGACACGGCAACCTTAGCCTTGTTGAATTCAATCCAGGTATACTTCAATTAATTAGAACTAAATAAATAATGTGCAAGAAGCCTATTTAGAGGTTTTATTCTCGAGACATAAAAGCCATTAATTATCAGGGTCAGTGTAAGAAAGCGAGATAAGAGGGAGCAAGGGTACATCGCAATAAGTGAAACAGGTAGAATTCTAAATGTCAATTAAACCAGTGAACTTTAAATCACAACATGAGATAAACAATATCAACTAAAGATCAAGTTTTGAGCTTGATATTTTCTTACACATACCAGAGATGAGAGACTCCAAACTAAGAGGAAAACACTGTTAAAACATTCTCCTGAAATTATTCTTCTTTGTTTTTGAGTGTCCATGGAGGCAGGTGAAGTCTGCCCTTATTACCAATGTCAGAGATTCGATTAAGCACGAAGAAAGCAAATGATCCCAATGAACTAATGATTAATCCGGCAGGTCTATTTACTAATGTACCAGAATGCATTAGAGGCATAAGTTAATGGGGACAGGACATCAATTCAAATACAAATGAACCACATTTGCATTGGACGCTTATTGACTGGTGTAACAAAACGAATTACAAAAGGTAATCTACTTATAAACCTTAGAGACGGATGAAACATGATTCCCAACATATCTACAATTTAACTTGGAACCTTTCTTGCCTCCAGAAATGACAGCATCAATACAAACAGATTGACCAGTGTGTCATCAAAATAAAACATCAGTTCCAATTAAAAGACAAACTAGAAATAATTAACCTGATTTCTTGGCACAGCATGAGGAAAACTATTTATTCTGATAGTGCAAGACAACCTTACTCTGTAAACTCTAACATGCATGAATGCTATTATGCATACCTGCCTGTATAACTGAAGGCAAAAACGAAATTTTTTTTGTGTACTGCAGTGTAATGAACTCCCATTACGGCTATTAGCAGCAGAAATTTTCCCACACCTGCTTTGCCAGGCAAAGGACAGTGTGGGGGATAGTGAGACGTGCCAGAGGCGACAGTGCTATGGCATGCCTGAAAATGTTCCAGCCGTGTGCAGGGCTTTCCCTAGGGACAAGGAAAAATAAAATAAAATAAAAATACTCCTCTTGCTTTGTGGATCAAAGGCCCAGACTTAATCCTCGCTTTGTTCTTGTACATAGATGAACATGAAAGCCCACTTCAGTGGATTGCTTCCCTCTGGGCCCTTGGGCACAGCACTGGACCCAGAGCACAGTCTTATCAATAATGCTGCACTCTTAACTATAGGCTTAAATTAGTGGAAAATATTCTACAATTTGACGGAAATCTATCCATTCCCTCTTCCCAGCGGTAATGACACTTTTGCTAGCTTGTCTAATACCATCTAGTAAGTGATTTTTGTAAGGGGAGGAGGGTGGTTTAAAAAGAGAAAAGCAGCAGTTCTATTTGATGTTTCGATCTGGGATTGATCTCAGAGGAAAGACTCAAATTCTGAAAGTAGGATTATTGGCTTCACTGGCTCTCCTCAGATGTCAGAGATCTTTGAACAGCCTTGTAAAGTGCACTACTTCCAGGCTGCTGCTGAACTGCTTATGAACTCATCAAAAGAGCACCTGTCTCCATATTAATGAGGCACCATGCACTTGACAAGGGTCCTCTTCCCACACATACCTGTCCCCTTGAGAACCTCACCACTTTTCCTGGAAACCGTAGAACAAAGGTGCTTCTCATTCTTGAGCTGGTGTCTCCTCACATCCACTTTTTGGAGCAAGCTCACCAGAACATCTGTATTGCAAAGTGCCCCACCAAAAGTAGAAAAAATCTGCAATAGATCAGAAATGGAATTAATTAAATTATGTCGATTTGTTTATTTTAGACAAATACGTCTTGTGTCTGCTTGTGTCACTGGAGGTCCCAAGACAGCTTGTGATGTGATCTGCCATACTGAATTTAGTCAAAATTTTCCATTTTTTCCATATGCTTCATTTTTTTAAACATTCACTCAAAAATGTTACCAAATGGACTTGGACACCAAATGTGGTGTGTAAACTTGGAAACACTCTCATGAGTCTACCAAAAAACTGCAGTTCTTCTAAGTATCATTTTTTGATGTAAATGCCTAAGTGTTCCTACAGAGGCAACTGCAGCTAATCAGCATGTCTTAGGCTTCACCCACTACTTTAAGCCATTGAACTCTGTGTGTGTGTGTGTGTGTGTGCGCGTGTGTGTGTTTGCATACGCGCGTACACTGCTCGTGCCTTCTGAACCACATTTAATAAATTTTTTGACTATTATTATAGCTTTTTGTGTGACACAGACCCTCCCAAAGGTTTGTGCTTCTGTTTTAGGGAGTGAATCTGTGATTTTTTCAGTCTGTTACTTAGTACTAATTAGCAGATATGCATTTGTTCTGGCTCCTAAAAGTGCTAACCTTGATGTTTCAAAGTCCAAAGAGTCAAAACAGTCCAAAACCAGTCGGGGATGTCACAGTGTCTGTGTCCTTTTCTTATAACAATGCTTTTGACGTGGTCAGGTCAAGCTGACATAGCAACCTAGTATCCTGCTGAACTGCTTGGCCCCTTGTTTTACATGCAGTTACATCTAAAATAAACAAACACACCTTATACTATGAATGCCCAGAACACAAACGGGATTTTGTGCAATTAAACACTTATGATAATTAAGGATGAAAACAGATAAATAAGATGTCTCATTTTGATGCAGCAGTGATAGCAGTTGTTCTCTGTATATGTGGGTTGATGGATGAGGATTGGAGGGTCTGGCAGTGTCGGCGTGGGGGTAGGGGTTGGGGTATAGCTGAACTGTAATTGATAATGTAAAGGCAGATGGGGGTCTCCGGGGAGATGGAAAGAATCCAAGCAGATGGCCAAATTGCCGCTTATTTATGTGGAGCAGAGGACTCAGCCCTCTCGTCCACATGGTATGATGGATCATTATAGCTCTTTGTGCATAAGCACCAATATGCTTTTAAATCTGGACAGCAAAGCTGAAGAAAGCCAACAAGCAAATGTGCCATATTTCAAGGGTCCTGTCAGAAACATTGGTGTGGGGGTGGGGGGTTATGGCAAACAACCTATGCCACAATGAATCTAATTAAGACTCTACAAGAGAGCCTCAACAAAAATGAAAAAGGGAGGTTTGCTAAGTGTTGTTTCTTCAGCAGCAGAAATGTATATTCGGAGGATTTGAAGTTTATGAAGGCTGCCATGCTCAATGCTCACACACTTGTGTTAGTGGTCAGTTTGTTTTGATGACATACACTGTCATTACCTTCGATCAGCTGTTTTGTTCACAGACACAGACAGATTGGTTAATATGGTTGAGGCCCCTTTGATCCCACCCTGTCCCTGGGTTAACTCTATTAATGTCACCCCGGACCACCTATTTCATATTTACTAAGACTCTTTCATCTCCCCATGTAGTAATTGGACTTCTAATGTGAAAGCACTGACGTGAAGGCCATCCATCGGACTGAAATTACAGAGCATTCTCTCATGGCTTCTCATAAAGACACTTCAATACTAACCAGCTTTCCAGTGTTGGGGATTGTAGCTTTAAGCAACTCTTCCATATCATTTGTACAAAGTTGTCCATCTTTAGTGGAAAAAATTGCATTAAATGAACAAAAACATCCCTGAAAACTCATAGGTAGTACCAAGGATATATGACTGTGTCTCTGTGTTCAATGAAAGACTGCAGATAAACTACTTATACACAGATCCTGAGTTAATGAAGATTGGATCAAAATCACATCAAGATGTGATTGAATATACTTTTAAAATACTTTTTTTGAGACTTATATTTTGTTGCGGTTCACTTCCACCTTCCTGTAGCAACAAACAGTATGAAGTTTGTGACTACAGCTGAAATTAAGTGAACATTTTTGTATTTCTAAAACAAGCAAAAGCCCTGAAAGCTTCCACTTTTTACATGTATGTATATCTTGTGTGATACAGTTATTTGGAAAAAATAACTCCCCACAGAAAAGCAAAGTAAATGTGTCATTAGATGTGGAATGTATAGCACTTCCCTGGGCCTCCCACATTTTACATTCCAGAGTAACACCAGCGAATATTAATATTTGCTTTTCATTTCAACCAGCAGTGGTGCTCTGTTCAGGAGGAGTGTGGCAAATGTGACCTTCAGACAGGATATTAGAGTGAATGAGGGAGTATGATTCGGCCAGTGAAACAGAAGTTGGACATAATTGCGGATATTGTTTTTCCAAATATAAAATGAATGCAACGGTACATCTGCATTAAATGACTAACACTCGAGGTGACTCACTGGAGCTGACTTTGAGGTAAAGGTTTTCTTTTTGGGCACCCAACACTGACTAACATAAGATGAGAAAATGACCCCATCACAGTAACTGCAACTGTGCTTCTGTTTGACACTACCATAAAGCAGTGGCTATTGACTCAGCACCCAACATTACACTTCTAGTCACAAAGAGAATAATCAGAACGTGAAAGAGCTATCATGCAGCCAAGGAACTTTGGGTCCTAAACAGAGAAGTTAAGCTCTAGAAATACACCCTGTTTTGAGAGTTGATACCCACATTAACAAACACTTTGAAACATAACAAGGACATTAATCAGTCAATGATTTACAGCAGAGGGGGCTCCTCCACTCTATCAAAGGGTTCTTTTTACTACAGTGTGGGTCTTATTGTTGTAATCTTCCCAAAAGTTTATCATAACATGGCACTATGATTGTGGACAGATTAGAGTTTAGTAGAAGCAGCTTTGCCATGGAAGAAAATGAAACAAGAAAATACACAGCTCAGATTATGTGCAGATCCATTTAGATCCAAACTAGTATATTTGAAGATTAAAAACGAGGTTATTCCTAAAACAAAAAACAAAAAACAAAAACAAAAAACAAAAAAAGTCCATTTCAGATTTATATACATTCCCATATGGAAAAGAAATAGTAAAAACATATATGATTTACTCATGAAAGTGGCCACTTTCATGAGTAAATCATATATAAATCATATAAGGCTTACATGATTTACTCTTGAAAGTGGCCAATTTCTCATTACTTTCATATATTTTTTAGTAAGTATACAAAACATACAGGTTTCATTATATAATTTTTCAAGGGATCTTATGTGTTTTCACTCTTGTATGCTTTTCATACAAGTTTCATACAAGACAGATAAAAACTTTATAAGATTTATATATATCTTTTCCATATGGGTTAGCCAAACTGAATGTTCTAAACAAGACTTTGTAAAATGTACCAAAAAGTAAGTATTGTGCTATCCCACATATTGGTCATGACAATGACACTAAGATCTAGGTTGAAAAAAAAATATGGGAATGATTTAGCTAACATCCAACTTTCCAGAAATCTGCAAGACGATTATGACTCATAGCATATGTACTCTAATGCCATGGAAACCATTGCAACACAGCTAATTTTGAATACAATAATGAACATTCACAACTGATGTTGATGAATCACCAGAATGGTAATCTGAGGAACTGGATTGGTTTCTGCCGTCTGCCAAAAACATGATTCCTCCAGGCAACACATGCAGGAACTACAGACAAGTACAGGAGGAAGGCTATTTGTTTGAATTATTGGGCAATTTTCCATCAATCACAAAAAAAAAAAACATTCCTTAACCTCATGTGAAATAAAATCCCAAAGGAATACTGATTCCAAACACAAAGAAAATAGGAAGACAGTGACTTGACTAGAAAGTGGGCCGTGTTTTTGATGTAGCAGAGTGACCACTCATTCTACACTTTCAAGAGCAATGCATGATTCTGCTAAAATGGTGACAGTGTCTGCACCCAATTTTGGTAATAATTTGCTTGGACAGAAAGAAACAGTCTGGAAGCAATTTGTGATAATACAACCAAGTTTTCTTTTTCCTCTAACTAAAGTTATTCTAACTATTGACCTTTCCAGTGCTTGAATGGCATTTCCAAGTGTTCTGGGATGCCAATGGTGCTCTCAAACGGAACTTTTTAATTCTGTGCGTCAGTGTTGTTTTAGGCCTCATCTCTGGGGTAAAGCATTTAAACTATTACTGTATGCGCACTCTTCTAACACACTAACTCAATAGTGGACCTATTGCTGTACACTTGGCAACATCTATTTAAAGGACCGAAGGATATAAAGATTTTGATTCGTGAGGACCGAAAAATACGTAAAAGTCTGACTTTTCTCACTGAATTTTCCTCGTGTTCTGCTATTACTTTGTGACACATCCGCTGCGCGTGGAAAATTACCACTTCAAATATCTAAAGAGACTCAGAATTCACAGTTGTGCTTTAGGATTATGAGATAATCTAACAACCTGCTGAGCTCTCTTCCTTTTACACTGCTGCTCCCTTGTGGTGTATCAAGATATGATAGGCTGCTGTGACAAAGTGTAAATCCAGTGGTCTCGGGTGATTAATTAGCAACAAGAAAATAGATAGATTGTGTTTATTCCTGTTGTTGAGGATTCATAAAATGAAAACCAACTACCTTTCAAAACAGAGATTACACAAAGATAGCTGATGCTATTGTTTTATTTTAACAGAATAAGTAAGGGTTTCATATTAGAAATGTAAAATTTAAGTTTTCATTTCTCTGACATCATATATCATCCTTAGGTAACTTAAAAATATGCAAATATACATGGCTGGTGGCTATATTTTCCAAATCTAGATGAAAGGTCTATCCAAACATCCGCATCACTCACACAATTCAAACTTGTCCCTCAATCATATGCTTGTCCTGACGCCCCAACACCTTCATCCCAGCCCCCATCTCTCAGCAACGCAATCAGGTAAATCCCACATTAACTCCTGGGAAACAGCCCATTAATATTTCACTTGTTTTCAAGCCTGTTTGTGCCATACATCAATGCCCAGCTACTCCTTTCAAAGCCATACATTAGAACTATTTTCAAAATACTTCATTGTCAGCCTGTGGCAGCCTCATTACTTATTAAGATAAGAGAAAAGATGTTCAGAAGCAGTTGGCGGCTCAGCTTGCTTTAAAAGATCCTTTCTACTGTTCCACCTCCTCCGCCTGCCTCCTACACTACCTCCTTCTCTGTACTCGTTTGTGTTAACACTGTCAGAGAACCTTTAGGTAGTAGCTTTGTTGAAAATATGTGGGATGTTACTTTAGAAAAAGTAAAGAGTACCAAAATAATTGCTAGAACAGACTCCTACGAGTGCTACAATGCATAAAGCATCCACAGCTTGCAACATTAAAGCACATTACTATCAAAACACCTGTAACTGAGTCATTGGAATACACAATAAGAAAATACACAACATGTATTTTCATATTACACACATGAAAAACTTGAACCCTTGAACCTCTAACATAATGGGACTGGGTGGCTTGCTTATAAACTTCTAAGGCTAAAAATCTTCACTGCCTTTTTCATTCAGATTCAGTTATTGACCTTTACAGGCAACATAAGCAATATCATCTCAGGTATATGAGGAATATTTGGAGAGCACCTAAAAATCAGGAAGAATAAACTGCCATGCTGAGGCAGTGATAACCAAAGGAAGATTGCAGTGCAGTTGCCTCATCTTCTCTGACAAAAACTGAATAAAAAATTTTAATTGCTATGATGGGTTTTAAAAAAAATATATACTACAAAAGAAAGAAAAGATCAGAGAGGAAGATTTGGGGATGTTATAATCCTTCTTTACTGTCACTCTTTCAGGATGATGGCATACCTTTGTAACTATTGAAAACTGTTTTTGAATGCTTCTTGATGGATCTTCATTACCTGCACATCAAAACTGACAGCAGATGGAATTACTTTCAAAAGTATTTTCAAGTGTTGATATTAAGGCGTAAAATTTCTTTTTGTCTTCAAAAACTGCACCACCAACTACTCACAAGTGTCCAATTTGGTGAAGACAACTTTCCTTTATCTCCAGAACCCATAACGGAAACCAGCAAAGGCAAGAGAAATTACCCAGCTGATACTCAAAATAATAGAACTCCAAGAGAAGCACTGGGTTGGAAGGAAACAGTGACGCGGATTAAGTGTCACAAAATGCAAGAGCCAGGATGAGAGACGCGTGAGAAGAACACAGTTAAAAGTTTTTTTAACTTAGACAAAAACGGCCCGTTTAGAAAGGAGAGACGGCAACATTTATTGCATACCAAATGCAAAACTTCAGTTGAATTCCTAATCACTTTAAGATGACCTTGATGGAATACATCATGAGATCAAAGAAAGGTGTGCAGACACTTATAAGACACTCAGAATACAGCATTTATACAAGGGTCTTAATAATGTAATGGTGGATACTGTTGACATGCGTCTGCTTAATAAAACAAAAATGTTCTGAAGATGGAGTACAGAAAGATCATCTTACACACTTTTTTCCTATCATGTTGTTTCACATACCTTATGTAAAAGCAGTGAAAATATCACTTCATACAATGGCTGTAATCTTAAAGCAATAGGAATAAACAGTCTATATAGTGAAATGACATTCCTGACACATTGTGATTAGCTGCTTAAACCTGTCCACTTGTATTTTTCTTATTGTTAGACCGATTATCCAGCACAAGTCCTGCTCCTATTAAGGCTTTCTGTGACTGAAGTCAAATCAATAATCTCAAAGGTTGGCAATACAGCAACATACACAACTAATCCAAATTGACTGTCTGGATCATCCTTTACAAAGGAAGAGGAGATAATGCCAGTTTGCATATCATGATGCACTAACAACCTAACTATTCATGAAAATGATCAAAATCCACCCTTAAAACTGTTCATTTTAAGGGGTTTTCCATGCCAACCACAGCTGACAATGAGTCAGTGATGTGGAACTGGTTTGGTGTTTGTCCATCAGATACCCACCAAAGCACATTGTTTTGTACAACATGCAAGCGGGCATTCGTTATTGCCGTATTTGTCGGACTAAGGTGCTCCTAAATCTGGGAGTAATCTGGGTCCAAAATTCCGTTTCTTCATGTCCCAAAGTTAAACGAACACTGCAGCATCACTGGGAGTTAAAAACTGTCTAAATTCTTTCATCTTTGATAAAAATTATCAGTATTGCTGCTTTACCAGGTGTAATAATTAAGTTTAACATCCGGGCATCCATGAAAACAGAATTTATTACATTTAACGGAGTTAGAAGTTAGCAAGAAGTTAGCGGAAGTTAGCTTGCTAGTTTCGCTAGTTACCTAAGCATTATATACCATGTTCTGACTGAGAGATTTCTGAAAAATTCAAAACGTACAGCTCTGCTATCACTTCCAACATAAATGAAGACAGAAAACTAAACAGTAGTGACATTTGTAAGGTTACTGAATTTGGGCTAGCTGGTAGATAATAATGTGATCGCTAGCGACACAGCTATGTTAGCATAACATAAACAGTAAAGCTGGAGGATGAACCTAAGTTTTTCCACTGATAGAAGTTAACGTGAGGGTTCCTGATGGTTAGAGACAAATGCAATCTCATGGCAGGATGCTGTAAACAGACCAAGCTTCAGTCAGGAGTCATTAATATACTGCAACAACATGGGAATAGAGCAGCTGTGATAGAATATAGCATTATTGAATCAATATTCTATAATATTGAAGTGGAGGAAGCAAGAAGAATAAGTTGAATAAAGTTTGATTTATCTGACTGCTTTGTTTCTTGTGCCCTATAATCCTGTGCACCTTAGGGTCCAAAAAATAGGTATTTGACGTTTTTTATTTGATACACTGCAGTTTCATGTTGCAAAGCACCTATTTTTAACTGTAGTGGATATTATACATGGTTATGCTCAGGATATGTCAGCCCATTTCTACTGGAAATGCCCTTTGGTTAAACTTTCAGCAAGGAATTTGAATTTGCACTGTTAAATTTTTATATAGCTTTAATGCACATAAAACCAGCTGCTTGTTTAAGTAAATCGATGGGGTTTTTGCGCTAGTAAAGTTGTGGAGTTGTATTTTGTCTTGCATCAATTATATCGTCAGTTATATCATTATCGCAAATTTTCAAATATATATCTGATAAATATCTTTGGCCATATCGTCCTGCTCTACTAAGGAGTCAAGCCTAAGTGTAATTGGAGTCTCTGCACACTGCACTTCAACAGCAGCTTCTTTCATGCCACAGTCTGACTAATGGCAAAAATAAAATACCGACCAACTAAAATACACAAAAAATCTACCTTATCCAGAAATGGAATAAAGAGTTTAATAAGATGTGTAACATTTAGTTTTTCCGTACTATTGTATAGTAAATATGTACAATATGGAAATTACTGTCACTTATACTTGAAATATTGTCCCTTACCTAATCTTACTGCACACTTTGTTTTTAAATTTGTATTTACTTCTGACTCTAAAATCTGCACAAGATTTCCTTAGCATCCAGACCCAGTGCATGTGTAAATTGTGTATAAAGATTTAATCGTCATCGTTTTCTAAATCTTCATGAAATCCTTTTTTTCTTATTTATTTTTACACTCTCCTTCATTGCCCTCATGATGATTTCCATCAAGGTAACAAAAAAGTGGTTACAAAAAGGTAGTAGGAGGTACTTTTTGGACTACGATTATGGCAGCCATTTCCAGGTCACGTCACATATTTAGGACCCCTTTCTTTTTTTTTTTCTTTTTTTTTTTGCCTGTCCCATTTGGTTCTTTAGCCATCAGAATTGTTGTCTGAAGACCAACAAGGATACCCAATGGATTTACTTTGCCAAATGGATCATCGGTGGCATTGCCGTATTGGTCCATTTGATCGACCTTTGTTTTTATTATTTATTATATTTTATTTTCAGATGTTACAGATGGGACAGACATGAGTGAGGGATAGGAAAGGGAGAAAGAAAGAGGAAGGAAAAGAAAAACAGAAGGGGAGAGGGACAGTGAGAAAGGGGGGAAGAAAAAAAATCTCCTGGATCACCTGTTGAGAGAAGAAGAATAGAAAACAAGCAACAAAAAAAAAACCAAAGCAACATACTAAACACAACACCATCGCATTAATCTAGCTAGGACCCCTTTCTAAGTGAATTTTTTCAACTATAGCCTGGGTCATTTCCACAGAAAACATTTTGATTTGTTAAAACAGAAAAGGCACAGGTGTGAGCAATAAATACAGTTATGAATGCTCTATTTAGTTGTCACTGGAAGGCTACACCAATCAACTACCATGCACATTAGTGTGACCATGAACCTGTAATTAACTGCACCTGTGATTTTCCTGCACCGAATTGCCTCCGTGGCTTCTGTAAGCTAATGATTATACAAAGAAAGGCTCTGTGTTACTGCACACGGAGAAGGGTACATGGCATGGGAACCTCTACAGTAACATAAAAACTGAAAACACCAATTCCAGCAAAATCGCCATTATTATACATATTATACGAGCAATTCAGCATAACGTAAGGCCAGGCAGACGAAGGGAAACCTTTAAAGTCTTTTCAATTTTTTAGCTCTTAATTAAATTAAAACTTTAAATACTACAAACTGTAATAACAAGCTGCCAGTAGCTATCATTTAAACAGGTGGGGCTGTTAGCGGTTGTACCTCAGTACGGAAAACTTTAGGCTACTAGCATCATCATCGTCATCATCTTGACAATATCTTCACGGTCCTCTTCACGTTGCTCCGCTCCATTACAGGTACGTCCGTGTGAATCCGTTAATTGTGTACAGTTTTTTTTTTTTTTTTTAAAGCTTCTGGTGGCTGTATTGTTGTGTACACAGCGAACACAGTGGTACAGTTTCTCTGGACTAGGCGTGTCTTCCTTTCACCTGTCAACCTTTGATCTCTGCCTCGTGACTACTATGGGTATTTGCAGTGACACTTCCTTGAATGAAACAAATAATCTAAATTTACCTACTGTCTGGTTCTTCGCACTGACTATGAATTTTCTTCATGCAAGATGTGAAGACAAATTACACATGTTATTAGAGAAATAGTAAAAAGATGGATGACCGATAACTGTGGCTTTACACATTTATCAAACATTGCTTCACATTATAGGCACTGGATGTGTTGCATAGTTTGCATACAGGTAAACAATCTCAAAAGAGTGTGCTTTTTAAAAGGCAAGGCAAGTTTATTTGTATAGCACAATTCAACAACAAGGTGATTCAAAGTGCTTTACAGAGACATTAGAAACAAAAACAAATAAAAAGCATGATTTAAAATTGATTAAAACAAGCGAACTAACTAACTAATCAACAAACAAACAAAACAGTATATAAAATCAAAACAGATAAAATCAGAACAGTAGATAAAATCAGTAGTTAAAATGTTAGTTTTGAAATTTAAGCTTAAAAGTGTGGATTTGGTGCTTTATTCAAATGCAGCTGAGAACAGGTGAGTCTTCAACCTGGATTTAAATAAACTGAGTGTTTCAGCTGATCTGAGGCTTTCTGGGAGTTTGTTCCAGATATAAGGAGCATAAAAGCTGAATGCAGCTTCTCCGTGTCTGGTTCTGACTCTGGGAACTGATAAAAGACCGGATCCAGATGACCTGAGGGATCTGGAAGGTTCATACTGGGTCAGGAGGTCACTGATGTATTTTGGTCCTAAACCATTCAGAGCTTTATAGACCAGCATCAGAACTTTAAAGTCTATCCTCTGACGGACAGGCAGCCAGTGTAAAGACCTCAGAGCTGGACTGATGTGGTCCACTTTTTTGGTCTTAGTGAGGACTCGAGCAGCAGAGTTCTGAATGAGCTGTAGTTGTCTGACTGATTTTTTAGGTAGACCTGTAAAGATGCTGTTACAGTAATCAAGCCTACTAAAGATGAATGCATGGACTAGTTTTTCCAGGTCCTGTTGAGACATCAGATCTTTTATCCTTGATATATTCTTGAGGTGATAGTAAGCTGACTTTGTTATTGTCTTAATGTGTTTTTCTAAGTTTAGGTCTGCATCCATCACTACACCCAAATTTCTCGCCTGGTTTGTGGTTTTTAGGTAAAACAAACTTTCATCGGGAGTCCAGAATGTGTTTGGAATAAAATTTAAATCTAATGTCCATATTATATAAATCAGCTACTTATTTCATGAGGTCACCAGTCGACAGTAAATATTCCAGTTATTTATTGTGATTTTCTCCTTATGCTATCATATTGCGAGACTGGGTTTTTTGGTGGAGCTCAAAGTAGCTGTGTATCTGTAAAAATGACATACGAGTGTCCTTATGTACATATTTAACTGGTGTTGGTGAGCTTTGCCAAATGCTTGTCAGTCATCTCAAGAACAGTTCTTTGAAAAGTTCACCTAACTAAAGGAGAAAAATGCACGCACAGCCAGCTCTAATAAGCCTGCTTTAATAAAGGCAACACTTTGCTGCAGGTAAGTTGATTAATGACTCAAGCGAGGCTAAATTTTTCACACCACTTCCAAAGTCAGCACTTCCACACTATTCCTAATGGTTTACCAAAGCTGCTTGAGGCGCAATGCAGGTACAGTACAGGGAGTATCGTCTGTTCCCAAGCAGATTATTTACACTTTGCCTTTATCAGCCATCTAGAATCAGGCTATTAGTCATCACAGAGCAGATGAAAAGCCAGAGAAACTGAGCATTTACTGTAAAATGTTGATGGATGTAGCAGCATCTTAGTGGTCATACATCAACAGCCGGGCATCACTGACTCACTGATCACTCAATTCTCCAGAGCTGATAGATGTTTTTTATTTAGTACGCACATCATGAAATGTTTGGTTAGACTAGAGACGCTGGCAAACTCAACATATGAAATCTACTGATTTGACACATTCCATCCTAAAACATAACAGCAATAAAAGGTGTATCTTGAGGCAAACAATCTGCAAACTCAATCAGATAGCAGTGTCAGACTTGCCTCGGTGCTGAGCCATGAAAAACATGCACCCATGGACATAGAGTGTGTCTCAATTAAAGAGCTGAAAACTCTGTGAGCAGACATGAGAATTTGGACTGTAAACACATAATATTATTCATTACACGGCTGTAATGATGCATATGATTCATCAAGGAATCCTTACCAAGTGCTCAAGAAGAAACACACAAAAAAGCATTGATACACATTAATGAAAACAAGAAAAGGGGGAATGCTGGTGCCACTGAGAAGCACTGGTGACTGGCCTGGCACATGTGCTCTTCTTCAGGCGCTGTATACAGTGTGTGCGTGCATATCTGTTCCTGCGTGTGGATATAAGGGTATTTGAAAGGGACGTCCCTGTACTTTAGAGAGTGGCTCCCACGACAGCCTGGGGTGCCACATCCATCTACGTCTTTTTGCCAAATTTGATTTTAAATATTTATCACACCATACATCTTGGCTGAAACAAATTGCTGGCAAAGTGCTATTGTCTGGGAAACATGTAGTAAGAAGGATGGAGGTTTTAAAGGAAACATCAATGTTTCATTTGGTAAAATATATGACTGGGAAGTGTATGTGCAACTACAGCAGTTTTCAAACAGGAGGATGATACAGAAGTACAACTTTCTGAAGTTTATTTTTCCTGTGGCGTGTTACGAGTTCAAAAATTGGGGATGGAGACAAGAGAAAAAACCACAATAACAACACTGGTCCGGCCGGGTTAAGTCAAACGATGATTTTAATGAACACACGCGTGGGAGATGGGCACCGTATGCAGACAGCCTCAGATCTCAAAATCTGCTCCTGCTGAGATGGGGCAGAAAACTCCAGCATGCTCTGTTCTCTTCTAATCAGACAAATAAGGCGATGACTCTCTGCAAACAGTATTTCTTATAACATCATAAAACAATATCCACAATAAATCAGCAGTCTAATGTAATGCAAATCAGTTTAACTAATGCAGTAGTTATCAGCTTCTTCTAATTCAGGAGAATAATGCAAACTAAAACTACATAATAATTCACAATCTTTAATTAGGGGTATAACATGGCATAAAATAATATTATAACGTAACAGGCGTAAAGGCAGATGCGGGGTATTTTGAGATGAAATCCTCTTTATATCTTTCTACAGCTGTATAATGTGTGTGAATCTTTCCATTCATAACATGTATTAAAATTGCAAATGTAAATTTGTCATTTATTAATCTTACTTCTGTGTGGTCTTTTTTAATTGTTTCTTTTTTGATGGTGTTATATGTTGAGCACAAATCCTAGATGAACAAAAATCCAAAGAATCATTATGCATAAATGATAAGGATAAAGTGATACATTTTCACAAAGAATAAATAAACAGGAAAATATTAATTGCATCTGGGCTGTGGATTCTGTTTTAGGTGAGGTGACACTATATAGGTTGTCATTCTTCAAGCAAGAGTCTACACGGTATGCCTCCAGATTCCCTGCTGTGTGTGTGATGTGCCTCCTGCATCACATTTCTCACATTTGACACATTTTTTAACCAAGGAAACTTAGAAACTTTTTTTGAAAGAACACACTTGTATACTTTGTATTTTTTCTATTTGACCTGAAAGTTAGACTGACTCTGTGTAGCCACCATATTCTACCATTAAACAAGGAGATGCCTTGCTTGAAGGCATTTAGCCAGTGATTGTTGATGAGGAAGAATGCAATATATGTTCACGTTCACTGAGAAACCAATATATTGGTCATAGGGCAACTAACTGTTGCAGTAAGATTGGACACAATTCAGAGTAATGGCAGCTTTCTCTGCAAACAAAAGATGATTTACAGCTTACCTGGGGGACAGGAAAGCCACTCCAGCACAGCATCCCTCTGGTAGATGATGTCAAAACAGCAGAACAGCCAAGCAACTCAAATATTTCTCTACTTGTGTTACATTGCTGTGCTTAAGGGAAGGTGCTGTCACATATTTGATTTACTACATTGGTTTCACTCTGAACAACACATATTTCTGGAAAGAGTTTATTTGATACAAAACTATAATACCAGAGAAAGTTTTGTCCGTAGCGGCAAGCACAGTAAAAGTATTCTCCAGAGGGAAAATACTGCACCCGGGAATAAATGACAAACAAATAAATGATGGTTGGATATGTTTTAGGCGAAAATAATCCACATACTCTGTTCTCTTCATACAGTTTAAAGTGAATTACCCACCTGAATGCTTCCACTAAATCCATTCAGCCAACACTTTTTTTTCAAAGCACCAAACAAACAAAGAAAAACATTATACAGCATCATGTGTTATATTGCTTCAGCAACATCTGGCTTTGTTTATCCCCTTAATTGACTGATGACTATATTTGTGTAAAACATACTGAATATAAATTTCAAATTGTCCCATTACTGTTACTTACAAATTAAAATGAATTTCCACATGTTTGCTCACTAAATATTCAGTAAGTGATCTCAGTTTGTACGATAAATCATATCTTACGGCTCTCTTGTGTTTGTGCCATACATTCAACTGACCACACGGTGGTGCTCTTGTCTTGTTGACAGTAAAGATATGAAAATAGGGAAGAAAAGAGATGGTGCTGGCAGTCTGCAAGATCTGTAGAACTAAGTATCATCATAATATATTCATGTTTTTTAAGCTGCTATTTGCACATGTCTATCTTGAGTTGCATTTTAGTGTATGCTATAATGATAATATATGATATTTAAAGTAATGTATTACAATATACGTAAACTAATATTAATACGTTCCAAACTAACATGACACCTGAAGTGGCTTCATCAACTTTTTCACTTTACTTCAAGGGATTTGTGTTATTAGTGCTCTTTTTGTGTTAAAATATTCCCAGTTCATTGTGACATTAACTAACCACAAAGCATTGACACTAACTAACCGTAAGGCGTAACGCCTGTTTGTCTTCCCTGGCAACAGTAACAGCTTCTAGGTGTTCCACTAGATGGCACTTGTGTAGCACCACAACTGGGGTAACTGGTCACTGTGCTGTTGCCATTGTTTAAGTAAACACTATTTCCTTTACCAAAGGACTGGCTAAATGCAGCAATGATTAATTACCAATTCAGTGTTAGTACACATTATTATCCAGTATTCAGAAAGAGGCACGTAAACAGCACATTGCACAAAAACAAAATGATTCAGGAGCTTTAAGGCCATTTGGAAATGCATCCCACAAAGCTTCTCAGCACATAAATATGTATTACATCTGCAACTCAATTAGGCATGGTGAAATCTGGCCTTTGGGGTAGAAACCTGTGAACCTGCATAGATTTACCCTAACCACTCCTCTGTAGACCTTCAGCTGTACAGCTTTTGCTCATACTGATAATCATCCCAGCTGACCTGTATATGGAGGCTGTAATCTAATATACACGTTTGATCTGTGTGCACTACAAGAATTAGGGTTCCTTGCATACACCAGGCACATACCATACAAGTGGAATAAGGTCTGTCGAATAACTTCATCACAGTCAGCCGTGTGGAGCTGGCATATGCAAATATCCCAGAAATCCAAATGGAGAACTGCAGCTTCATTAAATTTGGCAATAAAATATTTGCAATACCTCATTGGCTTCTAATGGCCATAATGAGGAGTATGACTGAATCCAATCGGCTTGTGTTAGATTTAATTTGTTTGGCATTTCACAGATGGGAATGCATTTAGAACTGTGAGTAGACATGAGAAGTCATTATAAAACCCAGGACATAAGCGGAGGCTGCCTTGTGGTTAGTTTGTGGCACCACAGGGCCACAAAGGCCTCTACTCTTTCAAATAGGGATGAGTCCCTGAATACTGTTATGGAATATACAGCAGCCAAAGTCTCAACCACATACTGGAAATACCAGTGGTTGATTTTACCAGATTGCATTTCATCATATTAGGTTACCGGAACTTAATTAATGCAATTCCATTCCTTACAACTATCTGCAGCTGGCATTTGTCCAAGTCTAGATAAGATTGGCTTGCAGCCTAAGCATGCCAACTAAAAAGATACCACAGGAATAAACAAAGATGCTTCTTGTTAACTGAGAAATTAGTTAAAAGCAGACAGAGAATGCTGCTGTTGAGATTAATTTGCATTGTGTAATTGAAACAGCTCACTGCAAATAACAGGAAATAAAGTATAGATACAAAAGAATCTATCTATCTATCTATCTATCTATCTATCTATCTATCTATCTATCTATCTATCTATCTATCTATCTATCTATCTATCTATCCGTCTATCCGTCCATCCGTCCGCCCGCCCGCCCGCCAGTAAAATGAGTAATGAAGAGTACTATGTTGGAACAATGCACAGAGCAAATAATTATATCCTGTCAGGACTCAATTTGGTCACATCCATCTCTTTTTAGAGCAATAGCACAACCTATTCTACAAATATACCAGCTAATCAATTAAAAATTCCAAATAAATGTAAAGATGCACAGCCCCCTTACTGTGCATTGCTGAAATAAATTGGCTGTGACCCAAACATGACCCTGCCTGTTGTTCATGAGACCATTAAATTTCCTGCAAAGGGTTCAGTGGGGCACTGTGTTTGTGTATATGTATGTGTATCAACATGAGGCAGTGTGTATATACTGTATGTGTGGGTGTGCTTGCATGTGTGAGAGAAGATAGTGGTTCACACATGTTATTCATCACAAGTTACTAGGTCATTCATTCATTTCCTTATAATGCACTTATTTGAATATCATTACCATACCATCATTTTTATGGGAACCAGTGTTTTCAGATTATGGTAGTTTGTATAGTGCACACATGAAACCTTGTAGTAGTCAGTTTTTCAGTCTGCTTGTTCCTTCCTGTTACTATGGAAGAGTGACAAATTAAATTTCAGATGACTTAATAAGGCTATCAGAAAAGCTTTATTGCATCTTGACAGTGGTTCTTTTCTTCTCAAGGAATGGAACACCATTCTTTCAAATCATTTGGGCATTTTACATTTATTTCATAGTCACAGTGAGACAGATATGAATTCAGAGAGACGATGGAGGGATGACATGCAACAACCCAGACTGTGAATGGGACCTGATCTCTTAGTGGAACAATAAAATTATTCTCTCATTTGGTGTTTTGATTATTGTGGTGGAAAGCTCAGTCTAATATATGCAGAGTCTCCCATAGGTTTTCAACTAGGGTAGTATTGGCTAACTGTTAATGGTTCACTTTTCATTTTAATAATCACCAAACCATTCAGTGACTTCTTGTTCCCTATGGTTGAAGTTGTCATCCTTGAAGAAATCACTCCCATCAGCATACAAATGCTTGGTGATAGGATAAAAGCAAACACTCAGAACAACTTTGTAATGATTTGCAATGACCCTTCTCTTTATGGGGAGAAAGAGGAGTCATATTTGGTATCAAGCTACATTAACCCTGATTACATCATTGGAAGCTAACCTCTTTCATTAGTGCAGCAAAATGACCTGACCTATAAATTAGCTTATGCTGCAGAATTGTCCAATCAATATTTCACGTAGATTTGTTTTTTAGTATGAAAGAGAGAAAATTATAGAATATTTCATTTTACAGTATTGTTTACTCTAGGGTCAAAGTTTCAGTCTGTTTGCTTTTGCATGCTGCTGGGTTGAGGCCCTTCTCTCCACACCTTTTTATTGTGTCAGTAAAACTGTAAATTCTAAGTTCATCTATGACGTTAGAGATGCTGAATTTAGTTATGTATACTAAATGTGTAAATTAGCATAAAGTAATGTAAACCCAAGATAATGTTTTACACAAATATATGTGTAATTACCAAAATCTTGGTCAGTTTAGTGTTAATGTTCTACATGCTGCCATTGACACTGGCATCAAATTGCTATACTTGTTCTCAATCTCGTTGTTTCTCAGATCAGAATTGAAATTCATAAAACAGCTTGTTCAGACTCTACATAATCAAGTCAGTTGTGCACATCATAACAGCAATTTGTCATTCTTGTGAACAAATTGCAAATGCTTTGGCACACTCATGCAAATGAATATAAAATGCTGTTCCCTGCATTATCAATTGCTTATGTCATGTAGTTCAAAATATATTATATTGGTTCTTTGTTGAAGTCCCCATAACAGCTAAGCACTACTGCAACGCACAAGTCATTATGTTCAATAAGGCTGTAATAATATGTCAAGCATATTTTCTTGACACTTCTATTAGGCCTTTTCTGTAAACGTGTTGTGACATGATCATGTCATTGCTTTACAGTAAAGAAAAAGACAATCTTTTAAAGCACTGTATGAAACAAAGCAAAAAATAAATAAATAGAAAATTGGAAATCAAAACATTGCAAACTTCCTTCAGGCAGAACATGCAGAGCTGTGTGGTGATTTACATTGCAGTCTTTATACGTTTGCTGATTTTGCCCTCTGTTAGTCTAGAGAAGATATCTTTCCTTGCTAGGCATTGTGCAGAGAATCATTTTGCATCAACCCTCTACAGGCATCTACTATGATGTATTTTTTACTTTGTGCAATGCAGTGCTGTCAGAAATCTTTTTTCTTCTGTATTCCCACATCATTTTCTTTCAACAAATTACAGCCCAAACAATAAAGGTGAAACTGGGAATCCAGTCTTAAATTCTTGCAATCAGTCTACTACATAAGCAATGTTTAACTGTGCTGTTGGAACCATAGATGCCAGCATCATCCAAAAAACTATGGTATGAAAATTCTCACACTCTCTAACTATTGACAACAAAACAAAGAATTTTTACTATTTTGTTCATTAACTAATCACATTTAAGCAAGCATTGGTTGCATGTAGGTGATCAACCAATTTACCTTTTCAAATATATATATATATATATATATATATATATATATATATATATATATATATATATATATATTAGGGGTGCAACAATACTTGTGTCGACATTGAACCATTCGATACAGTGCTTTCGGTTCGGTACGCATATGCATCGAACAATACAACATTTTTAATTTATTTGTATATACTATATATATATATATATAATGTTCTTCCTCTACCCCAGATAGATTTCTTTTTAAATTATTTTCTTGTTTCAGCAACATTAAATTTAAAAACTGTACTTTTGAGTTAAAATATTTATTTATAATTTTAATAAATGACAAATTAAAAAGGCATGAAGATTTTTTTATATCGAAAAAATATCGAACTGTGACACCAAAGTATAGAACCGAACCGTGAATTTTGTGTATCGTTGCACCCCTAGTATGTGTGTGTGTGTGTGTGTGTGTGTGAGGATCGCAAGTTCGATTCCTGCCTGGGGGCGTCTGTATCCAGTAAGGGTCCTAAGGCTAGACCCCCTATGCTAAGCGAGCCTACCGCAGACATGAGCGAGACAGATAAATATGAAGGCATGCCGGCTCGGACGTCGCCCGGATCAACAAGGTCCGCGTCAGGTGTTGAGGAACCAGGGCACCCTGACGAAAAGTGGGCTACTGGAACAAGAAGGCATCGGTGGGCAAGGGACGAAAACAGGGCGTTGTTGGAATGCTACTACGCAAGTAACCCCGGCGGAAGGGGCTACATGAATAGGATGAGGGACCTATGGATTCTTCGATACCCAACATCCACAATGACGGCAAAACAACTAGTAGCTCAGTGTTCCAACATTCGAAAGAAGGGACTGCTCTCACAGCTAGAGATTGACGAGGTACAACACAAAGGAGGCAAGGAGGAGTCAGGACGCCAGGTCAGGGGGGAGATATCATCACCCGAGATTGGGTACATAGCCCCAAGTGCGATAGGAGAAGGATCGTTGAGTGCGAGAGGAACTGACCTGAAAAATAGGATCATGGCCAAGCTTGAAACCTGGATCCCCCGTAGCAGGTTACCAAGATTACGTGAAGTACCCTCAGAAGGTCTGCTAGATGATGTTAATGCAGCACTACGGGCAATACCTACAACCACGATTACCGACACTAACAAGCTGATCTACAATACGGCAGCAGTGATCAGTGAGATGCTTGGCTACAAGTTGAACAGCCACAAGGGGCAGTACCCTCCATGGAGAAGGAGGCTAGAGGGCAAGATCAAAGTAGCACGGAGGGAGGTTAGCCAACTAACGGAGTTGCAGAAAGGTGCGACAAATAAGGTGCCTAAGAAATACAGCAAGCTGTCCATACCTGAGGCCTTGGAAACTGCCAAGCAAAGACTCACAGCCTTGGCCAGCCGCTTGAGGAGGTACACCAGAGAGATCGAAGGCAGGAGAATAAACCAGCTGTTCTCCACAGAACCAGCAAAGGTGTACTCTCAGTGGCAAGGGAACAATAAGAGAACAGCACCACCAAGGCTGGAGACGGAGCAATACTGGAAGAGCATATGGGAGAAGGACGCAACCCATAACGGCAATGCTCAGTGGCTGGAGGATCTGAGGGCAGACCACAGCGACCTCCCTGAACAGGGTCCAGTAACCATCACAGTGGCAGATATCCAAGAAAGGGTCTCCAGTATGAAGAGTTGGACAGCACCAGGGCCCGACATGGTTCACGCCTACTGGCTGAAGAAGCTGACTGCACTCCACGAGCGTCTGGCAGCACAAATGAACCAACTGCTAGTTAACGAGAGACACCCGGAATGGCTAACTGAAGGCCGGACGGTCCTGATCCCCAAGGACCCCAAGAAGGGACCGGTCCCCTCCAACTACCGACCAATAACCTGCCTCAGTACTACATGGAAGCTCCTGTCAGGCATCATATCGGCTAAGTTGAACAGGCACATGGGTCAATACATGAGCGGGACACAGAAAGGAATTGGCAAGAATACCAGAGGCGCAAAACACCAGCTACTGGTAGACAGAACAATCAGCCGAGACTGCAAGACCAGACTGACCAACCTGTGCACTGCCTGGATTGATTACAAGAAGGCCTATGACTCAATGCCCCACAGCTGGATACTGGAATGCCTAGAATTGTACAAGATCAATGGGACCCTAAGAACCTTCATCAGGAACTCAATGGGGATGTGGCGTACAACACTAGAGGCCAACTCCAAGCCCATAGCACAAGTCACCATCAAGTGCGGGATCTACCAAGGAGATGCTCTGTCCCCACTGCTGTTCTGCATAGGCCTGAACCCCCTCAGTGAGATCATTAACAAGACTGGCTACGGATACCGACTACGGAACGGAGCAGTTGTCAGCCACCTCCTGTACATGGATGACATCAAGCTGTATGCCAAGAGTGAACGAGACATCGATTCACTGATCCACACTACCAGGCTATACAGCAATGACATTGGAATGTCGTTCGGACTGGAGAAGTGTAGTCGGATGGTATCAAAGAGAGGGAAGGTAGTCAGAACTGAGGGGATTGAACTACCAGAAGGCAACATTGCAGACATAGAGGACAGTTACAAGTACCTGGGGATCCCGCAGGCGAATGGGAACCATGAAGAGGCCGCTAGAAAAGCTGCAACCACCAAGTACCTGCAGAGGGTCAGGCAAGTCCTGAGGAGTCAGCTGAATGGTAAGAACAAGATCCGGGCCATCAACACGTACGCCCTGCCCGTGATCAGGTACCCTGCTGGGGTAATAGGCTGGCCAAAGGAGGAGATAGAAGCCACTGACATAAAGACAAGAAAGCTCCTTACCATGCATGGAGGGTTTCACCCCAAGTCCAGCACCCTGAGGCTGTACGCTAAGCGGAAGGAAGGGGGCCGGGGACTGGTGAGTGTCAGCACCACAGTCCAGGATGAGACAAGGAACATCCAAGAATACATTGGGAAGATGGCCCCAACTGACCGAGTGCTCAGTGAATACCTCAGGCAACAGAAACCCAAGAAAGAGGAGGGAGACGAGGAACCATCATGGAAGGACAGGCCCTTGCACGGTATGTACCACCGGCAGATAGAGGAGGTGGCTGATATCCAGAAATCCTACCAGTGGCTGGACAAAGCTGGACTGAAAGACAGCACAGAGGCACTAATCATGGCAGCACAAGAACAAGCTCTGAGCACAAGATCCATAGAGGCTGGGGTCTATCACACCAGGCAAGACCCCAGGTGCAGGCTGTGTAAAGATGCCCCAGAGACAATCCAGCACATAACAGCAGGGTGCAAGATGCTAGCAGGCAAGGCATACATGGAACGCCATAACCAAGTGGCCGGCATAGTGTACAGGAACATCTGTGCCGAGTATAACCTGGAAGTCCCGAGGTCAAAATGGGAGATGCCCCCAAGGGTGGTGGAGAATGACCGAGCTAAGATCCTGTGGGACTTCCAGATACAGACGGACAAAATGGTGGTGGTAGACAAACAGAAGAAGACGGCCGTAGTGATCGATGTAGCAGTTCCGAATGACAGCAATATCAGGAAGAAGGAACACGAGAAGCTGGAGAAATACCAAGGGCTCAGAGAAGAGCTCGAGAGGATGTGGAGGGTGAAGGTAACGGTGGTCCCCGTGGTAATCGGAGCACTAGGTGCGGTGACTCCCAAGCTAGGCGAGTGGCTCCAGCAGATCCCGGGAACAACATCGGAGATCTCTGTCCAGAAGAGCGCAGTCCTGGGAACAGCTAAGATACTGCGCAGGACCCTCAAGCTCCCAGGCCTCTGGTAGAGGACCCGAGCTTGAAGGATAAACCGCCCGCATGGGCGTGCTGGGTGTTTTTTTTTTTTTTTATATATATATATATATATCCCTCCTGCCATCCTTTAAAAAGCTCACACCCATCACCCTAGGGACCATTCTCAGCCACGCCATAAAAAGACCATATATCCATATTTTATTCCACTTTAAATTAGCCAACCTTGTAAAACTACTTCTCCCTGAAATATTCATGTAAAGTTTTAATTATATTTTCGTTGTTTTAACCCTTCAAATCCCAGTGTTATTACATGAGCGCCCTGTGTTATAAGCCCCAAAAACCAGTTGAAGTAATATGTGATTGTCATTATAAGTAGGCCTTTAGATGGACCAAAGATTGGCACCAACATACATTTTGACCTGCCATTATTTTTTTTGCATTTTTTTTGCAATTTAAAAATTAAAACTTCAAGGCCCTGAGTCTTCATTGACATCCAAGAAAAGAAGAAAAAATAAAATCATATGATGATAATTTGGGGTTGAAAAATAGCGTTTATAATGGAAGTCAATGGGCAGAAAATGGTCCCCAGGGTGATGGGTGTGGGGATTTCTGCTGCTCAGCCATTTTAGGCTGATTTAAGGAATTCACACTGGAATATTAACATTGACAGGTAAAAACTATCCTGTGGCAAGTTTGGTTATATTCCACTGAACACAGTGGAAATGGCAGCCATTTAACACATAGCAGTGGCACAAAAAGGTCCCAAGAAGGCAGGAAGGTTAAATATATATATATATATATATATATATATATATATATATATATATATATATCAGGGGTGGGCGATAGAAATGATATACGATAGAAACGATATAAATTTGGCCAACGATAGAGATTTTGACTATATCGCTACTATACATTTGATGAAAAGACAAATCAGAAATGCCAGTTACCTCTTTTTAAATGGTCAACATGTTTACACGGAATGAATTTCATTTATAGTAAACATTACATCAAATGTAGGTTTCTTTGCATGGCATTGGAGGTAAAGTTAACTTTTGACACACTTCTCTAAGCAATTTTGAAGTTGTCACCAAAACAGCACATACATATAGCAAACTGCCATAGTTAAACTGGAAATGGCTGTAATTCATCCAGAACCTCATCCAGGACCCAAATACGAATGCAAAACAAAAAGCAATGTGTATTATTTGGCTGTAAGAAATAGTCCTGAACAAGAAATTCAAAACAAGAACAAGGAGCAGGAACCACATCAGGGGACCACAAAAACAAAAAACAAACCAGCTGAACAGGACAAATGGGAAGGCAGGTACATGGGCTTCTCTCCGCACTGATTTGTGCGTCCTCGCCTCCTCTGTCCCCTGTCCTACCAAAGATGCTGAGACTGCCAAAGATAACACAGACTGGGAAGCATAATGCAGCATTTTTGTGCTAACTTTGTGATTTCCAAATACCTATTAGCTGAAAACATTGGGTTCCTTAAAAACTGAAGAAACAGATGAAGTGGAGGATATAAGAAGAACTTGCCTGAAATAAAAACTAACTGTTCATAAGCACATGAACAGTATCTGAAAGTCACTTCTTTATGAAATAAGAACAATGCCACTAAAGACCTGACACAGGACCTGAGAGATACATCTGACCCTTCAGCTGATCCATCAATGGTTCACCAAAGCCCCATCAGAAATGGCCTCAGTGAAAGTCATTCTTAGAAAAGAGAAACAGGTAACGAGATTCCACAAGAAGTGGACTGAAACTTGGTAACTGTATATTTGTGGTTCAAATGATCATAAGTATGTATGAGGAGGTCAGGGGAGGGGTAGAACAGTAAGTGTCTATAGCTTTCTCATGGCTTGGGGCTGGTACTGAGGTTCTTGTCAAAACTGATAGAATTGTGAATGAAGAAAAGTACAGTCTAGAGATGGCACGATACCACTTTTTTATGTCCGATACCGATACCGATATCATAAATTTGGATATCTGCCGATACCGATATGAATCCGATATAGTGTTTTTTAATCAACAAAACTGTTTTTTAAAATATCTTGCTGCATTTTGCAAGTCTGCAAGTTCATACTCAAGTTTAAAACAACAACTACACTAAAGCTATTCTGTTATACCTGTATACAAAAAAAATATTTCATAGTTCAGCAATACTGATCAATCTAATAAACTTAGACCTACACCATCCTCCCTATTCTGGTATTTTAAAGAGTACTTAGCGTAAATATTAAGCAACCTAACTAATAGGGTTCCAACTCCCAGCAACAACAAAAATAAATAAATAAAAAATAGGGAACCACCCCTCACGCGCCACCTCATGATGCTTAATCGACATAATCAACCTTAATTTGATGCAGTGTGAAAAAAAAATGCACAGAAATCAATTATTTTTCAAGAAATATTAAATAGATTCAACATCTTTCTTCAACAAAATTGCAGACTGCACAGATGGTACCTTCCCAAAGTAAAAAGTACTATAGCTTACTAGGGTATATATATTAGACTTAATAGTCACTATATACAGTAATTGACTTCTATTCATTTTACATCAAATTAAAACTTTGGGTGTCAGATAATTATTTATTAAAAGCTGGACATTTTAAATGAGAATAAGAAAGAAAAGTATGTCTTTGTGCCCCCTTTTCCCTGTTCATGCCCTATCAGCCCCCCTGGCTAAACTTTGCTAGATCCGCCCCTGCACAGTTACAGCGTCAGCTACGTAGAAAAAGATCCTGGTGTAGAAAGAAATATTAAATAAATTCTAACAACAGCTTATCAAGCTTAAACGTTCTGCTGTTGTTCAGCCGCTGGTTTCCTCTTTCTGGTGCAAAGTGGGCCAAAAACAAACAAGAGAGACGGACTCGCGACAGAAAAGCCGATCAGCTGATCAGTTTCACGATTGAAGTAGCAGCAGGAGAGCGAGAGGCAGTCGCTTGTTAAGCTTATTGCAGGAATGCTTTACATTCAGAGATGGACTTACACACTTGCTTTACTTCTCTCGGGGATAACTTTGTCGGAGATGAAATGCCAGGTTGCTAGGGAAGCTCCACATGCTATCCAGACCACGACAGGTCCCGCATGCCACAGCCACTGCTCCGACGTGCTAACGTTCTGAGGTGAGTTACAGCGTGTTGCAAGTTTTGTGAGGTGCTTTCGTGATATTTAATGGATCGGATTACATTTTTTATTTTTCTCCGATATCCGATCCAGTAATTTAGGTCAGTATCGGACCGATACCGATACGTAATATCGGATCGGTCCATCTCTAGTACAGTCAGATTTAAATCCATCATACAACAGCATCTGGAAAGCCTCTGATTGGTAACAGCCTCATTTTTCAGCAAAGCAATGATCCCCAAAACACTACTAGAACAATAAAAGCATACCTGGATAGAAAAACACACCATGGAACACTATCGGTCATGGATTGGCCTCCAGAGGCCAGACCTCAACATTACTGAAGGAGTGTGGAATCGTCTTAACAGAACGTAACAAAAAGCAGCTGAAATCCAAAAAAAGAAGAGTTTTGGAAAATCCTTGAAGAAGCCTGGAAAACTATTTCTAAAACTTCCATAGAGAAACTGGACGAAAGCTTGCCTACGAGTTCAGGTTGTGTTAAGGAATAAAGGTGTTCAAGCAAAATATTGACTTTAATTAAAAATTTAACATCTCTGTTGTTGCCGTACATACTGTAGTTTGCACTTGTATCAAAAACTTGCACATATTGCACTTGGTTCCTGAAAATAAAATTTTTGAAAAAGACTTTTTGAACAGCCGAAGACATTTCAAAAATACTATATACTATGGAGGGAAGACTCCTCAAACAATTAGTCCTTTATAATCAAAGCTCATTCAGTTATTTAAATGATCAAACATTCTGCCCTTAAACTATTGCTGTGTGTGGTTAAAAAAATGTATATTTTGTATATCTGAATTAAAAACATGTCATGAGCACTGTTATAACTAAGATCATCAAATATAGTAAAGTAGTAATTCAGTACCTGAAATCCTTCTGATTTTCTCTGCTTGCACCTTAGGTGGGAAAAGAGGAATCAAAAATGGGACATAAAAATATGGTGTATATACTTAACAAGGGTGGGAACGAGACATAGGTTAATGCAATCAAACACCTAACATGGGCTAGAGTTACAAACATGAATGAGGAAAAAGAACAAAAAATAAAACTAGACTAACACAAATGAGAAAACAAAACTTCAAAGTAAAAACAGGAAGTAATAAAAGACAACCAAAAGGATACTATGCATGATGACACAGACTATGGACACAGGAGGTAGGAAACACAACAAAATCAGCCAATATAACAGCGACCAAAAAACACAATAAAAACCCAGGATATTTACATTTTTATGTCATTAGATAATCAATAGCCAATTTCAGGAGCACAGTGTTTTACACTTGGATTTCTAAAGCAAAACACCACAGAATTATGTTTAAGTCAATGTGAGGTGTCCCTGAAATGGTTATTCCATAAAGTACAAGTTTATAGTTTAGCTACAGTAAACAACAAAAAGGCAGAGCACAGTGCACAGAATGAGAACATGTAGGCTACTACATATATCTAAAACACATAAAACATGGAAACAAAGCAGAAATACTACGCACAATATTATACAACAATGACAAAATGGTTCTCCTGCTCAGTGGACTTTGTATTTTTGGCTACAGATTTACATGGACGTCACAATAAATGCTCTTATTTAGGCGATCGTGGCTCAAGAGTTGGGAGTTCGCCTTGTAATCGGAAGGTTGCCGGTTCGAGCCCCGGCTTGGACAGTCTCGGTCGTTGTGTCCTTGGGCAAGACACTTCACCCGTTGCCTACTGGTGGTGGTCAGAGGGCCCGGTGGCGCCAGTGTCCGGCAGCCTCGCCTCTGTCAGTGCGCCCCAGGGTGGCTGTGGCTACAATGTAGCTTGCCATCACCAGTGTGTGAATGGGTGGATGACTGGATATGTAAAGCGCTTTGGGGTCCTTAGGGACTAGTAAAGCACTATATAAATACAGGCCATTTACCATTTATTTGCTGTGTGACAGAGGATGAACTCCTTTATAGCCTCTATCATCTTCGGATGTGTTCTGCTGCTTTCCTATAATTTTATTTCTGCAATTTGCAATACTGCCATACTTCCTTACTTCTCATCAATTAGCAGGCTGTAGTCCCACTTATCTGTGCAGATTCCTTCATGTTTAGTTGTTGTACACATAAGTTTTTAAATGTGTTCTACAATTCATAAATATGACTTTAACCCATGAGCTATTCTCTGTATGATGACTCATACCATAATTGATCTACCTACTTTAGACATAAAACCATTTGCTGAGATGTGCTAAAACATCTGCAAAAATGGCTTTTATTTTGTTCATAAATACATTTTTATTATGCTCAAAGAAATGCGTGTTTTACTGTATCATATGTTTTAATTCTTAGAACTGAAGCTGAACTGAACCGAAAACAGCATGACAAGTCTCTCACTGGATAGATGTGGGGTCTGCATTGTTGCAAATATCAAGTAAGTGACAGTATTGTGAGGTCACCTTGCACGTCAGAAATACGTGCACATAATCTACACCCACATGAGTGATTTTCAGGTTTGTATTTTTGTTTTAAATCCAAGTCATGTCAGAAAATCAATCATTCTTTCTCAGATCACCCTTTTTCTCCTGTTATACCAACAAACAGGACTAATGGGATGACCTGTATTACATTACAAAAAAAACTGGTAATGATTTAACTTAGCACACACTACTCATTAACAGCAAATCACACCCTAATACTGCAGTACATCCTACCAATTACTGTCATGCTACAGGCAGTGCGGAGATCAACTGTACAATCGTTAGCTTATATTAGGCAACAGACAGTGAGAAGAGGATGCCACAGGGGTAATGTGAATCTTCACACTTGTTGCAAGCAAAACGAAGACAATTATTTTAATTGCACTGCACCCAGCTATGTGCAGTCTGCAGTAGTGAGTGTCCCTGATCCTTGTGATATATTACTGCAGTGTCCATGAATTCAAGGGTTGCCTCTTAGAGATCTGGGGTATGGCCTCAGTCTACTTTATGACGTTTTGCTGTGTAAAAAAAAAAAAACCCTTAAAAAACACGCCTTCAGTCTTGTTCCCAGTAAAGCATTCAGATATACAGTAGCTAAAGGCCCCACTGCAGCAGTTTTTCATGTTAACATAATCCAGAGTGATGGCTGGTTAATTTGTTTCGCTATTCTAATAACCTTGCATATAAATAGTTACTACCAGCATGTGTATTTCATGCATTTTCACCTCTTGAGCCTCGGAGGAAATTAGCATTTGAATTCGTAATCATGTCCCTTTTAAGTTGCATCACATGCAGCGGCTGAAACGAGGAGACAATTAACCTGCACAGCTAAGTGGACAAGAGACTCTGACAAAAATAGCTCAGAGGAAAATGAAGTCAAGTTGCATATTTCACATGCTGTCCTAATCGGGTTGGCTATGGATAAAGACTTCATCATCCAATCTTAGGTAACATGACTTGTAATATGATAAAATTTCAATACACAGCTGTAATGCACCTCTTTCAATAGAATGTAACATGCCTTACCCATGGGAATTGGCTTACTTACAACACCTATTTATGTATCTATCTGTGAATGGAATGTTTATATGTGATATAAAGAACAAATTCCACCTATGTGGGAGAAAATAATACTGTTTGTGTCACAGGGACTGTCCTTACAATAACAAATAGATCATATGTAGCTGCTGACAGGTAAAAATCTTTCTTTTCTCCAATGTGTGAGCTAAGAAAAGCAGACTTATTTTTCCAGGATGACAACATATTTTCACCATCTTCCAAAGTGTTTTGAGTGGATTGTAGGGCCCTGAGGTGGTGAAAAATGGTATCAGCTCCCAGAGGAGCATGTAATCCTTCAACTTATTTGAAAGCATGAAAATCACCAAAGAAGGATTTAGGTTTTAATGTCCCCTCCTATACTGAACACATGAGACAATGCAGAAAAAGAGGCATTGCAGGTCTAAACAAAGAAGTTGTGAGGGTATGGTTTGAATTTTGGTTTCATGTTTCAGAATATTAAACTTGCAAAAAGAAGAGTTAATTTTGTGGCTAACTGGTATGAAGGTGGGTCCTAAAAGGTACACTGCTATTGTGGGTTTAACACTGAATGGGGACCGTGATTTTATATCAATCATTTAAAACAGTCTTCAGGCCATCATATGAACAGGATCATAATTTTTCATAGATTTCTTCACAATCAGATTTCTTTTTGAAACCTTGGTGGTCCAAACAAAGTGTGTTTAACAGCCCAGGACATCAGCTCATTTTTCCGAGTCCCGAAAGTTTCATAATCAGTGTATTCTTCATTACTTCTTTTACCCAAATCCCATTCACTGCAAAAAGTTGTGTTACCACCATCAAATATCAAAAAGAGGCCAGTATTTTAAGATTAAGGGCAGGTCATTTGAAAGTGCTGCAAGACCTAGCAAGAAACTAATGATTTACGAGCTAAGGTAAGATAACTTTCCCCACAACTTGTGGAAAGTTATGTTCATGCTCTTCTTTCTCCCATTCGTTGTGCTTTATATGTTTATCAATCCATTTGTGTACAAAACGATTTTATAACTGCAAATACAGCAAAAGAACAGTAGTTAGTCAATTAGAACACCAGTGAAAAACCAACATATCCTAGACTAAATTAGTAACTCTACATATGCACAGATAATTAGTTAAGTTGGTTTAACCCTTAAATGCTATTCATATTTCATATCTCATATGGGCTGGGTCAATTTTTGACTCAGACCAAGAATTCCCACATAACAAGTGTCCATAGCAAATTTTGAACTACAGATCTGATTAGAATGCATGAATGGCCTATCTTAAATTAATAAATGGATAATTAATCCTTAATAAATCTTTCAGAGAGCTGAGAGAGTAATTTTTCTTTCATCACAAATGAAAACGGCAAGAGAATCCTCATTTCTATACCATCTATAATAATTCCATATTAATGAACACTATGTAATAAAATATAAATCTATCTACCACATCTAGCACGTCTACCATATGCACACAGAAAAAAAGAATGGCTTTACTATTGCTGTAGCATTGCCTCCATGACACACTGAAATAATTTAATATATTTATTTTCCATGTAGCTCTAAACAGACTGGGTTTGTGTAAGGAGTCTGTCATGTTGTACAAAGTCAAATATCATGAGAGGTGGCTCATAGGGACAGAAAGTCAGGGTTATTATTAATAAGTGGAGGAGAAAGAACATTATGCTGGCAAGCTGGCTCATGAGCCAGCAAATTGAGCTTGCAAGTACTAAAGCACCATAGAGATAAGTCATTAAGATGCCCAGAATGAAACTAAGAAACTGGATTATCATAAAAAAGGACTTAGTGTGATTGTGGAATTTCTTCTTCTTCTTTTTTTTGTTTTAGTTTGCAAAACAGTAGAAACCTTCTTGTGTTTTAACAAAAGCATTTAGTCAGGTTTGCTACTCTGTTAGTGGCTGTAAGTGGAACCATTAGAAAATGTATGAACCTTTAAACCAAGGTCTCTATTTCCAAAAGCAAATGGCTCAGCTACTTCATCTATCAGTCTGTGAAATGTATTTGTTTTCTCTTGAAGTCACAAAGGTAAAATGTCAGTATGTTGAAGCACTTATGGTTTTGCCAACACCAGCAATGCGGTATTCAGAGCCTGAAGAAGCAACTTGGATAGGAAATGTTTTATTTAAAGCTAAGTTAGTTGCTAGTGAAAGACAGACACTGTCAGCTACTGCTCAAATAGTGCATATAATCATCAGTGGTAGCCCCCGGATACCCTACTATCCAAATCATGTGATAAATTATGTGATGAAAGCATCAGCAGCTCCAACGTTTTGATATGCGGAGCCCCGTGATAACGATTCATGGTTCCCTTCTTCAAGCAGTCGTTTGGGGTTGAACTGAAGTGATTACCAGAAAGTATTGTCTTGTCAAGGATGTCTCATATTACCTGTATTATTGGGTGACCGTGGCTCAGGGGGTTGGGAATTGCATCTGTAACCGGAAGGTCGCCGGTTCGATCCCTGGGCTCTCTGTCCTGGTCGTTGTGTCCTTGGGCAAGACACTTTACCCTACTTGCCTATTGGTGTTGGCCAGAGGGGCCGATGGCGCAATATGGCAGCCTCGCTTCTGTCAGTCTGCCCCAGGGCAGCTGTGGCTACAACTGTAGCTTGCCTCCACCATTGTGTGAATGTGAGATTGAATGAATAGTGGTATTGTAAAGCGCTTTAGGTGCCTTGAAAAGCGCTATATAAATCCAATCCATTATTATCTGTCTGTTGTTCAAGAGCAAGCTTCTGTAGGTGTTCAAAAAAACATTTCTCTAAATATATATATGTTAGCCTTGAATTAGTCAAGGAAACAAAGGAAGAAAGAAGCATCTTCTTATAAGCCAGATCTGGTGTTGAGGTGTCCTTTTCATTTCACCCTTCATCTCAGGGAAAGTGTCACAGAAGTACTGAGCAGGAGGTCACTGACCTCACAGGTCACCTATTATTTCCTGCAGCATGTTCTGTCTCCACATTTGAAGCTTGGTTTGTGATTACAATGAAAATAAGATATATAGCTGAATGGTGTTTTTAAAAGCAAAAAGGACTAGCCAGCAAATGGGTGAGACCAGAAGATAAATGGTAAGACTTTAGCATCTGTAATGCCATTTTGCACCTTGGCTCTGTCTGCGCATGAGTGTTTACAGTATATGATTCGGAGCATATTTTTACATTTGATAAACGATAGCATTATCACATCTGTTTATGGACCCATAGACAAAACCAAAAAAAAGCCTACAAAGCATGTTTGAATTCAAAACAAGTGTTTGAGATTCACCAGTGTTACTTTATTAATGCTGAAAAACTGCTAAAGTATGGCACCATTAGGGTTGCAACAGAGATAAGAATGTGAAAAAAAGCAATTTCCGAAAGCAAGATCTAACTAATCAACAACTCTCTTTTCCAGCCCATCTGATATACAAATTGTGCCTAATGAACCTTGCAAAATCAATTACCTAGGTAATACTTTGCATGCAAGGGAAACCAAACACAGAATGTACGATGCATACGTAAACAGACATTACTCACTGCAGATTATTTTGCTCCATTTACATTGCATTAGCACCAGAAACGGAAAACTGACTGGTGCATATTCCTCAATCATGTTCATTTCATTAAAATGCAACCAGGCCAGATAGAGAAGCCATACACACCTAACAGCTAATCAGACCATTCTTTACAACAAATGCTGTCATTTGATTAATGTTACAATATAGAGTGGACAAACAAATATTAAGTGTGTATCTTGAACTAGCTAGCGCACAAAATAATGCAGCATAAAGTAGTTAAGCGCCTGATAGATGATGGTACTCCTTTCTGCTAATAAAATCTGTTTTACATGCCTGTTTAGCACTGACACGATGAAATGAAATAGTGCACCGTACACGGTGAAGATAACATTTTTAATGTATTCTATACCATAATGTATTTTGTATTCAGAGAGAAATTGTTCTTTGTAGTGCCTCGAGACCTTGATTAAACATATATCTAGACTTTATCAGGCTTCTGATAGCGAGTCATTTCCAGAATAAATAGACTTTTGTAAAATGTTCTGAGGCTAATAATGGGAAGAGGTATGGTACACAGTTTGGGTATAAATCATCCTTCAGAGCTTACTTTTGTGCTTTTACAACAAAGTAGTGTAGTATATGATCAACAATATATCATTCTCAGTAAAATAAAAGTTGTTGAATTGTGCCTCAGACTTAAAAAAAAAAAAAAAAAAAAAAGCTGATCTACAGCTCTTCTGCAAAGTAACATAGTGGAGAAATTTCAGTTTCTGAGCAGTGGGGCACAAATCTAAATCTGGCGTCATGAATTATTAAAGCCCACTTTATGGAGCTTTCTTCAGAGAAGAATATCCAGCACAGAATAGTACAAGCTTGAGATCAAATGGAGCAGAGTAAAAGAGCCCAATGTGATGCCAAAAGTATTTCCACCATAAGTGTTCAGTGTTGTTTTGCACTTGAACAGAAAAAGAGCTTTATGGCAGAAAAAAGAGGGAGTGGTCAGCCAGTCTGTCTCATCACTTAAATGCACACACAAAGGAAATGAGAAAACTTGGCATATATCCTTTGAGATGGCAAGATGATGACTAAAGAACAGATTTACCTCTCCTGAATATCACTAGACAATAAATAGCTTTCGTTTGGAGGTGAGTGTCAATTGTGGATGAATCTCTTCTCTTGGTGTCATCCAACTCTGCATGCCTTTGTGAAATTGCTTTTTGAGTCTGAGCTGCATTTATAAAACATTTTATCTTATCCCTAAAAGTATTTCTAAATGGCATTTCAGTTGAGTCCCTGCAGGGAAGCTATATACAAAAGTCTTTTATGGGCTTTTTATCCATTTGATTTGGAATGTGGAGTGTTTGGATCGCACACTTGTTTCAAAGCACACACTACATCAAAGGGCATCTTTAGTTTCTCACAGTGTAAATTCAAGACATGTAAAACAATCTTAAAACAAAAATGGAAATTTACTGGATGAATGCAGTGGGGAATAATGTTTATCAGTCACGTAGACAACTTCTGTGATTAATATCATGTAGTTTCTTTGCATCCATTGTCACAAAGCTTACCCAACAAGGGCCTTAGTGGGGTGAGAGCGTACACCAGCTGACACATGGATGAGATGCTGGGTACACCCTGGACAGACCACCAGTCCATAACAGGGTTAAAACAAACAGACAGGCAACAATGAATACTCATCTGCAACAAGCCAGCCAATTGAGAAGTGCAAATTAGCATAACATGGATATCACTGGACTTCTGGAGAAAACTGATACAGCAGGAAGAACAAAGTCCACATAGAAAGGTCCCCTGTGGTAGGTTTGAGCCAATAATTTTCTTCCCTGCTGAAACGGTATACATATGAAAAATGGAAAGTAACAGTGCTAACCACTGCACCACTCATATGGTGCATATATGGTTTCTTCCCATAAAATGGACTGTGAAAGCAAAGTAGTAAAAAAAGGTTGAAATATCTAAATAATGAGATGAAAGATACTAAAACCTGCTTAGTACTTATCTCAAGCTTGATACTAAAAAACCTGTTGTTTCCATGCTTTCCACTTTTGCAGTGTTTGCACTGGTAGCTGAACTACCATTCAAGTCAGTCACTAAATACCTAACAACACACCGCTAACACCCTTTAAAAATAGAATGAAAATGAGCTAAATTAGGGTAAAAGTGAGAACACATGCAAATCACTCTGCAGCCAATCTCAGCTGCTCACAACGTGGAAAATCAATGTCATATTAAGGTGCTAATGAAACACTTTTTTTCCTTTTTATAACCTCACAGTTTTTTAAAAAAAATCATTGCATTATATTAGTTTTATGTTGAAGTCATATTGCTCTTTCCACAGTTGTCTCTCTCTTTCTCTCTGTTTTCAGATTACCTAATTAATATCTCTATGGTGAGTTCTTCTGACTGTGTAGTATTTAATCTATTCTCCCAAGATTTTCTACATTTACTACATGTTGGCATTGTTCATGACCATGAAGAACTACTAGTACCACCAATTCATTAATTTAAATTGATTAAAAATGTGTTAAGAACTATTTTTTTAAACTTCTGTAGTAGCAACCCAGTTTCCAAGAACACAGGTCTCCCTGTGAGGTTTTAATTACATAAACGATGTGCTAGAATTAAATCAAAACAAGCCAACACAGTGTATATTTCACCTTTTTTTTCTACGTTTTAACACCACCCTCAACCCATCAACCAGAAATAAAAAGTAAGAAAAAACAAATCCACTCACGCATGATTAGTGTGAAGCAGTCTCTTGAACTTTGAATAATCTACACACCTCACTGTTGGTAATAGTTTTCTGCATCTGTTAGTGAGGTGTATGGATATTCTAGGTAACTCAAGTGAAGGGAGATGTTATAGTAAATGCTTTAAATATAAATTCGTAATGCTGTGCGCTTTATGTCATTCGTGAGTTGCCTTTACATGTTAGACAGGCACCTTCCTTATCTGTTTTTAAATCACGTCTTAAAACATATTTATTTACCTTGGCTTTTAGCACAGCAGGACTTGTTGATGTCTCTTAATACGTTTCTTATTAATTATATTATTTTTAATTTTAAGATATTTTATATGTAATTTAAACTGTTTCCTCTCTGTTTTATATTTGTAGCACTTTGGTCAACATTGTTGGATGTAAAGTGCATTATAAATAAAGATGCTATGCTATGCTATGCTATTCATTCATTCTCAACAATCACCATATGCTCACTTTGGTTACTGCTATAGTTTTAGGACACTGACATAGCATAGTCTCTGTTATAGTGTGTACACTGTTCACTATCATAGTCTGTTTAGAGCGCTATGCTTCCACCACTGTAGATATATTCATAGGACACTGTAGATCTGTTTACTACACATACGTAGCACATCTGTATATTTGTTCATAGTACATCTGTATATCTGCCCATCTGTATAGCAATAAAAAAACATCTGTATGCTATACAGATCATATGTATATCTGTACATATGTATGCAGCAGTACATCCGTACACTTGTCTGTAGTTCAACTGTATATTTGGTCTCTACTTAACTTATCTGTATATAATTGCTTTTATTGTACTTACCGTACTACTCTTGCACTTCTGATTAGATGCAAACTGTATTTCGTTACCCTGCATTTATACATCTGTAATGACAATAAAGTTGAATCCTAATCGTAATTATAGATAATGTATTATCGTTGTTATATAGAAGTTGGGGGCAGAAATTGCAGAGATTTTTTTCTGTATTGATAGATGTATGTAAAGACCTGACCTTATTAAATAACTCATGTGTGTTTGACAGTATATAAATGAAACTGATTTAAATGTCTAGGGTAAGTGAACAATTTCTATGCAGCGGAGTACTGTAAACATGACTGAATAAATGAAATTTAGTAATGCGACATTCCTTTTATCCTTCACTGCAGTGTATCGGTCAAGGCAATGCTTGCAGCTCTTTAACTTATAATAAGAATCTGAACCAAAGCACTTGCCTCTTCAGATAGATAAATTCAACCCCATGCAGTTAACAGCTTTTTATGGAGAGAAACTGATTTTCCAATGTTTATACCGTTTAAAACCGCTATAAATTAGAAAAAGAGAAGCTGATATAATTTTGTTTGAGCAGAATCTCTTCACTTGACTGAATGTGTCTATAAAATTCTCAGAGAAAAGTAGGTTGCTAAAATGCACTTAATTTGGCATGATAGATTGAGTCCATGCTTCAGTGACTGTAATTGAATCTGTGACCTATTTCTTCAGAAGAAAATTGTCTCTTGGGTTATTTGTCACCATACATTTTAATGGAATTCAGTAGACTGGCACTGAATTTATACATTTTATCCAATTATTAGCATTCTTCTTGCAATCAGTAGGTTATTTTACATTTAGTGTTTGTTGAGTAACATCCTTCAACTAAACATGATGCAGATGTCTGTGAATTCAGTACCTCTACCAGTACTATTACAGGAGATTGAAAATCAACAAACACAACAGTGAATGGCAGAATTCTGGGGTTGGTAAGATTCCTATTTATTATATGCTATTCCTCACTGGAAATCCCACCAGAGATCAGCTACTAAGAAAGAAATCACAACATAAGCCAACCATGTCCAGTTGTTCCTTCACTGAATGTCTCTATTAACAGGGATCATTGCTGGTTCTTCTGGCTTGCTATAAATAATGTATCACCCGAGTTACAGGAACAAACATCTCAAAAATAGCCTGACAATGCTGAAAGGCATAAATGGATTTCTGAAAACATATAAGATGAAAGAAGACCTGCATTAATCAGTACGTCAGTCAAAACATAATGTAAATTTAAAGCTAATGTCAGTAATAACCACTGTTCTCTTTACTTTGTTTTACCTGCATATTATATTTAGCTTTTCCTCAATGTATAATGCATAGGAATCAAAATATCACTGTGCATTTATGTATCTTCTGTGTCTTCTCCAGTATAAAAAGCACAGTACCTGATTGTGTAAATGGAATCACATGTAAGTTGGTTTGACCTACTGTAAAAGAAATCACTATGAAAATGATAGCAGGAGGAGACAGGTCTGGTCAGACAATCAAAAAAGTGGAGGGAAAATTCTCACTCTTCAGAAAGACATCAGCAAGACTTCTCCAAGATCAAAGCTAAACTCTTAACTCTGAGTCATCTTCAAATATACTTGCAAGGTAAACCAATTTGCTTTCATACACTCAGGTAAAAAGCATGAAAATTGTTGTTGTCTTCTTGACACACTTGTACAACTATACATTTGATCCTCTTTGAATACTGTCTATAGACAATGTCAAAATCCTCCAGAAATGCAAAAACATTTAGCTTTTTGAGTCTTGTTTTTTTCTAGAAATAAAAAATGTTAATAGTAATTTTTAATAAAGTAAATCTTAGTATCAGAGTCTCAAAGGTTTGTTTTTCACCCTAAAGCGGAAAGCATAGCCTTAACCTTAAACTAAATATAAAAGTGAACTTTTTTGGCACAAATGTTACCAGTCATTGATATCACTGCCATAACACAAATTACAGTGTTTAAAATCTCACTAGATGTCAGTAGATCGCATATTATAGCCACTGAATTCTTTTTTTTTTACCTCTCCCAATTCAAATGCATAATCCTAGCTATGTCGGCTGCTGTAGGACAAACAATTCTGGCCGCCGTTCATCTGCAATGAATGTATGCTGTTAGTCTGCTGTTTACCTTCTCCCAAATAAATCGCCTCAAAAAACAACTAGCTGTACATTAAACTGTTCTTCCTGCAAAATTCCTTTGCAGTTTTCCCTACATATATTGCCTGTTTCAAATTCCAAATGTTCTTGTCAGACGTCAGTAAAGATGGGAATTGAGAACCATTTCTTGTAGAGAACCAGTTCCCAGTAGGTAAATTCCTTGAAATTGTTTGTCCGCTTGCCTATCAATCAAGCTTATTGGTTCCACTTGTGCTACAATCAGCTGATTTTGGTTTGTTGCTTGTTCCTCTTGACATATTTGTTTCTGTATTGTTCCCTTACCAGTTAATGCAATCAGTATTCAATTAGACCATCTAAGTGAATTATAATCCTTCTCCATATTTAAGAGCTATGACCACCATTGCAGCACCATTACTAGGTCTTCAGTAATTCTGTTTCCTAGCTTACAGCTAACATCTTTTCAGCTGAACGCACTGCCTATTTGATAATAAACAAAAAATACAGGCAAGACTATTAAGAATGTCAATTGCTGCCACTATTAAAAAAACACAAGTGGGACATTCTTGATTCTTCTCATAGACTACAATTTTATAAGTCACAAACATTGCCAGCCATTTTCCTGTTGATATACACTTCATTCAGAGCAATTTTTTATCCTTTTACTCCCAGTTCTCAAGAGTAGAATACTAGTTGCAAATACAGATAATAATTATAAAAATGATCATGTACCCCATTCTTTATGTGAGGCTCATAATAGGCTGAAGTAATGAACTTGTAGTCATGGACTTCATAATTGCACGACTTAATGTAAGTGTGGCTTCTAATGATAAAGTACTTCTGGTGGTAAAATGCAATTAGTGGGGGTACCATCCAATCTAGCACAGCTGTCATACTAACATTTATGTGGGTTATAAAGTTCAAAAATATGAAGACCCAACTGGTAAAGACACTTTACTAATTATTAATTGTTTCAGTGTCCTCTGGTTGTTCAGTTAAGTCAAACTGAGAATGTTTTCTTCATTTTCTCATAGTAAACCTCTGTTTATCATTAAAAGTTCAATTGGCTGACTCTCGGTGGAAATGTTATCCATATCACACTAATGAGTTCCTAGACATTTTTGTTCTAATTAATGCTACTAATTCCTGTTAATTAATTGTTGGTGAGGCTCGCTCCATCTGCTGAGTTGAGGAAAGTAAAATTGGGTCATTATGAAAAACAACTTGGTGATATCGAAATATGGGTCTATTTTTCCTCACTAATTTGTTAAGCAAAATGCCTCAGCAGTCTGCTAAGTAGCAGATGAAAGCTAATGTTTGCAGTGGCATCTATTTTGCATGAAAAAGTCATCCTGTTAAATAGTTTATCATATTTATGGATGGGAAAATGTAAAGCAGTGAATAATGCCAGTGGCAGTCAAATGGATTCCGAGTATTATCCTAGTCCAACGCCGAAAAAACCTCACACACAAAACCCAGAATAAATATCATTGAAAGATCACATTGCAAAATATGATTCTAAAATGTGTTCCCCAATAATTACCTTAATCTCAGAGATTGTTAATTGGACAAATAAACAAACAATGACAATCTGCTAATATTTGATGCTGACAATGAGAAACAATGCTGCCTGATCGTGATCAATCTTGTGGGACATTGTGAGGCCAAGCTAAATTTTAAAGGGATGGCTTTGTATGCTATTTACTCACCATTCATTGTATTCAGTTTAATTCAAAGGGTTATATTCAAACAGCATGAAGTGACATTGGTCTTCATGCTGTTTGAGCTTTTTATCTTAGATTCAGCCTTGGCCTTTTAGATGTGTACACTCTGGCTATGTGCAAATATTTGAGGCAGAGATGTGTTAGAAACTGCAAGTCAAACCATTAACCTTCAGTAGAGGTTCTGCAGCATATCATACTGCTTCAACTTGTGTTGTGGCTTGTGGTTAAAGAACAAAACACAGTGACCAAAAACTCATGTGTAATGCAAAGTACTTTTGTTACACTTGAATTTAATGTAACCCATTGCTGTTTTTGTTAAATGGGTCGTGAGCTGTTTACTGAACCCTGTGGTTGTTTGTGAGGCATTATTCTTTTGAGGATGTCAAACCTTTTCACGTGCATGAGTGACCAAAATTTTAACTGGTTGGTATGTTCTAGCCAATTTGAGCCAGAAGTCCACAATCCATAAGATGACAGAATGACAGGCTACTCATGACTTTTGATGATGCTGCTGGAAATGACTTTGCTGTAATGTATGTTGTTACACAATACCAGAAAAAAATTGTACAATTCTGGAGGCAGGTTTGCATAAATTTTCTTTATGCAAAGTCCATGCTCCCTGGTGATGTAAGTCCTCTTTAGTGTTCTCTACAAAATGTATCACGGAAATGACAGAATGCACTTCGCTGTGTTTTTAAAACAACTTCCCAACCATGCAACTGGCACAGCACATCGGGTCTCACATAATATGCAGGTAGACATGGTTTTTCTTAGTAAGATTTCATTGTCAGAATAAACTGAACACCATAGTATCCATGCAGTCTTCATGGAGCTTTATGTATGCCACACTCGACATCTGGGGTTTTCAGAATTTTAAGACCTCACTGGCAAGAAAATACACAGAAATTCTGTTGCAGGCAGTCATTAAATTGTCTTAAATACCCTTTGAATTGCTCTGAGACCAATTAACAGTGTTTCATTGCTCAGAGATACAGTATGATCAAAACTGCATTTCCCTGTCTGATGGTATTGTTTAACAATTGCTGGAGCTATTAAAACTGGCACTGATGTGGAATATTAACTATAATCCTCTGAGATGTTACTGTGAGAGTAGTTTGTCAGACAGACAACAACAGCAGCTATCAGCCAAGATCAACATTATGTTTATAATGATATTGTTTTGAGATCTCCCTCTTCTTCTGCTTTTATCTCTCAACTGAGGCAACTGTGTAAATGAAATCTTTGGGAACTATTTATAATTGTGACAAAAAAAAAATCCCCATCTATAACTAAAAAAAATCCACTTATGCATGCCAGAAAGTGGGTTTGTAATGAGACAGTAAAAAAGTATAATACAATAAACGATGCTGCAACAAGGAATGAGGCAGTCATAACCACAGACTGTACATAATAGTTGTGACTTGCTGTTTCACTGAAAAGTTAAGCCAATGGGGAAATGTCTTAAATCTACAATATTTCAAATGGTTATATAAAGGTCTGATTAAGTTTTGTTTCTAACAACAGGTATTCATTTTGGTAATTATGACTCCATGTAGAGTAAAATAGATTTAAAAAAAAAAACAGGCTTTTGTTACTTTGTTATATTGTAACTAACAATTTGTGTAAGATTGTTGATTCCTTGGTTTTCATGCTACATCATGTCTAATGACATTCTGGCAGGTACGCACATCTAATATAGAGTTTATGCATATAACACAGTCAAACTTAAAATGATCATTTTATTCTCGGTTGAGCAAGTGAATCAAGTAAAGCCTAATGATTTTATTTATATCAGTAAGTACTTTGTCACTACCTAGTAACCATACAAGCTGTGAACATGATGGAAAATAATTATTCATTCATCCCGACTGATCATAGAATTTAAATCAAACGCACTTGGACATTTGACCTTGTCTCAAGGCCTACTGCTGTGCAATAGCAGAGATGCTGGAAACCTATAATACTGATAATTTTCTATTAAAATGTATATTGTGACTCAGTATTAAAGATCCTATTTGATGTATATGCCGTTTTTTTGATTTCTTTTATATAGTAGCATGGTCTAAAAACACTATAGTGTTTTAGTCCAGAAAGAAACTGGCATGTTGAGCATTGCAATGTTGTGAATTATGATGGACACATAATGCATTTATCATTGGGAGGGCAGTGTTCCTACATATTGCACCAGGTTTGAAGAGGGTAATGATTTAAATGCCAACATTTTTTCTGATCTGTTTCTGCTTCAGGGCCTTTTTATGACATTTCTTGCTCTACATTTGAATTAGTCTTTTTGATAAGAAGTCCATTTAGACAAGAATCTGAAACACTGAGTTAATCTATCAGCTAGAGCAAAAAAAAAGTAAAAGTAATGTCTCTTTTGTCTGTACCATAATGTCTCTTTTGTCCATATTGACATCTTGCTTGAATAAGACAAGTTGTAGAACAGTGATGAGTTATGTAAAAATGACATACATAAAGAAGAAGGTTGTCAGTTCTCTTGTGGGCTGCCTCAGGCTGAATTTCAAAGAGTAACTTAATACCAAGCTGAAAGACTATTTTAGTTATTTCTTCCTGCTTTAAAGAGTGCTAACCCTTCATCATACTCCATCCATCCATCCTTCCATCCATCCTCTTAGCTGCTTATTTAGCTGGATCATCCGGAGCCTATAGCCCATGTTCAATTCTGTGAGAGACAGGGTACTACTTATCGAGTGTATGGTTGGTCAGCGTGCTTGCAGAGCTGCACACTCTCATTATGAGAACTTCGACAACAAGAAGTTAAAAAAAAACCAATAGTTATTTAATAAGTGTCATCATTTATTCTAATTTTATTTGCAAGGAAGATATCTGCTATTTTAAATAGTCACAGATAATCAGTACCAAAGCCTATCTGGAGATATGTTTATATATGACTGGTGCCTCATATAGTGCATATTCCACTTATTTGCAGGAATAGTATAAGCAGTTGTAAATAAATATTTAACATGTGGTGCGACTAATGATGTGACGAATTGAAGTTCCAAACAAGCAAACTGCTGCTGTGACTGTTTTACATATGGCATCAGGCATCTCACTGCATGTTAAATAGACATAACATTTAAGGAGAAAAGTATTGTATGTGTGTCTGAAAGTGCTAAGCTGAGCAAAGTCAAAATGAAGCCAAGAGAAATCCTTCCTACGGATCAGCTTCACAAAATAAACACTTTCCTATCTATGTTCACAGACCAAATATTCAGTGGATATAATCTTATACTTGACTACTTTACAAAGAAATGATTGTCCTCCTCTTAGTACAAAGCTTAGAGCTACAGTATAAAATGTATCTATTAATCTCCCTCAAGTGAGCAGATTATCACTACCAGTAGCATCAGGGAAGGACAATAATGCAGTGTTGCTTGAGTCTAAAGTAGCAGCATCGAAAGAAAGTCTACATAATTATTCAGCTGTTTCTGACACACCAATACAATCTACAAGGGCTCTAGATTGTGTCTCAGTAAGGTGACCTCTCCTTTGCTGTGGCAGAGCTTTAAAAAACATCCACATCTAGACCTGCCACAGCATACAAAGACTGCCTTTGTTCAATAAAACATTACATCAACCTGAGTAGTGTTTTAGAAAAGCGTAAAAGTGAATAAAACTACAGCAAACATAGAGTGGAAGCCTATTATTGAGTTCTGTGCAGGAGGCCTGCAAAGAGAGAGATTTGCAGCACACAACCTACAGTTTCCTGTGGCTTTTCAGGCTCAATGTAATCATTTGTGTTAAAGCATCAAAAGGAAAAACAGGAATAATGGGCATTCACGTAATGCTGTTTTTGTCAGGTGAGCATGTTGTGTGATTGCATGTTTCATAATTAAAAGAATCATCAGATGGCTTTCTGTCTATAATCTCTACATTTGTTGTAGCTTTAGCTGGCAATTTAAGCCTATAGAAATCACTGTGGCCCTATAATAACCACTGAATATTTCAAGGTGAGAATGTAGTCTCCAGTGAGAAATTGCCAGGAACCGCTCTTTAAAAAAAAGTCACCAGTTGTTATTGTGAATTGGAAACTCTTGTAATGATATAATCAGTGTGACATTGGCATATAGACTGGTTTATTAATAATTAGTGAGCTATGGGAAATCATTATTGGAGGATTTAAATTCAGCCATGACTAAAAAAATGGTTATGCAAAGAAGGATTTTATTGTCTTTACTAATAAAACTGCACTTTACAGTCTGTTATGACAGAGGAATAGACCAGTGAACCTAATTTGCACATATTCCAATAATAAAATTTAAAGTAATGTGAATTGTAATGTTTAGTTAGAACATATAAAGTCATGCTTAGAGGTGGAGGGACAAGCACAGATTTGTCACAGGAAAGAAGGTAATTTTCACTGTGGGTCTACTTTGTCTTCTTTAAATAAGACAAACAGGCGACATGAAACATTATTTCATTTGCATAGGTTAATTAAAAACAGTGTCTGACTTCTTTTTTCAGTGTTGATCCAAATACTAATTAAAAACCACAAGTAAGGTACATAAACTGATAATACTAACAGCTTTTTGCATGGGCCTTAGAGGATAATTATTTTTAAATCTTTAACATTGGTATTTCTGGTATCAGTATTATAATATGTTTGCATTATTTACTAAACAACAAAGACAGCAATCCACTTTTTAACTTACATAGTGCTATAGTCTAGTTACCTTGATGCTGAATTTATACTTAAATGAACAGATCTGGGTTTGTGTTCCTTTTATTTGAAGGGTCACTATATAGTTCTTCTTGTGAAAAGCAGAATCATAGTAAATGTGCTTTTAATTATATAGTGCTTTTCTCCTCTTACTGAGCACTCAAAGTGCGCACTAGAGGCCACTTTCACCCATTCACACAAACATTCATACAGCTCTTTATTTTACATCTTTAAATGCTTTATACCTATCACACACACACTCATGTTCTGATGCATGTATTGGGGGCAATTTAGCAACCAGTATCTTGCCCAAGTGCACTTCAGTATGCGGAATGGTAGAGCTAGGGATCGAACCACTGACCCTCTTTACCTGCTGAGCCACACTTGCTTCATCCTGTGACTTCTCTTAGTGTCCTTTGTCAGAGTAAAGCTTTTTTCTTCAGCTGCATCTAAAAATTAAATTTTTGAAAAGTTAACTTGCAAAATTACAGTTGACCGTGTGACACTTATTCACATTGGACTTTACACCAGTGAACCCATTTAAGGGTTGTTAAATGGCCACTTGTCATTTGGTTATTTAGATGGAAGTGCAGTGAAGGTTAAAAACGAAACCTTTCAAAGTCACAGAAAATACTGTAGCATCCCTCCGACAGAAGACACAGACGATCAGCGTTCCGGTTACCGGTGTTTATTCAGAATAGTAACACGGGCTACTGTGGGCCGTAGCCAACGCCAAAACAACAGGGGAAAAGCGGGCTCTCCAGCAACAAAAACAACCCCCGACTCTTCCGCCACACACACACCCCCATTCTCTAACCCCCGCCCCCGAACACTCTCAGCCAACCACACACATGCTCTCTTCCAGACTCTATGTCATTGGTACCTGATCTGATTGACAGGCCAACCGGCCTCTAGACGACTGCACATTCAAGGACACTCAGTAAATCACCATGCTGCGGGTGTGGTCCAACTATGCCATAAGTAAGTGGCAATTCTGAACACAAAACACTGATAACACAACAGTCAACTAACTTGTAACCCAGTCCGTTACAGTACCCCGACCCCTCAAAATCCCTCGCCCACGAGGGCGGATAAAGTCTCTCAGATGGCCTGGTGGTCTATGGTGCCTCCTTGGGCGAAGGCGCCTGGAGGGAGGTGGGGGAGGGGCTACGTCCGAAGTGGCTGTGGGCCCAGGGCTCACAGGGCTCACAGTAGAGGCTGTCACAATGGTGGTGGCAGAGTCTGTAGGGGTGGAGTCCAGGTCCGTCTGCGGCCCACTTTGTTGTGCCAGTGAAGTGGTTGCACCATAGGGGGCCAGTCTGTCCCGGTGCAGGGCGACCCTCCGTCCCCTTGGGGGCAGTTGTACCCTATACACCACTTGCCCCAGACGTTCCAGAGCCTCACAGGGTCCAACCCAGTCACTGTTCAGCTTAGGGCATCTGCCCTTTTTCCTCTGGGGGTTGTACACCCAGGCCAGTTCCCCCACGTTAAAATGTCGGCCTCTGGAATGGACGTCATAGTTCCTCTTCTGCCATGCCCCCGCACTTATCAGTTTCCTCCTAGCAAAGTCATGAGCAGACTCCATGTGATCCTGGAGCTTCCTCGCATAGTCAGGTCCTGGTTGGTCCCCATCAGCATCGGGGGGTCGGCCCATCATCATCTCCGCTGGAGTCCTGATCTCCCTGGCCAACATCAAGAGGGCAGGGGAACATAAAGTGGAGTCTTGGACCGTCGAACGATATGCCATGAGGACCAGGGGAACATGACTGTCCCAGTCACGTTGGTGTTTAGCCGTCACTAGCGCCAGTTGCTCTGCCAGTGTACAGTTAAATCTCTCAACGAGTCCATCACTCTGTGGGTGGAGGGGTGTTGTATGGGTCTTATGGGAGCCTAGTTTCTCGCACATGGCCGCGAACACACGGGACTCAAAGTTCCTGCCCTGGTCCGTGTGGATTACTTCAGGCACCCCAAATCTGCTGAACATCCCCTCCACCAGAGCATCCATAATTGTCTCGGCCTCTTGGTCAGGTAAACTGCATGCCTCTGGCCACTTTGTGAAATAGTTCATAGCTGTGAGGATATAGCGGTTTCCCCTTTCTGTGCGGGGAAAAGGACCCAGGATGTCTATCCCCACCCTCTCCATAGGGTACCCTGCCGGAAACTATTGCAGTTGGGCATGGGATTTGGCTGTGGGTCCCTTCTGTGCTGTACAGCTGTCACAGCGGCGGCAAAAGTCCTCTACATCCCGTCTATGTTGGGCCTAATAGAACCCCTGCCGGAGGCGGCGGAGTGTTTTGGTGACACCAAAGTGGCCAGACCCTGGGGCCCCATGCACTGCGCGAGTTTTAGCCCTGCTGCCAATATCCTCTCCAGGATCCCAAGGGCAGCGTGGAAAGAAGCACCATGGACCAAGATGTCGTCCAGGTACACCACGCATTCTCCGCGGGGAATTCCAGTGAGCACCTTATCCATGAGTCTCTCAAACATGGCAGGGGCATTGCAGAGGCCGAAAGGAAGAACATTAAATTGCCATAAGCCTCCGCTGGTAATAAATGCAGTCTTTGGTCTGGCATCTGGTGCGAGGGGTACCTGCCAGTACCCCTTGCATAGGTCTAGGGAGGAGAACCATGAGGATCCCGCCACAGTGTCAAGGGTCTCATATGTATGCGGTAGAGGATATGGGTCCTTCTTTGTCACCTTATTCAAAGACCGGAAATCTACGCAGAACCGCGAGTCATCCTTCACTTTCTTTGAAACCATAACAACCGGGGAGGCCCAGGGGCTGGTGGATGGTTCAATGAGTCCAGCACGCTGCATCTCTCGCAGAGCCCTCTCTGCTGCAGCCTGTCTGGCCAGGGGGAGGCGTCTAGGCCTCATCGGAATGGGCTGTGCATCTCCAGTATCGATGTCATGTTGAATGAGGTCAGTGTGGCCCATATCATCCTCTGAGAAGGAGAAGCAGTCTTTGAAGTCCATCAGCAGCTGCTAGAGCAGGCCCTGCTCGCTAGCAGTCAGTCCATCGCAGTTCTCCTCCCACACCCCCCTCCCAGCTGAAACTCTCCTGCCCTTGTCCGGCGGCTCCTTAGGGAAAAGGGGAGGGCATGAAGCAGCATGGGGTGCAGTTGAGGTCAGTGTAAGTGGGTCCTTGGGGGTGGCCGGACTACCAGTCAGGTCCAGGGAGGAGTCGACTGCCAGCTCAGAAAGGGTGTGGGCTGCAGGGTGATCAGGTTGGGGTGGCCGCCTCAACATCCGAACAACACCACCGTCAGGGAACGAGAGCGCCCCCCCCCCCCCCCTTGTGTCAATAACGCAGTCCAGTGCCCTGAGTACATCCAGCCCCAGTATAAAGTCTTCCAGGTTTGCAACCCATACAGAGCAGCGGACTGACTTCGTCCCCACACTCAGGGTGAGCAGTGCTTCCCCTAGCATGGGGGCCCGCTTTCCCGTCAAAGTCTGCAGCTTCACCATGGTAGGGAGGATGTGATCCCCCCTTCCCACCACATCAGGTCTTAAAACTGTCGCTGAAGACCCGGTATCCACCAGGGCAGCATAGTCCATTCACAACTAATGGAGCATACCAGCAGCTGCCAACCCAAGTCCTGCCCAAAAAAACAAGCCGCTCCACCTGTCCATCCACAGCTCTGCAGGGGCGCTGTGCACCCCCGTGGGCCCTGAGCTGGGTTGTTCCTCCCGGAACAGGAGGTCGGGACACAGCCCCAGGGTCCTGCATCGTCCCGGTTATGCAGACCCCATGTCGTTTCCCTGATCCCGGCGGGCATGGGGACAGTCTCGGGCTAGGTGACCCGGCCGTCCACATTCCCAGCAGACCCTCGGCCCTCTTCTCGGCCTTTGTTCCCCACGTAGCGTGGCAGCGCTCACCAATTGGGTCAATCCCTCCGCCCATGCGGGTTCTGCGGCGCCCGGTGCAGTCCGTCCTGTAGCCCCTGTCTGCTGTGGCCTGGTCAGCTCAGCCAGGGGTTTAGTAGCCCCAGCGCACAGTAACTCTCTCTCTCTGTAGCCAGCTCCAGGGCCTCCTGAAGAGATTTAGACACTGTTATCTCTAACAGTGTCTGGATCCGCAGCTCATCTGGAAGCAGGGCCTGGAGGAAGTGGTCACAACCTAATTTGCCCTGGATGGTGGGGGGCATGTGGGCATAGGTGCGGTGGACCAGCCCCTCAATGTCATTAGCTAGGTCCCTAATGGATTCTCCTGGTCGGCGGCGCAGCAGGCTCGGAGCAGAGCAAGAACCAAACCGCCTCTTCAGAGCCCCCACCAAAGCATCATAATCCCCCCTGCCCTCTGGGCTCAGAAGCAGCAAGCTAGACAGGGCATCGCCAGTAAGCCACATAGCTAGCTGCAGGGATTTCTCTTCAGCAGACCACCCACCAGCCCTGGCCAACAGTTCAAATTGTGCATGAAAAGCTTCCCAGTCAGCCTTGCCATCATACCTGGGGGGTCTTCATGGAAGCGTGGAAAGTGCCTCTATACGTCAGCCTCTACTTCTATATGTCTTTCTCCACACCCCCAGCCGCTGTAGAAGTCCCCAAAGAGCTCTGTCGGCCACTCGAACGGTGAGAGGATGCAAAGCCGGCTTCTCTCGCCATATCCGCGGTCATTTGTCTCACCCGCTCTCTGTGCTCCGTGAACCTTCGGTCCCCGGCAGAGTAGTCATGTCCGTGAGCTTCTGCTGTAGGTTCTCGCTTGATCTTGGAGTAATCCATCTCCAGCATCAACAGCCGATGCCGTGAGTCGGGGCGGCACGAGCACAGATAACTCCAGAGGCGAAAACTTCACTTTCACTTCTGACACCAGTGTAGCGTCCCTCCGACAGAAGACACAGACGATCAGTGTTCCGGTTACCGGTGTTTATTCAGAATAGTAACACGTGCTACTGTGGGCCGTAGCCAACGCCAAAAAAAACAGGGAAAAAGCGGGCTCTCCAGCAACAAAAACAACCCCCGACTCTCTCCTCTCTTCCACCACACACACACCCCCATTCTCTAACCCCCGCCCCCGAACACTCTCAGCCAACTACACACATGCTCTCTTCCAGACTCTCTGTCATTGGTAGCTGATCTGATTGACAGGCCAAACGGCCTCTAGATTACTGCACATTCAAGGACACTCAGTAAATCACCATGCTGCGGGTGTGGTCCAACTATGCCATAAGTAAGTGGCAATTCTGAACACAAAACACTGATAACACAACAGTCAAATAACCTGTAACCCAGTCCGTTACAATACTAATAGATACACCCCTTAACTTTAGGTCTAGCTGAATTTGGTCAGGGAAATGAAGAAAACAGAGAATACTCTAATGCAGTGGTTCTCAAACTTTTTTTTGCTAGGCCCCCCTTTGTTTTACAAGAAAAATGTTCGCGCCCCCCCACCATGCAAACACATCCTCCAACCACACACACCCATATTTTGTTTTCAAACTCCATTGCGGTTTATTTCACACCTCAAATATTTAGTAAACAATTAAGCAAATACAAGTAAACTGCAATAAAATCAGGTAGTAATAAAATACACTACTAACTCTTTTACGCTGCGTCCACACCTACACGGGTATTTTTGAAATCGCAGCTGTTTCTATGCGTTTGGGCCTTTCGTCCACACGCAAATGGCATTTCGAATCACCGAAAACGGAGATTTTTTAAAACTCCTTTTTTGCTTTACGTGTGGACGAGGAATACAGAGTTCGTCAAGCAACGTCAAAGGTATGTGCCATTTTTCACGTCACGCTGTGCACCACGCTATTGTTTACATAAGATGAATGCAGGATGGCAGATAGAGACAAAATACTGTTACTGTTAATCCGACTATCTGCAGTTTTTACACGCTTGCATTTACACATGCAGTTACTGTCCCTCCATTTAGAAAGGCAGAGGCGTCACGGTGTAATTATTTTACTTCTAGTTGTTTTTTCCTGTGTAATAATATTCAACATTGCTATCAATACATTTTTCAAAAAGTGTCTCTCTGTGCAAAATGGGTTCAAAAACATATACAGCTTAGGGATAATGTTTGTCCGTGATTTGAACCGGGGGAACAAATTGTGGCAGGATCAGCCTGATATTATTTGTATCCCACTGTAACGTTACTGTTTAAAGAGCTATTATCTCCAAAATGTCAGGAGTAATTAGTCATTACAAGAAGTGTTTGTTAAAAATCAAGAATGTGGGATACTGTTTGTCCGTGATTTGGACAGCCCAGTGTGTGCTCCCGACGCGGGTAAAACCAATTCTTCAGGGAAGACCTACCTCCGCACTTGTGCAAGTGAAGCCAAAGGGAAGATATGCTTCACCATATTTTATAGTCTTTGGCTTGGAAGGAAGTTGGTTTGGAAACATATTTAGCGATGCTTCATCTCCTGCTTTGCGTTTGTGTGGGCGCCCAGTCAAAAACCTGTCCATTATGATAGCAGTGTCTAAGCATTCTTTTTTTTTTTTCTTTTCAGAGCCCCCTGCAATGGCTCTGCCGGCCCTACACTTTGGGAACCTCTGCTCTATTCTGAGAACAGTGGGAGGAAATTTTGTGAAAAACTAAATAAAACTCAGATTTTTGTTTGTAATGACATGCTAATCATTGTGTCTTAAAGTAAAACTCAAAGCATTTGATACTAGGCATGATTCATCGCAAGAGATCACAGGCCCACATGTGTGGACAATAAACCTCTTCATTCAGTCCCAGCCCTCTGAAAGTACATGCACATTTTATAAGTCTTGTCTTTGCTGCTAATTAATTGGAGTAGCAATTACATACATGCAGATGTTCAGCCAGATGCCAGTGAACTCTGCTCTGAAGTCATGTTGGCAAATTAAACCTGACAAACATGAGGCATGTAATCAAGAGTTTGTCTAATAACAAGAACTGCATCTGGTCTCAGACACACCTGGGATGCAAACATTTCCAAGATTTAGTGAAGTACAAATATTATGAGACAATACTTTATATGTTTGATCATGGAGCATCCAAATAGCTGCTTGAGAGACATACCACTGGAAATGCTTATCTCATTTCTTGACAGAACCTTTGTTCCACACCACCTTCAGTTGTTTTCTGTACGTTGGTATCCATGTATAGACTCATAATGTTCAGAAAGAAAGATTCAATTTTGTTAGATGGAGTAGGCAGAAAGACATTTGTGTTTTTGTTTTGTATGTGTCTTTTGTTTTTCATGACAGTAGCACACCATTCAGTCCAATAAATACCAATAGTATTAGCAGTACATACTTAAATGTATTAAATGTAAAGGTATTTAAAGGTATTTATGCATGAAAATGGATCTTGGCAGTATTATGTTACAAGTGTTAGTGATACATTAAGCACCACTTGTTCTTAAAGGCGGTGTAGGTGAACTGGCTATAATATATATGTTCTAAAGCTAATTATCCTGAAATAATGCATTCTGTTTTATCATTGGTTTTGTGTATTATTATTATACTATGTGGTGTATGTACACAGGGACTAAAAAATGCATGGACTTAAGATATTATGGTGTGTTCTGATAAACCTGCTGCTGATGCTAATTCTCCATTTAGATGTGAGATCAGAATACAACAGATGTTGTACTTGTACACATATTATATTGTTATATTGTTATATCGAGTCTGTTTACCCTGCAATTTATTGTCAATTTTACATTTTCACAGTTAGACATAACAAAGAAAACCCTCATAATGCAGACAAATATTTACTTTCAAATGTGTTTCTTACTTTATCATCTGATGCACACAGGCATTGAGAACTCTTGCACATCACTATTTATATGTAGTAATAAAAGTTCTTACGTTTTTAAAAAACTTCTGGCGATAGTTTCCCTGCTCGTTTTCTCCAGCGAAAACGGCACAGCTCCAGAGCGAGTCAAACTGTGATGTGCTGCAATGCAGATGGATTTTTCATTGCCCTGCTTGAAGGAGGGCAAAGCGGTAACATTGCCTCCCTTCTCGCCAGGGTCTCTCTTGTCTCGGCAGCCTCCAGTCAAAACGCATGATCATCATTCCTTCTCTCTTTATCACCACAATGTACCGCGTCCTCACCGCCTGACAATTTCATATACGCTGAAATTCATGACCTCATCACAATGCCGAAATTGATTTAGCATGCTGTGATTTCCTTTTCGCTTCTGAAGCCTATTCTGATTTTTTTTTATTTTTGATGGCAGTGGGAATATGATGTGCTGAATTTTTGCGCTCTTCAATTACATTTGATGTCATGAAGTCAGATTTGATGGTGCTCAAACTGCACAAAGCAGATGGTCCAGTATATGACAATAAACAAGGAAATACAGAAATTTTATACTACCTACAAAATTACTACAGATCTCTATTCCCACTTTAAGATGTCAAAATGAATGTATGTCATGTCTTTTCAAAGCTATAAAAGAACTCTGAGGCCCTTGTTCTTGCTATAAAGTCTCCAGTCTGTGAAATATTTACATTCATCGGGCAAGAGACAGAAGATTATGTACAAGATGATTTGTAAAAAAGGAATTGAATTAATATCTGGCTGGGTTAATAAAGTGTCTGGTGTTGTCAAAGATGACAGGTTGAGGCGATGTATTTGATAGGTAGCATTTATAAAATCCCATTGAAAGGCATCATTAATCTTCTCATCTGGATGCCATGGGACATAAAACGAAAGAGTGAGAAATTACTTGTCATCTTCACAGCAGTGCACTGGAACATTTTAAATGGGGATGTAATTGTTTTCCTGATTAGTCCAGCGTGGGCATTTGTCTATTTATTTACATCTTCTGTTAACAAGGACAGTGTTTGTTGTGACCTACTTCCCCCACCCATACCCAATTGCCGATGAAAAATCCCTTTGAGCTCTGGGAGCAGCCTCAGAACTGCTTCTTCTGGAGAAAGGAACATTACAATAGTTGAAGTAGACTGTTCAAAGTTACCAGCAAAGTGAAGGGATTCTTTTCCTTATGAACAAATAGATGAGCACATGGGAAGTAACTAAACCCCTCTTTACGGATCCTGCTGTGACACTAATGATAATGTATAGTAACTGAACTGAGCAGACAGGATTAGTGTTTTCCCAGAGAGCTATATATTTTGGATTGATGTTATGTGCATAAAATGGGCCATTATTGGGCTATCTCCCTGGTGTAGGAACTGAACGAGATGAACCATAGTAAAATACATTCAATTTAAACAGATAAATAAGGAGGTTGAGAAAAGAAAAAATGTAGACTGAAGGGTGTTTATCCAAACTATATCCAGTCAACTTTAAATCTTCTTCTGCTTGTTCCCTTTTGAACTAAAAAGGCAGCTTAATGCGTTTGTAATTAACTTTGGTGTGTTCATGCAGTTTTAAAGGAGGATGTGGAAACGGCATCACACGATTGCTGCAGATTTTTTAGCTGCATCCATGATGAAAATATCGCTTTCCACTTTATTCCAAAGGTGCTCTATTGGATTAAGATCTGGGGCCTGTTGAGACCATTTGAGTACACTGGGAAATGATAAATGGACTGGTTCTTTCTACTTTACCTGAGCACTCAAAGAGCTTTACAGAACATGCCTCATTCACCCATTCACACCCATTCATACAAAACACTTTTTTTCTATGCCTAAGTGCTTTCTATCTTATATTCACACTCCGATAGATGCATTGGAGAGAGACTTGAGGTTAGTACCTTGCCCAAGGATATTTGGCATGCAGACTGGAGAAGCCAGGGATGGAACCACCAAAGTACAATCGTGGTCAGGAGAGATGTACAACAGTAAGTTTCTACAACCATCTGTAAAATACAGTGGATACAGTGGATACAGTGGATGTGCTGTAATAGTTTGGAGCCGCATAAATTTCAGCAAACTGATTTTGATCCACCATGCAATATCATCTGGAAAGTATCTAATTGACAGTGGCTTCATTTCACAGCAAACCCCAATACACTTTCAATGCAGTAAAAGCATAGCTGGATAGAAAAGGACACAGTAGAACACTCTCAGTCATGGATTTGCCTCGCCATACCCCAGACTAAGACATTAGTGGAGCAGTGTAGGATCATGTAGACAGAGATCAATACAAAGGTCAGCCAACATCCAAAGAAGAGCTTATTCTTTTTCATCTGCTGGCTGCTGCCTTTAGGGGTCACCACAGCAGATCATCTGCCTTCGTCTCTCACTATCCTGTCACACCAACCCTCTGCATAGCTTCCTTCACTACATCCATGTACCTTATCCAAGTTCTTGTTTCCTCCTTCCTAGGAGCTCTATCTTCAATACCCTTTAAACACATCTGCACATTTTCAAATCATCGAAACCTTGCCTCTCTAACTTTATCTCCAAACCGCTCAACCTGAGCTGTCCCTCTGACATACTAATTTCTAATTTTGTCCATTCTGACCACTCCCACTGAAAATCTTCACACTTTCAACTCTACCACATCCATGTTGGCCTGTTCCTTTCTGCCCACTTCCACTGTCTCCAAACCAGACATTATAGCAAGTCTCACTACCATCTTGTAAACCTTCCTTTTCACTCTTGCTGTTATCCTTCTTTCACAAATCAACCATGACACTCATCCTAACCCACTACTATCTCAGCGAACTACTATTTCCATAGCTTCATGGCATAGCTCATCAGTTTTATCCTCCTGTAGCTACTACAGTTCTGCATATCGCCCTTGTTCCTGAAAACTGGTGTTTGTATAATCCTTCTCGATTTCTCAGGCATCCTTTCAACTCTATACAGTATTCCCTCTCTAGTCAAATGGACTTATTCTTATATAGTGCTTTTCTACTCTCCCGGAGTACTCAAAGCGCTCCATACAACACGGTACATTCACCCATTCACACAAGCACTTTCTTCTATGCTTTTAAGTGCCTACCAACTACCTACCATTTACACACATTCATACTCCAAAGGATGCATTGGAATATCTTGCCCAAGGATATTTGGCATGCAGACTGGGAGGAGCCAGGGAATCGAACCGTCCGATCAGTAGATGACCCAAGGTCACCTTACAAAAAAAAATAGACCATCCCTTGCTCAAAAGGTCCACTGCCCTCTCTCCTAGAGACCCATACCTAGCCTTTCCTAGGCTTGCCTAAATCTGAAGTTGGTCATACTAAATATTGACTTTAAAATGTATTAGAATTGCGCAAACTCACCAGTGTGTGAATGTGAGAGTGAATGAATAGTGGAATTGTAAAGTGCTTTGAGGGTCTCAAAAAGCGCTGTATAAATGCAGTCCATTATTATTATTATTATTAACCTCTGTTTTTATGCTAATATGCTAAAATATGCTCAATTTCCATTCATAGTTACTCATATTTCAGTTACTCATTGAAATAAATAAGTAAGGTAAGATAGGCTTTATAGCTTTTAGCAGAACCGTCTTTTCAGGCATTTCCACATCTTTCAATTTTGATTGAAAATTTTGCAAGTTTAGATGGTAAAACGTATGAATTTCTCATGATTTTAGGAAATGGGACAACAAAAGCTGAATTACCTTCATTTGTAGTAGGTTAGTAACTTTAACTAGTCCATCTGAACATATTTGTGTTTGTTTTTTCTTTCTTTCTTTTTTTTAAGATTGACGTTTTCAAACAGTCCAATTCTGATCTGAGCTGTAATCCTGATGAAATACTGTTTTAGCTTTACAAATAAGTATTGCTCTATGAGTCTGTATAGCCTTGTATACTGTAGGCACTGGGAACAAATGAGATGAAAAACATTAAGTGAGAGGGAAAGTTCATCCATCCACTAAAAACTGCAGATTTCATCCATAATTCACTGTATGCTTTTATTTATTGTTACTATTCAAACTTCTAAAATAATGTAGAGGATATTTTTATTGGCCTTAATGGTGACAAATAAATAATACAATTTTGAGAAATCTGGAATAAATAAAATTGTAATAGCCCCCCTGAGCTTGAGCAACAACCCACACTCAAAACCCACTCTTTCAAACACAACTCAATATCACTGCTTTTTTAGAATGAAACTAAAATAGTTAGATCGAAAACTGAACATTTCACAGAACATAGAGAGGTGCAACAACTGACTTACTGTATATTTACTTTACATTTACTTTCTAAACCTACAATTAAAATACCTGCACTAATTTTAAAGGCTCAAAAATAACTCCTGAATGAGCAGATGTTTGCATTTTAAGAGCAGCTGTCATGGGTGGTGCAGGCAACCCATAACATGCATACTTGTTGTAATTGAGAGGTAGTTCTGCTTGTCAAGTAAAAAAGTACATCTGTTTTTGCATACTGCTGCTGCAACTGGCAGGATTTGTTGATAAGGATTGTAGAACTTCCTGGCAACCTGGAAATAATTTGAACTTTGTCACGGGGCCCCAAGCTGTACAGCGCTATCAGGCAGGTTAACCATCATTCCTCATGCGATATTTGAATGTTTCTGTCATGGCTCTGCCCAGGATCCAACTGTGGCAGTACAAAGAAAAGACAAAGTTTTATTGTTATTATTATTATTATATTTATTTTACTACAGATATGTTATGTCCTCTTACATGTGGGATAATATAAAATAATCATAATCCTTATCTTTATTTACTGTTATTGCTGATATGGAACACCTGAATGTTACTAACATAATTATTACATCACAAATTTATCATACTTTTTAAAAAAAAGGAAAGGCGAAAAACTCCTGTGGGGCATACTTTGCAAAAAACAACCTGAATGAAATTTACAAATGTTTTTCTCATGCAGCCTCAAGCAATGTGTGCCTGTGAGGTGTTGGTCTCAGACACACACACACACGTTCATTCATGATGCAACTAGATCTAAAGCTGAACCTGATCACTCCAGTCTCCTGGGAATCTGCTGATGTGCCAAAAAGTCTCAAGTTCACAAGCAACAAAAACCCAAGGATGCAAGCCACCTGCTGCTGCTCAAACAAAACAACAGCCAGCCGCTACAGGTCACACAGATACTTCTTCGAAGCACTGTTGACCAGCCAACCCAACATTAGCATTGATCGAGACAATGCCAGCCCCACAAGTCTTTAATAATTGATGATGAGTCATCACAAAGTTGTTATTAAATGACTATTGCTCACTGCTCTTTTCAGCGGTAACCAGCTGTGTTGTAGGAGAAAGTCAGCTGAAACCTGGCTTTTTTTAATACAACAATTTGCTGCTTCACTGCACAGATTATGATTACTGTAAGTCTAATATACATAATATAGGGAAGCATGATAAGGTTTAAGATGTCAGATTTAATATACTGGGGAAAATATTTCAAGAGGAAATGCGACATGTCGTAACAATATTTTTATGTTTAAAAACAGAGCTGAAAAATGCTGTTTTTCTCAGCAACATAGTAGGGCATTATTTTGGATCATCTGAAATTCACTGACCATCCCCCATATTAGATACTCCTCTCTGCTGCTGTCGCAACATCTTTATATAATAGGTGCTATTTCATACTGCTGCAATGAGGAATATGATCCTAAATATCAATGCCTCATTCACTGCACACAGATGCTCAGAGCACAGCTTGAGGAAGGTACACAGACTTAGAATCAGCTTAGAAATTGCTTTTCATCAAGAGGAAGGAAAACTTAAGAAAAAATCTGACGTGACAGATGGTATGTGTGAATGAGTAGGAACAGGATACTGCATCATAAGATAGCATGTCTTTTCATACCTGTATAAGCCCATAATTCCTATGATTGAACCAACTCTCGACATGAAAATGGCTGCTCAAAGAAAACCCCATACAAAGAGCTACATGGAGAGGGGTGGGGCACAAACAACAGACACAAGTTAATTTATAGGTAGCTTTTGTTCAACAGCAACCGCAAAAACATTATACCTCAGCAAGTCTACTTTATTAGTTGGCATGGATACCTTGCCTTGTTTTGCTAAGAAAAACAAACAAAAGAAAAAAAACACTCAACGGCACGTCGCATCTGTTCTGCTAACGTTTTTTTTTCAGTCAACACAGACGTGATTGTTTTTGTGGCTCTAGCTGGAAGTTTGACACAACACCAGATCAAATTGAATCATTTAATTTGAGATCTGTACCATGCTAAATTAAATCTTTACTCTCCTGCTCATCACTGGACTTGAATGACACAAAAAATTTAATTTTTTGAGTATATTTACCGACATTTGTTTTGATAATGTGCAAATATGTTAGCTTGAATTTCAAATAATGCAATAGTTCCATTCAGGACAGCTTTCTTTGCAAAACGGAGTTCTATCTTGCTGCACAAATGGATGCACACACAAGCCGGCACCCCGCTGTGTGTATTAGAACTGGTACAGTATATTTATGGCTGGCACTGTGTCAGTTTTACATAGAAGTGAATGAGAGAAGGAAGTTGCACCTGCCCCTTTGTTCTCCTCCCCGAGGGGGATCTTTGTGTTGCTGTGTGCACTCTGGAATACAGTGACAAATATCAGTCTATAATCCACAGAGACACTGACAAAGAATGAGTTTGTTCCTTCTCTTCTATTCACTGTTACACTGAGTGGAATTAAGCTGCAGGCTGAGCTATCTAGAAGTATTTTAACAGAATAATCTCAACTACTGCTTTCCTTTTTCCTTTTTTTCTTCTTTTTAAAATCCACTCACTTTTGCACACACAGACACACACACACATACATGCACACATGGAAATACAAAAGAAATAAATTAGGCATTCTGCCAGGCCATTACCATTTTTAAAAAGCCATCTACTGATTTAAGGGGGCAAATCCTGAAAAAGAAATCTATTAAAGCAAATTTGTTACAGTATAATGGAGAAAGAGGACATGTTGTTAAAACGCAAAGAGCATCTATATCACCTCGCCTAAAATAAAGAGAAGAAAAATACACTCCTTCCGTTTGCTTCAGCTGTTTCTGCCCCATCCTGAGAGATTGGAGCTGCAGAATAAAGAAGGCATCTGTACTCTTCCAGGTCAGTCTTGCCCTGTTTGGGAAGGTTGGAATTTGAGATCCAAGGATAAACATCAGCTCCCCAGAGAGGACGGTTACTCACGTTTAAATACTGCACAGGGAAAATGAATCTCTCCACAAGCAAAACAACCATAAAGAACACTTTCATAGGCTCTTTTGGGAAAGTTAATTCTCAACCTGCACCTTTAGGCAGCACAGAAACTTTGTTTGACTCATCCTTAGCTGCTTCTTTAACTCACTTGAATAACAACCATTGTGCAGAAAATGAAGAGAAATGACAATGTAAATAAAAACAGAAAGTGTCCCATTTTTCTATGAAAACGGCGCTCTGCGTTTGCTAACAGAAATCACTGGAGCTAAACTTGAATAAGCCATTTCTTTTCAAATGTTTAAAATGTAATTCTGATATGCAGCATTTTCTAACCCTGCACATTTTCTATTCATTTTGATCACCCATCTCTTTATCCTGGGGAGAGAATAATGTCTCCATGGGCAGAACCAAGAGTAAACAGCTGTGCCTTTGTATTATGAGTGGTTACAGGTAATCAACAATGCATCCACTTACCCAAGACTCTTCACAGAGGGGATTGTTTTCAGCTGCACTCAATGATTGAAAGCATTAGTGATGAATGGCAAACTGCTTAGATGGTTCACAGTCTTTCACTATGACCATGACCACCATGTGATCACTGAGGAAAAAAACATTTTGGTGTTTACTTATCTCTCACATTCAAGTATTGCAGTTTTGAAATTGCAGATGCACAAGAAGATGCCGTTTGTATTATAATTTGCAGAAGCACTATCTGTGAATGTAGTCACAGGCAATGCAAACAGAACAAGCATTTGTTTTTTGCGAGCTCCAGGTGCATGCATCGTATCTGGCGAATAGAGAGTGTTTTAGGCTCTTGATAAGAGACAAGAATGGTGACATGTGGCTGTGCAGATGCTGAGAAATCCAACATGTAGACCGCAGGTAAAATATGGTGAGTTACAAAAGAAACACTTTCATTTTCTAGATCATTTTCGTTAAGATACACAGTATCTCCGTCTTTATCTATCCTCCCCTCAATACACAGTCACACCTGTTTTCAAAGTAAATGTTATCAGATCAGAGCCCATCCAACCAAATCAAACAGACAAAGCTCAGCTGCTGTAACCTGGTAACATTTCTTGCGCAAAATAGTTTAATCTATTCAAGTAAATCATACATTGAACAGGGTGAGAATAAGTTGCCTTGTTGTGGCTTGAGGGCATTACTTCAAAGTTTAATCTCCAGTAAATGATCTGGTTGTGTGCCTTTCAGGAGAAAATGAATGCATGTGGAGAAAATCAAACATTTTATACATCACCAAATGTTGTTTTTCTGTGGAACATATTTTACTCCTAATGAGCAATTTGGCATGGAGATCATATTTTATTGTTTCTGTAAGCCTGCTGAGATGCAGTTACTGCAATACTGATCTGCAGTGAACCAGGTCGACCAGAAGTGTGGCAAAAAATGAGAAATAATGAGTTTTAAGCTTATCGCACATCGAATCCTTTTTAATAATCATTAAACAAAAACAAAAAAAAACTGTTTTATAACTTTGAATGTTGAAATTGTCACATTAATAAAGAAATAGGTTAAGCTGTAGTTATAGAGCTGATTATCAGTTCCCAGACTTTTTATGGGTCCAGATGGTGTGGTGTTACAAAAATAATGAATGAATTACTTGCAAGCATATGTCCAAATGCTTGAAGTAAGAAGCAATTTTAAATCTACTTCTTAGCCTTCATGTGGGATTCATCATCAGGAAAAACAAAAGTGTTTTTATAGTGATGATAAACATTTCGTGTTCTCATCTCTTGTTCAGTTAATGCTGTATAGAACAAAGTTACATTTTCTTTAATGCTCACTGAAAGTTCTGTCCTTATTTTTTGGCTACATCATGTTCTCTATTTTTTTCCCCTAAATTTTAGTTCAGCTTCTGTAATTGTTTTGCACTTATGTGCACAGACAAGCAGTAGAAAAAACATGGCTCTGAGTCACCACTGTTTCATTGTCTCGAGGGTATACAGCTAGCTCATTGTGGCAACCTCTTTTTGTTTGGCTTCACTAACAACTGCCATCAAGATGGCAAAGAAAAAAGATTCTGGCAGATAAACATCTCTTGCACCATATGCAAAGAAGAGAAGTGACTATGTTTCGTGTGCCAGCAAAATAAGTGAAAAAATTGACAGAACAAAATCTTTTGAAATAGCTTATTTTTTTCTTTACTTATATGTTTTTGACTAACTGCTGTCTAATAGAAGCCCAAATGTCAGGAGTCAAAAAGTACAGTGTAATGGTAAGCGAGTAAGTGGCTGAAGCTGCATTGGTCGAGTATTTATTATCAAGAACCATCTGAGGGTTTTCCAAGTAGTTTATATAAACTTGTTTTTCACACTATAAAGCACCTAATGAAATCTCTATTCTACTAATCTTGCAGCCATACTGAATCTTACAAAACCCCATCCTGTAGTACACAGAACCTAACAATGGCATATTACAACCATTTAGGCTTCTGGGATAAACTACTTAAACTTCAATGGACAAACACTGGCATATAGCTGGAGTTGCAATAATCAATCCAATATTCATTGTCCTTTTAGCTCAGCTTCACCCCCACCTCCTCCACCACAAAAAGGAAAACATCTGCCACTTTAACTTCTAAACGGTCCTCAAGCTAGTTACTAACTGTGTCTGTCTGTGGTACTGTTAATAAAGGGTTTTTTTCACAAACAGCTTTCAGCATCTGCTGGAAGAAGTGCCACTGATGGGAACAGCAAGCGTGATCCAAAACTGTAAAAAGCTACAAGTTAGTAAACCAAAACAAGACTGAAGACACTATTTGCACCGTGAAGAGCTTACAAAAACTGCAACATTAGATTTTAAATGAATTTGCAGTTTATACTTATCATAGAGCCTTACCAGGCACCTGTGACACTTTTATTTTTATTGTGTTGTTTATTTGTTCTGTATTCTAGACAATATCTATCTATCTATCTATCTATCTATCTATCTATCTGTCTGTCTGTCTGTCTGTCTGTCTGTCTGTCTGTCTGTCTGTCTGTCTGTCTGTCTGTCTGTTTCATGTAGGGGAAAAGAACAGAAAGCTGCGTTAGCTATGACAGAAATAACAACCTGGTTCAAAGTGAACCTCAAATACATTTATATATTTAAACATTTACAGACACACAGCCACTGAAATCACCATTCAGCTTCTGTAATTCAACAGATGTCACATCACCCCACCCCCTCTTATAACCATGTCTCTTAAATAGTTTGCGCGTCTGACCAGTCAACAGTGGACAGCCTGCAGCAGCATGTCCCAGAGCTTGCTACAGTTGTGTTATGTTATGCTGGATTACAATCAGAGATGACAGCCTGAACAAGTACGAAGCAGATGGTGCCTAACATGGCATCAGTTACAGGTCTTACATGGAAACCTTTCTTCTTTACTTGCCCTCTGCTCCATACTGGCTTGGATCATCAGTAGGATCTTATTGTTCACTGACGTTATTACTTACCTGCACTTTTTTGTTTTTTGCTTAGTGGTGCACTGGAAAATGGATCTTAACCAGTGATAAAATATATTCTATTCTTTCTATCCTCTCATAATGTTTGTAAAACGAATCAAATATTGTGTTTGTATCTGTAAAATCAACACATTTGAGAATTATGTTAACAAGATCAAACTAAAAAAAGATGTGTTTGCTTTTGAGCTGTCAGTCATATTCTCAGAACCATGGATTACTGTTTCACAGAAAGACTCCTTGTGACAAATATTGGGTCCATTATGTTGGGTCTTGGAGTTTGCTTTTGAAAGCAGGGAGACAAAACAGGGGGGAAACCTGTTTATCAAACTAAAACAAGCTGCTCGATCACAAGCAGCTGCCAAAACGTTGTTGAAAATGCCCCAAGTGTGCAGCTGCAGCCTTGAGCTTGGACTGTTCCTCTTCAGGCTACGAAGTAATCTGATTCCCTGTCAACATAAACACAGAAACACATTTTAAAGGCTAAATAAAATTTTCACCTCGTCCACTGTTATCAGTAATGCTACATATTATTACTATAGCTCCCGGATCTAGATGAAAAAAGACTTTTAAGATCTTTAAGTCCTGTAAGATGCTTCATGCTAGGTGGCATGCTAATGTCTTGTTTGTTTTGTAGACAAAGTAGCGTATTTGCAAAAAACAAACAAACATTAGTTCTTCCTCTCACACCTGACAGCTATGATAAGGTTTATCCATGCCACAACCTTAAGGCTGTGCTCAACAACTGGTTTCGGAGCCTCACGGTTAGCTAAAGGTGACCATAACTGGACAAGATGATGGTGTGTGTTATGAGCTAAAACTAATCATTTTGGTTAGCAGGCTGAATTCATGATCTTCATGAGTGATGCAAATGGTGACTAACATATCTGTTAATTAATATTAATAAATAGGAAAGTAACATAATCATTTTACCAAAAGTGAAGTCTAACCTTCTTGGATGGGCTTTCTTTCTACTTTATACAATATCATCTTCTTTGTGTTGTAGTTACTTACATTCTGTGAACAGAGCAATATGCATAAATCAACAGCAGGTCAACAGGTCTGTTTATTGCAACAAATTGATAGATACCATGAGTCAGAAGTGTTATCCCATGTCAATGAGATCTTTGGGATTCTTTGATGTATCACTCTTCATTTTGTAGATTTCCTTCTTTTGTAAAGGTTGTCACACTGTCTACATCAGCATGTTGAAAGTGCAACAAAGAAAAGAAGAAAATTATTATTATTTTTTTTATAACTTTTAATTTATTCTACATTACACTGGCAAGAAACCGACAGAAACTGATCCAGTGTGATCATGTTCACAGGATAAGTGGGATTTCCTTAAAAAGCTATTTTCTCTAGTTTCTATGTAGCCAGAGGTTGGTTGTAACATCATATTTACAGTGCAGACATGGGAGCGGTATCAATCTGCAAACCAAACTCCTAATGCAAATGAGATTATTTCCTAGAATTTTGACCTATCCCTTTAAGTTCCAGGAACACAGAACTAAATAACAGCAGGTGATAAGTGAGAGAAAAAAAAAAAATATATATATATATATATATATATAAGTGGTATTCAGGGAACAGTGATAACTTAGATTCCTTTATCATTTAGTGTAAAATGCATGTTGACAAAATAACCTGTAGATGAGAAAAGCTGGCTCTCAGTGATTGTCCAGTTTTTAACAATACACAAAGATAATAGTAATAATAGCAATATTATTATTAATAATAATAATAATAATAATAATAATAACAATACAAGACAAAATATATTCTACTTAATGTCATTTAGAATCACTGTGACTCATTTCTTAGAATAAAAAACAATATTTGGTTAAGATGGGGTGCTTGTTGAAGCACCAAAGAGACCTGGAAAATAAGTCAGTAGCTGCTGTTTTAAAAGGTCATGGTGGTTTTGCCTAACAGCAATAATCTCCAATATGTGAGAAGTGTAAACACATACATTTTTTTTCTGTCTAAATTACAATGTGACATTAAGCTGACCAACATTTTTAGCCAGAGTGTTATTTGACTCCAGATCCAAGTCCAGTGGGTTGAAGTGTAATTATGAAAAATCAATCAGTTTTCTCCATCTTTCACTTTTTAAAAATATAATTCAGTTGTGCTTACACTATAGCAGGAAAATTTATTGAAATTTCATTAAGAAATTAGAAGTTTGTTGAATTCATGTCACTGTGGTTTCAAAATGTACATAGTCATTTTCATTATTTAGAAATCATTTTATTAAATATCCATTCTACTTAAAAAAAAATGGGAGAATTGGGATTATTATGATTACTGTGATTATAGTAGCAAATTATAAGGCTTAGTAATAAGTCATAATGGTAAGTTTTACTAACTGCCTATTCAGGAAGTCTGTTTTGTTAGTGAAATTCTAGTATTTTTTATAGCACATTTGTTAGCACTAAAAAGTATCTTTATCTTTGTAATACAGGCACACAGTCCATCCAACTTGGTTACTAAGCTTACGTTAGCTGATAAATCTTATTAATTCTGCTTCCAAAGAGTCAAGAAGGCAACAACCATAATGTTAAAAAAAGGCTTCCAAGTGTGGATTTGCTAACTGTGGATGACATATGTTCGTCTTTAATACACAGTCTGTGACTATTACTATAAAATGAAAGACGTGTGAGAAGTTTCTGCACCTTCAAAAACAATTTTGGTGACTAAAATCTTATAAGTTAAAACTTACAAAAAAAGAAAAAGACAAGTTAAAGTTAACTCAAAGGTTAGCATCCCGGGTGAATGTCCCATGTTTTATCGATCAATCCACCATTAACTGACCTCATGTGGACCTTGTTGCTCTGTATTTGACCTCACCTCACTTCCCAAAGCCAGTCTGTTAGAGAGACTGTCTGCTAGAACGGCAGGAAGTGCTGAAGGCAAATTACCAGCTATTTCAGATACACTGAACTCCCTTGCCCTCCTTGTCCAAATCTCATAAAAACTGAGATGTGAACATAAACTGTATGTTCTCATAATTCTTTGTTAACCTAATGTTAGGTTGACAGGCTTACTGAGACACCTTTCACAGAAGTGAAACAATTGAGCACTAGCTGAGCTACCTTCTGACACATTTCTGGTTTTAGAACAAAATTAGAGCCAAATAAAAGATGACTAGTAACACTTTAGTTAAATTAGAGGTAGAGATAAAACTGGCTATTGGTAATTATGCTCCTGCTGAGTCAGTTGCAAGAGAGAAAATTCAGCAGCAGCTGCTTTATGGGTATCTGGAGTATTGTCATTGGCTGAAAATACATTTGTGCCATAACTTACTCCACATTACTCGGTACACGAGTCCTCTTTTCTATTTAGCTTTAGCTGATGTAAACAAATTAAATATAATTTAAAGTAGAAAACAAATGTCAACGATAAGCTGCAATGGAACAATTTCCATACATACATAAACACTCAAAATATAAACATTTATGTATTATGTAGACTGAATGACTTCTTGATTGGGTTCTCTATTTTAGTAGAATAATGGTCTAAAGCTGGCTCTTTCAGACCACAGGTGTCAAACAATGATAGACTATGCACCCACTCACCCAGTCCTGGATAAATGGCTTTGCACTGGAACAGATGTTGTCTGGCAGCACTTTAAACAAGTCACATTTCAATATCATGAATGGAGTTGAGCAGACATTTCTTTAATTGGCATGCTGTTGTATAAGAAATAATCGGCTCATTTTAGTCAAATGAGTGATGACTAGAAAATGTGGCCTTAAAGAGTATCCATTCTGTTCTTTAGGGACTAATCTGGGAAGAATTCATATTTATTGTCTGTGTTCAGATAGACATGGATTTTCTTGTCTCACGTGTCAGGGGTATAAAAAGAGGAAGAGATGATTGATGATGCAAGTTTTTCTTTTAAGTGCCATTATGGGGCATCATTCACCACCGCTACACACCACCGTATAACCTCAAGCACAGAAAATCTTTATTCAGCCCGAGCTACCTCTATAAAGAAGACAAAATTCAATCACTTTCCTCTCTGTGAGGAAAGAGACAGGCTGGAAACAGCATGACTGTGTTTTAAAACCAGCTACTGTACAAGAGCTAAGCTGGATTCTGGTGCTCAAAAATAGCGCAACAGCAGTTTGCTTAGAAACAATGAGAGAGTATGGGTAGCTACACGGTCGATATATCATTTCTCAGTTGTTGTATCTGTAATGAGAATCTGTAGTAAACATGTTAGGCTGTTTTTGTTGCATTTAAGTTGACAATTGTGCGTTTTTTTTCTGTGCTGCATCTTATCTGTGATGATAAATTATGCATACACTCTTCTTTCACTCACATTAACTTGTCCTGCTGCATTCACTCAGTGAATAATTGAAAAAAATGATACGAGCTCTCCTATATGTAATAGCTCTGCTGCTGTAAATAAGTACAATGACTAATTGCTACACTTGTATCTAAACACTTATGTCTTCTACCAATTACAGTAGATTCATTTGAAGCTATTATGCATTACCAATCTTGTTTTGGAAGTGACTTGGGGGAACATAATTAATAATGCAAAGTTAGTGCATATGAATGTCATTTCCTAGAAATTATAATATGCCGCGAATGAATTCCTTTTTAGCAACAAGAAAATACCACGTTATTAATGAAGCTGTATTTAGCTGAAGTGTACTTTTGTCTTAGCCAAGGTCACAGGTTCAGTTTTGTCTCACTCCTAATATGCCATCTAAGATTTAGTTTCATGGCTCCAGTGTTGAATATGTGCAACATATGGACTGCTTGGTTTTAACACTGTGATACACACACATACAGTACAAATATGTCAAACACATGTGGGGCTACTGGCCTTCTGATTATCTGCTCTGGTGCCTGATAGATACAGAAAGCTATCCTTCCAAGTCATGACAATGGCAAGACCAATCTCATTCACCCTGTCACGGGGATTCCTATTCAGGACACCTTGGCATCACATTTCATCACAGTGGGCAGCTTTAAGCTTGGTTTTACAATATTTGGTAGCTAAACCTTTCCACACAGCGAGTAACAAAAAATTCATTCAAAAGAAAAGAATCTGCAAGTGAAAAGAAATCACAAACTATAAAGCCTTAAAAAAGGATTAGACCTGGCATGCCTCTTTTGTTGTGTATGTATGCCTTCTTGCCCTGTGTCTTAAGGTCTATTAAGATACATTATGAAGCATAAAATTAGAAGCATACAATCAAAGGGACTATAATTACAACATAAGGCTTCCCTATTGTTTGAAATATCACATACAAAGTTCAATCAAGGTATACTGAACTATTATTCTCCACCATGTGATTACATATCTTTTTTGTATCCAAGCCCCCAGACCTTTGGAACATTACTAGGTACTGTATAAGGTTCAAAATTTTCCATTTGGCTAAATCTGTTGTTCAGATAACAGTAATCACCGTGGAGTCAGTATGTACATTTATTAGAAATCTCAAGATTTAATGAGCAGATGCTAAAATAAACAGTGAACCCATTCAGTCCTCAGAGGATGTAAATCTTTCTTCTATGTAATGCCTCCAGAATTTTAATGCTTGAGGAAATGTATTTCTGCATGATACGTTAGTTACTTGAACTATACAACATTTCCTTTTTGTAAGTTATTGCATCGTGTTATTTAATGAGTTTCTGCTTTGAGCTTTCCTTGCTCTTAGAGACCATCAAATCTGGCTCGAACAGTCCGGCAAACATGGTCTGTGTTGCCAGGCAATAGACAAATGTATTAATGGATTTAAGCATACCCAGACAGGCTGTAATAAATGGAAGGGCTTGCCTGGCATGACATCAGCTCAGTCTCTATGGTTCTCAGTGCTATATTCTTAAGTTCTTTCCTTAAGCCAGGCACACAGACCCAAAACGTATTGCAAATAGGGCGTTATGTAGTGTGCTCACATCTCTGTTTACACCTCAGGCAACACAACAAAAATGTTCAGCAGCTCAAGTTTTACAATCTGGTACACTTTAATAGATGTGCAAGGTAACATGAACACAACTGAAGGTGTGCTGAAAATATTTAAATGTGTTATAAATAGGTCTAGCAGCTTGGTGATCTCAGTCGAGGAATGGTGAGAGAGTGGTTTTGTCCTCTAAAGTAATGCACTGTGCTCTCATTAACTGCTTTTGTTCCTTTCTTAACTTGTCCTTGTAAATCTAATTTGACCAACTGTGACTGTTAGAGAGATGCGTTATTTATACTGGCATTTCCAACTCCAGAGACGTTCTGAATAACCAATTTCATTCAGAGGCTGTAAAATACTGGCTCTCCGTGAAAGCTGTTGGCTATATGACAATAGATAGACAGGTCTATCACTCCCAGCTTGTCACATATGATGAAGACCTCTTAACATCACATTTAAATGCTCTCCTTTAAAGGTCAGTTTTCAATGTACAATTTTAATATTACGACGGTTTCTAAAATGTAACCATTTTTTTTTGTTCCATAACCTAATGAAAGAGTAAAAGTGGCAAGTGAACAAAAGATGCAACAAAATGCAAGACACAAAGCTCCAAAATACTGGAAAATTTATGACCGACTGTGCTGCCACCCCTCTGGACTCCTAATCTGGACTTTTAACACCTTAAAAGATGACAATTATTTCTTAGTGTTCAATCTTTCTTCAATACTGCTTCAGCTGGTGACAAAGTAGTGATGCTAAAGGACAAAGGATCTCTGAAAAGCCAGTAACATAAGACAGAATGACTGTATTTGACCTCCTGGGATGAGAATGGAATAACACAGTGATCCTCTTTGAGAAAAAGATTAAAAAAGCAGTGTCTTTTCCAAGATGTCCAGAGTCAAAGTATGACCGAGAAGGTGGAAACATGGTGCAGTGACTTTAAGCTGCTTATCCAGTTTAACAGCGCTGCAGAAAGCCAGTGAGGGCAACAATCAGAGAGATGCTCCTCATATAAATAAAAATGGCCACAATTTAGCTTTGTGATAGGAACATAAGATTGGACTGCTTGAGAAATAACACAAATTTTATCTGGAATGATGAATATCCACAAATAATCCAGTAATAAATGCTTTTTTGTGTAAATTTTGTACTTCTGTTGTCAGATTGAAATAACAATTTGACACAATCTAGCTGAAAATGGATTTCCAGGCAAGACAAATATCCTGTCTCCTGTGTAATTTAGTCACATTGTTCCACAAAAAAGGAAGTGGATAGAAAATAAAGTGCTATAATCTATATATTGTTACCACACGGTGTGGACAACAAATAGCAAGTACAGGAAGCTAAATAATTACAATATGGATGAAAACATGGAGGCATTTATGCTTCTAATTACAGAGGGAAATAATATATTACCAAGAATAGATGTGATGTGTGAAGCGTCTCGCTGTGCCAAAAGAAAATGTGCAGTGCGGAAAGTCATTTTTAGGAGTCAAAATGGTAAAACCAGTTTTCTTCCTAGCATATTTCACTTTATTTTGCTTTTCTTAAACACTCTGCTGACTACAGTTGTTCTGTGCTGACTAAGCTTGGACATTAAAGCTTAGTTTTAATACACAGTTTTAAAAAATCTAGCAAGATGTTCAAAGGTAATAATTTCTTGAAATTTTCCCCTTCTACTTGGTTTATATATCTTTTTTGTAAAAGCATCTGTATATTTATAGTGCAATAAGGGGAAACACTGGGACCAATAAAGCCAAAACTACTGATATCACGATGAGAGCAGAAGATACAACTCTTCGATATTTGGAATACACGCTCAATTAAAACATGAAAGGAGCAGATAATTACTTAGAGGAAGAAAAAAACCCAATGATGTCCCTTAGTGAGGCACGAATGCCTCAGGTCAGTTTTATATTTTTATAATAGGTCTAATTCTTCTCAAAATATGCTAATAAATTACAAATTCACTGAATGTTAACTCCACATATAAATAAACATGGTGTTGTAATCACACAGCAGCAGCGTAGCATCTCTTCATCTCCTCAGACTCCAAAAGCCAGTGTTTATAATCACATCAGATCCATAAATAAAAAAGGAGTTAAAGATCGTGTATTAACAAGTTTTCTCAAAAAGTAAGCTGCGAGCCACTTTATTCAACTTTAGAGGGGCCATCATTTTCTTACAGTGTCTATAGAAGAGATGTAAATGATAGCTTAAAAAGATGTATGATGTTTTGAATGTGCCCAAAGATCTGTCTATGTATATGACCAGAACACATGGGAGCTATAAAAGTCCAGTAGGATGCACCCCCAAAACAAAAGACATAAAAGTAGTCTGATTACACAAAGGATTTACTTTATTTGAACTTAAAAAGTTTGTCTTTACATATCTATCTCGCAGTTAACATCATCAAATGTTAACCAATAAGAGCACTTGGTTGTACAAGTGACTCTAAAGCATCCTGCACCCAGCTTCTTGAAAGCTATAATAACCTGTGCTTTCTGCAAAGTTCTGCCATTTCCCTACACCAGATGGACAGTGAGCCCACAGAAAGCCAGTGAAGCATGCAGAAAGCAGGTCTCATGATACAATAGAACATGCAGCAGAGAAAAGGGGCAGCAGTGAGGGCTCAGGTTCAGCATGTGTTCAGCTATTCTCTGCTCCAGATGTGCAATCTTGCCCTTTCAGCATTTTACCTAAACCCCCTGTGTTAGAATAACAGAGCTTTCAGACCAGTGCTTGTTTATCGATACAGTCCAACACATAATAAAAATTCCCTTATAGGGGAATCTTTATCTTGTCTTTTTGCCTGTCTTTATTTTGCTAGGTTTGTCAGTGTAGTCTTGCACTGTGCAGGACAGGCTTTGTAGCCCTTAGCATTCTTCATGCGGTGCCTATTTTTGCTGGTTATTACATTTCAAAAGGACAGTTCCACCACTATGATAAATCTAAGCCTATACATTATAGTGCAATTTTTCAAGATGCATAAAATAGCAGGAAATTTGATTTAATGCTGCATGGCAAGCATTCAAGGTAATGCACCCATTTTAATACAGATAAATAGCAGTTTAAAATTATATTTTGTTGTTCTTTCTTAATTGAATGTATCTCTAAAAGCCCGCAGAGCTGCTCTCAGACGGAATCAAACTAGCCAGATCACAACAGAAAATTCTTACAAAGGATCAAGTGAGTGATGTAACATGACAGTAAAGACGTTGCCCATCCTTTGTTCTTCTAGCTGCCCTACTTTTGTCAAATGATACCAAGAGAGACTTCAGGTACTGCTGCAGTAATTCAAGCTTTTATCCACACATAAGAAGAGGAAAGGAAACACTTTGAACTCTGCATGAACAGCAAACAGATGCTAATGAACATGATGTTCTAGTACAGGCCTCTGGCAACAGGATTAAAACAATTTAAAGGGGAGTGGGGAAGAGAAGATATTCACACAAGCAAGGATGAACATTAAAAAACACTGTACTGATGATGATTCATACATGGCGTGGTTAGCAGAACCAAGAAAATGCTTTTCCTTATGAACTGTTCTCATGATAATTTGAGTTATTTTTATGTAAAAATGATTTATTTCAAATGTTACATTAGAGTTCTTTCTAAAATTGAGTTTGCAGAAAGCGTGGCACAGTTTTCCTGCAAGCAATTATTTTATGCTTTTGAGATAAATTATTGAATACATCAAAATTAAGGTTTAAGGTCTTTCCAACTTTAAAGTGCTTTGTCAGTTTCCTTTTGTCAACATTTTCCCATCAAGAACATAATATGATAGCTTTCAAATGTACCCCTGAGAATTAAATAGAAAACTCAAATTTGTTGCATCATCATGCTAGCTGTGGATGAGAACAGAATGTCCTTTAAATCTAAGCCCACCGCAAGGAGAGAGTTTCGTATTTATCCACCTTTTTTGCCGACATAATGCGAAGTGTCAGAGTTTTGTCTATTATTATAGCGAACTGAACATCACTGCCTCCCACCCTAGTCCCTGCATCAACAGATCCAACTGTAATTGGTTATTTAACTGGTGTAGTTTATGTGAGATGATGGATGCAATAGTGAAGGATGAGGCATAAAATTGCATATAGTGAGACAGCCAGCCAGCTAGTTCTGGTACGAAAGGTTGGAAAATGTCATAAGCTGCATCGTGGTGTAGCAATAACAAGCAGAAGCATAGTAACAAACAGACACATGAATAATGTATTTACATGTGCACACGTATGCCTCATGCACACACAAACACACACATACACTACAGTACACGCGTGCTTGTGCATGCACACAAAACAAATCTCGTCAAATAAATGCTTGATTATAATGTATGAAATGTTTCTGATCAGTCAGCTGAAAAACTAATTTCATTTTCTCATTAGGAGTTGCTGCCTGAGGCTCGTTCTCATGTCAATGTTTATTATTCTGAAAACAGAAAATTAAAATCATCAGCTTGGTCAGAATCAGAGCTGTGAATCACTATTTACGACTTAGGGAGAGAAAAAGAGGGAGAGAGTGAGAGGTGGGGGGGGGGACGGACGATGACATATGAAAGACTGGACAACAATTGAAGGAAGTCATTTCATTTTACTGAGCCAGTGGATTTATAGCCAACGTGACCTTTAGTTCTGCAGAAATTTGTTGCTTTTCAGACACTCATCATGTTTCTTATTTAACACAAGGTGCAGTGGGTTAGTGAATAGTTTCCATTTGATTAGTCAGTCGATCTTAACCAGTTAATGAATTGGTTTTAGAGCTAAAGTGATAACAGAGTAATTTTCAGTGGAGCTTTTTTTTTTCCTGTTTTCTTGAACAGCAAAAATATTCTAATTTTCAGAAAAGGCTAAAAGCATTATTTTTGTACACAATTTAACTCCAGAGAATATAGAAACAAACATGCAAGCACACATACCAAAGCAGTATGTTCAAGATACCTTATTAAACTAAATCATGAACTGTCAAGACTACAATGATAAATTAACTGCAAAGATTTTGCAGCGAAATACTGATATAATCACACATTTTCTAACTTGTTTGTAAGATTTTAATATTGATTACATCTAGATTGCAATAGACTGAATTAGGGATACACTGAGATAATGGTTGAGGCTGATATTGACTAGTTTACTAGTTTACTGCCATTAGCCTGTTTGCAAATAAAGCCTCCTTTATGCGTGCACTGCAGCCCTTAACTTTTCTAGACATTGCTTCCCTACAAAAAGCAAAAGGCAATCTGTCTTAGAGTTTATGGGAGATAAACAAGTGCAGGTATGTGGAGGAGGGTCACTGGCAAATGGGAAACAAATGAGACAAATATAACAAAGATGAAACTGATCAGAGTGGGGCCGACAATTACAAAACACAGGGACACGGAGACAAGAAATAAGACTGAAAACAGTGTAAGAGACTAATATATTAATCTGTGTGATGTCCAATATTGCAGTTTTGCACCAATGTGAGAACTGATGCAATACACAGCTGGCTTGTTGTCAGCTAACGTTGGACAACCTGATTGTTGTTGATTATGCTCGAAAACAGCTGCAAAGCACATTTATTCACACCAATGATAAACAGCTGTATCACATCAAGTTTTCATTAGCTAAATGGAAGCTAGAATAAAGCTGGACGATTTTAAAACTTTATTTTAAATGATGAAAAGTTTTTTTGTTTACCTGCCACAAAAAGGGAAATGTATGTCAACAAAAATCACATAAATAAATAAAAACACAAACTTTGCTGCAGGATTTTTAAACATTTTTTTAATGAGACATGTATATCTTATGTAGAGGCTTCCTCATAGTGGGAAGATGATCACTTCCTGATAGCCTATTCAGCTTATTGCGGTGTTTTGTATCTTTTAGCGCATTGTTTTGGTTTTAGGGCTAACAGCGTCACTGTTTTGATTCATTCTCATACTTCTCATTGGATCCATATGCAGGAAGCAGCCTTTTCAGGCCTTGAAAAGCTTCTAAAAATCCACGCGCTCCTTGCCAAACAACAAATGCCAGAAAAATAAAGCTAGTGAGTAGCAAGTAGGTCTTTTAGCAGCTAAAATGACAGATATTCCCTTTAATTATATACCTAAAAAGCATAATTGGATTTAAACTCTATGTGAAAATGGTTACCATGTTAAAAATATATAAGTGCAGTTTTGGACCTCTAACATTTTGAAACTGCATATTTATAACTCCATGTTGGAGCCGTACTTCATGGATTCATACCTTCTAACCTTGGCTGGTATTTTGATCCCTTTCTTTGGATCGTCTGTACATGAAACAGGCTCCAATTTCCATTTGTGCCTAAAAGTCTGCCACAGTGATGTAAACTACTGCAATAGTTACAACATGGACCCACATTTGAAAGGCATATGGCCTCTTCTTTTCTGGATTTCAAGGTTATTTTGTCTGGGTAGAGTTAATGTGAGTGTAGGGTTATACTCCAGACACATCAAGCCTCCCAAATCCTTCTAAGTGTGAAAACATTTTGATATAATTTTAAAAAAAGATCAAACAAGGTGTTTCCCCTATAGAGTTTGATTTATTTTTTATTTTTATGATTAATATGATCAAAGCACACAAACTCTATGTGCATTTTAAGCACTTTGATTACTGTTTAATTGTATAACTATGACTATGACTATTTACATGGGTGAACTGAAGGTTGTATGGCTGATACCAATTTCTACAACTATATCAGTGATATAATTGATATAGCTGACCAATTTCTAGTGTGTGGTGATTCAGGCCTGGTTGCTTAACCAATTAACCAATTCTAAATTGACTTCTTGCTGCCATTAAAAGAATCAGGCTTCTCTGCACTGTACTATCCTGCTCTGAATCTAGGTCTAGGGCCTTGTAGACTTCTTATTGATGCAAGCTCACGTCAGTCCATTACTGTGGCGTTCAGTTGTGCTTCAGGTAATAGTACATTACAATCTTACTGTAAAGATCTAGCCTTGAATAAATAATGGCATACTTGCTGTTATATTGGTTTGCTTGAAAATTGCAATATACTGTATGTACATAAAGTTTAAATATTGAATATAGTTATATAGTAATATTTTAACACCTAATTAATCAAAAAGGGCCAAAATGACTCAAATGATTCTCAAGAATTTAAAGGTTATAAGCTCTTGGCCAAATAATATTTCAAAAATAACTCTATATACCTTTGAACATCTTGCTAGATTTTTTATATAGGTTACAACAAACCTCAGATGTGAGAATGAATAATGAATAAATAAGAAATACTTTATTGATCTTGAGCAGATTTCTCTCTGCTACACAGACTCTTGTATTATATAGACTGATGGATGTCATATGAAAATTTTCTATATCTACCCTTTTCGCAATGGAGCTGAATCAGTTAGTTTGAGCTCCTCTGCCTACCCAGTAAGTGATGGTCAGGATTATTCACGGTGGATAACAGTTTGTTCGGTGACTTTGTCTACACTACAGCTTCAGAAATATTCAGTTCGCAGCCAGTCATAGACCCCAGTCTTCCTAATCAGTTTATTCAGTGTGTTGGTGTCACTAGAGCCAGTGCTGCTCCCCCGGGAGACCACAGTAAAGTTGTTACAGAATCTCAGCCTGGTCATCATTTTTGTTGGTCAAACAGTTGTTCAGTCTTTCAGCATTGTCACATGCTGCCATGTGAACACCCAGGAACTTATACTCCTCCACCCCACCAACATCCTGTCCCAAGACAGAGAGTCCTCTTTCTTCTGAAGTTGATTACCATCTCTCTGGCCTTATTCATATTCAGAACTCCACAAAATCATCCACTAGTGCTCTGTCCTCCTCTTGCCTATCACTAATATTACAGATTCAATCAGAGTTTTCCTGAAGGTGGCATGACCTGGAGTTGTACCAGACTCCGATATGTACGGGGTGAACAGGAATAGAGATAGCATGGTCCCCTTTAGAGCTCCTGTACTGCACATTAACAAATTCAAAGGAGCGCTATCCAATTTCACATACTGTGGCATGTTTGGTATTTGGTAATCTATGAGATGGTGGAAGGGTTTACTGACATTTCCTGTGGCTTCTCTCTCCGTAACAGCAGCCGAATTGTGTTAAATACACCTGGGAAATCAAAGAAGGTAATATGTGTATTTTATCAGTAAAAAGAGAAATCTGACTCACAAGACCTCAGTTCAGATGTATCAACTGTTCTGACAATGTACCTGAGATCAGCCCAGAGACCAAAGTGCAAATCATCAGATATCTCTTTAATGTGTCTGGGTGGCAAGTGAAGAAAATTTGAAAGGGCTAGCAAAAAGCTTTGGATGTTTATGAGAGAGCAGGGTTGGGCACCACATAGGACAGTTGCTTGAGAGGACAGCTTGCTGGTTTGAAAGTCTAAGGCCAGCCTATTGTCAGAAGAACTGGACATCAGCTACACCTGTTTCAACGAGAATTCTTCAGCACATATTTGTCCACATATTTGTAAATATGGTCTTACTGCTGCCCAGAAACTAGTCCCAAACAAAGACAGCTTAAAAATGAGCTGAAAATACCAGACCACAAAAAATACCACATGTTTGCAACCATGTGGCACAGCAGAAAAACTGAGATGAACTGTTTTTTCCAATTAATAAAAAAATCTTAAGCATTGCCGGTATTGTTGATGAAGTACTGGAGCTCATCTGGATCCTCAGTTTACCCAAAAGGTAAAGATTATGGTTAAGTAACATTTGGTAAGGGGGTGTCAGAGGATTTATAAGGTAGATGGGAACATTATCTGTGCTTAATATAAAGAAATTCCCTCAAAAAAGCCAGTAAAGTCCTCCATAGCTGTCTCCTGATGTGACTGTTACGCAGCATATCAGATGCATATCAGATGAATGAAGGAGGAAGCTTGAAACCTGGAGCACCTTTGGGATGCCCTCAAGGCAGCCTTCTATTCCATATCTGATAACTCCATAAGCAAATTCTATGACTGTTTGCCAACTATTCTCCAGAGTAAAGGAAGCCATATTAACTTTTTATTTAAACTCTAATGAAAACAAATGGACAGATTTTTCATTTGTTAGTGTTTTTCTTGACTATATTTCTTGACTATAATTGTATTAATCATAATAAGTAACAAAACCTAGAAATTTAATTGTTAATGACTGGCAAAAATATATATAAATAATGAAAACATTTCAAAATCAATTCATATATTTCAGAAGCAGTTAGGTGAATGGCAGACCCTCATTCTTACCATGAGATTTTGTTGTTATAAATGTGAGGACTTTCCAACTTCATCACTTGATTCTGCCAGAGTAGCTTTACATGGTTTGCAGTTTAAAATAACCGTTAATCTTTGTTTGCATATATTTCTTATCTTTGTGCAGCTTCTCAGTGATTTTAGTTCCTTCCCCTTTTCATTTAAACTTACTTTTGTGTGATTGGCTGCCCTCTGCAAACAAAAGACTTAAAAGGTAGTTGAGTGAGGTCTGTATCTGTGTGCCTCGGATTATATTAAAAATCTTCATTCTCAATTCATTTCACTTCAGGGCAGCACGGTAGCACAGTGGTTAGCAGTGTTGCCTCACAACAAGAAGATCCTGAGTTTGATTCCACCATCTGAATGGGGCCGTTCTGTGTTAGCGTGGATTCTCTCCGGGGACTCTGACTTCCTTCCACAGTCCAAAGACATGCAATTAGTGGGGTTGGGTTAATTGATGTATTCTAAATGGGCCAAAGGTGTCAGTGTGAGTGCTTTCTGTATTTGCCCTGCGTCAGATTGGCATGTTTTCCAGGGTATATACAGCACCTATGGTAGCTAATCAAATTGTATGTACACTGACTTATTATTTGAAACTTTAGCTATGTTTAACCTGAGCAACTACACTGTAACAGTATATAGCCGATAAAAAATAATGTATTTTAGATTCTCAGCCTGAACTTTTACCAATTCCTAAAATGTGGTTATATACTATGGTATATGCAGAGGGTATTTCACTAAAATTTGATTTGTAGAGGATTCTTTGTATTGAGGTGCAGCCAGCCATACCTTGCTATAAACAGACCTTATTTCATATCACAAAAACATGTGTCCTGACCTTTCCACCAGAACCTTTCATTTATTTTCTAATATAGTTCCCCCTGTGACTTACTCTGTTCTATAGTCATAGAAAAGGTCAAAGCAAGCACTCATGTCTGATGTCTCCCTGCAGAATTAGCTGTGTCACCTTTAATTTCTTCAAACTTTTTCATATAATAGTATATGTTCAATATTCACGGCGTATTAAGCATGGTGAATGTTCCATATTCTTTCTGTGAATGTGAAAATATGAAGCAAATAATAACTAAGCATCTTAATTTCGATGTTTCTCCCATCTGCTGAATCCAGCTGCTCAGTATAAAAGGAATTTCTTGAGATTTAACTGCTATGCTGCTGTAAGATAATTGAAAAGCTTTAGCCTACAAATATGTAAAAACATACAAATATTGAGATCTGTAGCATTGTAGACTTTGAATGCAGCAAAGAAAAATCATTCTCTATTCCTAAAAACAGACACGAAAGAAGTCGAGAAGGGTGTATCTTTTATCCCAACCCCATTCATCCAAAACACAGACGTTTCTTTAATAACCAAAAAAAAAGGATGAAGGGATGTGATTTTCCATTAATCAACAATGGCAGAGCAAGCTCATTTGTATTGTTCCGGGGTGCAATTCTGAATTTAGGACATTGTGAAGAAATGACCCCCTTACGCCTGTGAACAGCTTTGAGAGGAAAGGAGGGGGAGGGGCTTGTCAAACCAATGTTGATCGATGATGCTGCCTGAGATTATGAACACAGAATTAGCACATTAGGACTTCTATGATAAATAGACGACCAAGACCAGCTAGTCCCCAAATCACCTCAAAGAGCAGTTTGACTAACTGACTGCACCACCAGTTTAAGCTGATTTCATTGGTCACTTTTGCGTTTGCACTGAAGCTCCTACTCAGCTGTCTGTCAACAATATGATCTGAATTACAAAATTACAAAATGTAGAGACACAATTTATCTGTTTCAGCTGAAGTAAAAATTTTGTTAGGAAGACGGTTCAGGTTAGCGTCCAACTTAGCTGGTTACTAAGCTGGATGCAAAGACAGTAGATAGACAGCCACTGTAAAGTCACCCATTCATTTGTGAAGTACCACTACAAACACCTTGCATTGCGTGTTTTTGTCAACACCATCTTGGTGTATCAAAATCAGATGTGGTGAGCTTATCTGACACTATGTTCACTAGCTAAAGACTCGTGATTAACAAGTCATTTTTCAATGAGCATATCTGAAATAATCGTCTTTTCTGACTCTTGAAATGACCGTGATTTACAAAATGGACTTAACAAATTGGTTTTACCCAATAACCTGAAACCAGATAATTGTTTATTGAAGTTATAAAGCAAGGGTTTATGTTGCACTGATAGGCCCCTGCTGGCCACTAAAAGGAACCTATTTCTTGCCTTCATTTATCAGACCTGAAAGCTACGTCTACCATTTATAATTGTAATCTAATAGTATCAAGCATTAGCCAGTGAAGTGGTGAAACTCTTCTGGCTAGAAATGATCATAGGTCAAGGTTGGAGCCAAAACTAGGAACTACATTAAAAGGTCATTCAGTTCATGAGTGGGGTGGCTGTGACACAGGAGGTAGATCAGGTCATCTACTAACCAGAAGGTAGGTGGTCTGCATGCAAAGTATACTTTGGCAAGATACTTAACACTGAGTTGCTCCCGATGCATTCATCACAGAGTGTGTGGGTGTGTGTGTGTGTGTGAATGTTAAGAAATAGAAAGCACTCAGATGTAGAAAAATAGTATATGTAAAGTGCTTTGAGTGCTATAAGAATCAGCCCATTTACAATGAAGGGAGCTTTGGTGGATTTTAGCGATCAAAACCAATCATGATGTCTTTTCTCTCGCTAATCTTAGCTTGCCTCCGAACAAAAACCAATTGTTAGCCATTTTACAATGGGTCATATTACATAGCTATGTTGGATGGCTTATCTTACATTTAACTTTATATTTATTTATTTTTACCTTTTCTTTTATAACTGTAACCCCTGATATCTGCTCATTTTCTCATCCACCTTCATGTCAGCTAAACTCCCAACTGCTATCTTTACTCTGATTATGATATGTACAAACATCTCTTTCTCTAATTCTATCGTCTGACAGGTTCTCATTTTCTCAATACTCAAGTATTTTTCTTCTTTAATGAGGCTACCGCAAAAACTGATGAATGTCTCCAGCTCCTCTGATGATGGTATTGGCGGTGAATGGAATAATACTCCTTACTTAATTAAACAACAGTAATGCTGTCTATACTACAGCGTGTACAATCACTGTGTACTATACAATCTACTGCTGTTTTCATACATATGGAGTGATGATCAACATTTTATTCACATCAAGTGGACTTTCTGACAGTAAAATTAGCTGAATTCTGTGTTTTTTCTGTGCTGTATTTTGTAATCTAACAGTTTCCACCTCGTGTTAGTTTGTTGTTGTGTTAGTATGCAGTCAAGCTTTTCAGCATACTGTCCCTTGGATTTTCTGTTTCTTTGTATCTTTGTGTTTCTTTGTTTCCTCATATGTCTAATTCTTTCCTTGTGCATGACCTAAAGCACACGTAAAGCTCTATAATAATAAACTGGTAGTAATAACATTTAGTTATGAGTATGATTGCACTTATTATTGATTATTTCAGCGATGTGTGGTTGGCTGCGAATATGAACTTTTTAAAGCATTTTTTGAGTGTGTTGGAATATTGGTTAAGATGGTTTTCTCTCCATCAGCTATATGATGAATATGGCTTTGTTTCTGTCTACTCTGCTGTCATCAATAGGCCTGCTGTAAACTTACCTGAAACACAGTCCAAAGCAAACACAGAAAAGGCTTTATGAGGGGAGAAGGAGCTATTTCAGTGTGCATAACTGGCTGCACACCTACACCTGATACCGCAGATATTAGGGTGGAAACCTTTCAAAGCATGAACTGGGTGTTTTTCAGCAGTTTCTTTTCGTCTGTGTTCAGCTGTAGATATGAATTTATTTGAAAATCTAAACAACCTACGACTTTCTTTTTGTAAATGTATAATCATAATCTCCTATTGACAGTATGTGAATAAAACCTTTGTCTAAACTAGAGGGTCTCTTTGTAAAATGAAGCTTAAAGTATTTCCATGGTAGATCTGCTTTCTTTGGCTGACTGCACTGTTGAATCACACAATACTAACCACACTGACTTCTATTACCATTCTCCAGCTTGCTTCTCTTTACTAATTTTGCCCTTTGTTGACAGCTTGAGTGCAGAAAAACCACAATGTTATACATTCACAAAAGGTGTGAAATCTGATATCAATAAAATTTCGACTACATGGATTTATCCGCCTTTTGATGTTTTCATAGGAGCTGATTCTGACATGGCAGAGGCGTAGAGGAAGAAGACTGAGGAGAGTTATTTAGTGCATGATGTGTTGAATCAGATAGAGAAACTTGTATGAAAAAGCCACTTAGACACCACTGAGCAAACACGCAGTGATCCAGTGTTTGAGCTTGTGGACTAAACGAGCAAACAAATACCATGTTAGCTGAAAACTTTCCAAAGCTACACAACATCACACAATTTTTCTTCATAGCAACAAAAATGCAACTCTTCATTTAGGCTCGCTGAAGATCCATGCAAACTGCTGCTCTTTTAAGACAGGGCAGCATTTTGGCCATAACTAAAAAAAGCCAAACAACTAAAATATTCATCGGTATCATCGTTCATGCATTCATTTATTCATAGAACTTTATTAATCCCGAAGGAAATTCATGCATTATGTAATATAATACATATCAAAACAACGACTCGCCTTGAATTTTAGTACAAGTGCCAATGTTTTCATAATAATTATTTTGATGAAATTTCCTTTACTTTGTATTCAGGTGGCTAATATTGTTGTTTCATGTAAAATATATGGATTGTCACAAGATTTGAGGGAGTTATTCATTAAACTGGTTTAGTCACTTTTAGATGTTATAAGAGTAGATTTTGATCTGAGGGATTTTCTTTCCTTTACTCCTCCACTCTGCCATATTACTGCCCATAGAATTTACTTGCAGGCTATGCTGGCATTAACATTAATATAATTTCCTTAAATAGAGAAAACAGCAATTCATATTGCCAGCCTGACACTAATAAAATATTTAGAAATTTTTTGAAAACATATTGAAAATCTAGAAAATGATCACCTGTAGTGTAAATCTGAAGCGCAGTGAGTTTTGCTGCATGTATGTGCAGCAAAACTCACGCTCATAATAAACAATAGGCAGCATGGCCTTTTAGGACTAAAATGACTGTAGGTAATAATGTGTTGAGGGTAAGTGAAGACCTCTGGCACCCAGCGAGACCCCCAGCTCTGCTTCTTCCCTCCCCTTTAGCTGGCCCCTTCTCTCTCTGCAGGCACTGAACAAAGAGAGGACCCAAACAATGGATCACTCTAAGAGTTGAATGGCTTTGCGGGTCAAGCACTAACCCCCTCCCTCTCCCTGTTTGACAGAAACACAACCCACACTTGTTCTGCTGAAGAGAGGCTGACCCTCCCGGCAAAGAAATAATGAACACTGTCTGGGCATTAAACTGATAAAACTACGGGGACTGGAATCAGTTTGGCAGACAAATCACCTCTAATGGCGTGAGGCTGGAGCCTGTCTTCTGTCCTGTCTCTCTCCTCTTCATTACAAGTCTACTGTACACTGTCCAGGCATCCATATAGTCATGTTAAGCTGCTCAACAGAGTTCATAGCTCAGGACGTGACCTTAAAGAGCAGCTGTCCACTCTTTTTCTTCAGGCATCACTCGTTTTTTACATTTACTTCATTTTCTGTTTTCAATCTTGGTTGCTTGTAATGGTGTTGCAAACAAAGAGGCCATCATATGCAGTCAACTGGAAATGTGTTTGGGGAGTTATTTGCTAGGCAAATTGACTGATCAACTGCCACAGAAGCCTCTGTTGATAAATAAAAGCTCCGCCTATCACATCTCTCGCAGCATCAGGGTTCAACCCAGACATTTGCATGTTTCATAGTCAAATTTGTTAAAAATACGTTTGCAAATCATTTCTAGAATTTATTGTGCACCTTCTTCCTGGAGTTTCACAGCAGCTGGCAGGTTGTAAATCACATCACAGAAAGATGAAGAATTTCTTTTCAACTGCCTTCCTGTGCATGTCTGAACCATCATGTTCAGTTGTTGTATGGATTCAAAAACACAGTCAGGCATCTGGTGCTGTAAGGTTAAGGAATTGTTTTAATGTTATAAATTATGTGCAAATGCAATTAGATCCAGGTCTGTTCATAGCCCCGGCAAGGTACGATAAGATAAAACTTAATTATCCCCATAGGGACGATGGGTAAGATCATCATCATTTACTGATGCCTCCCTCCTCCGCTTCTTCTTCCTACACTTTAACTTTGCTCCTTCTTAGCTCTCTAACGCCTGTATGGTGTATCAACTGCATTTGAGCTCCTGTCATATTTGTATATGGCAGCCATGACACTTCTGCGGAGCTCAAACGGTGGTTTTAAAGCTCCCTGTCTGCATGGGCAGCTGAGGTCTGGAGGCATCCAAGCTGTTCAGTCTTTCACCTTCGCTCGCGGCCCCTCCCCCAGGTCAGCGGCCATACATTAGATCAAGCTAGGCCTCAAAGGGTCAAGCAACCAGTGCCAATCATTCCACAGTGCACGATACGCAGGAGGGCAAAAAAAAACTATAAGCCTTTATAAAAAATATTATCTCTTTATCATTTGGTAGTCAGTATGTTTTCCCTGATATAGTATTTATCCCTTATTTGCAATAATGTCACGAGTTGAGATGCCAAATTTAATCTGCCTTCAAAATCTACTACTAGTAAAGAACTGTGTTAGAATTTTAATGTTATATGTGCAATTTCCTGAAAAATCTCCCATATAAAAATAGAACTGTTTTTACATGCTGTACAGGTATTTCTGTTTAATGTAAGCAGTTTAAATAATTCATAATGGCTATTTTATACTATTTCCCAATTTAATGTAAATTAGCAGTCATTTAAAAGTGTTCAATAAAAATAAAAATAGTAATAGTAATATTAAAATGGCAACAACAGTGTGACAGACATGTATACACCCTTTTCTTTTTTAACCCTGTTCTTTCCAAGCTCCTTACAATAATAACAACATGGTGTTTCTGACTGCTCTCTGTGTATCTATGCCTGCATATACTCCAGACTGCACTGTAAGGAAACTCTATGGCTCATTTGCCTCTGCTCCTGCACCCTGAGAATTGACTGTGTAAAAGAATCATCCTCAGCTTGAATCTATTATCACCTGATCCTGTACTGTTGCAAGTCTGCCAGGTCCACGGATAGAACAGTCTCACGTTTAACCCTTTCCTCTCTGCTGGATGGCATTCTCTTTCCCTGACTATTACCAAGAGTAAATGTTTTTCTTCACCCTCTCCAATGAGTAATTTTTGGTGTCGAACTTGTCTCTAACCTTTTCCTACCCCCTTTTGTTTGGCTTTTGTTTGGCAACAGCTGTTATCATGGATTTCTTTTTCTTTTTTTTTTTTGGTCAGCTGTGATTGCTTCGGGCAAAACAGGAGCAGATGGTGTTTTGCTATGCATGAATGGAGCGTTAGAGGAGTTGGACTGAATAGGCCAAGTTTTGAATGGTGTCTACACAGCACCTGCCTCTTGTAGCAGCAGGGACATCCTAGTGGCATGATCTGTCTTGGCTTTGCTGCCATCGTAAGGGATGAAAGAAAGAAACAGAGGGGGAACCTTGTTGGGTACCGTCCATATTTATTGATTTTCCTGCAAGTCGTGGCATAATGTGGTGTACAGTCAGTTTGAGTTAATTGGATGTGACACAGCATGCACGTGTAATCTATCACTCTAGTCTCCTGGTACACTTTATCAGTTTTGTTGCCATAGAAACATGTTGGCTCTGTAATAGCCTATATTAACAGGCTAAGTAAGTTGCAATAAAAGGCAATTTCAGAGTTGGGATCCTCTGCTGAACACAAAGCCTATAAAATACTGATGAAATAAATCGGAAAGTGGCAGCAGGGGGAGAGCGAGCTGGATTTTTATATTCTTAAACTAAACAAAGTCCAAATAAAAAGAAACTGCTATCATTTCCATGCAATGCAGGGACATCTGTCAACCTCTGGGGCATGATGATCTGTCACAATAAAAAAAAAGAAGCTTTTTCAAATCACTGACAGCTTGCTGAGCATTTTTTTTTAGAGCAACTGTATAATTCAACTGAGGATAAATGCTCCAGATGCATTTGGTCTGCAAAACACTGACAATGCACAATAACAAACTGAGCTAACCATAATAATCTGAAACAAACCAGTCCCTAACTCATATTTTCACTGATGTTACTGTTATAAACAGTTTTTCTTTGGACTTTCGATGTTTATTCCATGACCTTTATTACGTTGACTGTAAGGTAGTAGTGGCTTTCTTATCTGCTTTCCATTTCTGCTTAAGCTACACTCAAATACATGGTGTTTAAACATTGTTTAAACATTAGATAACAGCAGATTGTGATCTGTTTCAATATTCTATTTATTATGATCACATACAGTTAATCATTTACTGTTGTGGGGAAAGAGGATTATTCATTACTAGCACCAAGTCACCAGAGTACAGACCAGTGATGTGCGTTTTTCTTTGGTGCATGCTAACATGGAGGTATCAGATCTGTGACAGCGTAGCAGTGCACAAGCTGACAGAGGTCACAAGACTGGCAGATCAGACTTACCTTAACAGAATTCAACAAAAGCAGGGGATAAGCCTAATGGCTGAATCACTCGGTCTCCAAGGCAACATCATTGTGCTGAATTCCGTGGATGGAAAATGTGTGTACACATGCATGTTTCTTGTGCAAACGTGTTTGCGAAAGATCAGAAAGATGGAAAGGGAGCAAAAGAGTATAAATCTAAATATTTATGCATGGATCAAGTTTTCTGCAGCCTGATAAATTTATAATTGTTATATTTGTTATATTATATTTCCCCTAAAATTCATAAAAATAATATTTTAAAATTAAATCAAAGTGCTAAATTAACTGACTAAATCAGAAAGGTTGCAAAGGGTATCATAATATTTACACTAAGCCTATTGAATATTCTATTAACTTTGCTAAGAGTCTTTGTCTGTGGTGCTCCTTCAGTCTGGCAGGTCAAAAGTTCTCTAAACAAGCGTTACCATTGGTCAGGGATGTCAGCAGTCCGGCAGACTAACAGAGCAGCCAGCAGCCCCTTCCAAACAAAGTTCACTATTCATCTCAAAGGTCAATAGTTCTCTCTGTGAAGCTCATCAACGCAAGGTCAAGAATTCTTTAAATATAGTCAGCCATTTCACTGGAGGTCTGATTCCTCCTAGTAAACAAAGCTTGACATTGGACTTGTAGAGGCAGATGTCTCTGCACTCTACTGGATCAGGTCTTATTAGGGAAAAAAAGGGTTGTTTTTCCTCCTTTTTCTTTAGGAGACAATGTTTAGGTTGCCGTATCATAGTGGCAGGTTCTGCATCTGCGACCAGACTGTGCGAGTGACTGCAGCGTGGGTCTTATGGTCAGATGGTCAGTGTCAGCAGGGCTTTTGTTAAGCTCATATTGTATCTGTGCAGTGAACGGGAAAATAACAAAAGAGCAAAATAAATCATTAAAATACAGAATCCCTTAGCTTCCACATCTGACTCCTTAGTCATCCTTGGCACTCTGCCCACCAACTGACCTCAGTGGGGAAGAAGGGGACAATTAGGTCACTTCATGACTGCATTACTCAAATGACATATTAATGTCATACTGCCCTTCATGCATTTCATCAGCCTTAGTTAATGATGAGGACAGGAAGAAAGAACTGCATAAGTTATTGACTGCTTCATTCTGTGATCATATCATATTGCACCGAGGAAACAAATGATCTTATGGATACAAGGCTGATGCATAAGGCAGGTGAATACATTTATTTATTCACCTATTCAGATGAAGCCAGCCTTCATGATCCGGGGATGTATAGCAGTGTATTATTCTTGTAAATTATGTGTGTGTGTATAATGGTGTTTTGAAAATATCTGTAACCTTTTTATTGCACAGTCCCATAACTCCAACCCTGGCTATGAGATATTTGTACACACAGTGACCGCAGTACTGAGGGGTTATGGAATAACAAGAAGCTCCATGCATTATTAATGGGCTCTGCTGTGAATCTGTTCAGAATAATAACAGCGATTTCCCAGAGCCTCATTACTGTGTGTTTTTAAAGCATGTGTTTGGTATCCATGGACACCCGCTCTCACATTCTCTTCTTCCCCCTGTATTGAGATTCAGGTCATGCACGGCACTTGCTGTTTTTAATTTTCATTTCATCATAAGCACTTTAAGACTGTTGCCAGTGCTTATTTGCAGTTTTCCTGCAGACCTCTTCACTCAGGCTTCTGACAGGACAGATGCTGCAATTAATCACGGCAGAGAAATGGGCATCACTTCCACACCGAGCTGAAGAACCAATCACCGCAGCAGCAGAGGCAGCAGAGGCAGGCCTCCGCTCCAAATTACAAATGCCTTCCTAAAACTAACTAATTGAAAACAAACCAAAATGTGAAAATTCTATCAAGCCGCTATCACAGAAGCGCAGGAGCGAATTCACTTTCCTAATTTGTAACTAACATTAACCCGTGTTTAAAATGTCTCAGCTGCCATTGGAAGAAATAAAGGCCCCTTCTCTGGGCCAGTGGATTCACAGCCTATTGTGAAGATATGATAATTATTGTTTGCCTGCCTTCCCTCCCCCGCTCACCATATTATTCAAGGGAGCACAGCAAACCCCTGGGGATGTCTTGGAAATGAAGTGATTTTAAAAGGGAGTAAGAAAGAGGCAGAATCCAGTGCACTGGTGTGTGAGAAGGGGACTGTTATTGAGACAAGTACCAGTTACATGCTGACCTCGTCCAGTATCAACACTGTTTTTACACACAGTAACAATGGACTTCCATTCAAATCACTGAGAAACAGCACACAGTATAATAAAGCCAACATGAATGCTCATATAACCTTGTATTGTTCTCATAGATTTACTTCATAGAAAACATACAAATTTATCTTTTTATATCTGGTGAGCGCTATGAATATCTATAACTGCGGTTCTCTTCAATAACTAACAAGGAAATAAAGGAGTTACGAATAGAAATTATGATTAATATAAATTTTGAAAGAAAACAGTTCCTTCAAATAAATATTTGTGATTGAGAGTTTAATTTTCAACAGAGACACAAAGAAATATATAATACTTCATACAAAATTATGGCTACTATCATATTAGTGGTGGAATGTCTCTGGATTCGTCTTCATGGCTGAGCAAAAACTCCAACATTAATTTACTTTTTCTATCTTGAGCAGAAAACAACCTTTTCAGAACTCCATACGGATATGCATCGACTCTATGGACAGTTTTCAAATGCAGTTGGTTTTTAAGCAAAATACAAACAAAATTAATTGCTGCTATTGTAACTCATAAAAAAGTATAAAAGAGCAGAAATGCACTATGTGATATAGCAATCCACAGGTCGTTTAACAATGTTTTAATTAAAGCCTCACATATTAAAACTTTACAACAGGTGATATGAAAAATGTACAACATTTTCTTGTTTCTTTTTTTCCCCCGGGACTTCTGTACAGCTGGCAAAAATACCTCCGATGCCTTTTCAGTTGGCTTTGGCAGTGCAACAAACTGGCTCTGCTAGTTTTCTTTTTTCCATTTTTTTTTTTTAAACAATGACAGTATCAAGGAGCAGAGTAAAAATACATCAATCCCCAAACCATCTGCCTTGATCCAGAAATTTGTATTTACCATAAAATATCCCCTTTCTTACACAAAATAAAAACATAATTTAATTGTTAAACATCTGAAGTAAAAACAAATAGATTAAAGAAGACTTTTTTTGGGAGGGTGCCAGTTACACACTTTTCGGCAAATCATCTGGAGGGTAAATTACTGGATAAAGGAGGTCTCGTCTCTTCCCACTCTACGAAACATGTACAGCAGATTACAGCTAGAGTGATGATGGGATGAAATAAATGATTTATGGCAGTTTCTCTCTCTGTCTGTTCAGTCGTTCATCCACAAATCTGGATCCCAAGACACTGTCTGCATTTGTGAAATGTTTTACATTTGTGTTCCAACACCACTGGGCCTCCAACATCCGATGATCTGTAGAGTTACGTCTGCAAGAATGATGGGTGAAAGAGAAAGGTTGGACTAAAGAAAGTTTGCTATATACCGGCCAGTGTGGGAGCAAAGACGGATGGTTACTGGTTTCCAGCAAGGATCCTGTGAGTCATTCAGTCCAGGCAAGAGCTGATAAAAATCCTTTTGATGAAACGCATTCAGAGCGTCCTCACACTGCGCTGAACTGACAACTCTGGCCTCATAAATAAAGCTTTATTGTTAAATAAAACAATGAAAGATTTGCTTCTTTCAACATACTGTGTGTCCAGTCAGTTCAAATTGAAAACTGAAAGACCTCACAAACAAATAAACAATCACTGGGTGCTCGCCCTAAAAGGCTTCTGTCATAGCTTAGCCTATTTTATAGACAAAAACCCAGTTAACATATTAATCCCCTGTACACGCATGTGCATATCTGTCTATAACAATGGACAAGTTCTTTGTATAACATTCTAAATCTTACACACACTTCTTAAGTGCAACTTAGAAAAGCAACATGTTTGATGCTTTTTATTCTATTCCTGTTCTTTTAGATAGGACTTCCATTTGGCTCAGTAAATGCTGACCTGGGATAGGACCTGGGCATGGGCCTGAATTTGGGAAGGATGCGGTTGCTGCTGTGAGGCTGGCTGCGGGCTGCCAAGTGATGCAGAGCCTCCCACTGAATGGGGTGTACCAGGAGAGTGTTGAGGTGGAGAACACTGGGCCTGGTGCTGCTGCTGCTGCTGATGATGATGATGTTGCTGCTGTTGCTGTTGTTGCTGCTGCTGCTGTTGCTGCTGCTGCTGCTGCTGGAGTTGTTGAATCTGCTGCTGATGCAGCTGATGCTGCATCTGCATGTGCTGCAACTGCATCTGCTGCTGCTGTTGTTGCTGCTGTTGCTGCTGCATGTGGTGCTGCTGCAGCTGTTGCTGGAGATGATGTTGGAAATGCTGATGCTGCATCTGCTGCTGGATTTGCTGGTGATGCATCTGCTGCTGCTGCATCTGATGATGCTGGAGGTGCTGCTGCATCTGCTGCTGCTGTTGCTGCTGCTGGAGCTGCTGCATTGCATGCTGTTGCACCGGTTGCATGGGTGGGCTCATCTGAGAGACTGCTGTGGACTGGGCACCTGCCACCATGGACCCTCCAGCACCCATCTGGCCGAGCAGCTGCGGAGGCATCCCAGATGACATGTTCTGGTGGGAAACTGTAACAGAGGTCACGATTTGACTGCCCCCTAGTCTCATCTGCAGAGGCTTTGGGGCAATGGCCCGTGGCAGGGCTTGTTGGAGAGCCTGGGAAGCTGATGGCATGGAGGGGTGCTGGTTGAGGGGTGACGGCAGCACCAGGCCAGGGGACAGGCTTGTGGAGGCCAGGGTCTGCTGCACTGAGCGAATTGTCTGGGCTTCAGCTGATTCTGCTGCAGCCTGGATAAGTGAAAAACATAAAAACTTATTACGATTACAGATTTCACCCATTTAAAATCCCACTACCTCCCTTTAAATGACTAGCATATAGTATCTAGTAACTACTTCAGTCATTATAAGTCCTCTACAACTTCACAGTGCATAATATGACACAATGAACTCAATAATTCACATCACCTTTCGGATAAATTCACACATTTTAAAGGTGAAAAGAAGAAATGGTTTCTCACCTTGGAAACCAGGCTCGCACGGTATGCTGCTAGAGCTTTTAAATATTCTTTCTTGGCAGCTTCTGTTTTGCTTTTGTAAACCTGTGATGACACAAAAATGTGTGTGAACAGAAAATTACAGCTTTTAAAATGGCAAATAATAATAATTTAAGGTAGACTGCATACTACTTTAGAGTGGCGCTAAACTCTGTAGTACCTGCTTCTGTTCCTCTCCAAGACCATCCCACATAGATGCCACAATCTTTGACACTTCTCCAAAGGTGGCATTAGGATTCTGACCCTTGATAGCAGCCTGAGTGTCTCTAAAGAAAAGGGCATAAGCTGACACCGGCTTCTGGGGCTCATTGGGATCCTTCTTCTTCTTCTTTTTCGGGGTCTTAGATTTCTTTGTGGGATCAATGGGGGCTGGTCGTTTCTCCCCAATGACCTGAAATGATGGCAGAGTTGACATAAGGACAATAACAAAATTGCTCTTTAACAGAGTCTACTTTTTACTGCTACCTTTTAATACAGTAATCCAAATCATTAAAAGTTTGCTCACCCTGTTGGCTTCATCCTGCTCATCCTCATTGATGGAGCTGGAGGGTGAGGGTGTTGCAGACTTGCTGGCAGGAGGTGAGGGGGAAGTGTGGGTGATGTTGGGTCCTGCCATGTTTAAGGTTAGCTGTGTGTTGAGCTGGGATTGGTTGATGGTGGTCAGCTGATTTCGTGACATCATACCATTGGGGCTGTTCATGCTGATGATGGACTTCATCACCATGGCTGGGTTGGATGGATATTGACGTAGATGACCCGGGCCAATGTTCTGCAAACAAATTCACATAATGGCAAACACCACTGGTTAAAATAATTCAATAAAACTGTACTTTTTAAAAATTCATGTTTTTGTTGACTGAGGCCTTTTCTGTTTTTTTTTCCCTGTACAGACTTCATGCTGCACCTAATTTATTTCTGCTATCCAGCTTGAATAGCTGTACTCGCTGTGACACCATGCTGCCCAAAGCTTGAGAACCTGTATTCCTTTACCACAGCAGAAATGGGGTCATTGGATTCTGTGGGTTGTTATGTAGCAGATTACATGTCATGATGTCCTGGGTCTTAAATGTCTCTGTTACAAGACATGATAAATTATCTCAACACCCAAGGCGCCATCTTTATACGTCAGTAATAGATGACTACACAGCTTGGTTGATTCATTTCAAAACTCTATTGTATGGAAATCTGTGACACAGCTTTAGACTGCCCAGTCCCTGTAGGGGAACAGTGGACTTCAAATGCCACAGTAATATTACATGTGTGTGTGTGTGTCAGTTTGTATGCACTACTTTATTTAAGGTTATACAACTCCGAAGTAGGCACCTTTCAAAGATCATGGTTCACTGTTAAAGAGTGGGAAAAAAAATACTTGTACAGATCAACTCCATAAATCAGCCAGTTGAAGGAATGAAGCTTAAGAGGTTTGGACAGGTCCCATCCATTCTGCCATCCAGGGTATAATGTAATAACATTTTCTCTTTCACCTTTTCCTAGTAAAACATTCAGTTCTTGAAAGAGTCTTAAAGAAGGTACAGGCGAAGTGTTTGCATTGATTGTGGTGAGGAGGAAATTACGAAGCCTGCCAGCTCTCCAGAGGGAAGACTGATCAGACAGCCAACAGAGCTGACATGGAACAGAGAGGGGATGTGAACACAACAGAAAAGGTGATTTGTTCTCCCTGGGTACATCCATCTGGTATTCAGCAGCACAAACTCAATCTCTCCCAACATCAACACATCATAAACCCACGCACCTGGCTTTATTGAAAGAACCTTATGAATGCCCGTCTTCGAAAACAATATTGTAACACCATTCCAGACAGAAACATATTGGATCTACAATCCATTTCTTTCTCATATGCCATGTCTACTGCTTATCATAAATACAATCTATGAAATGAAAATGGATTTATATTTACATGAAAGAGCGGGTTTCAACAAAGAGATGAGGAAAAGTTGGGGAAAAAAAATTTAAAAACATATTGTTATTGTTCTTCAAATATGGAAATCCTCACAAATAAAAGCTGCAATAAACAAGCCTGCAACCAAATGACTGTGATTTACATATCAGCAACCCACTATGTTCCAAGTGCTATTGTCATCTTCATTACTGGGAACACGATGGCTCACCGTTTGCTCTTTGCTCGCTACGAACATCAAAGATGCACACACTGAGCTCATTAGTCGTGGCCATCTGTATAATAACACTTTTGCCCAATCCTTATGGTGCAGTTTTGACTTAGAGCAGTGGCTCATTTTGCTGTTTGGGATGTGGTGAATCCTTTGAAATGGCTTCAAATTAAATATAGTGCATTAAAGAAACAAAGAAAAAAAATGTTTTAGTGATCACCTTTAGACACATCATTATATCACATTCAACACCCTGCTAAATATCTGGTTTTACAACATATTTCTACAATAACCAGAGTACCAGCAATTTAGCACCTCACTCTACAAAAAAGCAACGGCAGTTGCGTCACTGAAATGCCAGCATTAGAACATCTGATTTGAATAAAAACATAACAGCTAATAAGTTAGTTGAAGAAATCATCTTAAGTAACAGTTGTCTTGATTGCGAATATGAATCTGATACTAGGGAGGTTTATTTATGTCCCTCTGGCTCCTCATTTGCATTTTGATTGCAGCATTGTCTGGAGTCACAGCAGACATCCAACCAGATAGTTTGATAGTCATCGTAAATCTGCAAATAATTCTTTATCTTGGGTACACAGTGGCCAGATGTGCCCTCCTCAATCAGATTTGTGCGTTTCTAGGTGTGCTCCTATCTGTGTGTTTGCACATCAAACACTAACAAGCTGAAATGTACTCTCTAATCAATAAAAGGTTTTTTGAATGTAAATTCAGTTTGTGCGATACCCCATTGTGTTGCTTTAAAATTGCAAAGCTGAAATGACTAACAACAAAATAATGATTTTTAGAATATTTCTTCTTTTTTTGCAGCATAGATTGTTTTGTTTTGTACATTATCACCAACTTTAACCACTCTGAACACAGCAGCAGCATAAAGTGTTCTGAAAGCTAGCACATGAGTGTAAAAAAATGTTTATTAAATTCATTTATTTATTTTTTGACAATGCATGAAACCCTTTCCACAATAAACGCAGGTCAATAAAACCAGCAGCGGAGCTGAAAAAACAACATTATGCATTCACCAAGTGATAGAAATCTCAACACCAATGTCAATGAAAACAGACTCTAGTCTGTTCTTAAAGATATTGAAAATCAGAATTTGGGAAGAATTTATGAACAGTGGCACCAAGCTGTAACAGGCTGAAAAGAATGTTAACAAGTTCAATTTCCATTCAATCAATGCCAGAGCTCTTGGAAATGTTCCGTGGCAGGAGAGGAGTAAAATCATCTATATGTTAATTATAAGGATGAATCCCCCAGTAACTTTCGCCAGCATGAAAGGTCAGTCCTATTAAAGATAGTTTATCAGTGCTCTGCACATATTCCTTTACTCTGCTTCTAAACGGGAACATCATTTTATTTTTTTTTTCCCTTCCATTTTCTGCAACCTGCTGAAGTCTGTGCTTAAGCCAAATGAGAAAAATGGAATTTTGAATGCCGGTAAAGGCTATAATAGCACGAAGATAAATTGTTTTTCTTTCCTCTGCCCTGTCTCAGTCAAACACACTTCGCTCTCTTTCCCTCTCTGTGGTGTGCAAACTCACTCCATCCATCTCGCCAACCTCTAACCCCCACTTAAAAACAAATCTCTCTCCTTCTCTCCTCCCCCTTCAAACTGCAAGGCCAGCAGGTCCCCTCCCCCCTTTGTCTGGTGCAGCCACTGACCCATACCCCTTTCCACCATTTCTCCTAGTGCATTATGGGTATTTAAAACTTGTCCAACATGACATCATTTCAGTTTGTGAGCTGCCTGAGAAAAGTAAATTACAGAATCAATCATGCAGAAGGTCAAGCTGAGACTTCATTACAAGTATTGCATGCCTGCATGAATATCTTTCATTTCTGACTGACCCAATATGTCACAATAGCTGTCTGTCGGGAGAGGAAAGAAAAAAGAAGAAGAAGAAGAAAAAAAATCTCTTAAATTGATGTACAACTCATGTCAGTGCTTCTTGGCTTGGAAAGGAGATAAGAGGACCGTGTAGAAAAACATGCTTTCTGCAACACTGCTCACATTTTCCATTTGATTCAGGATATAGTGGTTTTTGACCAGTCAGAATTGTGGGTATTATACTCACTCACAATCTACACAGTATCGTGGCATATCAAATCATGTGAACGGCAAACTACAAATGGCTTTTTCAGACTTACTTTTATCTTGCATGATGGATGCCGTTCAAACGCTACCATCGCTTATTAGCATATCTTTGCGGCTGCAAAGCTAATGACATGTGAAACAGCTAGTTGGTAATGAAAAATATATAATGCATTACCACATAGTGGTAAATGTAATAAGACAGCAGGGCTCATATCTTCTAAATATTGATTTTAACATCTAATACAACCGGTTGACTAGTGTAGGTATCAAATCCAATCAGAGAGGACACAGAGCCCATTTCACTACATGCTTACACGTGTCAAGAAAACCCTCAAATGTGGTGAAGGCACCAGGTGTTTTTTGAAATAGAACCCAGAGACCCTTGCTGTGCAGCAGGGAGAAAATCGAGAAGAAATTGTGAATAAAGCAATACTGGCAGCTCTAACTCCAGTACTATTTGGCACTATTGAGACTCAATCACAAATCAGGAGGACACATGCTGGGAGACAAAAATGAGAGTCAGAAGCTTGTTAGGAGAGCAGATTAAATAAATAATGACTTCAGATTCAGGGCTTGCCAGGCACATTGCAGCTGAGAAAATGTATTTCTCTTTGTAGAAGCCCAGCATCTGTGGCCAATTTGCAAGACATACGCTGAACATTAAGGGGAGAGGAATTAGCAGAACACTTGGCAATGCAATGACATGGAAGAAGCTTTTTGAAAATAGCCCAGGTATATTTGCTGGTTGGGTTTCTCATTAAGTTCTGATAAGAGACAGGCTTTCACACAGGCTAAGTATTCTACATGAGTAAGCTAGCACAGAGGAAGGAAACCAAGACAAGAGTTTGGGAAATATGAGCATGGTGGCTTGATGAAAAATGTAATTGCAATAGTGCACGGTTTATTTGTTTGCCCCTGAAGCCATAACAAATAACACAGAATGTAATCATGTATATAAGGTTGTCATTCCTTTATCAGTGTGCTGACAAAATGACAAAATACCCCTGTTAGGGCCTTCGTAAATCATTGTCTCTATATATGGAATACAGTGAAAACAGTGCTGTTACTTATCTCATTTAGTTGCATTCTCTTCTCAAAGCAAAGATAAAACCACAGATGAATAGAATTTCTAAAGGCATTGTCACAAGACTTTTGGGGATCAATCCCATTTACAGGAAAAATGAGGGGCCACCACAAGTCTTCCTGCGGTACAATGTGCGATGACTGATAACGAGTGAGTAGTGTGCCGACGACAATGCCACGAGGCAAAGAGTAAAAACCCACATTCTCCCCTCAGTTTTTAATAGAGTCTCTGCACAATCAGAGACATGAGCCATGCAAATGGTGTTAAAGAGGAATAATGTTTGAGAATCAAATCTAATCCTCCAGCAAGTCATGAGAACAGTCAGGAATGTAATTGTGTCAAGGTTCCGTTTCTTCCAGATGCAGAAAGCTTAACTGACCATGAAATGAAAATTCTTTAGGCAAAAAGCCTTCAGGGGCTCACTTACTGTATGCAGCAGAGATATTTTAAAAGCTGCAATTATTTCACATGCCAGAAGCATGGGAGCAGGAAAAAGAGCTGTAAAAATGTTACAGTCCTTTCCCATATGGAATGTAAATAAATATACCTAATATCACTGTGATTCAACAAATGTGTTAGGGAGAAATGGGGACAGAGGGTCTAAAACACATTACATTTATTCACACACACTTCTAATAATAATAATGGCGCCTCATCTCAATGCAATCTGATTTGTGACTCACAAAGCAAATGCACCATCAATACCATCATCTTTTTGCTGATGCCTTTGTCCTTTCAATTCTTCTCTCCTAAATGAATCTTCCATTTTTGTAATGGCTCTGTAAGACAACTAGGCAGCCAGTGACATTTCCATTTTTCCTCCTCAGTGCTTCCATGATTGTGGCATTTGAAAATGCCTGTCCAACCTCAGACAACGATCTCACAATCTGTAGCACACAACAGTATCAACATAAAGAAAGTGATTATTTCACTCTACAGTTCTATGTTTAATCAAGTGCAATAATATTAACCAATTAAAATTATACGTGTCAACATTTTACTAGTGGGATAATTCTCCCCAGTCCTAAACTCTAAAAATAGCATGTGTCGTTACTGAAGACCTCATGTGACACTTTGCTGAAGCGCAGATCAGCATTTACAGCAGGAAAAAAAAGGTTTCAGGAGGTAACATGAATTAAATATGAGCATGTGAAACTGTGGCACGTTTGGGTCCCATTTTCACCGTCCTCCTGGGGATGAATGAGCATTGTACTCTAACACCTGTGATCTATTCACATCTGTTCACCTCATATAGAGAGGGATCATTCACATTCCTGTTTTGTTTTTTTGCTGTTTTTTTTAACAGATAAAAAATGCTCACAGTAAGTAACATAATATCATGACATTTACTCAATGTGATCATATACCTCCTGTGTTGTAAACAAGGCCAGATGCTGTGCCAGATGCACCGACAATAGGAGGCATGCAAAACTCTGAAGGTGACATTACGGTATGGTTCAGTAAAAGGGCCTTCTTATAAAAGTCTTTCAGTTTGGATACATCATCAAAAAATAAATCTGGAGAGTAGGACACTTGCTGGAGAAGCACTGGTGCAAGATTTCTTATTCTAGATAAATGAGAGCAAGATAATGGTTTTTTTTCTTCACTTAGTTGTGAGATGGCAGTGCTCACCACAGACTGGCCGTTGTTGACAGACACCCCTTCTTGGTCCATCATGTTGCGTGAGATGGTAATCGAGGGCAGATCCAGACTCTGTGGGGGAAACTGGGGGATTAAGGGACCCCTGTGTGGAGCTGGGGGCTCAGGCATTGCTGGGAATGGCGAGTCCACTTCTGACAGACCCAGACCGGACTCCGTCTCAGGTGGAGGTGTAATGGGAGGAATCTCAAACTCCTCATCTCCCAAGCTGGGTGTATGAAAAGTCTGCAAGAAAGAGGAACAAAGAAGAAAATTATGAAATCCACCAACACAAAAGAGGCAGGAAGCATTTGTTGAGGTGGGCCTTATCTAACAGGCTGGAAGGAAACCTTCAGGGATTAAATCAGATGACTTTGTTTAAGAGATGGAGTGTTTTAGTGGAGTGGTAACACACTTTTCTGTAAGTGCACTAAGATGTAACATTTCCTAAACCTATTAAAGTCCACTTTAAGGAAAAAGAAGGAAGAAGGAGAGTGTGGAGAAAGACGTCAAAAGCAAAAATATCAAGCAGCAATCATGGGAGAGAGAGGATACATGATAAAAGCCCTTAATCTTGGGGATGTTGGGTTGAAGTGCAGTGAAAATACACGTCACAGGGAGATGGGTTTAAAGAACATTTTCAAAGATTATAACGCTTGGCCAGAAGTGTTTCTTTTTGTTCCCCTTGCCTGCACCCTTAAATCTGCTCATCAAACAGCCTAATCCTTCTGCCTTTCGAATTAAAGCTTTTGGTCACACTTAATTTGCTTATGTGCCTTCTTGGAGATGGAACTGTTCACCTACTTGGGTCTTGTTTTCATCTATGCATTGCATTAAGCTACTCTCTGCAAAGCCAAAATATTCATACCCTCACAATGACCACACTGTTGGTTACTTGGAAGCACAGCAAGCCTAGCACCTAAGATAGCAGGCCCTGCATTTATGTGAACCTGCAACCTCTTTAAAGCACAGTTCACTTACTGAAAGTAACATGGTTTAAAATGCTCACACTGAGTAAAACAAAACTCATGTTAAACTCCAAGAATTCTTGGAAATGTTAGGGTATGTGGACAAAGAGAAGCTACCGGTAGTTCTGCATCAAGAATCTGCTTGAGGTTGATCACAAACACCACTTTCTTGGCCCTGCGTCACTTTTATAGCAGCGGTTGCTTGTTAAGCCTCCTCCCAAATCCTCATCTAGTTCCTGAAATTTCTCAGACAATCATGGCATGAAAATAATTGGCAAAAAAACAGAAGGAAGCAGGCACTTATGCCAATTCGAACAGCCACAGATGAGTTTCCCCCATGCCGATTCACCTTTTCACACACCTGCCTGTAATTCTCAGAGGGATTGAGAGTCCTAGAGATGTTCATGCATTGCTTTTTGAGATAAGCTCCTTTGAAAAGGGTCCCGTTTTTCCCCTTACTCTTACCACTTACTCACATGTAAAGCATCATTCAACACCCTGTAGTTCTGGCATGGTGTAAAAACAGGAATGGGGACCTTAACCTCAGCAGAGGTGAAGATGTGTTATCTAAAACACCTATAAACCTGATATTAACAACCCTGTCTTCCTCTGCTCTGCCTCTGGTAGGTAGGGGATAGAATAACAGAATAGAGACAAGGGAGGGAATATGCCAACACAGACCTTGATTAGGGAGTATTAATGTTCCCCTTGCTTGCTTTAGCACACAGACACTTGAAACTAATTCATTGCCTACTCAGGGCAGCTGTCTTGACAAGCACTGATGAATTCCAGTGGTGGGAGAAGCTAATAGAGTTTTTATTCTCCCATTTTCTTTCTCTCTTCCTGCTCCCTACCACTGCTTCACTTTTCAGTGCTTGTTTCATAGCTAGAGAATCCGTTCTCCTTTCGGAAGGAGCTAAGGTCATATTCAGGGCCTCTGGCTCTCAAAGTGTGAAATAAATCACAAGCACCTTAGGAACATTTACTAACAGTCCACTGCTGTCATATTATGCTCCAGTCCACTCAAAAAACCACTGAAAGTTAGTTCACAATAATGCCTGTTCAGCAGCATGTGAATGAAAACCCAGTGTACGTTTATAAGGTTAATAAAACAAAACTGTCATGAGTCATGGACAAAATGTTCCAGTAGCACATGGAAAAGATCAGAGATCGTCTATCATCACAGCCGTCATTCAACTTTTTCAACTTCCCCCGTGGAGCAGGGTCAATCCCCATACCAGCCTTCAGATCTATTGCCCCAGTCTCATCTGGATCACATCATGCAACAATCTGAAGACATTGGCACTCTATCATAATCTCTCTAACAGGAGAGTTTCATCCTGTCTTGTCCACTACAGCCAGATACACTGCTTAGGCTGTGATTCTATGGCCACATTCATCCACGTAAGCCCTGCGGGGATGTTTTTGAGGGGGGAAAAAAAAACAAAAAAAAAAACATCACTAGCATTTTTTTGCTCTACTCGACTATGAATACTATTTGCTGATCTAAGTAGGTTTCCTGTGGCGTTACTCTGTGTAAGGTAAATCAGGGCAGAACTATATAGGGCACTGGCTCCTATATTCTGGTGCATTGTGGCCTGAATTACAAAGCCAACCTAGAGATTTGAGACAAATGTCAAAGAGGAAGGTTGGCTGAGGTCAGCTACACTTTTGTAAGGGAGCAGTACAAGCATGACTGTGACCTTTAAGTGAAACACAGACATGTACTTGGTGGAAAGGAATGCTGGTGTTTAGTATCTGCTAAACAGCATGGAAGTGGAGGATAGCGAAAGCAAAAATCACAGTGGATGTGGGAAGATGGAGCAAGATCAGTATCACAGTCTGCGCCTGTGTGCTTTGCCTCACTCTGTTAATGATGATACAAATTAACATCAACACCAGGGGCACTGATAATGGAGACATGGAGTTTTTGCCTCATATAGGGGGGAGGTTATGGAAGATGTCAGCTGTCTGTGTAGAAAAGGCCCTCTCCCTAGGGAAGAGGTGCCAGATTTTACTGGATCCCACAGAGTGTTACAGTGTTGCGCACTGTCTGGTGTCATTTCACATAAAGCCAGTTTAATTCTTCACCAGGAGCAGCTTAGGGGGCTCTGATCGGAGATTAAGAGATGCACAATCCACTTTCTTCGCATCACCAGCCTGATTATCCATTTAAATTGTTCTGAAAGGCTCAGCAGAGCCAAGTGCCAAGCCAGATGCTGGCTTGGGAAGTGCAGGCATGTACATGTTAAGGGGTGGGCAAAGCAGAACACAACAGACAGAAAGAGAGAAGGATTGTGTGTGTGTGTGTGTGTGTGTGTGTGTGTGTGTGTGTGTGTGTGTGTGTGTGTGTGTGTGTGTGTGTGTGTTTGTTTCCATTGGCAGACACATGGTTCAGTGGTCTGAGGACAGACAAGGGCTTGTAACAGAGAGGCCTGATGTACCCAGCATGAGCATCCTAAGCAGGTGTGTGGGAAATCCCCCAGTTCTTAGAACCCATTGGAGGTGGATCAGCCCAAATTGTACCAAGAGAAATTCTCAACAGTTGTTATATTGTGCTGGGTCAATTTTCAGTGTAGGATCTATGTGATTTTAGATAATCAATCAATCACAGGAAAATTTACAAAAATGTCAAGCTTAACTCAAAGTCTTGTTGAACAGCATCCTAAATGCTTGCACTGACAATGCAAATGATTTAAATATCCCTTTTGCCATTTTTACTTGTGTCATAGTAAAAACACAAGTAAAAATGGTGCCATAGATAAACTTGTTTCATAGATAAACTTCAAAAAGTTAAGAGAAATGACAAATGTAACTTCAGTTTGTTAACTCGAATTATGTTTCATTTCGTTGCACTTGACTTTAACAAAAATGTTTAGCTTATGTTGCTACAAGAGGAGCTCTGAGCAGAGCAAAAAGTAGAATGATACTAGAAAGTTGTGCATATCTAGGAACTATGACTTGATTCTCTTCGCATGTGTTTTTTATAGTTAAAGTAATTTAGACAAAAATAAACTGTCTAGTAAAGATATTCCATAGTTTAGGCAGAACCTGCTTGAACATCTTTTCTGAAATATGTGGAACTGAATGTTTCAGCATCAGTCCCCTTAGTTTCACAATAAATATATGTACCAAATCTCTTGGCAGCCCATGCTTTCCTTTTCATTTTCAAGATGTCACTGAAAGCCAAAAATGTCAACCTTATTATGGTGCTCAAGGACAAGTTATCCCCAAGAGTCCTGTTGCTAGCATGCAGTGGAAAAGAATGAAAGCACAAGACTTTAGTGCAAACACAAAATGTTGTCATAAACAGTATAACATTGGTTTATAGAGAATGTATGAACTACAGAAATATAAAAGGGATGTGACTGGGATGGGAATCACTGAATTTTCCCTTCCAGTGGATTATCCCTGCGGTGCCTTGGAGCTCTTTCAATATCAGAACAAGAGGAAGAAAAAGCTTTTCAGGCAATATTTCCAGTCGTTCAATAAATGTAGTAATGCAATTCACAGATGTAATAACCAAGAGTTGTTAAAGGCAGCAGCATGCAATTACTGCATATAATAGGCCTCAGAATCAATAGAGGCTGGACTGAGGATCCAGTTTCAAATATCTAGACAGGCAGAGTGCAGCTACTCAAATGACAACATCAACCATGGCACCCCTAATCGGCACTATTTCAAATTTGGATCATTTGTAGTCCATTTCTACATATTTATAGTTCATTACATGATGCTAATTTGATTGGGAAAGTAAAGTGATACATCTGAGTGGAACACAATCTCAGTGTACAGTATCCTTTTCACTTAGGAAAGCAGTCAACCTTTCTCTCCTAGGATGTATGCTTTACCAGGCACACCAAGGTCATCTTATCTCATTCTCTAAGTGCATAAGGTAAATGATACAACAGCCATCCAAACAGCAATGCGAGTCTGTCGCTCTGAAGCAGAAGCAATCTCACACACTGTGTGCAGTTTTAAATATACAGTATCCACTGTGTAAATAAAGAGTAGCTGGATGTAAACAGGTTTGCATTTTTTGCTTTAAGTCATTTGTGGTAAAGCAAAACATCTGTATATATAGGAACTTTGAAGCAAGGAATAACCCATGCTTATTCTTACACATGAAAGAGTAGGCAAAGTATCCCTATGGCTCGATTTGAAAACAATAACTAACCAAACGTGGGGGCATAAATTTAACTTTGCCATGTTTATCATGGAGCCTTCATAAAGGAGACTTCCTTTCTTCTCCTGTAGCCACAACACAAACCAGACACAATCGGTACATTTAACCAGTGCTATTGTACATATGGTGTGAAACCTCGCAACTCAAAGTGGAAATCACTTTAATCTCACTTTAGCTCAGATTGCAACAAACAATACTTTGGACACTCCAAATCTTGACAAGAAAACCCTATGCTTAAGGCTTCTTCTTGCTCTTTCTTTCCTTCAAAGCACAATACCATCTGTGCCCTAACACTGGAAACAGTTGTTCCTTTTGATAAAATGCAAATGAGCTGGGCTGTTTTTATTAAGGAGTGCACCCCCAGCCCATTCCCCCCGCTTTCACTTACTGCCACAGTGGGCCCTCACAGCTGGGGGCTGAACGCTCTCCAAGCAGCCTGTGTCGGCATGGTCCCTGCTGCAGTGGGCCTCAGCAGCCCGTGGATACAGAGGATGCGCCCACTCAGCGTAAATGTGGGGGAAAATTAGACTTCTTCCATAATACTCTGCGGCTTTGTGAAGCAGCCACTTTATGAACATGAGGTCATGCGCTCCAGACACTTCTGTGTAGCTGCCCGAGTTTGAATGTCACAGTTGCATCCCTGCTGCCCAACTGACATGAATGAAAACAATACGGTTAACAATGACATCTATTTCAGTATTTTGGAGCTACTATGTAATGATGCTTTGCTTTGGGTTTTGAAGCCAGATCAATCTCCCCTGCTAAACTGGATGAGATTAGACAGTTTGAACCACAGAGGATGATGGGTATTTTTGGTGCACTTGTCTCTAATGACAGGGCAGCCGAGTGGGTGGAGGGGGAATAAAATGGATAAATTTAGCACACTGTTAGGACTGCTATGGCTCACAGAGTCCGTTATATACCTCCAGAAGAACAACTGCTCCCTTATTCTTTTCAATGCGACAGTATAGTACACAGTTTTTGCAGCAGCTCCTCAGCCAAAGATTGCTGGTGACATTTCACTTTCTGTAAGTGCCAGGAGATAGCACAGCTCAAAGAGTGACACAGCTATGGAGTTTGTTTATGCTTCTTTATTACATCTTTGAAAAGAGAAGGAAAACAGGTGTTTTTATCCTCAGCTTTCTGAGATATCACTTCATCTTACAAAGCATAGTTGAAGCAGTCACATCACATTAGCGTCCGCTCTCACAAGTTACAACCAAGCCTGAAGAGGTTTTAAGGAGAGGAGGAACAAATTGGATGGTAAAAATTTATTTCCTGATTGAGATGGCAAAACAGTCATTTATTTCCAGGAATATTTCCTATCAGATATGCAGCTTATTCTGACAGTTATTCATGGCACTTCTACCGCATCCCATTATTTTCAAAGAATTATTCAAACGCCAAAACCAGAGACTGCTTTATTCCATAACATGTATAAAAAGGTGTAAATTATCATTTTATTTAGTCATGTTTTAAAAAAAAAAAAAAAAAAAAAAAAAGACAAACAAAGACTCATTTTCACACCCAAATTTGTTTACATTCATGGAAAACAGAGTATACTTACATCCCCAGCAGCGAGCAGGGCACCATTCGCCTCAGCCATGTTCATGTAGTTGTTATTATTCTGGAACTGGAAATGAAAACAAAGAGAAAAAAAACCCACAATCAGCCGAGTGGTGTCCAGATAACATCCAGTGTAAATCAACTCACTTCCCTCTCATAACCAACACCTGTCACTCAAACAGATTGTCATACATGGCTCTGAATATTTGCACACTGGGTTAACCCCTGTCTCTACATGCATAAGCACATTCTGCCACTCTGCCATTATTGTGACATGATGAGAGGCATTTGAGAGGCCCTGGCCAATTCAAACCAGGGTAATGAGAATCTGGTCCAGCTATTCAGCTCTTATGGGATAGCAATTAAGGATATGTTTGCATCACAAAGCCAAGTATCAAGATGCAGTGGCAGGTTATTAACTTAAAATAACCTATGGGAGAGGAGTGATACTGGGGGGAAATAAGGAGGTAGAGGGTGTTTTTATTATGGCTGCTGTACGTTTTAGGTCAACGGGAACATTTGACTAAGTCCATGTTCATGAAGAAACTAATTTCCCCCTGATCCGTTACAAAAATATGTTTCTACTTCAGCATTTACATATTAATAGATACAGTCTTTAGTGGTGAGTTGGAGCCATACTGTAAAGACACATTAGTGATTAAGGGAGTTGATAAGCTATCAAAACCCTGTACTTTGGAAAGAAATAACATGTTTTTACAACATCCCCCCCGCCCCTACCAACCCACACATGGCCTGTTGGCAAAATGGCAGCCACTTCCTTTCTTCATAGACACAACCATGCTGACAGGTAGGAACAATGGGACATAGAATGAAGAATTATGGGCTAGCAGCTGGGCCCACGAGCACAATGCACCTCTCTGTGAGTGAGGAGAGCAAACCCCAGCCTACACAGCTCAGAGGAGAAAGAAACGCAGCACGTTTGCGTCTTCATGAGAACATTTTACCTGTTTTTAACAAAGCTCTGAAGTCATCTCTTTTGTATGTTTATTACAAAGTCACTCTCTTAAAACATCATGAGTGAAAAAACTAATAGACGAGGGGGAGGGGGGGAGAGGGAACAGAAAGAGAGCGAGGCAGAGAGAAAAATGCTTCTTATCAGAGCAGAAGCCAAACAATAGTGGAAACAAATTAAGATCAGAGCAAACTGAGAAGTGCATTAATATATTTTCGAGCCCTTTGTGGTTTTCTTTCTATACTCTTTTTCTTCTGAGTGGTTAGTATGCGAATGTAATTACCGAAAGAACTGCTGCTAATCAACTGCGAATGGTATCCATTAATTAGGCTATGCCCTGGAGAGAGAGTTGAGAGTCAGCAGCAATGTTAACAGTGTTGCGCACCAATGAGAACAGGGAGCCACAAGCTCCACTAGCAGTTGCTGAAGCAGGTGGTATGAGCCACCTAGGCTTCCAGTGCCATCTTACCTGGAGCTGTCCTACTAAACTATATCCGACTCAATTGAGTTTACATATTTGAACAAACGTATAAAGACACACACACACACACACACACACACACACACACACGAGCCTCTGCTGGAAAAGTAACTGTCAATAGCTGGCACTGCTTCGCTTCCCAGCTGTGTGGAACTTTGAGTCATGACATGGCTAGGTTACGTCAGCTACTCAGCTTGTAATTAACCTTATGCTGGGCTTATCTTGGAAGTGTTACTCCGTTCCCCGTCTTCTTTCAGATAATGAATTGAAGTCTCAAAGATATCCTTCTCTATTCAAGCACTAGAACATTGTTGTGATTGTGGGGGAGATACGGCTTCATGCAGGGCTGCTTCCGCCTCTTCTTGCCCTGTGCCTGAACGAAAGATTTTTTTTATTTATTTATTTTAAATCGGGGGGGGCGGGGGGGGGGGGGGGGGGGGGCACCAGTTGCTCTCAAATGCAAATAGTTGCCTGAGAATTTAGAGGGAAAAATGTACAGTGAAAAAGAAGGAACTTTTGATTTTTACTTTGTTGCCTTGAAATAAAGAAAAAAATGTTGCCCTAGATTCCATGGAAACTTCCTGCTCTTATTAATAGCCATTTTCAACTCAATTACTTGAAATGTTACACCATTTTGTAATGCAGAAAACACAAGAAAAGTGAAAAAAGTGTGAGTGTTTGTGTCTGTCTGTGTGTTTGTCTGTGTTTGTCCAATAAAACAAATATCACACAAAGGCATCCCTGAATTGTAAACTGTAAAACAAAGATATTGATCCAAATCACTTCAGCTTCATTACAGAAAACATGATCAAGTCAAGTCCATGTGCCAATTAGCAGTGTTAAACTCCCTGGGCTCTGTCTCTCTGACTCATGTTTTTACTGTGTTTCCAGGCCCCTTTAAGAGCAGTTCAGAATCTCCTCAGAGAACTGTGCCTAACATCCCAAGAAATGTCCCCAGTTACCAGTATCAATCTTCACCATTAAAAGCTGTACCATGTCGGGCCGGAGGCCTCGGCGGACAAGCAGAGCAGGGAGTGGAGATTGTTATTTTTATTCCCAATTCATTTCTGGGGTAGGGGCCATTTTGGGCCCATGTTTGCGGCATTGCCGATTGAGTCAAATGCCAGATTAAATTAAGTGTGATTGGAGGGACCGCGCAGTTGACGGTAAGGGACCGTGCTAAAATGGGTCAGCGTAGACAATGAAGGCCCTGTAATTAAAATGATGTGATGAGCTAGAGGAGAGCTGTGGCTGCCATGTGAAGAGTCAAACAACTGTGTGCCTGCCCATATGCAGACCTAAATGAAAAGTTTGGGAAATCTGAAGGATGGGATCACTTGATTTTTGGAAGATAAAGGCTCCTAAAATACAACAAAATGACTGTAAATGTCTAGCACTGCAGTCACAGCCCAGACAGGTTTGCTATTTGCAAGAAACCAGGCTCCTCAGTCTTCCCAGTTCCAAAAAAAGTCAGTTATGTACTTGGGCTTTGCTTCTTTCAGCGGTGGGGAATCATGAGGAAGCCATAGAAAATGGTGCTTTAAAATAGCTTTGGGGTAGAAGGCTTTTACTAACAGAGTGAATTCACAGATAAAGGTGCTCTGTAATATGAACTGTGCTAAGAGTTAGACATGGCTACATGGCAGCATAAAATGCTGGGTTCCCAGTGTTTTTATTTCGCCTTCTGCACCACCAGCACATTTCTTCAATAACTGTTTAACAGGAGAGAATTAAGAGCTTACATGGACCCTGATCCTGAAGTGAAAAGACTCCAATGTCTGAATAATCACAGGCATTTAGAAAAGCCAAGCAACCTTGCAGCAAATAGGATACGTGTGAATTTCTAGATTTTTCTACAAATGCAAAGTATTGCTTTTCTTATTAGTCTTCTGACTAGATTTCAGAGATTTTTTTTATTTTTATTTTTTTTTTAAATCGCAGTGAATGTTTCAGTTATTCATTATCAGAGACAGTAGTACTAATCACAATTTAAACATGTTTTTTTTCCTGACTAAAGCCAGTGTAATTTTGCTTGATTTTTTTCCAGCTATCTTTTAAATCCCACTGCAAGAACATTTGTATGAAAGAATGTCCAGTGGGAAATAAGGTGTTTTACAGCTATTACAGCAAACAAAATTATTTCAACCTCAGGGTGAACACAATATTGCACCAACATGACCCCCTCTCACTCCCAATATGATGGAGTAACCACACAGATCTTATCAGTAAACATGAACTGGACAACGAAGAATCCACAGAATACAAGCCTGAAGAGCCTTTGATAGCATAGCTGCCTTCTCTTCATGCATACAAATGAAATGTGCATATGTTTTAGTGCAAACATCAAATATTGCTTTATCAATGGCAATTAAATGATAAAGCATGACTGGGAAAATCCAAGGTGACAGTTTTCACCAGAAAAGGGAGAAACATAAAAGAGTGTTTTCTTTTATTTTCAAATCAGCTTCAAAAGACTGCTACTTGGTTTTACTGTACAATCATAAAGTTATAATATCATAGCTGTCTGTCAGCAGGTAACCAAATTGGACACATTCTTGCTCCATACTGAAAACCGCCAAACTAATTCAATCAAGAGCCTGGGCTTTTCCAGAAGCAAATCAACTGCTGACAAACGATTTTACAGTTCAGCTTGAGCTCAGTAATCACAGCCTAGCATGTGTTCTCTGGAACATGACACTTGCGCTAATATGTTCTCCAGTGGTCTCCATAAAAGACAGTGAAAACACCACAGTTAAAACGCAATCTTCGATCCCAAGTAGCCCACTGTAATTTTCGATCTATTATTTTATGCAATTTCCTTTAAGGCCCTGCCCATAACCAGGTTTAGCTAACTCTCACACTGAGTGCAGGAGGCTGGAGATTCAAAAGAGCAGCACTGTTTCCTTCCCTGCAATACTGGTCGGACTGTGTTGTAGCCTCTGGGAAAGTTATCTTCCAGAGGTACTGCTCACCAAATACATGCTCATTTACAACCCAATTCAGCATAAACACTCTGCAGCTGCGTCTCTGGTGATCACAAGGCCTATTCATGCACAGCAGGCCACTGTGCATGCAGAGGCAAGCTGACATATATAGATATATTTCCTCCTATGTGTGCAGCAGTCAATTTGTAAAGCAACTCCACAACACAGCATGTCCACACAGTCAGCTAGCAAGCTGTGTTCTGATCTGCGGGCCGAATCGATTGGTAATTCAGTTTAAAGCTAAAATCATTACTCCCCCCAGCCCAGCACTGTCTTCCACTATTAAGACTGCTAGTCCTTAACTACATAAGGTAGCATTGAGGGGAAGTTCATTGAAAGCATCTCAGTCTTCCTTTGCCTCTCAGTGGTAGTACCCCTACAACAGTGCAGAGAAGCTGGTGTGAGAAAAAGTGGGATCTGAACTAAGCTGATGACAGTGTTGTTCAGGCTGTGTGGTGATTACCCTCCCTTCACACCACACAGACCACTATAGTCTCAGCTAGAGGTATCACAGCTTGCTTTAGTTTAGTAAACACTGACCTGGAGGAACAGTTTTCAACCCCTGCACAGATATCAAACCTCTCACAAAAAGACTGTTTCCTGGCCACAGAATGGTAGGGATTCTGCTCCGACGGGGAGACACGTTTATTTAACATTCGATCAGAGAAGGTTAAACAAGGATCTTTAACTTTTGGACCGTGTAATCATTAAAGTCTCTAAAATAAGAAACTTTAGGGCATCACAGATGGGGTTGTTATAAGCAAACCCAAAAGCAGAGCCTCTGTTCTTTACATTACTCCAAACGGCAAAGGAACACTATAATTCCGTCACAGCGCATAAAAACAAGTTTGCATGTCCAACCAAAATGACAAGCTTAACTATCAAAATAAAGGAAAAAGTTACAAGTGATTTCACAGCTCAGCAAATATATATTATATTTTTTCAAGCTTCCCAGTCATTATGGCTGTGTTAAAAGACAGTAAAAGGAGAACTATAGTTTGTGTATTCAGCATGTTCCTTTGGGCAAAATTTATATTCAGCGCAGACACGGTGTATGAGAGCGATAACACGGAGACACAAAAAGACCAGAGTGAAACAGCATTTGTAAAGTCAGGCAGAAAAGTTGTCAATGACTAAAAGCAAACATCTGGCATATACTGCATCTGTTTATTTTTATTTTTTTTATTTTTTTTAAGAACACATTTGACCTCAACCACATTTTTATAATGGCTAACAGATCAAGTGACAATGTGAATTACCGATTTCATATTGAAATTTACATTTTTCCAAATAAAATAACTGCTACTAAATACAGATTCCACAAAAAGACTTTACAATGTGTTTGTCATTCACCTATGCTCTCTCTCCCTCTCTCAGACACACGAACAACAAATCAAAGGCAGTGCAGCTGCCATGCATACCTACTATTAGAAGGAACTGGGTGCTCAGTGTCCTGCACTTGGTCATGTAAGGAGACCAAGGATCAAATCTCCAACCCTGCAATTAGTGGACAATCCACTCTACCTTGAATTATGGGCTCACTAAATTAATAGGATTTGGTAACCGCTATGCTAAGAGTACAGTGCTTTATTAGATAGTAGATCTGTCAGGTTGTATTTATGCACAGTTGCTTTGAGATGTCAGGCATCAACACATCTTTAGCAGGTAATGTAAAATAATTATAGAAAATGTCATCTCAGTTTAGTGTGTTAGGATGCTAACATTTGCTAATGAGTACTATACACATAGTTGTCACGGCTAATAGAAATGGGATCAGAAATGGGTCATAAAACAAAGGAAAATCTGGTGCAAAACTGTTGTTACTATTGGGAATCATGAATCTATGGATGTATGTAGGATACAAAATTTAACAGTACTCCGTCCCGCATCCTGTTGAGCTAATCTAGTCTGGACTAAAGGGTAGACTGACTGAAATGGCCTATGTTAGAGCAGCAATGCCTACATGACTAAAATTAGTCCTTGTTACTCTTATTTTATATTATAAACGTAGCCAGTCGCTTTAAAATATAAACTTCTAAGACTTCTGCTTTCTTGTGTAAATGTGGACTTTTAAGTGTAATTTACAGCAAATGTAGCTGGACTAATTTTATAGCATAGTCGCTGCTAATATCACTGCACTAGTTACACAGTAGACCTAAAAGCACACAGAGGTTCTCCATGGCTACTGTTTTCTCTGAGGCCTAAGACTTGCAAATGTTGCCAAAACAAAGATGGTCTCAGGATTTGTCATAATGGACCAATAGCCTGAGCTCAGCAGCCTCAATAGTATGCAGGTCAACATCCAACATCCCATTTTTTCCCTGGCTGTTGAGTCTGCTATGTACTCTCAAGAGCAAATCCTAAAAGAAAGCGCGAGCTAAATGGGGTTCCATCTTTGATTTGGCGGGGTGCAAAGCCATTGGCCCACAGCCACAAAGGAGCTTAGGCAATGGAGAGGGCCTCAGAAACATGGTGTAGCTTTCTCACAATTGCTGCTGTTGCATGGACACACCGCTCTTGAGGAAGTAACATGAGAGAGGCTTGTCTTGTTGGTGTTGTCTTGCTTTTACTCCTAAGCCATGTCTCAAGGCTGTTTACTTTCAGCCGCTTTGATGCAACTCCAACTCAAGATGGTATCAGGGTGTGGATTTTAACCTAAGCTTGTCCTGTTCTGCTTGCCATTCTTCTACTTCAGAGCACAAGGGTGCTATCAGGTTAAAGAAGCTAATAGTATTTTTTTTTTTTTTTTTTTTTTAAATGGTCAAATGTCAAAAAGTAGAAGAACAGTTTTGTGCCAGTGGAAACAGGTTTGCTTCTGATGGCACTAATGGTTGTACTTTTTTCCTGATTTGTCAAATGGCTTTGTCACTAGGACTTCACATAAAGATCCACTGAAAGCTGCAGGGAGTGGAGCACAGACACTTTTTTCCCTTTCTTTTTTTTTTTAAATTCCCTGTGTGCTGTTACTGACTAATACAATCATTATGAATGGCTCTGGGAATGTGCACAGTCAAGAGCTTTTAGTGCTGGACTCAAAACAATCCTCTATTTCTTATCTGCTAATGTTGGATATAAAATGATGTAAAAGCCTAAAGTGGTGAGAGCATTAACATCAAACTATTCACTCCATTAAAAGCCTAATGTATTCTATAGCGTGTTTTTGAGCAATGTTATCAAGTAATTAGCCCAGTTTAACAGTATTTAAAGCTATCAAATATAAAATCTATTTCTTTCTTTTGAGAAATGTTTACAAAAAGGCATTAACAGCAAATAGTAAACTGGAGGGTTAGTCCCATTTTTCATCATAATTCTCAAGCCCATTAAAATCTTCATGTATGCAACCTGTGTCTTTTCTGTTATTCTTAGCAGAAGACCAGTATGCACAAACCAGCCAGTTGTTCAATCTCTATAAATCTGAAAAGCACAAACTGCTGAGCAGTGACTCGTATATCAGTCTATTATATACTACAGGGCTGACTGTATTAAACAAATGGCTAGGCCTGCAGCTGGAAAAGAGAGGCAATATAGAGAGAGCAGAGGTTATTGTCTAATTTAAATCTTGGCTGCTTTCCCAGAACTGTACCACATTCCAATTTGTGGCTGTGTTGCTTGGCGCTACTGACAGAGGTCCGGCTGCAAATACTCTCGGGCTCCTCTCCAGAAATGCGTCTCCAAACTGACAATCAACAAGTTGGCAGAGATTAACGGAATGATGGGAGCAAATTAGGTAAAATAATGAAAATGCACTAATATAGATGCCGTGCTCTGTTATTTTCTTCCACCTGTGGTTGCAATAATGTATCTATAATCATTAAGACTTGATGTGCAACAACACAGGCTCATAAAGAAAGCCAGTACATTGCTTCTGTAATGTCTTTGAGTTCCATAATGAAATAGCAGCTGGAAAAGACATCTGTGAACACATAGTAGTTACAGAATGGTTGAGTGAGCTCTTAGAAGCAATTAGCTGTTTCAAGCATTTTCTCCTTGGCATACTATTGTCCGTTCATCTGCTAGATTGACAGCACACCAGGACATCATTAGCAAACCTGACAGCTGTTGAGTCGCAGACATTGTTTTTCTTGTGACAGCCACCATTAGGCTAAGTGCTTCACTAGTGTTTTTAACAGTATTTAAACTCAAAATGTCACTTTAACATTTCCTACTTCAAAAGCAGCGTGAGATTAAGATACCAGCTTTGAATAATTACAAACACTAAGCCTCAACTTTGATTCCGTATCATTGCACTGACATTTAAAAAGATTCGGAACAAAGACACATTACACATCTTTTAGTCATAATGCAAAAGTTATTCCTCTCCTCGGTGTAAAAAGACAGGTCGGAGATCAAAGGCGTATGAAAAACCTAGAGGTCTGCTTTGTGTGGAAGTGGCATTTTTTTATTTTTTATTTTTAAATGGAGAAGATAAGTTAGGAAAGTGTTTACACATTTTTTTTTAAACAAAAACTAATGCAAAAGCATTTGTTTAATAAGACTTGTCAGTCTGTGGCCAATCAAAAGCAACCATATCTGGACTTAATTTCCCTAACGATGGTATCACACAAGAGAAAATAATCATATACATTATACCTGTAAAAATCCTCTCTGTACAGGTATGCTTATTTTCTGCTTTGACAACAACTCCCTTTGAGCTATTTTTATCTAATTTCAGTGCAGGCGGCTAAGGGGGGGGGAAAAAAAAAGGGGGGGGGGGGGTCACTGACATTTTCTGTATTTGAGCCTTGCCCTCTATTTTAGGACCATGCTGAGTTCTTCCACTAAAATAAATGACAGAACGACAATCTACTCTCAACTCGCACCTTTCTGCGCACATGTTCTCCCATCACTCTTCATTTATCTTCATTAGGTTTGTTTGACCCATCACCAATCCTCTGCCAGTGTAAATATAAACACTACAGTCCATAGAGATCATCTCTATATGTGATATCTTGCAGAGGTGAAGAGCAGCTAAATGTAAATGGCCGACATGTATATGAAAACCCACTCTGGAGTAGTCGTGTAACAAACCTAGAAAGATAAATTCCACCGATCCAATTAATCAATATATAAACAAAGCCTGTGATGAGAAAAATCAGTGATTTCAACAGGGGGCGCCATGCTGTAAACTACCGACTACAGGTTTAAGCAGGAGTGCGGAACAGAAATCCCACTGTCAACTTGTCATCGGCTAATTTACCTGGAGCCAGAGGGGGAGATTCACTGGACACATAGGGAGAGTTAATCTCTTCATTCATCTTTCGCTAAAGAGATCGACCCAATTAGCTTGCCACATTGACTGACAGCCCTTGTGTCTGCTTTTCTCCCTTGACTTTTCCCTTGCTTTTTAAAAAAAAGAAAAGAAAAAATCAGGAGTTATGCAGTTTATGCTGGCCCCAGCTGAAGGCTGTGAAAATTATTCGAGAGTACTGTACAACAGTGAAATAATCATGATGGCTTTATTCAAATATGTCGAGTCTGAAATATTCACCACTACAATTTTCTGTGACTGATTAGCCAATGGAAGGGCTGCTTGGGGATAGCTCTCCAGAGCTCTGTAATTGAGCGGATTTGACTTGGGAGAGTTTTTCTTCTCCTGATAACTACACATTCCCTTTTGAAATGTACTTTTCCTTTTTTAGCCTTTCCTGGGAGCCAGTGAACATCAGAGTTATAACGCTTGCAGAAACAGCATGTATGTAGGACAGTTTATATTCTGATCGTCATCTGTTTAAAATGTGACTCCACATTGTGTGGATTTAATCATTTCCCACTGTATCACTGGTTGAAGGGCAGAGAGTGCAGAAACATCAGATCTGTAACCTCAAAGATCAGGGACAACAATAGCCTGAAGGTCTGCCACTGTGACCATCCATTTGACATAAATCTCTATGTTCCAATACAGATATTGTAGTGACAATTTCCCAAGTGCACCTTTATATTCTGCAGTTGGTTTATACATGTGAGGACTCGCAAACCAAAATCAGGAATAGGAAACAGTGCGCAGAAAGAAAGAACATCAAATGTGTAACAATGAGCCGTTTCATTTTAATTCTGTATGCTTAATTATAACATTAATATGTCAATCCTGATTTTGTCCGGTTCTGGAGACAAGGCTACATTTACAAATATCCGTGTGCCAAAACGTACTGAAAACAGCTTTCTTCTTTCACATTAAATCTCATTTATTTTCTACAAGGGGAAAAAAAAGAAAACGATGTTGTTATTCTTTTTCAAAAACACACCACTAATGCTCTGGGGCATGGTTTGTCATTGTTATTCAGTGCTCGCTCACCTACACTTAAAACATGATCCTTCTGGATTTTAATTAAGCACCAAGGTACCTCCCAGGGGGTTCTGGCTTGGCAAAGGAAACTACTTTGATTTATGTACTACTTTGTTGTTCCTGCTTGAAGCTTGCATGTTATGAGAGACTGTGGTGATGAATGAAAGAACTGGGCAATTATTCTTATTTGTTAATTAGTTCCTGTTGGGAATGCATTATTGTGGATTCCAACACTAAAAGATGAACACATCGTTGTCCCTTTACCTGTCAACAGCTATGTTAGGACTGACTAAACCGAGTATCATGCTACAAGCTGGGTGCATGTTCGTACATGTTTGATTGAAATTGAATGTTAAATCAACTAAAGCTGTTAGGAATTTGCCTGATTGTCAAGCATGCCAGCAGAATAATGCAGCAATTTACATGCATCCCACTCTACCCACCCCACCCACACAGCAGAAAATGGTACAAATCAGCAAAAATACTTATTTGCAGAACCCGATGCAATGCTATTTCAACAGCAACACTATTCAAACAGAATTTACTGGCTGTTAAACAAGCAATTAACAACAGCTCGAGAACATTTAGTAGAAGTGCCAATTACTGATAAACCTCTCAGACTTGGGGATATAGGAGAATTTGACACCATAGTCTTATGCATTAATGCACAAGGCAAAACAATAAACCCATAAAATATTAACAGCCGCATTCAAATCAAAGTGGGAGCTGACGACAAATCTCTCGGTGTCACTTGAAAGGGAAGTTGGCCAGGCACCTCAGTGACACAAGGATGGTTTAAGAGGAAGACCTTGTGCAAGCTCTGCTCTCCTGGATGCATATCAGAAGCTAATGGACTCTCAAAACTACAGGGGTGCTGCGGGATTGCCACGATTAGCTCGTGGAACTGCTGAAGGTCACCACTGCTGAGCTGAGCAGCCACAAGCCTTCATAAAACCATGCAGCGTATCATTATTTTCAAAGTGTTTCATTATGGACGGTTAACCTTGGCTAACTCCAACCTAACACTTTAATCAGATGCCTGTAATGCTTTGGAAACATTGTAATCATTCAGTTTCTCTTCTTGTTTATCAGCGGGGGAGAAAAATAATATTGGAACTCCTTAAAAAAATGTTTTCCAAGGTTGTGCAGGTATTTGAAAAGTTACACTATTGAGTCAGAACCACCACAGATTAGAAACTCGATCAGTTTCCTTGGAAGGAATGTCATTTAAATGAATTGTCAGTGGCTGTCCGCAGAAGGAAAGCCCTGGCCAATGTAAAGGCCTCACAGACCTTGATCTTGTTTCTACTTCTGCCATCCCACACTACGACCACATGCAAGAGCTCACAAGCCAGCAGAAACATACATGCACATGACAGTAAACAAGGACATACTGTGAATGAGCCTCAATTTCACCTCAGAAATATCAGAAGTTGACTCAAGAATTTCATGGCCTCCATTCATAATCCCGCAATTGAGGTTTCTGGAGAATGGACCTTTATTATGTGGTTGGAGCTTTTACTGAGGCTGTGTCCATTGTTCCTTTTTATTGTGGAACTGAATAAAAACTAGATAGATTCATGAATACTGCATGATTTTCATCAAATAGAAAATCTCTTGGAAGAATTCTCAAAGCAGTGTTATTTCAGTAACATGTTGAGAGCTGTTTATTCAAATGAGGACAGCTGATGGGCAATTATAACCAAAAGAATAATGTCAGACGGAAGACAAGAGGTTTTTTTTCCTATTTTGTTTTTTATTTTTAAATGCTGAATATTTTTAATTTGAGTTCCCCACAGGATTTACTCCTGACAAATAGAGATTAAAATCTTTCTGGATTTATGGGAGCCATAAAAAAAGCTGTTGGTTGAGGGCGAGGAAAAGATTATCATCTTAGATCAATATTGAAAAAGTTCAGTGTGCCGTGTCTCATTCTTCAGGTCGGGTCTGCGCAGAAATAAAGAGAGTGATGGCAAAACAGACAGCTGAAATACAAGTTATTGTTGTTGAATTCCTGTGGCCTTGTTAAAGAAATGGATACAAAGACATTTCTGACAAACCAAGGTATGAAAGAGATATTAAAGGGCAAACATTTAAGAAGAGCTGTTTCACTCCCCTTAGGGACTAAAAAGAAAAAGACAATCCTCGAGCAATCAGCGCTGTGTAACAAGAGCTTGATTCACTGCAACTGAATAACGATGACAAAAAAAACCCCCACAGTAGTCATATCAGAGGACTCCTATCAGTCTTAAGTATGTTTATAGAAGATTGAATCAAGGTGCTGCAGGTTGAGATAGCAGATTTTTTTTTAACTCTGGGGACTATTAAAACTCTTGTTCAAGGGGTAACGCAGGTCTGTAGGCAGCAGTATTCCTGCTATGGTAGTTATTATATGAAAAGAAAATATCATCTAACTGACTCACACTTTGTTTGAGACATCGTGTAAACAGGGGACAAAACGGTAATCAAGGTTATAAATTTTACCAGAAAGTGTCAAATACATCTAATTTTTTATTTTTAAAGGAGTGCTTTCATCGTTTCCTGCATGATAAACAGGTTTTCTTTCAAGTTAGTCTTCCTTGAACTCTGATGCAGTTCTGCTTGAAAACATGCCATCCATTTCGCCATTCAAACAAAAGTTTTATTTACCTACATTATTTAAGCTCTTTGTCCAACGGGTCTAAGGGATATTTGCACACCTGCTACTATTGTCAGTCCTTTTAGTGCAACCTGGTAACAAGCTGCATTATGGGAATGTGTGATGTAGGAGGGGGGCAGCAGAAAAAAGGGAGGATTAATCACACTGTGTAACAAGTAATACTACACACCTGCAGCTCATAGCCCTGTAATGAGAGAGAAATTCACACTCAACCTGATATATGAACAAAGGTTGGGATCATGAATAATAATACCTATGACGAGGCTGGTTTCGGTTTAACGGTTAAAGCAAACTGAAGCATATAACAAATTCAACCCCCAACCAGCGTTTATGCCTTTCAGTAAAATATCTCAATTTTGAATAGTTTTCAGTATTTATCTAACTCAAAGGTCATTTAGATGCAGAAATTATGAAAAGCTGAAAGAATAAAGTCTAAATGTGAAAACAGAAGCGATAAATTCAACCTGCACTGCTAATAAAATATTACCCATAACTGTATGAGACATCCATCAGTGGCCTGTGCACTTGACAAAGAGCCAAAGGCTTAAGTCAAGCAAGTCAAGTTAAAAGGAAAACTGCAGAATGTTTTGATACAGTCTGTGAGCCCATTAAGAGAATTGGACATTAGATCTATGAAACATGGGATGGCTGCCTCTCTGGAAAGCTTTAAAAATGAATGCGTCTTAACAGCGAGGCTAACCACTAAAGGGACACAACACTTATTGAATCAGCCAACCAGAAGTGATTGACTGGTCCTTTTGAAACTGCTTAATTCATGGTTAGAAACTGTTTTCTGGAGCACAGGGGGTTCTTCTTCCTCCTTTTAATAAGTCAACAAGGTTGAAGCTGTCAAAAATGTAGTGAGCCAAAACCAGATTAAAACAGTTGATCATAGTGGAAAAATCTCTCTTAAGGGGCTCTGTCTTGAACAAAAATGGGCACAGCATTGACTCATTCAATAGAACTTCTGAAGGTTAATGATATCTTTGGCCTTACATAACTTAAAGGTGCATTACACTAGAAGAGGTTGGTGTCGTTTAAGAATTGTACACAACAACATGTGTGCAAGGAACCATGCTATTGGTAACATATGCTAACACAAAACCTCTTAGTTAATCCTTCTTTTCAAAAACCATTTACCATTTCATTAATTTCCTGTCATATGATCAACAAGAATCATAGACACCATTCAATAAAAAATATGATCTTGTAGTGCTGTACCTCGGGATTACAGACTACAATCCCATGAGGATTTGGGTGAGTGCTACTTTGCGCTTCAGACAACCTCTGCAATGACACAGACACCTTTGACATAACCTCACAACCATTAATTTTTCCACACTGTCAATCATTTAACTTATTGTTTTAAAACTAAAAAAAAAATCGTACATATTGCGTACCTCCTCATGTCACAGCTTAACAAACCTCTTGTACGCCAACTCTGTTTGGTATTTGAGTAAACTCTCAGTCTTATCTTAAGACATCAAACCCTAAAGCTAAATCTCAACCCCCTCGCTGACCTGGACAATGTCATCTTCTCCACTTTTATAGGGAACTCTGTGGTCTAGATGAGTTCCATCTTTTGGTGTATCTCTTGAGTTATGGGTGCTTTTTAAGTGAGCTCAGCTCATGCTAATGCTTTGCCATACAATTTCAACATATGTTTTAATGAAGTCAGCAGTGAAATTATTACTGTCATTTTTTCATTTGAACTTTAATGATGCATTAACTAATTAGATATTTGAGAAAAGTCATAACACGGCTCCACATGTAACTAAGAACTTAAAGATCTAAATGATGTTAATTTACTTTTTTTAAAGCTATCCAAATGAGAACAAGTGTTGATTTATCCAGAAAGTCCTTAAAACACTGAAAAGAAAAACAACAACTCTTCTGTAATAACTTACCATAATCTTTTGTTATGATTCATGATTTGAACGGTGTAGTGATGTTGTTTACATGACAACACTGTGCATCTGTTCTCTTTATACCACTGGAAGAGATGTTTTTGAAACAGCCACATAGCTACACATAGTCAAAAGGGAGAATTTGTCATTTTATTAAGCAGGGCGAGGACAGACAACAGTGGAGTGGATCCTTGAGGTGAAACTATACGCACAAGGAAAGCCTACAGCACTAAGACACTCCATATCCAAGCATGATTTCTTTTTTGCTTTTAATGTGGTTTCCCCTATTTTTCATTGGACATGAGATTACATCAAGACCAAATCAGCACAGCAAGATGGTTCTTGTCTATAGAATGGTGCCTTATGGTTTGCAAATCGACCAGTTGGGAAATAACTTCATGGTGTGAGGTCTGCCTAAATGAACCACACTGAGTAATGCACAAGGAGATGTAATGAAGTGGATTTATGAGCAGTGATGGCAAGATTACAGAAGGTCTTTACGAGTGCTGATCTGGGTAATGGTCTATGTCTGTTGAAGATTTCAGAGCTGGAGGATTTGTCACATCCACCTCATAAACAAAGTGGACAACCTGATGTTATGTTTTCCACTCTGTTGGATCAGATTGTCATACAGTTGCAGAATGCTTGTGGGATCAAAGCAACAACCATTAATGTTGCTCAGAAGAAATGGCATGCAGAAAATGGAGCTGGGCATTTACAAAATACGTGTAGTGCCGTCTGCCACATATAGCAGTCATTCTTACAGACAGGAGCTCCAAGTGCACAGTGCGTCTTCGTGTAGAACAAACTAAAAATAACACTCTCTTGTCTCACTGGGAAAATTAGGTGTTTAATAAATCTGCTGAACTACATCTCCTGACAAGCTACAATTAAAGGACTCAGCAAAACACATCAGCTATTCACTTCTTGGACATTTAAACATTTAACATGCACCTTGGAGTCATATCCATCAAGTGTTGAGTTTGACAAAGCAGACAGCCTCCCTGCCCCTCCCCAAGACACGCACACACGGCATTACCGCACACACACATTTAAAGTTGTGTTTGGATATGTTTAGAATGTGTGTGATGAAATGGCACCAGCTGTGTACACTGGAGAGATGCACAAGGCCCCCTGGTTAAGAGAGTTAACCCCTTCCCTCCCGCTGGAGCTTAAGTGACAGCAGAGACAAAAGAAACCTGACGTACTATGCTTTGGACAAAAGAGGTTATTGCCCAGGGGTTAGCTAATGTGAAGCTACATTAATTCACTTCCTCCAGACCTTAAAATCTGTGTTGTTCCTGGTTTCCTTACATATGCATGTGTCAGTAGAGCTCATATAAACTAAGTAGTTCATGGCCTACGGCCCATTTCCCCCGCTCAGTAAAATCCTTTAAGAAGTGCATCATTTTGGGTCTTGAAGAACTTTCTAATCAGGGAATAACAGCAGAGCTAGTCTGTCATATTATAGCTTATGGATGATAAAATACAAAGCCGACAATAAACAAATTATCCAGAGTCCTTTATCAATATGTGGTCGAAAAACAACAAAATAAAGCATGTGTAGCTAAAGAGGATTTGTCATCAAGATCATTTCTCAGAAAAGACTTATTATGCTGCACATAAGGCTGTAATCCTTAACAACTGAGTCCAAGTTGATTTGGCACTACCTGTTGTTAATAGTCTGTGGTTTCATGCAACAGCAAACACAGCATGTGCATCTAAAAATCAGTGTACAGTGCAACCGCCAAACTATTAACCCTGCCTTAATCAGTAATCAGTTTGTTACCTTTGCAAGTTAATTGGTTGATGAAACAGGTCTACAGTTTGGATTTTTTTTTTCCCAGACACAGTCAGCAAATATGATTTTTGAATATATAAATTGTTAAAATGCTGACAACATTATTAAAAAAAAGCCTAGTCACAAATTTCTAAGATGTTTAATTATAGTTTGCCCTTTCCTTTTAAAATGCTTCATTAAGCACAAACTGTTGTATGTCTCTTAACAGCACTACACAGCAACACAGCAGAGATCCTGCAAGACTTCCCCCCCCTTCTGTAGCTTTTGTCATGTACAAAGGCTACAGAATCTCATAGCAATGTGTTTATCTACATCCCTCTGCTATACTGCCATTAAAATACTCCAATGTATGGTCAATTCTCAACTGCAATGAATTATAATGTCTCAGTGGTGCTGGTATTAGTTTTCCAAATAAACCTTCAGTGTTAGCACCAGTGCAGGTGAGGAGTTTGTATTAACATCTGTTGGTGATTTCTTGGCGCCTGGAGGTAATGAAAGCCCACACTAAATGGATACTGTATCTGAAACATTATTAAACCTTTAGGAAAAAAAGACCAGATGGCAATAAATATGGCTATAACAGAGGGTCTCTTTCAAGAAACCATTAAACTCAATCACATTTGACTTTTACAAATACCAAAACTAGTTAAATCCAAACAGCTCTTTGTCTTTGGTTTATGTTGTGCCTGACTGAGGAGCTTGCCTAGAGAAAACAAGCAGCCTTAACCATGTTGCATCACTGAAATCTCTTTGAATAATAAATAAGTGCATATATATGTACGAGCTCATACACAGATTTAAAAAGTTTATCAAACTTCAAAAGGGAACTTTTATAAATTTTACCGACTACAACCTGGTGTTGTTAGAAGAATCCAAAGAGCCAGGAAAACCAATAGTCATTATCAGATAAATTGAAAACAACGCTACCTGAAGTAACAACCAATCAGTAAAAGTAGGAGCCTTGGTGTTTTTGCCCTTGAGCATACCTGTTCCGTGTTCACCCTCGAGTCAAGGTAGTTTAAGAGAAATAGACCCCACTGTGACAGCCTCGTCACTCACCCTGCACACGCTGTAGTCAATGTTTATAACCCACAGAAATAAGCCTTTACAATTTCAGTTTCAATAGAGAAACCGTGTTTAATTTCTCCAAACTGCAACAAGGGAATTTTTCTCACAAAATAGATTTTATATGAGAATTATTCAGCTTTGTGAAGTTGTGGCATGTTTCTCCTCAGCACCTTCATCTCTGTGCCAAAAAAAGGGAAAGAAATGGCAGCTTCATTAGTCATGACTGCAGCACCTAATTAAGTTTGTGCCACTCGTTTGGATTTTTCTGTAAATTTAAAAGAATCTCTGATGTTTGAAAGTGCCTCTGGGCCCTTCTGTCTCTCTTGTCATTAAAATTGAACATTTCCTGCACCAGCATTTTGAGTGGGTATTGCCTGTTTTCAAATCAAAACTGTAAATCTAGTGAAAGTTTGGCTGCTCGCAAAAGGTGCTGTGACAGCTTATAAATAGATTAAAGAAGTAATGCTTCAGCTCTGTGACTTGTAAGCATGCCACATCTTTTAGATGACTAACCGCTCTGCATTGTGCTACCTTTCAGCAAGCCGATTCAAATAAATTGGAGGCTTATTTGAAAGATGCATGCAAAAGAGCCTATTTGTTCACAGTGGAAAGGCATTGTAATTAGCATGAAATGCATGCTTTGTACTCTCTCTCTCTCTTCCTCTTTCCAACGTAACTGGTAGAGATACTGGATAAGCACCTTCTCACCACCCTCTCTCTCACTCTATGCCTCCTTTTGCATTGTGGCCAATTACTGTTACAGATGGAAAATTTCACTTGACCCGGGGATTTTATGAGCAGGAATAAAATCGCACTTCAACTTTTACACCAATTCAAAGCAATGTGGTTAAAGTTTCTTGAGGCTGATGAAGACATGATGAAATTGGGCACATATGACAACTTGGCCAAATGACAAAGAGCTGATGAAACACTGAGACAAACCTGGTAACTGTTTTAAGCAGCATCAGATTGCAAATAGAGCTGCATTACGGGGCTGAATAATTTGAGAGGGGGGTAGTGTGTCGTGTCTAAGTGTGCATGTGTGTCTGTGTGTGTTTGGGGGTGGGGGGGGGGGGGGGTATCATTGTTTAAACTTCATAAAAAACTGTTCTTTTTGACTGCCACAATGATGTTCTCTCCTGCTGTTATACAAGAGAGTCAAGTTAGTGACTGATCACAGGCCTAACAGTGCGCGTGTTACATCACTGACAAAACATTACAAATCATCAACTGTGTTTTACATAACCTCATAAGCTCCAGTTGCAAGAGTTATTAAACTTCAGCTTTGTTCTTATTCACAGCTCGGACACGGTGGCGTTTGTATACAAATGCGAGGAAGCGAACAGATCAACATGTAAACAATGCAAATACATCATGCAACCTGGCAGTGGGCAGATAAAACTGTAGTGCACAGTATGACAGTCAAGAGTTTAACTGATGCCATGGGTAAGATAAGTGCACAACACGCTGACAATGAATAGCTTCATACGGAACAGATAGTGAGCTGTCCATTCCTCTTTCTGCTTGTGCATGCTTTTTTCCCCCTGAAATGTTAATGAGGAATATGATACTTGGAGCTCATTCTAAGAACTGCTTGCAAATGCAGTGAACAACATGAACTGAAGGCGGTTTGAAAATGAGGTTAAATACACAGCAGTTAACCAAACGACCAACAACCATTTCTTTATCGCGTTGTCATTTTATTTAACTGCATGACGTGGCCGGTCATGAAGAAGAGCAGGTACCTGACAGCCTACATCTTTTTTTGTTTAAATCACATTTGAACTGTAATGACAGGATGTTGAGAAACACGGAACCCTAAAGGCAACAGCGCCCATGACTGTGGAGCACATCAGTCTGTGAGAGTTTAGCAGTGCGACGAGGCAGGTTTGAGCTGGACAAAAAGTAACACTGTGCCGCTACACTTGTCCTGTGCTCCCGTTTCCTTTCCTAATGAACAACAACAAAGTTTGCGGCAAGAGAGGAAAGTACTGATTAGGCGGAAAGAGAACTCTGATTCAAGGAAGGAGGAAGTGAGTAAGGGGAATTCTAATTAAATCAACTTAATATCGGTCAGAGTTTCAATAATTAAGCTAAAAACTGTGTACTAGTGGTTCCAGTCCCAACGTGATCGCACAACACAAAACAACACTACGGCGCGAAACGGGAAGGATTTCTCACCTTATTGAAGTTGTAGTAGCCCAAACAGTGGGCAAAATCCAGGTTTGGTGGATCTCCCGGAATAGAATTTCCACCGGCAGTCGGATAAAATCTTACATCCATGGTGTGTGAGGGAGCCGCGCAGCTGTAGTTGTAGCCTGCTCTGCACGGAGCTCAATTTGTTTCTGTTCTACAATCCAAGCGCACAGATAGATGGAGAAAGAAAGGCGGCGAAACTGACCCAAGCTTTGTTGGGTTAAACGAGATATTACGGTAAGAGAAAGGGGGACAGGTAAAGTTAGGATATTCCTCTTTTTACACCTTACACCAGTCGCTTCATTTCTGTGGAAATCCACATGAACGCTGGACTGAGCCCAGGAAGCTGTCCCTCAAAGAGCAGCAGACGCTGTGTGCCCATGCATTTACACACAGCTGCTGCTGTATACAAAGAAGCCACGAGACCGGCGAGTGAGCGTGGGTCCACCTCCTTTTTCCTCCTTCAGACGCAGAGAGGGGGAAGGAAAGGGGAAAATGAAAACTCTAGGAAAGTGGTAATAAATACCACGAAGTAAAGTCCGCGCGTCAGGATAGCGCTCAAAAACGTGCCCGCGTCCTCCGCCGTGTTTCGCAGAAGTTTATTTTTCCAACTTGTAAAACTAGTTGGTGAAGCAGTTTGAGGAAGGAGCAACTAGCTGGCCGCTCGAGCCCATCTGCTAAACACAGGTTTTGTACAACAAGCTGAACAACACTCCACAGATGGTGCAATTAGTGAATGTGATGTACTACACTGAGTATCTCCGTTCAGCCTTCGGCTCTGCCTGTCGTAGTGATGAACAAGGCAAAATGTGTGAACAAGCCAGCCACTCCCCAAACACACTAAGCCACTCCCATGAAAACACTGCATTTAAGTCCATGTGACATGTTGGCATATGATAATTGATCATAATTATGAGTCTGTATGTGTATATTTTCTTAGCATACCTTTTTATGCCCTTTTAAACGGTGACTTTCATAATGAATGGCAGGTTACATCCAAATGTAATTTTACATCTTACTCTGTTTTTACTCTGCATTACTCTGCCAAAGCCAACAGGTACGATAGCTCCTGCAGTTTTTCTCCCGTTTGTTTTTCCTTGATTCTGCGAATTTTAACCTTCAGTTTAGTTTTTCACTATGAAGCTTTTCCTCCCACTGCTACTGTATTTCATGTTAATGCATATTTTATACACGTTTCTGTCTGTGGCAGTTTGTCACATATGTTTTCAGAACTGACAAGTGTTTTTGATTTTCAAGTCATATTGGTACTGGTCACAGGGCACCGAACAATATACATAAGTAGACAAAAATGATACACCAGGTCGACATTAATCCACAGTTCAATGATTGAAGAAAACTTTACCTTTCCTAAGCTGGAAGCTTGCAAAAAGAGATGAAAAAATATAATCAAAATATACTTTTTTCTGGTTGGTAACTTCTACACAAAATATTATAGCAATAGCAGAAGGTTCTGTGGATTCAAAACATTTAACAAGGTTTTAAATAGGGCTAAACTGTTCAACACCATATATGAACTTCGATAGCTTTACTTTAGACAAGTAAAGCTCTTAAAACTGGTTAGTATTATGGTATAAACAACTTGAAAAAGAAAAAGGCAAAACAACTACAGATTTATCCCAAACAATCAGAAAACTGCTTTTTGCTGTCAGTAGTGAAGTGTCTTTTCAACTGGTTAAATTCCCATGGTAAGATAAGTTGAACTAGTTGGAAGTTTTGGTTTAAAATTGGCTGGAAGCACCATATTTTCACTAATCTTTTATTTACAGCATGTTTTAAGTGCAGTACAGAGTCTCCGCTGGGCAACTATGTTTTAAAAGTGCAGGTTGTGAAATCACAACTTACTAGCATTACAAATGAAGCACAGCTGTAAAGTTACAACAGTGCAAACTGTCCATTGCATTGTCCATGGAATGTGCATGTTTTCAGCTGGTAATGCAGAAAATGTATACATTTTTAAATTTTGTTCGTTTGTTTTGTTTTACTTGATTCTAATCTTCTGCTCATTCTCTTTTACATTGCTGAATACACAGCAGAGAGCAGAGAACACACAGCAATACAATTTAATCTGTAAAATGAATTTCACTCTAATCTGCTGACAAACTAAAGAGATTTCCACATCTCCTTTATTATGTTATGTGACAGCAACCTTTTAATGTTTAAATGGCTCCAGTTTGGATGGATCCACACAGAGCTCTAATGTGTAGTCATCATGTTAGAAACAAACAGCAGTACAAAGCGCTGTCTCGGGGTTCAAATAATTAATTTGAAACAATCTCTTATGTTATTTTCAACAGCATTACATTTTATTGTTCGACATATTTATGCTCTTTATAGATTTTTATGGCTATTTTCATCATCTCTGGTAACATTTGTCTGATAACTTGAAGTAGGCTATGCTCATAGGGATCGTTTGTGCATGCAATGCCCCTTTTTATGTGAGTGTATACAGAGCCTGAAACAGAAAGCTTTGCTTAACAGAGAATGTTGATAACCACCATCAGTTTTGTCAAGTCAGCTAACGCAAAGAATTCCTGGCTGTGTTGAACTTCCCACCCAATATACCATCTGGTGTGGGCTAGCCCACCCACAAAGCTTTTTGCTCACTCAATACACACCAAATCAAAACTTACAAAAAGTATTTTTGTTGTTCACCTAGTGTAAATAATAATAATAACAATAATAATACACAAAACAGGAGTACCATTTCTAACTTCTTACTGAGTGGGAAGCCCACAGGCCAGCTCCAAAATCTCCTGCTGTACACCCTTTTAACGTCGTCATAGGTACATATGCACAGAGGTTTAATAAGCCCGCTTGTAAAAACTGATGACTCAACATGTTGTTTATGTTATATTTTTATTTTTCTGTCTCAATTTAAGCATAGGTCTGGTTTACAAGTAGCTTTTGCAATGCTAAGATGTGTTGTGACACTCTCTCTTGCTCTCCCTTGGTTAAGCTAACACTTTTAACATAGCGTAGAGCTTTACTGACATGCTTTGGTGGGAGAAAAAGAGCTTCTGTGTCTTTATTTGCATTTCTGATTTGGTGCAGGGCACTATAAGAGATTTACAGATTTTGGAGAGTCTGTCTTTGCAATATAATTTTCAGTGTTCTTCAGCCTGTAGAAACTATACAGCTGCTACATATGGACTAGAACAAAGTAGTTATCTAAATATTACTTTAACATCGTGTAAGATTTTTTATTATGTTTATTTTTTCCCATGCAGAAAGACACTATTCCCAGACAGAGAACCCAGTATTTGAACAGGGACTCAAACCAGCAACTTGAAGGTTACTAGTTGGCTGCTCTGACCTCTTCAAGTTGCCCATCTATTATTTCTAACACAGGATGCAAAAAATCCACCTGAACGTAAGTTACCAAATTTTCTTGCCAGTGATTTCTTAAAGTCTACACAGTTACAAAAAAGTAAATTTTTCAATAACAATAAAGATTTACGGTTAGGGTTTTTGATTTGAGGAAGGGTTTTCTTGGTTCTGGCTTCTGTCAAGCTTCACTTAACCATACTGGCATAATGAATGAGTCTACACATGAATAAATGCACAGCCTGAAACTCATTATGTCCATTGTATTCACAAATTAATAAAAAAGACAAAATCATTTGTCTGATTTGAGATTGATAAACTAACCAGTAGCTGAAACTAATTATCACACACAGCTTCTGTCAGTGAGATTAAAGAGGGGACTGCCATTCTTCCAATGTCACCTTCAAACATAAAGACTAATATATAATTAACAACTAATCACTGATAAGAAGAAATACTAAGGAGCAAAAAAATAACTATTATTCTACCAAACATCCTCCTGAATTTGTGTGTACACATACGTGCACCTTTACTCTTTTGTTTTTGTTTTAATCAAATAAAACAACATTTTTATTGAAGTTGATTATTGCAGTGATGATTCAACCAGACACATACTGTATGTATCCCTGGCCACTTTACACTATCTTGTCCACTTCACCGCTTTGTTGCGTTGCTCTACTCGAAACACTTACTCTGTCCTTGCAGTCTGTGCTACCAGCACACACTTCTCAGTTTCTAAGTAAGAAGACAAGACTGTGCAAGTGTTACTTTTAGGATGGTGCAGGAAGCTGTTATTTCCAGCTAGAAAATCAAAGACATTTTTGAGCAGTACCCCATAGCAGTGGGAGGGAGTATGTGTATGTAAGGAATCCATAGTTTGCACCTATGAAAAATTCTTTGGAGAAGAAGACCATGCTTTATACATTAGTAAAACAAAAATGTTATAGGAATCTGAATTTACAACTAAAGAGAGGGTTAAAGTGAAACTTTAGGGACTTACTGCTCACTAGAACTCTAGTTGTGCAGTAAGGACATAAAAAGTTATTCAGCTGTCACAGTCATCTCTGTACTGACAAAAGAAGACATCAGAATCAAGCAGAGAATTAATCCTCCATGTGAATACATAAGCCAGATTTTGTCGTTATGTCATATTTGTCTGCAAGTGTCAGGTTAGCTTTATTTCCCAATAAATCTCTGCTTTTTCTTGGATTCTCTAAATGAACACAGTCTACTTAATCACTGTCTCGTTAAAAGTGTAGATTACAATAACACAACTTTTTGTGTTATACATTTTCTTTCGGTGCTTTTTCAGTTATGTTCAGTTGTTCGTTGATGTAAAATAGAATATTACATGAAACATGTTAAACTCTGAAGCTTGCTACGGCACATTATTAATAATTATTCCTGCACGTCACACGCTAGTTAAGAAAATAGTGAACGCACCAATGTCCTATACAGTACATCACTGTAACACAAAAATAGCTTTTTTCCACTTTCTGTCATCTATATTATACTGCATTTCTTTACATATTCCGATAACATTATATAATTATATATAATTTGTCTTTCCTAGATAGGATGCATTTGAGGAGCTGTTATGAAACAGAGAAAAACCCTATGCAAGTGGGATGCGTGTTGGCATGTACTATATGCAAGCTTAATCAATGACATACAGTGCTAAACTCTGCTGTGCTGCATTGGAGGAGATAATCCTCATTTGAACGCTCTCCAATGCTTGCTTAGAGATGGTCAACAATCCATGATAGTCGCCAGGAAATCTACTTTGTAATTATGGACACATTGATGCATATGCACACCATTTTTTCGTCATGTTCTCGTTTGATAGTGGCTCTTGCATGCATAACGAAGCAATGCCTTCACATACAACACACACTGATACGCCCACCAATCAAATCTCATTCACTCATGCACATACAGGCACATAAGAAAAACCCACGCAGTCTCCCACACACCACATATCAGATAAGCAAGCTCCCAATTCAGCCTGGTTGCTGTTGTTATTTATTCCTGTTTTTAATGTTGTTTGGCTGTGCAGCCAGGCAGTGGAATTAATTTCCTTTCTGATGGTTGAGTATCAGTGTCTCAGCCAGATGAATTATGCTTTTCTACTATATGCGATTTCCTCTCAGCCTGGCAACACTGGAACCATTTGGTAACGTGAAAACAAATTATCTTCTGCTGGCTCCTGCTCAGATTCAATTAAAGCGGTGCAGAGTAATTATATGGAGATACAAAAGAGTAATAAATGCAAAATAATTAATTAACCTAATAATCTTTATTTATTGCAACCCCCCCTTCATATTAAGTGCTGAATTCTGTCAGTGAGTGACACCTTCACAAATAACTGCTGTCTGATGTTAGTCATTGGAGCCCCACTGAAGTCTGTTTTTGTGTAAGTGTCACAATATCTCACTTTCATCTGGCTCGGGTACCTGTCATCCTCAGAGCTATTATGGTTACTATCACCTTAATTCACAGTGTAAATATACACCCTAATGCTGAAATTTGTGTTTAATTGTCGGTCCCTTTAAATGGTAGGTCTGTACATTAGAAATCTGAATCTTTAAATTCTTCCTAATATTGATAATCAGTCAACTGAGGTTAATTACTTTTTATTTTTTATTTTTAGTATGACAGAGATAGGGCACAAAAAACCTTTGGTAAAATTCAGAGTGTTTTCATCTCGGGCAAACATGATACACGTCATTAGAGGAGTGAAATGGCTGAACAACTACACAGCCATTTCTGTGAAGTGTCACTGAGCAGTCACTCCACTAAGACTTAAAAAAACACACACTCACACACTCATCACTGGCAAATTTAAGTCTGACACCCTCTCAGAGATATACAGTGACCCCGAGCCACACACTGAAAACATGAGGGGGTAACACACTACACACCTCACAGCAAATCGCAAGTTTCATTACTGTTCTGAATGGCATGTCCCATATAAAATATGATAATAATTATGCTCTTCAGTTACCATTCACATTTTATTAAAAACCTTAACAGGCTGTGAGGCCAAAAGAGGAGACGGCAATAAAACCTAATCAATGATGTTACAGCAGTGATAATCTGTTTATTAGGTCAGAGAATAGCTTTTAGGTCTTAAGTCATTATGCGTCACCTTTATCCTTCTATTGCCTTCTGGACAGACTATTTCCTTGATCATAATCATTACACCATGAACGTGGAAAAGAGGTCTGCTTTTTATAAAGAGATATAAGATCTGACTTTAGTATACCAAGTAGTTCAGACTATTTTATCTACAGTGGGGCAAAAAAGTATTTAGTCAGCCACCGATTGTGCAAGTTCCCCCAGGTCAGTAATTTGCACCAGAGGTACACTTCAACTGTGAGAGACAGAATGTGAAAGAAAAATCCATGAATCCACATGGTAGGATTTGTAAAGAATTTATTCGTAAATCAGGGTGGAAAATAAGTATTTGGTCAATAACAAAAATACAACTCAATACTTTGTAACATAACCTTTGTTGGCAATAACAGAGGTCAAACATTTACTATAGGTCTTTACCAGGTTTGCACACACAGTAGCTGGTATTTTGGCCCATTCCTCCATGCAGATCTTCTCGAGAGCAGTGATGTTTTGGGGCTGTCGCCGAGCAACACGGACTTTCAACTCCCGCCACAGATTTTCTATGGGGTTGAGGTCTGGAGACTGGCTAGGCCACTCCAGGACTTTCAAATGCTTCTTACGGAGCCACTCCTTTGTTGCCCGGGCGGTGTGTTTTGGATCATTGTCATGTTGGAAGACCCAGCCTCGTTTCATCTTCAAAGTTCTCACTGATGGAAGGAGGTTTTGGCTCAAAATCTCACGATACATGGCCCCATTCATTCTGTCCTTAACACGGATCAGTCGTCCTGTCCCCTTGGCAGAAAAACAGCCCCATAGCATGATGTTTCCACCCCCATGCTTCACAGTAGGTATGGTGTTCTTGGGATGCAACTCAGTATTCTTCTTCCTCCAAACACGACGAGTTGAGTTTATACCAAAAAGTTCTACTTTGGTTTCATCTGACCACATGACATTCTCCCAATCCTCTGCTGTATCATCCATGTGCTCTCTGGCAAACTTCAGACGGGCCTGGACATGCACTGGCTTCAGCAGCGGAACACGTCTGGCACTGCGGGATTTGATTCCCTGCCGTTGTAGTGTGTTACTGATGGTGACCTTTGTTACTTTGGTCCCAGCTCTCTGCAGGTCATTCACCAGGTCCCCCCGTGTGGTTCTGGGATCTTTGCTCACCGTTCTCATGATCATTTTGACCCCACGGGATGAGATCTTGCGTGGAGCCCCAGATCGAGGGAGATTATCAGTGGTCTTGTATGTCTTCCATTTTCTGATGATTGCTCCCATAGTTGATTTTTTCACACCAAGCTGCTTGCCTATTGTAGATTCACTCTTCCCAGTCTGGTGCAGGTCTACAATACTTTTCCTGGTGTCCTTCGAAAGCTCTTTGGTCTTGGCCATGGCGGCGTTTGGAGTCTGACTGTTTGAGGCTGTGGACAGGTGTCTTTTATACAGATGATGAGTTCAAACAGGTGCCATTCATACAGGTAACGAGTGGGGGACAGAAACGCTTCTTACAGAAGACGTTACAGGTCTGTGAGAGCCAGAGATTTTCCTTGTTTGAGGTGACCAAATACTTATTTTCCACCCTAATTTACGAATAAATTCTTTACAAATCCTACCATGTGGATTCATGGATTTTTTTTTCACATTCTGTCTCTCACAGTTGAAGTGTACCTCTGGTGCAAATTACTGACCTCTGTCATCATTTTAAGTGGGGGAACTTGCACAATCGGTGGCTGACTAAATACTTTTTTGCCCCACTGTAGTTCAGGTGCATTCTATAGGTCAATTTATCTCGCGAGTATACTGTATATGTCGCTGGATATTGTATGAGTGAAGTATTTAAAGCTTGATTAATACAACAAGTTACATTAATTTATGAAATGATTTGGATGATCTACAACTTTTAATAGAGCGTTTTGGCTTATTTCAGCTTATTGTTTTAGATTAGAGCTATGCGACTGGCTACCCACAACCAACTAATATGTGATAACTATATGGATCTGTTATTTTCTTAATACTGTTTAATGAAGCGACCAGGAAGGAGGAAAAGGGGGAAATCAGCAAGAAGATTTATGTATGAATTGAAGGATGACATGCAGAGAGTTGACGTGACAGATGCTATAGGGATACGGTGGAATGCAGACAGATGATCTGCTGTGGTAACCCCTAAAGGGACTAGCCTTTAGTTTACATTAGTAACACCCTGGTAGGTATAGCTTTAAAATGATCAGTAGAGAAACACAAACACAATTTTTCCATGTTTAATCTATTTTCATTTCTAATCTACTAAATAAGTGTTTTCAACAAACTTGGCTTTCCCATTTTGTTTTTTCGCACTTCTGTCATGAAGCTTCTCATTTATTTGTGTCCATCCTTCAAATAGCATCTTGTGGCCACAGTTGGCTGTTGTCTGTGGATGCAGTGTTAACTCTGTTTAACTCAGAGTCATGGGAATCTTTAGTCTCTGTTGTCTTCATAAGTGTGTCCATGCCCCATTGACAAAGGTTGGTAGTGTGCAAGACAAACTGCCACTGGCTTTAACTTGGCTGTTCTGAGATCAGTTACAATTAGTTCATTCTGTGAAAAAAGCTTTATTGCTAAATTTACTAAAGGAAATGTTATTAAAAATGTTCTTGGCATTGTCAGCTAATGGTAAGTGTTTTTGATAACTGTAGAAGTAATAATATTTTACATTTTTTCAGTGGGAAAAGAGTGTAGAAATAAAAATATCCTTGCAGAGTGCAGCATGTTGCAGGAGGATGTCAGCATCCAGAAAAAAAAGTAAAAGTCAAGCGTGACAAAATCTTGAAACGGTATGTTTTAATCTGGCCAATCTGTCTCGTTAAACAACGGAGGAAGATTTGTATTCTGTGTTTGAGGGTGGTGTTTTGTTTAGATTTTATTTATCTCTGCTTGCCTTGCTGTAAAACTCATCGCACACCACTGCATAATATCCCACCCAAAACCCCATGTGCGCCCTTTAACCACAAGGTTTGCTTTTCATGTTGAGCTGTTGGGACCAGTATAGGCTATTACCCTTAACAGAAATGATCGTCCATTAAAGCACACAACATTACTGGTAGATGTGCTTATTGATTTTTTTTTGTTCCTCCCCTTCTACTTAATGTTCTTATTGTGTTGTACCAAAACATGCATACATAAAATACATAATTTAATCAGTTGCACACAAAATGAAATGATGTGCACCACATCCCAAATAAACTAATAATGAATTAGTTCTGCAGAAGAAAAAAAACCACTTTTTGTTGCTGGACCTACTGCTGGCTATTTTATTGCACTTCTTAGGCCTGTGTGGACCAATAAGGAACAAGGACTACATACTGACAAATCTACAGGACACTTAATTACATTATTCTCAATTAAAACCTGTACTCAGCAACATTAGTCATCTTAGCTCTCGTCATTCATACTAATTAGCACTTGCCTTCCTTGCCACATGCTGAAAGAGGATATTTCAATATCCCATTAAGCGATTCCAAGATATGCCCTTGATTGACGTTCCCTTAAACCCGGGAAGTAATTACATTATACACTTTGGTTTTCTTTTAATAATTTTAGATTTCCCCAGGTTTTTTGAGTTTCATATTTAATTTGTGTTAGATTTATCCATATCTACACTGCGTAAAAAGAAACAGAGAAACATAAATACAAGACATCCTGGGACACTCATTCAGTTAATGAGTAAAGCTCTTAAGCATTACTGCATTACATGACTTGCAAAGTATTACTTAATTAGAATAAATCCAAAACTACACAGTGACCACATTTACACAAAGCCATTTACTGAATTATAATATAATCATTTAGCTAAATTCACTTCCCTATCTGTTTAACTATATTTAAGTGCCACATTTCTACAGTATAAAGTCTTTGCTTCACTCAGTTTACTCACTTGCTTAAATGCACAGAGGCCTAAATGGGTCCTCATGCTGAGCTGATACAGCACATACCTAGATGAGCTTCCTGAATTTGCATCTACCTCACAGTCAGCAGATTTCATTAGAACCCATTCGCTTGGAAAAGAAAAAAAGGAGACTGAAAAATGCATACAGTAAAGACTAATAAGAAAAAAGGAAATTCTTGTGTAAAATGTGTTGCTGGTGAATTTTAATAATGCACTTTAAAGAGTTTTGCACCTCTGTTGAACTGTGGGTGAAGGTGACGTCTCAGAGGTATAAAACATATATTAAAATTAAGCAAAATGCCTTGTAAGGAAGTGGGAAACTATAATTATATAAATATATTGTGATTCATCAAACTGAATCTTTTTGTCATTATACCAGCGTGGATTGCAGATATTATCCATTTAACGACTGCTTTGTTTGGTTTTTATTTGCCTTATATAGCAAAGTAATTAGAACCCAAACTTCATAGCTTAATTGAAAACATGTGCATGTAAACCTCCGTGCATTGTTGATGTCTTTTAAAATATTTACTTCAATGCAACGATTACTCCACAAAAATGTTAATTACTGGGTGTTTTGACAGAACATCTGTTACTCCAGAAAGGTTTCCTCATGAAATTTTTTTATAAATGTGTCCCATGGCGCTGCACATATTCTAAATGGTCTAATGTAATGAGTTTTTTGTAATGAATGTCCAAAGCATGATGATGAATAGTTCTGAGCTCTTATTTGCAGAATGCAATCTGTTATTCTGTAACACGTCAGGGCTAACCTTTTTTTTCTGTCTCATAGTCTTAACATAGATTTCTTTGGAAAGCTTTACATGTAAATTACAGTGTCCACAGAGTAATTGTCTCCTTATAATACAGTGAAGAAGGAAACTGTCACCAGACACAAAGATCTCACCACAGTATGAGTGTCAAGATACAATGAAGCTAGGGGGGCATAAGAACAATTACAAGAATATTAATACATGCAGGGATTTTAATACATCGTAATTTGTGATCTGGATTTTGCTCGCCATATTGCAAGTCCAAGCATTTTTCACTAAATCATATTGTTTAATCAAAATCAGTCCTTCACATAGTAATTGTAGCTATCCCTGACCTTTTCCTGTATCATGACCTAATTCAGGACATTATACATTTTTTTGTTGATTCTAACCCCAAAGTACCATACAGTACAGTACAATACAGATGCTAGTGCTGTAATATCAATGTCAATACAATGCTATTATAATCAGTATTAAAATGTATTCAGTATAAGTCAATCACGCCCTTGGTTGTAGTTAATGTATCTCCTTTGTGTGCCCGCCCACAGCCGTGACCTTTTTAAGTTACAGAATTCACACAATGAACATTTAGTTCCTGTCTCTTGTATAATGGTGCCTAAATGGGTTTCTTTTAACAGTACAAAAAGTGTTGATATTAGTAATGTAAACCTGTATTGGAAAACTGTTTACAGACTGTGCTGCAGCCACGCCTTTGTTATATTAACTCCGATAACAGGCAGTAGAGAGCTGAATGTGGGCATATGCAGACATAGGAGGAAATGCAGATATGCTGATATTTTACTGTCTTGTAGTTGGACACTATGATGTGAACTGACCAGTCTTATCATTGTGTATGATTGCTGTTACCTGGCAACTTTGCAATAACTATGCAATAGCTTATGTTAAGTGACAGAGTTTTTAATGTATTTATTTATTTTCTAAAGACACCACCAATGTGGTGCAGTTAATGGTAAATTACACCTATTTAATGCCAATAATTAAATAAATGAATGTTTAATTCCAAGCTCTACACCACACCTACTCTTGTTTCTTTAGTTTATTCAGGTACTTTATAAAGTGGAGGATACTTATTGGGTTGGTTCTGAATATTTGCAGTAGATCGAAGGTTGTGAGCTCCAGAATCATCTTATAAGGATGGAATTCTCAGCACAGGGGCTTGGCATTGACATGTCCCTTGAGAGAAGTGGTGAGAAAGGACATTCAGATTGTTGGTATGACGGCTGTAAATGCAAAGGATACGGTGAAACGGAGGCACGCGATCTTCTGTGGTAATTCCTAAAGGTAGTAGCCAAAAGAAGAACATTCATGTTGTCTAAAGGATGAGGATGAGACATATTTAATCCCTACATGCTCTTCTTGACCATCCTTTTACTCATCCTGTGAATTATGTTATAATCTGCTAGTTGAATTGGCATAACATTTTGTGCAGACACTGATAGCTTCTATGATTAATCCTGATGACTTTAGTGATCATTTAATCTTTCCCTACTAGCACCACGAGATTCAGATTTGTAAATTTTAATAAAACGTCTGGCAAATCAGTTGATGGACTTCCATAAAACTTGGCACCAACATTCTTGTCTCCCTCAGAATAAATGTGTTCAGTTTTGGTAATCTCTTCACTTTTCATCCAATACTATGATCATCTATTACCTTTATTTTATTTGACTGAATAAAAAGAATACTGTTTCTAGACTGAACTTCTAATTAGAAAATTAAAAATAGCCATACCTAATCAGCATCAGCATGCTAACAGTCAGTATTGTCAGCATGAACATTTTGACATGGTGCTGTTAGCAAAGCAGCTAACCACAAAGCAGCCCAGTCTAATAGAAATGCTCTGTGGCTATTGACTAATCTCAGTGATAGCTGTTGCATCTGAGGTTTGATTATTTGTTGCCATTAGCTTTAGTTTGGGGCCATAATTCTTTCCACTTGAATGTATCAAATAATATTTGGGGATTTTTTAATCGTGTTCACATGCATTGCATTGGTCTGGTTTGGTATGGTTACAACAGAGTCTAATCATTCCCAGTGTATTTTAAACTCTACTGTGATTACAGCTCAACTTTCTTTGAATGAAGAGGGAGAAATCTGTTACCAAGTCGTATTCACCCTCATATGTCCTCTAATCACAGTAATAATGCTGATACCTTCTCAGCATCAAAGACAGGTTATTCTATTTGATCCAGTGTGACCGCTCTCTAATGCCTGTCACTGGCTATTTTCTTATGTTTATATCATGGGTTTGGAGGAATCCTTATGAATATTTATGCTCCACTACAACAGAATGCTCAGCATGAAATGAAATACTGCACTGCTTGAGGATTGTTTGCCGTGAGACACAAATCTAAATCTACATATTGCCCATTGCATACAAATAATAGTGCTATATGCTTCAACCTGCAGGACGCATCCATCTATCTCGTGATCTAGTTGAAATATTAAGATCCCATCTAAAGTGGATATTTTTTTCTTATCAGTTATGCTCCCCATTTAGTGTTTAATTTACATGTTCAATGGGTTTTGACTCTTTGGATTAAAAAGGATACATGTATTACTTCTTAATTTCTTTTTAGACATGTATGTCTGTTGCCTGACAATCACATCGTGCACAGTGAACTGCATTTTCTCTTCCATGGTCCAATAACTGAAGAAAGGTTCTTGATTTGTTTCTCCCTATGGCTGCAAATCTCATTTTTATAGCACAAGATATTATGTGCAAACCAATTGCAAATCCACTTTTCCAGTCTACTTTTCCATTATCACTATAAAATCGGAGCTCATTTTTATGATGGCTGAATGTTGAAATACATTAAAATGGGTCTGAGAATAGCCTTGCCCTCTTGGCCGTTGTCTTTTGAATTAAATGTCAACACAGGTGTAAAACAAAATGTAACCTCATATTCTGCTGAATATAAATGTGCCATTTACTGATATAGATGAGTCTGGAAGAGAAAGAGGCTCATAAATTAACTAGGGGCTGTCCGAGGTTGAGTGACACATCTTTGATTTGTTGCAAGCAGTTAATTTCAATCCAAACCCACCAAGCTGTAATTTCTTGCTGTATCTTGTCTTCTAGACTGCCATGCAGAGGAATAAGGAATACACCACCATCAAATAAATGACATGTCACGCAACCTCTAAAAGTTACACTTTTGCTAATGTAAGTGAAAGAAAACACCCTGACGTCACACTTTCAGCTGAACAAACACGTGCGGTCCATCCTTTAACTAGTCAAAACTAATTGTTGGTTGTTCATGGGGACGACCAATTTGTTGATTCCTCCGCTCATATTTTTTCATTGTAATTGATTTCCACTGTGCAATTATTTCCAGACAAATGCAGTATTTTCAGTAGAGCGGTGTATTAAGTTGTGCGAGACGAGGCTCAGGAGGGCAGCCAGTTTGAACAGGAGAGAAACAGAGGGGTGGCTGGATCTGAGCCATGACCCTTCTACTGTCTCTCTCCAAAACTGTCATTTCCATTAGTGTAGACTCACTAGGGCCCTGACAAACTCTCTCATCCCCTCCAACTCTATTCGATTGGACAAGCACTGGACTGTGTCGTTAAATTCTTCATAAATGGTTGTGTTTTCTGAAGCATGACTAGCCCCATAGAGTTGCTTAATGAAATCAGTATATGGTATAGCACTGGGTGGGTGGTAACAAGTTACATGTAATGGAGTTGCATAATTCAATTATAAAATAAAGGTAATCATCACCAATTTCTAATCAAAAGTCCAGAGACTTAAGTCCAAAAGATCAATAAAAGGTTTGATTGTAAACCATTCTTTCTCTTTCCTTAAATCTTTTCATCGAGCACTGACAAAGGTCAGCAAGGCCACTGGCTCAAATTTGAGTGAAACATTATTAAGGATTGGATAGGGACAGACAGTATGCACTAAAATATCAAGCTTTCTTTTCGTTGAGTTCACTTATTTAAATTGCTGCAGCAACTCTACCATATGATCAGGGAAGAACCTTTCAGTGCTGCAATATCTACTTATTTTCCTAATGAAAACAAAAAGGGCTTCTAATATTACATTTATTGTAGTTATATGGAAATAGCTACATTAATTATTAGAGTTTTAACACAGTACATTTCTAAAATAACCCTGCTGACACAATTTACTTATAAACCTGCATCTTTTTGTTGAATATGAAGCACGAGTTACAGTTGGCAACAATCTCAGTTGGTGAAAGCTGAATTTGCAATAATGACAGTTTTAGGTTAATTTTCTGTAGGAGAAGTGTGACCTATAATGCTGGACATACTATGCATATGAAATTGAAGAGAAGAGAAGAGAAGAGAAGAGAAGAGAAGAGAAGAGAAGAGAAGAGAAGAGAAGAGAAGAGAAGAGAAGAGAAGAGAAGAGAGGTACAAAGGATGAAATGTTCTCTACAGACAATCCATTTACTCCTAAACACACCTTGGGTTATTGAGAACGATAACAATGCAGCAAGAGCCTTTTGTATTTCAGCGCACAGACACATGTTTCTCCGAGACTGACATAATTGCCATTCTTCCTCTATTTTCTATCTGGGCAACATCAATCTCTGTTGCTGGTCTGTCAGAACTGTCGGAGGCACGGAGCAAAGTCAGGCTTCCCGTTCAGGGCTTTGTGGAGTGCTGGAGCTATAAGCATGAGATGCAGCTGAGGATGAGAGATCATACAACTGGCTCAGCCAAAAGACTCCATCCTCCTCTTTACATCATGTGTCACCAAATAGATTTAGTGTAAAACTCTGACTGTAGCACCAAAAGCCCATACAGGCTGACAGTAACGAATTGATTGTTGTTGTCTCTGCGATGTCTGATATCACATCAATAACATCTAAAATGAAATTGCAAAAGCAGGGACCAGGCTGCAGTGCATATGGACACACATCAGATCTGATGATGATATGAACACTTTATATAAATAAGTATGGTTTGGAATCACATTTGAAAAAAAGGCGTATTGAATCATAAAGTATGAGCTTGTGCAGTTGGTTCCAAAAAAAAAAGAAATCCTGTGCACTGTGAACATAGACTAATCACTGTTTCAAAATTTTTTTCCACAACTTTGGGATGAAAAAGATTGTTTGAGGGGAGAAGCAATATTTCACTGGGTGAAATAGGTGCAGGCAATCTGCCTTTGGAGTGGAGAAGGCAGCAGTGTTTTATAATGGAAGAAATTCAATGTGACATGTCGAGAATGAATTGCTCAGTCAACCAGAAATATCCCTTGTTCTAATGGCTTGGGACATTCAGTGGCGTGTTCTCTCCTCCTCCTCCCCCTTCTCTTCCCCACATATTTCTCTCCATCTCTCCTTCCTTTCTATCTCACTCTCTGTCTGTATAAACACAACACACATCTGTAATGAATAAGGTTATAAATAGTTCTTGATTGCTTGAACTATTCCAGAACGTGCAGCAGCCAAATTGAACCAGCTAGTGGAAGCAGAGCATAAATGACCTCCTGAAAAAACATTGTGAGCAATATCAATCCTGACCTTAATAGCAGATTATCTTGCAAAACAAAGCTGTCTCCAAGTAGTTGCAAGTATAAATTCCTGTAACTATTTAATGCAGTTTGTATGTGCATCTGAGGGATTTGAATACACGAAGAGCACAAAATAAATACACAGAAATAGGATTGAATTTGAGGAAAGTATCTTAGTACGACTTACCCTGTTTATACATTGTTGTTGATAAATATAAAGTCTGTAATGCAGTGTTGCTTCAGTGCACAAGTACTTACATTTCTTTATACAGATTTATAGATTAAATCTATATTGTTCATCTCCCTTGTATTTGCAGCCCAAAGTAATTTCCCTGGTGAATCACTGTATATCTGATTTTGTTTAAGTCGTATATGTTAAAATGATGAAGATATTTTCCAAGAAAAATAATTAAACTCCAAAATTGCTATGTTTTACGACTATACAGATACAAGCCTTGCATCCTTCAACGTTATGAGCAAAACATTTTCATTGAAGCCTTTTTAAAGAAATACACAAATATACTTAGACATGCATTATGTAAGCAAATTGCATCTTTAATTCTGCACTATTTTACAAACAGGCAAATGCAGGAAAAGAATTATTATATAAAAAGCCATGTTTTCATTGTCCTCTGTCTAAATTTCTAACAAATTGAACAGCTGAATTATAATTATTTTCAATTATGAAGAAAAAAGGAGAAAGAAAAAATAATGAGTTTTAGTGAGATGATCACCACATGCCACCAGAAGAACTTTAGTGTCCCTTGGCCTTGATTCCACAAGCTTTTTAAAAACTTTACCAGATGAGTGTTTATTGTTTCACTAGATTGACTCATCCAAAATCTTCAGTTCAGTTTCCTTTGATACTCTGTCTTGTGTTTGCAAAGGCTATAGCATATCAGTTCACATGTGGTTTTCTCTTTTGAACCATTCAGTGACTGTTTGTGTCCCATGCTAGAGGGTACTGTCATCCTGAAAAAGACCTCCCCTGATCAGGGATGTTTCATTATAGGATAAAGATGATAACCCTTTATGTTGATTTACAGTGGCCCTTCCCTTTAAAGGAGCAAGTGAAGCCAACCCATGTGGGTCAGGTTTTCAGACTTTTCATCTGGCACCCATCTGTACATTCATTACAAACCACATAGAACTACATGACACCAACACTGGCTGGAGCCAAGAAGATATGTGTACATCTAATTTGGGGTCTAAGTGTACATACACTCACCAAGGGCATAAATGCCATGGTAATTTCTTTGAACTACTCTGGTTTAAAGGTGGAATAATTGTACATAAGGTTTTAAAAAAAAACAAAAATTGCATGCAGAAGTTTGAAATTATTTTGGATTTTCTCTAAACAACACAGGGTAGAAACTAAACATACACCCTCCCTAATGTTTGGTTAAATGTCCTTTAGCAAGTTGTGTCCCTTATGATATGGACTATGCTTAAAATCACAAACCTGAAAATTTGTAATGTGGTTATATTGGAGGCTTTGGATATACCATTCCAGAAACTTAAGGAGCTTGGAAGGAAACGCGACAGGACTTCTTTAAGTTTCTTGAAGAAGTTTCAACAGATGAGGAGTAAAAAGCCACTTTTCTTTCCAACCTCCTTAGATTACATGACCTGGATAACTTAGAACCTACACAAATATTGCAGAAGCTTTATGTTAGCTTGCTTTCACCAAGGAAGATACAAAGGATCATAGTTTGTCATTTCTGGACTTTGTTGTGCACATTGATGAGAATGTAAACCTCAACACTGAAGTTTACGGAAGTCACAACTGTCTGCCACCTACAATCCAGTTTTGAGGTCCCTTCATTGGTGCATTATCACCCACTCACATCTTGCGTCAGTTGATATAAATAGGTCACATGATAGGGTAAGGCAAGGTCTCACAATGTTTTCACCCAAAACCACTGCTTATAAGAACCCCACCCTTTTCCTCATCTTGGCTAATGTGATGTGGAAGATGATGAATAGTGGGTCAACTACCATCTTAAGCGACAACTCCCACTAGGGCTTAAATACCTGGGACACTCCACTATTTTGGTCATAGAACTAAAGAAGCTACTCAGATGAGAGGTGAAACATCTTCAAGAAACTTAGAGGTCCAGTTGCTTTTCTTTACAAGCTCGTTAGATTGCCGTGACCTGGATGGCTGAGAACCTGCACAGACAATGCTAAGCCAAGAACCAGCCCAGCAGCCAGGCCCTGAACTTCAACAGGTAACAAGCTGATGTGCAGTCAGGCTGCTGACTCCATTTCTACCTGTTCATGTTTCCCAAATAGAATCACTGCGGCAATCGCTTTTGTGGAATGTGTGAGAAATGAAGAACATTCAAAAACTGTGGAGATGATTCTTGTTATCTAATCCGATCAAGAAAAGCCCAAAACTACCATGACATTCATGTCCATGGTGAACAAATGGTTAACCAAAACTTCTAACACAAGTCTGATTAAGTGCTAAGGTGCTAAGCTTTTTAATATTTTCATATTTTTAAGATGTCAACAGTTTCTTTTAATTAAAACAGAAAACATGTTTCAACATGTTGAGGGGACAACAGTGGATTAAATACATTTGCACTGACAGAGAATATATCAGTGGAAGATAACAGTTACAAGAAATGAAGATGGCTTTTGGAAATATTAAAAAAAAAACCACTGAATACTTGCTTTAGTTATTACCAGTTACGGTGTTTTATCAGTGCTAATGCCATTTTCCAGTGATGGTCATGGCATAAAATTCATTAAAGAACATATAGTAAAATATAGTTTTATCAACACAATCATGCTAAATTGGTCATGTTGCACTTTTATCTGTGAAGTAGGGTGAAGATAATGTGGTGAGATGAATGTGCTGCAGCAGCAGAATTGTATTTTCTCCAGGTCACTGCAGTGTTGTGATATGTGTACTCTTGCCACTGATAAAGAATATGTATTCTCTCCTCAGTGGAGATAGAGGATACACCATCATGTATCCATTCACATTATTGGTTTTTGAGTGTATACACTATATGATTGGCACTTTAGCTATTCATCCAGACCACAAAACATATCTTACCTTACATGAAATATGATTTCTTGAGAAGTGTAATCATAGGTTGGGAGATTGCTTCTATTATCTGGGAGTGAAAATGATAAATTGGTGCTGGGAGGAAAAATGTTTCAAATGTCGGTTTCATCACTGAGCTATTTTCTACACGTGCTCTGTTTCATTGTGTCGCTTGTCTCATCGAAGCATTGTTGAAGATTGCGATGATTCTCCTCTCTTTTCGGCAGGGTCAACACAGCATCTGCACTGCCCTGGTCACAGGATGAGTTTGACTGCAGTCAGCACAAGGAGGGGATCTGTGCTGTTCACTGAACACTTATTCACAAATGTTAGCTGTAGCCAAACTGTTAACAAACATACTGGGAGCAAACGAAACTTGGAGGCTAAAAGTATCACAGGATTAAGATAGGGTGTCTGGCTCCTGATAACAGTAAGTAATACATTACTTATTAACCAACATTCACACACTGGAAGTTCAACACTATAATTTTGTACAGAAGCTACAAAAGAATGCTTGTTGATAGAAACTACACATCTGTTCTCATTTTTACTTAATTAAAAAAAATACATTATTATAGAAAACCTATTTTGTTTTAGTTGTAATTATCAAAGACAAGATGTAACAAAGAAAGATGTGCCTTTCCAGGTGGTATCCAGGTGTAACTGAAACACAGTAGTGATGCAAAACAAATCCTGTGATGTTCAGTGTTTTTCTTATTGTCGATAGGTCATTGTCTGTTGCATAAAAAGTTCAAAAACAAGAACAAATTGATCCTATTAAGAAATGTTATTCTTGCCAACAAAGAGACAGCTTATAAAAACCACAGTAAACATTGGCTTCTGCCATTTGCATGTTTCTACTGTTGCAAAATTCAGCGTATGAGAATAGGTTTCGATGAATACACTAAATAATCATGTTTGAGCAGTTTGTACTAAAAACTAGGGTGACCAGATGTCTGATATCAAAACAAAAATATATACCCATGATCCATTTTTCAAGAATTAACATTACCTGTATACACCAGGTTGCTTTGGTCTAGAGGTCATTGAGGGTGCAGGAAAACCATATTAGAAGGTATTAGAAAACACACAGAGTTAGGGTTTCATCTTTTCATGTAATTTATTGGCAACAGTATAAATATACAATAACTCCAGCCTTTTCCTTTTAAGCTTTTATATTTACTTTTGCATGTGCTTGGTGCGTAATGGGATCCTTTATTGGGGGGGGGGGGGGGGGGGCTGTGCGTTAGAAGTTATGTGTGGGTTGTTTTGTTTTTTTATGCAAGCACAGCAGAAGAAGAACTGGGTAGTTAGCTTACGTAGTGATATTTATCATGGCTGAATAATGAAAAAAGCATTACATTAGACTAGCAAATTCCACGCAGTAATATTTCACAGTATTTGAAACATTGTTTTAGTTACTGATGATTTGTAGGGAATGCAGTCCAATGTATTTATTCTTTTATTACTGTTTAAGTCGGAAAGAAAAAGGCAGTAAGACACTATCATAAATATACATTCATAATTGTTAGCTTATGTTGGCTTAAACGCAAACACCTGCACTGTCAGATGTGTAAAAGGGTGTGTAGATGGAAAGTATGACAGAATTCCCACACTGTTTTTTATGGTGCACGTAGTATTGCAGGTGTTTATGGTACAAATCCACAGCCGTCTAAAGAGTCTCAGGTCCAACAAAGTGGGCTGTAGAATTTGTTATTAGATCATTAGCATTGAAAACCCCCTTCGTCTTGGAGCTAATGCACTGCTGTCCATTCATACAGACTCATCTCCTCCTGAGCTCTAGCTGCGCTAAGCTAATACTCTCTGAGGCGTTAACATTAAGCTGGGCTACAATGTCCGTTGGAGCTGTGGAAAAAGGGGGCTCCCTGTGCAGCTCCCCATCCAGCACACTGTTTAGAGTCAGCACACCATTAGTCAAATCTCCCCAGCCATGAAAAAAAGATTGGGGGGTGCTTGGGGGGTGGGCAAAACAGAATATGCATGCATAAAATTCAACACATTTGTTCCCATGGCAACCATTCAGCATGTCATTCACTTGTCAAGCTGCATCAGGGCCGATGGGGTCCATTGTCTGGGTCCTGGTGAGCATGGTTGCCTGGAACAGACCAGGCCCCCTTTTCCTCCCTCTGAACGACATCCAGGTCATTCACCACGCTGTTATTTCTCTTTAATTCCAATTCAGTTCGTTTTTCATCGCTAATCACACGACAAATGACCACCATGGTTAAAAAAAAAAAAAAGAAAAGAAGGGGATAAAGCAGTGCAGTACTGAGGCATGGCTTTTATGATTCTTATGAATAGGAGGGAGGGGTACGGGATTAGGGAGAAATTCAGGACCACTACTCTCAGAACAACACCTCAAAGATTTCTCCACTATAGTTTATATATTTGGTGGGCGGTGAAGGCAGTGCAGAGCCTCAACGTCTATGACTGGCTGTCAAGATTAGTTTAACAGTCACAATAGGAGAAAAGGCCATTTGACTTCTGTAATGTTTTTTCAACATGCTCCACAGTCACCGTTGATTGGCACTGCTCAAGCATTTCCCCTGTGAACAGCACTGTGCTGCTTGGATGTTAAGCTTGTGCAAAGGTTGTTGTATGTCGTACACGCTTTAAAACGCTTGTTCAGCTTCATTGTTCTTGTCTTTTTCACACAAGTATTGTTTAAGACACTGAATGAAAGAGAGCAGAGATACAGAACAGTTTCCAGAATTTTGTTTTCCTCTAACACGTTTCGTGTTTGAGCTCAACACAAAACAAATGCACACTTCCTCCTTTAGTTAATAATTAACCTTTAGCTCTTAAACATGACCTGCACATTTGGAAAAAGCCAACTGTGAGGTTAAACTGCTCTGAATGAAACTGAGAACGTGTCCTGCATCTGGTGCTAAAGCTCAGTCTTAATTTGGACTCACTGGAAGAAGAGCACTTCTTTCTAAAGCTTTTATAACATATTGTCTACTGTTCAAGTGCTCACAAGTAACACAACATTGACCTGTTATTAAAACCTGTGTGGTAAAGGCTGTTCTCCCTGCTCTACACATGAGGACGGCTGTAAGCTGAAGCGTTCAGTCAAACAGCTGTTTTTCAACACAACAGCATGACTGCCCCAATCACGTGCCATGGCTTAATCAATATAGATCAGTGGAGATAATATATGATATTGAACAGTGAGTAAATCTGTGTTGCTGTCAATTCGTTGAAGCAATTATAGATAAAGTTATATACTAAAACAGGAATTCAGTGTTAGAGTTGTGTTTAACATAATAATACATATTAAAACTTTTTGATTTGTATTATTTTTGGCAATATATTCACCCGCACTCATAACTCACATGGCTCTGCACCTTCAAAAGACACCACTATAACCTTCATACTTAGCTTTTCCAGAGATCAGGCAGAAGCACAGCTGTAGCAACTTGTAATACTATTAAATGAGACTTCTCATAGATCATCTGAGAAGTAAAAAAGGGGGATTTCTTTTTCTTTTTTTTTTTAGTAGAACCGTATCTCAGAGCTACAGCAACCAAATGATTAAGTCTCCACAGAAGCATTACTCTAGTATATTAAAAAATGAAACTGACATACACAGACAAACTGCATAATAATACAAAAGACAGTGTCCTTGAAAATGAAAGGAATGATAAATTACCAAATTGCAAAGTGAACAGGAAAGGGCAGTTAATCAAAAATGTGCTTTTACAATTAAAAGGAGACAGTATTCTAGAAAGAATACTGTTCACTGCTGTGTCCTGGTGTGTGCGAGGCCAAAAGCTTATAAAACATTTCAGTGTTACAGGTGATGATCAAAATGTACTCAGTGCTGTATATCATTATGACTGGTGCAGCTCATTAATGCAGTTGATTAGCTGAGACAGAGTTTGTTATTCACAGACAACAGTATAACATTTTATGATTTTCTAAGTTGGAAGCACAATGACAAACACATTCGTTCGTAAAATAGGACTCAGCTGAAGCAAGTTCATTCAGTGTTAAACCTTGAATATTTTGATTGCTTTTGATTGGCCATCTTTAAATTACATCATCTCATACCCTCCTTGTGTATTTCCTATAAATGTAGCTATTGTTTTGATACTGTAACTTTGCACTTGCTACGGTACCTTCAAATCAGTGTATAGCTATATACTGTGAGACTGCCACGCAATGTGAAAAAAAGACAGAGGCCATTTGGTCCAAATGGAATACTAACAAAAGAGAAATAAAAAGGGTTTTTAAAATATTATATATTAAAAGACACTATCTCTGATAATTTTATACGCATGTCTTTTCTCATTTAAAGGTACAATTGCAACTGAATGACAATGTCTCAGTGGTACTAAATAAATAGCTGCTGTTTGTGACTTTATTGTAGATGCAAAGAGCCCCCCCCCCCCCAAATCCCTGCAATGGAAATGCTGACTGCAAAGCTGCAGTTATTAAATTTACTACTACAGGTAATAAAATATCAGAACAGATTTACAGTTTTGCGAAAATTTGGTTAACATCCAAGAAAAGAAACAAAGCTATAATAAGCATTAATAAGTAATTTGTTACCTAATCTGTTACATTTATGATATCACTTTTTTTTAAAGTGTGTGTGTATAATTTGAACTCCTACAGACTGAAAGGTCTGGCATATCGTCATGCCTTATATGTATGAGAAACTAAAAACTGGGTGAGTGAGAGCAGGTCAGTCTGCCGTTTAAAAAATGTTGTGTTTATATTTAGGGTGGTACACATAGCCTGTATAGGAATTATAAGTAGGCTAATACCACAGGCTGAATAATGAAACTGAGACAAATGTACACACATGTTTTGAAGGTGACATCAACAACTTAAATGAACCAACTTTACTAGACAACTGAAGCAGGGCTGTTTTAATCAAACAATTAGGTGGGACTTTTTTTAATATGAAAAATCTCATTATCTTTTACTTTAACAAATAAATCCCAGAAGCTTTTGTGTTTGGTATATTGTATGAAGTTTTTCTTTTCAATACTTCATGCATGGTTCTAGCAATAGAACAATGGTAAAAAGTTAAAGTTAAAACTCACATTAAATGGTCACGTAAGAGTCAAATTTGTTTTTTCATAGGGGCTGATGTGATTGAAAGCAGCATAGAATACTTTGACAATCACATGAACAGATCAAGGATAAGCCGCGAGGAATAAAAAGACCCGTAGGTGCACTCTGGCCCTGCTATAAAGTGAAGGGTGTGAGAAAATGGCAGTTAAACAGTACCCAGGTTTGGGGCTTCTTAATAATTTCTCCTCCATGCTGAAAGTTTGGGTGTGGGATTTGTGCCTAAATAGACATGAGATGTGCTCACCACCCCTGCTCACAGCCAGTACCGGGCCTAATGAGGCATTAATCTGAGGTGTGGGATGTTGCTCTATAGAAAAGCACAGGGTCAGCAAAGCACAATGAAGATGACAACAAAGACTGCAGAGGCAGTGGCCCAAAGGAGCATTTCTCTGAACTGTATGCTCAGCAATCACTTCAAAAGCACGGTGACAGAATATTCACCAAATTTCAATGGAAAACATATGAAAGGACCTTTGAACACTTTTGTTTGTAGGTTTTCCTTTTTTCACATGGGTGATTAACCTCACTTTTACTACCCCACCCCCAAACATATGCGCGCGCACACACACACACACACATTAAATGCTAGGAGTCCTTGAAAATAGCATGCTATCGTGTCTGCTGTTGATTAAAATGCTTGCTCATTAAATTTAGTTATGTTTCTTTTAACAAACTGCAATAGGTCATTTTTGCTTGGATGGTTGTAATCTGATAATAATGTTTCATGAGTGCAAGGCTGTCTGACTTATTGTTGTAGCATACAGAAAGAAAAGATTTGAGATAACGTAGACAGAAACCAACTGTTGCTGACCCTGTTTTAAACTTCAATCTTAAACATTGACTCTATAATGAAAACAGTGAGGAAGAAATATAATGATAAAATATTGTCTTACTCTATTTGTTTCTATATACAGTTGTTTTTCAGATTAAACACCATTTTTGGCATTGAGAAATGAAACAAAAAGTTTATTGAATACATTTTTTAATTAGAGGTACCAGGTCAACTATAACATTTGCACAATGTCCCAGTGTGAGAAGACATATTAAAACAGTGGGTGACCTTTTATACCAACTGCTCAAAACCAATATTTCCTACAGGGTCAGTTATCACAAACTGCCTTTGTGTCTTTTATATCTGGATCATGGAGCCACAGATGGCTGTTAGACTTGGCCATCTGGATATGAATGTCCAGGCCAGAATGTTTGTATCCCAGAAGAAGCTGACTATTCCCAGATACAGAGAAAAGTCCAAGCTTGACTTTAATAAGTTTGACTACAAAATATGACTTCTTACACTTGAAACATTTACTTTGGGGAAGCTTAATAGCTGGGTGGGTGCTAATTTTAATTATTTGCATGTCTCTCCCCTGCTTTCTCTTCCTCTTTTCCTGATATTCCTCCTAAAACAAATATTTAAAAACATATTTTTATGCTCCTGATGTTCAGTGTAAACTGTTTAAACATAAAGATTTAACAGGAACTCAAACTGGAATTATGTTTGTTTAAGTGGAAAGGTAAAGTGCACATAAACATGTACATTGTAACTCACACAAACATATATAAATGAGTTACTCACAAATATGCCATTAAAAAAGTGAGCAGATAAAAAAACTATTTTTATTTTGCTGGCCATCATCTGCTTAAAAATATGATCCCGCACAAAGAAAACCAGACAATTAATGGCACATATAACTGCATAATGATTTCACTTAATGGCGCCCTTTTACTATCATTTTCAAAAACCATTTAATTTTGTTTTAAATTGATATTTATTTTGGCCTTCCTAATGTTATTTCTCCATGCCCTCATTGTTTTCTTATCTTTGTCTCCCTCTGTCCCTTAATTTTTTAGTTATCACTTCCTTTTTAATTTTTTTTCACCACCTTTCCTTCCCTGTCTCCAGTACCTTGACATCCTGTATTTGTATTCTCTCTGAGTCCCTGATTGTTTTTAGCTGTTGTATATATATTCTAACCTCTGCCTAATTTTACAGTCCTCTTTGCATATAATGTCTATAATAGTCTCTTTTGTCAGAATGCTTATATATTCATGGTGTGTCCTCTCTGTGGACCCCCAGAAGATCTAGTAGGTGATATGAATGCAGCACTACAGATGATACCTACCGCCACCATTTCTCAAGACTAACAAGCTGATCTACACCACAGCAGTGATCAGTGAGATGCTTGGCTACAAGTTGAACAGCCACAAGGAGCAGTAACCTCCATGTAGAAGGAGACTAGAGGCCAAGATCAAGGTAGCACGGAGGGAGGTTAGTCAACTATGGGAGTTGCAGAATGGTGCAACAAAGAAGGTGCCTTTAAAGTACAGCAAGCTGTCCATACCTGAGGCCTTGGAAACTGCCAAGCAAAGACTCACAGCCTTGGACAGCCCCTTGAAGAGGTACAACAGAGAGATAGAAGGCAGGAGAATAAACCAGCTGTTCTCCATGGCCCCAGCCAAAGTGTACTCTCAGTGGCAGGGGAACAAGAATAGCACCACCAGGGCTGGAGACAGAACAATACTGGAAGAGCACATGGGAGAAGGACACAACCCATAACGGCAATGCTCAGTGGCTAGTGGATCTGAGAACAGACCACAGCAACCTCCCTGAACAGGGACCAGTAACCATCGCAGTGGCAGATATCCAAGAAAGGGTCTCCAGTATGAAGAGTTGGACAGCACCAGGCCCGACATGGTTCACACCTACTGGCTGAAGAAGCTGACTGCATTCCGTGAGCATCTGGCAGCACAAATGAACCAGCTGCTAGTTGACGAGAGACACTCGGAATGGCTAACCAAAGGCCGGACAGTCCTGATCCTCAAGGACACCCAGAAGGGACCGGTACCATCCAACTACTGGACAGTAACCTGCCTCAGTACCACATGGAAGCTCCTGTCAGGCATAATAGCGGCTAAGATGAACAGGCACATGGGTCAATACATGAGTGGGGCACAGAAAGGGATTGGCAAGAATACCAGAGACGCAAAACACCAGCTACTGGTAGACCGAGCAGTCAGCTGAGACTCCAAGACTAGGCTGACCAACCTGTGCACTGCCGCACACCTGGATCCTGGAATGCCTAGACCTATACAAGATCAACAGGACTCTAAGAGCCTTCATCAGGAACTCAGTGGGGATGTGGTGGACAACACTAGAGGCCAACTTCAAGCCCATAGCACAAGTCACCATCAAGTGTGGAATCTACCAAGGAGATGTGCTGTCCCCACTGCTGTTCTGCATAGGCTTGAACCCCCTCAGTGAGGTCATTAACAAGACTGGCTATGGATACCAACTACAGAATAGAGCAGTTGTCAGCCACCTCCTGTACATGGATGACATCAAGCTGTATGTCAAGAGTGAATGAGACATCGATTCACTGATCCACACTACCAGGCTATACAGCAATGACATCGGAATGTCGTTTGGACTGGAGAAATTTAGTCAGATGATAACAAAGAGAGGGAAGGTAGTCAGAACTGAGGGGATCGAACTACCAGAAGGCAACATTGCAGAGATAGAGGACAGCTACAAGTACCTGGGGATCCCAAAGGCAAATGGGAACCATGAAGAGGCCGCTAGGAAAGCTGCAACCACCAAGTACCTGCAGAGGGTCAGACAAGTACTGAGCAGTCAGCTGAACAGTAAGAACAAGATCTGGGCTATTAACACCTATATCCTGCCAATTGTCAGATACCCTGCTGGGTTAATAAGCTGACAAAAGGAGGAGCTAGAAGCCACTGACATCAAGACCAGGCAGCTCTTGACCATGCATGGAGGGTTTCACCCCAAGTCCAGCACCCTGAGGCTGAATGCTAAGTGGAAGGAAGGAGGCTGGGGACTACTGAGTATCAGCACCACACTCCAGGATGAGACAACAAACATCCATGAATTAGTGCTGTCAGCGTTAATCTCGTTAAATGATGTTAATGCCATAACCGCATTAATGCGTCAAATTGCCGTTAGCGAGTTAACACGGATCGCCCCGGGCATGGGGCTGCACAGCGTCAACGCGTCAGCGCAAGTAGCTCGTTAACACAGATGTTTCTGTATACTATGCCGGCCACTTGGTTATGGCATTCCATGTATGCCCTGCCTGCTAGCATCTTGCAGTAATGCTTTGTGCAGCCACCGGTAAGATATTCCAATATCAGTCACTTCTTCAATCTGTCGGTGGTACATGCCATGCAGGAGCCTGTCCTTTAATCATGGTTCCTCCTCTTGCCCTCTTTCTCAGGTTTCTGCTGCCTGAGATATTCACTAAGCACATCATTAGTTGTGACCAGGTTCTTAATGTACTCATGCATCTTCGTTGTTTCAACTTGGATAGAGGTTCTGACACTCACTGGTCCTCAACCTCCTTCCTTCTGCTTAGCATACAGCCTCAGGGTGCTGGACTTGGGGTGAAATCCTCCATGCATGGTAAGGAGCTTCCTTGTCTTGATGTCAGTGGCTTCTAGCTCCTCCTTTTGTCAGCTTATTAACCCAGCAGGGTATCTGACAATTGGCAGGATATAGGTGTTGCTTGCACGAATCTTGTTTTCCCCATTCAGCTGACTCTGGTTCCAACTCTCCCATTTGCCTTTGGGATCCCTCAGGTACTTGTAGTTGTCTTCAATGTCTGCAATGTTGCCTTCTGGTAGTACAATGCCTTCAGTTCTGACTACCCTCCCTCTCTTTATTACCATCCTACTCCACTTTTCCAGTCCGAATGACATTCCAGTGTCATTGCTGTAAATCCTAGTGGTGTGGATCAGTGAATTGCTGTCTTGTTCACTCCTGGCATACAGCTTCATGTCATTCATGCAGAGGAGGTGGCTAAAGTTTTTTGCGACATCCCCATTGAATTCCTGTTGATCTTGTACATATGTAAGCATTCCAGGATCCAGGTGTGTGGCATTAAGCAGTGGACAGGTTGGTCAGTTTGGTCTTAGCTGATGTTTTGGCCCTCTGGTGTTTCTGCCAATTCCTTTTTGTGCCCCACTCATGGATTGAGCCATATGACTATCTATCTTAGCCACTAGGATGCCTGAGAGGAGCTTCCATGTGGTGCCAAGGCAGGTTATTGGCCAATAGTTGGACAGGTGGTCCCGTTTGAGGATCCTTGGGGATCAGAACTGGTCCAGCATTTTGTTAGCCATTCTGGGCATGTCTTGTCCATTGGCAGCTGGTTCATTTGTGCTGCCAGCCGCTCGTGGAATGTGGTTCATAGGTGTGGATTATGTCAGAGCATGATGCTGTCCAACTCTTCATGCTTAAGACTCTATCTTGGATGTCTGCCACTCTAATGGTCACTGGATCCTTTTCCGGGAGGTTGCTGTGGTCTCCTCTGTGCATTAATGTCTCCAGCCTCTGTGGTGCTATTCTCATACTGTTGCCCTGCCACTGAAAGTACACCTTGGATGGTTCAGTAGAGAACAGTTGGTTTATTCTCCTGCCTTCTATCTCTCTTGTGTACCTCTTCAAATTACTGGCCAAGGCTGTGCTGCCTTTGCTTGGCAGTTTCTAAGGCCTGAGATACAGGCAGCTTGCTGTACTTCGTAGGCACCCCTTTTTTTCATCCACACCCTTCTTCAACTCTGATATTTGGCTAACCTCCCTCCGTGCTGCCTTGATCTCTAGTCTCCTTCTCCATGGAGGGTACTCCCGCTTCTGGCCATTCATCTTGTAGCCAGATGCCTGGCTACAAGATGTCTGCTACAAGGCATCTTGTACCCAGGCATCATGTACAGTGATTACTGCTGCCATAGTGTAGATCAGCTGGTTGGCTTCAGTGATGGCCGCTGCATTCACATCTTATACCTTACCTTCCTTCCGATGGTACTTCATGTAGTCTTGGTAATCGGCCACAGAGCATCCAGGTTTCCTCCTGCTTAGCCACGATCCTATCTCTCAGGTCAGTTGTTCCCACACTCAACACCTTCAGTGCACCAGTTGTTGTTCTTGGGGCTCAGCAACCAATTTCAGACAGTGGGGATGATGATGTCTCCCCCCTGACCCAAAAATGCTAAACAGGCAATATGCATTGCACAGCTGCCTTATTGGAAGAAAAACAGTATTTTGGTAGTAGTGAAAGTAAATCAAGCATTTGCTATGAAATCAAAACAAGTTGAAAGATTCCAAACTTATTCAGAAGTAGAAAGCATTTCACATGATGGCTTTCTCATTACAGATATCCTATTTCTGCTGTGAAATTATTGAGCAGAGACACTTTATTGAATCTTGTTATATATCTGGTAATATGTTATTCCTACAACTCTAGTTAATAGTTATTCCTGATTGGTATTGCTTTTTGATGACTTTTTTTGGAAATTTCCTTTGCTGCATTTCACTGCTTAGCAATTGGCTTGAGTTTCACTTGCTTCTTTTTGAAGTTCTGGTGATAATACACTGTATGCACAAATCTGATCCAGACTTTTCAAGCTAATTACTAACAGGTTGTGAGCCCTGCTGTAATGTCAGCTACAGATGGGGCTCCCTGCTAGGGCAGATCCTGGTGTCATCAACCCAAGCTCCAACTGATGTGAAAACATATTAAAACAAAAATCAGACATCTAATGACAAGCTTGAAAAATATAATCACATCACAACACTTTTTATTTCTGTAATGCTGTTGCATTGTTTATGTGGCTTACAGGATAACATTTACCATGCGTCATCATAAAAAGGCTTTTTTTTTTCTTTTTTAAGTGGTAAAAGGCGGGTAACCATCTAGATCCTTTCTGATATTGATGGCAGTTGTTAAGATTTAATTAGGAAAAGGCACAACTAAAACTTGGATTCACAAACACGAAGTACTACAATCAATAGTATTAATATTATACAGAGAGTACAGAATATTATACCTTAGTATTACACAGAAAAGATGGCACGACGGTCTAATATCTATTATAAAAGTTTATCAGCAAAAATTGCTGACAGTTAAAGAGGACAATAAAAAAAGAGCAAAAAATATACAGCATTGGCCATTGTGGAGGCTAAAATACCTTAAAATAGTATAACAGCTAGTATTGATTTAGGTTGCCTTCCAGAAACTGTTTCATTGTGCCACAAATGACATTAGACTTTGCATTAAAAATGCCTTTAAAGTTAACTGCTGGAACTTACTGTGCTTAACTTACTGTGTAGCTATGCAATTTATTCATCCTCTAATGTTCATTAATCAGAGAGATCAATAATCAAATTAATCATTGATTATGTGAAATGAATGTACTGAATTAGCTCATGTAACAAATAGACAGCTCTTCATATTACAATGGAAATATGGTCTGTAATAGTTCCATGAAGCAAATTAGATGAATTTCAAGAGGTATCTGCCACTTACTCTTGATCTCTTGTTAAATGTAAATGAGCGCGCTCAGCAGCGTCTCAGCAAGTATGCCATGGATCCTTCAAAAGGGAAACAAATGGCTAAGAGGAAGGGGCATCATGGAAAAGCAGAAGATGGTACTATGAAGCTGATATTATTGTTGATGCCTACAGATATGTAGAGCTTTTTTAAATCCCAGAAATTTTTGCTCGCTTTCATTGAATTTTAGCAGTTGACCTTCTGCGTGCTCTCCAATCAAAGCAAGCATTGCTTCAACACTGAGGGAGATATTGAACACTTGTTTTTGACAAAGAGCTGTCAGACATGGTTGCTGTGGGAACACAGACACAAGAGCAGAGATGTAACATTAAATGACACATATATTTAAGTGTAAGATTATGTGCTGTGTTCTTTAGCACTTTGTATTTCTGTTCAACTTATTAACCTCTCCTGGCTGTTTAATGTGTTGCTTGAGTAGAAATAGAATAGAATAGAATAGAATTCAACTTTATTGTCATTGCACATGCACAGGTACAGGGCAACGAAATGCAGTTTGCATCCATCCAGAAGTGCTTTAGTGATATAGATATATTACAATATATATTAGCAATAATATAGATATGTGAGTAATAAATAATTCAGCTTTTTACTGTATTTGTTAGCCATTTCTTTGCTAGACCCTTTTCACATGAATTTGAAAAGCACTTCATTTGTAACATTAGAGGAAGATAATCATATTTCCATACATATAAGAAAAACAGGTATTCACTGGGCATGACCATTTAACTGTAGATTTAGCATGTTGATCATAATTCTGATCTGTGTATTTTTAGAGCAGTTTGATGTTTGATGTTGATTTTCAAATTAATCTTTTATTGATGTCTTAATGCAATGCACATCAAGCAAATAGATCAGAGATGAACAAAACTGGAAGCTGCTATCAGAGTGGTGTGGACCAAAGAAAGACTTTCAAAATTAGGCTTTAACAGAATGCAAAAACACATGACAACAACACAACATTGGAAGACAAACTGAGCTCCCACATAAAATTTTATGTTAGACATAAAATGTCCAACATAATCCACAGCTGCTAAACATGTAGGGAGTGCTTGGCTCAGCTGCTTAAAACTACAACAGTGTGTATGCACAAAGGCATACATATGCTCATATACTGTTATAGTCACGCTTATATAGTATACATGGACGTCTTTTTTAATATCAGTCATTCTTAAATTGAACATATATGAGCCTGATTTTTACTCTCATCTGTACCAAAGAATATAATTCGAAACTTTTATTTGTACTACTTAGTTGATCGTTTTCAGATAAATGAAAAATACAGTTTCCCTGCAAGTTATTAGACATGTGATTGACAAGATCAAAGAAAAAACATAATTTTGACACTCAGCACGAATTTACATTAAGTGGCTTTTTGCTCCCTTTATTATTACTAGTTTATTTAAAGAAAAGGCATATGTGTGTTTTTGTTCACATCATTTGTCTATCCTGCTCCTTTGTCTTTTGCAATTTTTACCATGCAGATAAGTCTAGTTTAGAGATACAATTCATATACAGGCTTAAGTGTACAGAACCAAAATTACAGTGTGCATTTCTCACATCAAAATAAAACAATGTAAAAATATCTCTCAAAGAAAGATTTGTCTTGCAACAGTCATTATCTCCTCAAATGATAATATGGAGTGATGATGCAGTTTAAATATGAGCTATCATTTTTGACTTGCCAAATATACTGAATATGAATGAGCTGATGCACAGCGCTCTATAATAGAATTATCCATATAGGTTGACACCTAAATTGGATGAACATATTGGTCAGAGCCTATAATCATTCCTAAATATAATAACTGATCTTTTATTAGAAACAAAAGAGTCCTATCCTGATTAACTTTGTTTTGGTCACAACTTGAGATAACTGAAAAAACTATTATTTGCGCACAGCAGTGGAACACTAGCAAGGTTAGGGAAGCTTGGTATAAATACTCCCGAGCAAAAAAGAAATTTACTGCTACAGTGTAGGTGTTACACCATCTGTTAAGACTACAGAACTCCTACAATCTGGATTCTTTATATTCACATGAGTAATTTAGTATGCGATCCTAATTTGTTCCTGTACTTGTCTAACAAACCAAAACTTTGATCTTTGACTCCAAGAATACCTAAAATGAATTTTACGGGGAGAAACTACACTCACTTTTATAAAGTGAGACAAAATTATAACTAAATGTGTTGTTGTTTTTGCACAGGTGAACTGAATATCACAATCAGATCAAGAGCCTTTTTTTTGCAAGGTTGCACTCAAAATAAAACATCCTGTGATATTTGAAACCAGAGCTACTTCATCCTGCCATGGACTCTAATCAGAATCTTCAATTATCAAGTGCATTACACATATAACTATATCACATATACAGAGACATATTAGGAACTTAATTGCAACAATATATATGGTACAAATTCAGTAAGACCTCGGATGCAGCTGAACTGGTTAATGATGTTGTTGATGTCAGCTAGGTGTTTGTAGGAATAGATATATACAGTACATGCAAAAGAATACTGCATGTGCTCTTTGGCTGTGTTTTCTATATACAACATTTAAAAGATTAATATACCAGCAAACAGCTATTAACCTTTTAAGAATTACAGAAGTAATGCCGCTTTGAGCAGAGAATAAAGTTTCATTCCCACTGTGTGTTGTAATATGAGCTCTGTCCTGTGTAGTAACAGCCTATTCTGTGGCTAATGCATGTTAGTTCATGTAGGAATACACTGCACACATTCATAAAGATAATAAGAAAGGAAACTTAAGGTGAAAGTGAGATAGAGTGGTTGCTGCTGTTTTCTGCTGGCCTCTGTTTTCTGTTTCATTGTCTCCTTTGCTTCACTAAGAAGACGCAAAGAAGAAAAGAAGACAAACACACAGTGAAACAGAAACCAGCCTAGCAAGCAAAAAACAGAAATTTCTAACATGTGTTTAATTTGATAAAAGTGTAGATTTTAATCCAAACTGTGACAGTCCTCTAACCTGGCAAGATCCTGCTGTGTATTCCCTCTGTGTTGTCTTCCAGGTTACTGGTAGGCGGGATTAATTAGTGCAGCTGGGAGCATCTGGTCAGTCTCCCTGGAGCATTTATGAGCTGCCTGTCTCAGCTTTCAGTCTCTCTCCATTCACCCAGCACCATGTTATTTGTTCGGTTGGCTTCAGCCTGGTTATTTTTGGTTTTACACTACACAACACCACACACATAATATTCAATCACTCATCCAACTGCTGACACACCAACAACACTGACTAACAGATCTCATAAAGTTATTTGTGGGGGGTTTTTTTTGGAAGAGAGATTTTTTTTTGGGGGGGGGGGGGGGGGTTGGTTAATAAATAAGTAAACTTTGGTTAAGTTGTACCTCTCCCAATATTTGCCATGGTTTTTGAGTGAGACTATGACAAAACCTTTTCTTAACCCAGAGGAATAACGTTTCCTAACCTAAATCTAACAAAAATGGTATAGTCCTGGCAGGCCTCTGGTTTTTCCCTTCCCTCTTTTTTCCCTCTTCTGTCCGTAGCCTCTCTTGTTCACTCTCTGGCTCTTAGTTGATGTCGCGGGTTGGTTTTTCCTTCCTGGCCCACCTGTGGGTGGGGTTTCCCTTTCCCAGGCGCTCTTCTCCACACCTGTTCTACATTAACTCATTGACTTATTGTATTTAAGACCCTGCTTGTGCTGCTACCCTCCACCAGATTATTGTCATCATTATGGCGATAATTAGGCCTCCCATGTCTTTAATGAGTTCTTGTGTGTTTTTCCCTGTGTAACCTTACTTTCTTTTGTGTTCTCCATTTACCAGCCCAAAGCTAAGGTGATTACCTTGTTTTTTGTTTTTTCAGATTCCTGTTGCCACGAGGAGATTAACAGAGACTTCTGAATACACTTACATGAGCCTTCCAACCAGTCACTGCACCTGTAAAAGAAAAATACTTAGCTGTTACTCACCAGAATCAAATCACAAATGCCACAGAATCATGTCAAAACTATTTTTTCTAACTTTTTGCAGTAGAGAACACCACATCACTGTTTCTCGAATACTCATACGTTTCACAATAAAACCTGCAAATCTGCAGTTGGCTTCCTGAGTCTGCCTTTTAGTTTAATTTGTATTAAACGGCAACAAAAAAGCAAGAAAAATGAAAGAAACATAGTGAAATAGAAACATAAATATAGTCCCGACTTGACATGGTGCAACAGCCCCCCTTCAAACGTCAGGTGTGTACCTTTGACTTAATCATTTTAATTGGATGACATTTAGAGTGCAGCTGCATTCACAGAAGCAATAATTGTTAGGATAATTAAGATATGAGAACTGTATAATTATTGGTTCTTACACAGAAAGCTTCAGGCATTGACAAAATATAGCTCTAAAAATAAATTGGTTTCTTACAGAGAAAAATCCAAGGCAGATGAATAATATCTGAATCTTCTGTCTTGAAGCAGAATGCAAAATCTGGGAAGACCAAATGGAGGGGGAAAAGATCCTGCTGAGCAACTGTTTAAATACAGTCACCTACAGGTGTCTAATTAAAGTGATCCAGGCCATGTCCAGTGAGATCTAGGTCATCTCCAGCAAAGCAGGGCAAGAAGACTTCTTGTCACTTAACTAGTAAAAAAAACATTTTGGCCATTTCAAGCAACACATTAAACTGCAAAAACTGTTATTTTTTAGCAAAGAAATTGATGAATGTGTCTACAAACTGTAATTTAAAGTTTTCTTGTTTACTTGTGCTTCCTGATAAATTTAACTTCAGAATTTTAGTACTTCAAAGAGTTTCATTGTATCCACTAACTAATTCTGGCAAGTCTGGGCCTTGCTGTGTTACAGAGCTTTTTCTTTGAGAAAATTTACCTCATTATCAATAGGAGTATAGAGAGTAAACAAAAACTTCAGTGTTATGAAGCCAATGTAATTAATTATAGAATTATAAATGTTACATAAAGCTCACTCAGGTTATAATTCTCAGTGGGATTCACTTGGTTCTTCAAGTGACAGCTTTGAGGTATGACCGGGATAAAAATGAGAACAAACCTTGAATTTCAGTCAGAAATGCCAAATATGTATTCAACTTTGAGAATGTATATTACAATCTAACTTACTGTACTTTATATATAATAAATTATATAGTAAGAGAATAACCTGTACATTGGCATTGCGGGTGTGTGAGATGAAAAAAGTTCATATGAGCTATATTTGAATTATCTGTATCATTGTGGGGTGTTTACTTTATAACATAAAGCACCTTCAGGGTCTGTTGTTGTGATTTGGTGCTATATAAATAAAATGTAACTGGATTTTAACAGTTAAAAACATGTTTGGGTAAGAGAACTTGTATTGCACTTTTGCTGAAGGCTCTGAAAATAAAAACTGCTAAATGTTAAGCATTAAACCACTGCTCATGTTCTGTTTGTGTAAACATATGCTTCATAATGTTAAATTTGGATGTTGAAAACAGATGCTAAATGTTAGAGATGGGAGGGAAATATGGGCTCAGTAATATATGTTTTTCTTTTTTTATTATACAGAATGGATGATATCAACAAATTACTTTTCATTCAGGTTATCTTCCATCCTAAAAATTGATAAAGCTGGCCATTTTGTAGCATCTCTCCACAATTCCAGCTTGTCCTTTTTATGGCTCTTGGCTAATGAATTGTATATATAACCCTCTGTCCTCTGAATTGTCATGCTTTTTAGAATGCAGTGTGGGGGCAAAGAAAGGCATCTACTTCATTAGCTTTCAAGTTAGGTAATTGAAATCCATTAGGACAATCTAAAATGGAACTGATGGTAAATATAAGTGATTTTTTTTCCTGTGGAAACAAGGATGGGCTCTTCAAGCAAATGTAAATCTTTATATGCCATACTGTTTGGATATGTGTGCGTGTGTGAGTGTGTGTAATCCGCGCAGAGAGAATAAAAGAGGAGGTAAAAGGGGGGAGAGGGAGAGACATAGTGGGTAAAAAAAAGAGAGAGAGAGGGAGAAGTGAGTGCAGTAATATCCATTAGATTTATTGTGGTGCAATTCCCAGTCCCTCCAGTTCTGCCTGAGGGGGACTATATTACATTTCATCACAGTTTCATTTTCTCCTGCAGATGAGAAATGGGAGTTCTGTTGCAGTAATGTAGCATGTATGTGCTAAATCTCATCTCTAATAAAATCAAACATATCACAACTCTTGGCACTTTTGCTACAGGTCCATGACAAAATGAAACACCATCTGTTATCATATCAAGACCAGCTTATTAGAACTTAAAAATAAAAGACACCAAAGGAATAACAATGAAGATAATGAATACAGGAGGTAATGGGCTGTGATGGGGGATACTGGTTCTAAAGGTGGAAGATTGCTCTTTTAAATTTTAGTGCCACTTCATCCCCTAAGTGCAATAAACATATGCTTTACAAAGACAAACTGTGCAGAGGCAGACTGTCAGCCAAAATCATCGAACAACAATAACAACAATAAGAATAGGTCTGTTATCCTAATTATAATACTAACATTAGGTAGTAAGTAATAGTAAGTAAGTAGCTAAAAACAACCTAATTCAAAGTTTCACTGGCACTGGGAAAAACAAAGGAATGAAGCCTTACAGCTTTGTTCCACAGTATGTCATGTTCCTTGCTCACTTTGTGTTTAGATAAGCATGCTAGCTCCTTAACAAACTATCTGTGGTATTGCTAACAAACAATAACCTCCGGACCTTTAAGGGTTAAATCTTATGACTTTAATAATAGCCCAATAAAAAATAAATTTAAATCCAAATATTATTCAGAGTTGATAAACTGGAAAAATCATATAATGAAAATCAAATTACTTAGAGAAAGTTTTAGGATATTACTCCAGTATTATAGAATCAACATTACAGTGTCTGTTGTTTTGTTTAATATGGTTATTATAGTTATTATAGTTGGTTTATGGTTGTGCTCTAGCTCTAAACTGTTTAAAGTGGGTAATGCAGAGTGTGACAATTTCAAAAACCAGTGCTGATGATAAATGAAGCTAATGGAAGACAGACGAATTTACAAATGTGAGCGTGTGTGTTGTTGTGTTTCTAGTAGCATTAATATTACAACCATGGAATCCCTCTCTACCACTTATTATAATTTATTGTTTAAATAATTTCTGCACTGGTTCCTCTTTTCATGGGACTGCAGGCTAAACAGTTTCAATAAACTAATGTTTAGTTGGTACTAAGGGGCTCAAAGTGTGGCATTACACCAGCAGCAGAAATCTAAACCGCTGATACAAGGCAGAGAACAGATCCATGCTTTCATGTTGTTTAATCCAAATTAAGACTCATCAGATCAGGAAAAGATTTCCAGTGCTATACTGTCCAGCTTTGGTGAGTTTCACATTCATAGCTGACAGGATGGGCATCCAAGTGTGGTTTTCTGCTGCCGTATCCCATCTGGTTCGAGGTTTTACATGTTGTGCATTCAGAGATGCTTTTTTTGTATACCTTGGTTGAAACAAGTGGTTATTTGAGTTACTGTTGCCTTTGTGTCATCTCGAAGCAGCCTGACCATTCTCCTTTGACCTCTGACATCAAAAGGACATTTTTACACAAAGAACTGCCAGTCACTGGATATTTTCCCTTTTTAGGCCATTCTCTGTAAACACTATAGATGGTTGTGTGGGAAAATCCCACTAGATCAGCAGTTTCTGAAATACTCATACCAGCCCACCTGGTACCAATAACCATGCTATTCTGATGCTTGGGTTGAAATTTTGCAGTACTTGACCCTGTCTACATTCCTACATTCACCCACTTACTGCCACATGATTGGCTGATCAATTACTTGCATTAACAAGAAGCTGAACAGGCGCATTTAACGAAGTGAATTATCTGTCCTACAAAGCGCGTTTGACACATTTTTTTCAAACAGTTGCACATCACCTGATGTATTTTCAGCATCACTGTGCTGAAAAGTCAAGGCTCAGTTGTTTTGACAGGTTTCACTATAAAAAATACAAGCCTACGGTATCTCTACATCACACAGCTAACCGCCAGCTAATTGTTGCCATAAGTAACCCTGCACCAGATATTGCTAATTTAATCCAATACCCATGGTGAGTGTAATGACCTGTTCTGTCCTGAGGTGGCCTGCTAAATGCAGACATGTGGTCTTTGAGAAATGATTAGTAGGCTGTATGAACTGATCAGCACAGAGTTTAACAAACCAGAAGACAAACACAGAAACAGAATAAAGGGGAGAAATGGCAGGCCACAGAAGGTCAATATTTGCAAACTGCATAAAGATTAATAGTATCTGGCTATTTATAAGTAGTGGTGGTGCTAAAATATTGAGAGAGTAAGTATCTTGCTGGCAGCGGCCTCATAATGCAGCTCATTAGCCAGCAGAGCGACAGGGTCAGTTGCTTTAGATTGATATTGTGTGTCAGTATCAAATAACTGACAACAGGTGGGGGATTATAATCATGGTTGCACAACTAATAATACCAACATCTTTCTATATCAGTTACCACATCGACAATGGACAATCACTGCTTAAAGGGGTGATGTGAGAGCTCTGTGACAGCAGCACAATCAATGCAGACTTTAATGTCTTCGTTTTAACTGGAGCAAATCCAGTCGAAAGCATCTGATCTTCAGTGCAGGAGCAGCCATAAGAAAACAAAAGAGCAGCAGCAGAAACAAAGGAAAGGAAAAGGCAAGAGAGTCAGGGTGAAAATGATTTTCTCTGCTCTGCTTTGTCAATTTCAGAGTGCCCATCTCCCGATAGTCATTAAATAAGTTGTGTTGTTGTTTTAATTATCGATAGTAAAGCAATCTGTTCATAATTACAAACATTTGCTTGTGGCAATTACAAACAGTGGCTGGTAGCAGTTTAATTTGCCTGCTCTAATCTTGTCTGTAATTAGAGCACACACAAGCAGGGCACTGGAGTTGTTCAGCTCCAAGGCAAACAAGACAAGACTGAAATTCCCATTATAACAAACTGCTGACTGCCTGCAGCACACAGACTTCCCCGCATTCAGTGTGAAACATTTCGTACATTCTAATCCATTTGTTTAGCTTTACAGTGCAATTGCACTGATGTGGCAGGTTCTCATTTCAGCCTCTCTGTAAAAAGAAAGTCAAGTGAAATTGGAAAAATATTTCATAATATTGCACCACGGCACCAACAGGGGCTACATGTGTTTATTCATGCTGAAAAAAGGACTCGTCGTAGACGACACCTATGTCAATATCAGCTGCAAAGTGCACATCGAGCCGGCATAAACTGGGTTATCATTATCACAGTACTAAATCAAGTTCAGTTGCTGGATGTAATAGCAGGATAACTCTTTGAAACAGAGAGCGTACATGTGATGTGACCATAAACAAAGTATCTTATGGCTTAACATTATTTAAATGGGTGTGTGTTTAAAGGATTTGGATATAGGATTTATAAAATGAAATAAAAACTCTCCAAACACTCTGGGAAAAGACTTAGGGGTCAGAAGCTCTCTTCAAACACTCCTTTGCCACATTCTTACAAGCCATCACTGGATCACAGTGAAGATGGGAGGCAGGGAGCAAATGGTTTGACAAGGTGGGGGATGCGTGTCTATCATGTATCTACTTGGGAGTCTCCTCTCCCTTGCCAAGTACATGTCAAGAAATCACTCTCCAAGGTCAGCTTGGAGATGTTGTGTCAAACTGCGCTGGGAACTTGAAGATGGCAAGGAGAAAAAAGAAAAGGAGGGCCAAAAGTGGCAGCGGGGTTATGTCTGGCACAGTCGTAAATGCACTTGTGCTGTGGCAGGAATTGGAGTTGTCTTAGGGCGACAGATCAGCCCATTTGTGAATATCTATTGCTCAGTGTTTGCTATGTTTATGAGGACATCCAGCTAAGACCTAAATGCAGACCCCATACAGTAAACATTTAGCACTCTACTGCAGACTAAATATGTTAGTGACACAAGCTTTTATCCTCAAGGTATGTATGTATACCCAGCTTTTTCTTCTACTTTAAGGATTATTTTTTCAGGGTTACTTCAGATGCCAAACTTTCTTTTCATAGCTTTCTTTAGATATCACTCTCTTCTTTTACTAATATCAGTAGCCTTACACTTTCAGCTTTAGCTATGTTTTCATTTTTTTGCTAACCTGCTGTGTAATAGTTCAAAGAGTGCCCCTCTACGCTAATTTGTAAGCCAAACCAACTTTTTTTGGTCCATGCTGTTTCTGGATGTTTACCAAATAAATTTTATTCAGACAGTGTCGTGAAGGAAGCTGGCCTGGTTTGTTGTGTTGGGCTCTCAACTAGAGTGTGCAGTGTAGATGTACTTTATTTAGAGGAGTATTTATGTCAGTGTCTAGAATAGGCCTAGCTTTTGTTTGTTTTTTGTTTAACTAATTTGAATCCAGAGCCACCATAATTTAATGTTGTTGCTATTTTATTACCGTATATGTTTAGATTTTGGATTGATTTAATAACGTTTTTGCTGTTTATTACATTTGTTGTTTCATACAGGCAAAGCCACATCTGTATTTCACTTTCCTAAAAATCAATCTGCGTGGTTGATTGGTCTAATTTGGTTTTATTTTACCTTGAAGTAGAGTGGCTATCAAGGTTTTCCATCACCAGTCTATTCTAGTCACATTGTGGTTATTAAGAAACTATGATGATTCAAGTGTTTGGCTGTAGGAAAAGATTATTCTTTATTTTTGTTATTATGCTGCTCAAACACAAGGTAAGATAATACATGCACGCATATGTGCCTACATGTATTTTCTCTGTTTCTTTCACTTGCGCCATAATAACAACAATTCCCAGAGAACATCTTTTACTGTCATTACAACCCCCATTCCAGTCTATCTCAGACTCTCTTTTCCTCTCAGATGATAGCTATTAATTCCCTTCAGAGTCTGCTTGATGGAAGGCTAACAACATTTTATATTGTTGATACACTTCTGACTCGAGCTGCATGCTCTCAATTACAGATGAAAGATAGCTGGTAACCTGGTTACAAATAGGCTTCAGTGTTTAGATGATGTCAGGCACCTTTATCAAGGAGGGCTGAAAATAGAAAGGAAGCTGTCTATGAACCCCTTCAGCTTCCTCCAGCTCCGATGCTATCCTCCTGTAAAGAGATGGTTAACTGCACATCCAGTTTGGCACAGTGCCATTCCAATTTGGGCTAAGTGATTATCATTCACACTGTCTCTTTGTGGAGACACCGAGCCCAGCTATCTGTGATATTCTATCCAACCCAGTCAATTAAAGGACTGATCAGTAATTGTGGTAATTGTTCAACCACCCCCTCTTGAGAGATTGTCACCACTGTTAATTTTGGGACCCGATGTCAATTTTATTTTCTTTTAACAAAAATGTGCATTAGGTTTAGTCGAGTCACTTTATTTGTACAGAACCGTTGTTCAACAGATGCTAACTAAAGTGCTGCACATTACCAGATGCAAGTTAAAATTAAGTAATAGAGTCATTAAAACAACTATTAACAATTAATTAACAATGATATCAAAATGGGTTAATGAACAGAAGAATATAAAACAAATAGGCATGAATCTCATTTAATAGTAACCCAGTAAAGTAAGCTGTGAATATTATAGTAAGGTAGTTTAATCCAGAACTTCTGAGCTGGGAGCTCACAAAGTCTTGATTCCAAATCCAATCAAATCTGCTGGTCAAGTGACCTTTAATCTGTGTCAGGGACCAAGCAGTAAAGCATAAAGGACACCGGTGGTTTTAATTCAAAAAACGGGTTTTATTGACCCAAAAATATGAAAATATATTTAACAAAGCCAAAACTTAAACAGGCAGACCAAAAAAAAAAAAAAAAAAAAAAAAAAAAAAAAGAGGTCAACTCAGACTAAACTCAAGATAATAATTAACAAAACCTCACACAAACATATGGTAAACTGACCTGCTGAAATGACACACAGGGGGACTTAAATACTGGTTTAGCTAAACCAAATGACACACACGGGGGAAAACAAGATGGCTGCCATATAACCAACTAATACAAAACATTTAAACAAACATGAAACACCCCCCAGGCAATGAAGCATGTGGTGCAATCCAATTAGGCTGTCAGCAGTACTTCAGGTCTCCCAGCCCTTTGCCAGACAGGAGGAGACACCAACCCCCAGGTAACTCAAACAAAGAAAGATATATTAATATAACATAAAACAGAACTTTGACCTTGCAAGGTTAATATGTGTGCATGCCATATAAACATTGGAAGGTGTGATGGAAAAATGAATACATTTAATAAAGAAACGATATTGAACAATAAATAGAATATTTTAAAGTAGTGACTGTAAATTAAACTAAAGTGAATCAACGGGTGATGAGGTGTGGAGCTTACCATGTGTGGCATGCCATCACACACCTCCCCTCTTCAGAGCTCTCGCTGGAACAGCGAGAGAGATAGTCAGCAGTAAGGTTCTCCTTGCCTGGTACGTGGTGGACAGTGAATCGGAATGGCTGTAAGGCCAGGTACCAGCGGGTAATTCGCCCATTTGTGTCCTTCATCTGCTCAAGCCACTGTAGTGCTTTGTGATCAGTTTCCAAGGTGAAGTCTCTTCCCAGTAGATAGTAGCGGAAGGAGTCCAGGGCCCACTTGATCGCTAAGGTCTCCTTCTCTACTGTGGAATACCGAACTTCCCGTGGAAACAGTTTCCGGCTGATGTAAGCCACTGGATGGCGGCCTTCCATGGTTTCCTGAAGGAGGACAGCTCCCAGGCCCCGATCTGAAGCATCAGTCTGTAATATGAATGGTTCATCAAAGTTGGGACTGTACAAAACCGGTTGCTTACTTAGTGACTGTTGTATGTCATGAAACGCTGCCACTGCCTCCTCTGTCCACTGGATGTAATTGGGGGAACGTGATCCCGTCAGGTCTGTGAGCAGAGCTGCCCTGTTGGAGAACTGAGGGATGAAACGACGGTAGAAACCTGCCATGCCCAAAAAGGATCTCAGCTGCTTCCTTGTTTGGGGCAGGGGGGATGATTCCATGGCCTCGATTTTGCTGACTTGTGGCCTGATAACCCCCTTGCCGATGACATGGCCCAGGTATTCTGTCTCAGCAGCGGCGAAAACACACTTTGACGGATTCACCGTCAACCCAGCTGAGTGCAGGTGGTCCAGAACAGTTCGCAGGTGTTCCACATGCTCCTCCCAGGTGTTGCTGTGGATAACAATATCATCCAAGTAAGCAGCAGCAAAGTCAGAGCAGTCATGTAATACCTGATCCATCAGCCGTTGGAAAGTTGCTGGAGCTCCATGTAGTCCAAATGGCAAGACTGTAAATTGGAAAAGCCCCCATGGTGTTCTGAATGCTGTGAACTCTCTGGACCGTTGAGTGAGTGGGACCTGCCAGTAACCCTTACACAGATCTATTGTGGTCAGGTACCTTGCTTTTCCCAGACGTTCAAGTAGATCATCAATTCTTGGTGTCGGGTAGGAGTCAAACATGGATATGGAGTTCAGGTACCTGAAATCAATGCAGAACCTCATACTCTCATCCTTTTTGGGTACCAAGACCACAGGGTTGCACCATTCACTCTTAGATCTTTCAATGATCCCTAGAGATAGCATCAAATCGATTTCCTTCTTCAATGAAGGCAGCAGACGTTCTGGGATCCTGTAACTTAATCGTCTCACAGAGGCACCTTCTCGTACCACAATATCATGTTCGACAATGTCAGTTCTCCCTGGATTCTCTTGAAAGACTGCTGATTTACACATTTCTCTCACCTGCTGCTGCTTGTCCTCTGGGAGATGGCTGAGATCATAATCTAGAGAGCCAGCAGGTGGTAGATATTGCTCATCTGCTTCATCTTCTTCAGGCACTCGCCGTATGAGCATTGCATCCGCCTTGTGTTCAATACGCTCCACCCACTCCTTCAGAAGGTTTATATGCAAGACCTTGCTGGAGCGCAACTGCCCTGGGGTGGACACCTCATATGTGGTGGGTCCCAGCTTCCTCATGACTTCAAATGGCCCCTGCCACTTTGCCAACAATTTGTTGTTGTCACTGGGGAGGAGCACGAGCACCTTTTGTCCTGGCTCAAACGCACGCTGACGAGCAGATTTATCATACCAAGACTTCTGCTGCTGCTGGGCCTCCACCATATGTGATTGAGCAAGTTCACCCATTTTCTCCAACCGTTCTCTCATCTGAATGACATAAGACAAAATGTTCTTGGATCCCCCCTCCACCTTGTCTCCCTCCCAAATCTCCTTTAACAGAGTTAGAGGGCCACGAACCTCATAACCATACAACAGCTCAAAAGGTGAAAAACCTGTGGAGGCTTGGGGGACTTCTCTATAAGCAAAGAGTAGATATGGCAGCCATTGATCCCAATCGTTACCACTGTCGTTGACAAACTTCCTGAGCATCTGTTTCAATGTCTGGTTAAACCGTTCTGTCAGCCCATCAGTTTGAGGGTGGTATGGTGAAGTTCTCAGACTCCAGATGCCCAACAACTGATAAACTTGCTTTAACAGAGTAGACATGAAGTTAGTGCCTTGATCAGTTAGTATTTCTCGTGGAAACCCAACTCTTGCAAAGAACTGCACTAAACAAAATGCAATGGGCTTGGCCTTTATAGATTTTAAAGGGAACACCTCAGGATATTTTGTGGCATAATCTGTTACAACAAGCATGTAACGATTTCCTGCTTTGCTCCTCTCAACAGGCCCTACAATATCCATTCCAAGACGCTCAAAAGGAGTGCCGATGACAGGGAGAGGTTGGAGTGGAGCTCTATGGGGGATTTTAGCAGATGTTATCTGACACTGTGGGCAACTTTTACAAAACTGAGCCACATCTTTGCTAAGACCAGGCCAGTAGAAATGATGTTTGATGCAAGCTGTGGTCTTGTGTTTACCAAGGTGGCCAGCCCACGGAATAGAATGCCCTAAGGTGAGAATGGCGTTTCTAACCTTCTGGGGAACCACCAGCTGCAGCACCGACCCCTGCTGACGATAGAGAATGTCATTTTGCAAGATGTACTCACTGTTAACCTGCTCCACTCCAGGTTCCTTTTCTTTGGCCTTCCGGAAAAGAGATATTAAAGATTGATCAGATTTTTGGAGTTCAGCAATTTCAGTTGGAATATTAAACCCTAGGGGTGACGGTGTTGGCTCAGCGTCTGTTAGTGTATCCACAGGTGAAAATTTGAATTTCTCCTGCCTTCTTTGTCTGCGGGTCTTCCGTGGCTTCACCACAGTTGTCTCAAACTCCTCATTAAAAAAAGGCAGGGCACTCAGGGTCTCAGAGTGGGTACTGACTTGCTTAGCCTGAGCTCTGGTAACAGCTACATTGCACTCCTCAGTCTGCTCAGACTCCAACAAATCAAAAAGCACAGGAAGGTCACGCCCTAACACGGCAGAGTAAGGCAAACTGTTCACAACACCCACATTCAGCAGATACATCTGGTCCTGAACTTTAATGTAGATGTCATCTGTCGGATATCTTTTCTCATCTCCATGGACACAACAGATTGAAATTGTATCACTGGTGCGAACAATATTAGGTGGGGCAAAATCTGAGTGAATAAGAGACCGAGAACTGCCAGAGTCAAGAAGGGCATTGAGTAGAACCCCATTCACTTCAATCTGGCTCATTTTGATGGATTTGTCACTCTCCTGCTCAGGATCAGCATTAGAACGAGGAGCAAAACACATTTGCACCATTTTAGCAGAATTTCTTGGGCACATAGGTTTTGTATGGCCCTCTAATCCACAAAGATAACAAATGAGCTTCTTACCAGAGGCCTTTGGTGGTCTAATGGTAGACTGAGAGCTCTTACTGGTGCTTGTATTTGCTGAATCCAGATGGTTTTGCTGAGGTATCTTCCGGGTGTCCCTCGATACCTTCCATGCATTATGGCTCCATGCTTGCCCCTTCTTTCTGGCAGCAACAAAAACATCAGCTAACCGAGCCGCTTCCATTGCTGAACCAGGGTTGTGTTCTCTGATCCAAACCTGAAGCTCAGGAGATAACATTCTGAGAAACTGCTCCAAGATTATAGTTTCACCAATGTCATGAATAGTTTTACCCTTTGGCTGGATCCATTTCCCATAAAGCTCCTTCAGTCTCGCATATAGCTCACGAGGGCTTTCATCTGGTTGAACGTCCAGGGATCTGAATCTTTGCCTATATGTTTCAGGGTTAATGTCATATTTTGACAGAATAGCTGATTTCACTTTATCATAGTCTAATGAATCATCAATGTCCATGTGAACATAGGCACCTCTAGCTTTACCAGTAAGCAAGGGTATCAAATGAAAAACCCAATCTGACTTCTGCCATCGATAAGCTGTAGCCATACGTTCAAATGTGATCAGGAAATGTTCAATATCATCAGCTTCAGTTAATCTTTCCAATCTGCCCTCTATTTGTAGGGGAAACTGAAATGCTGGTGAAATGGCTGGATTGGAATTAGTCATAACTGGTTCAGCCTGGGCCTGCTGAACAGAGGAAGAAGGATGAATATCAAACTCTAATGATTCAGAGCGAGCTTCTGCAGAATCTGATGGTGACGTTCTGACTTGGATTTCTGACTGCAAAAGTCTAAACTGATGTTGAAAGGCTTTAAATCGCTGTTCTTGTCGTGCATTTAACTCACTCTGTTTTGCATCCCGGATGTCCTGTTGTTCCATGTGAGCATGTAGCATATTGACTAGATCAGACAAAGTAGGCTCCTTTTCAACTCTCTCCACAACTTCAGTGACTCCTGAGGCTCCATTTTCCTCCTCTTCGCAGGTTTGCTGAGCAGATCCCTTTTTCTTTTCATTCTTGCCACCACGATGCATTCTTCCTCCTCATGGGGAAAAACAGAAGAAAGAAAAAAAGAAAAAGAAAAAAGACCTGTGTCCAATACTGGATGATCCCACTGCTGCCACCAATTGTCAGGGACCAAGCAGTAAAGCATAAAGGACACCGGTGGTTTTAATTCAAAAAACGGGTTTTATTGACCCAAAAATATGAAAATATATTTAACAAAGCCAAAACTTAAACAGGCAGACCAATAAAAGAGGTCAACTCAACAGACTAAACTCAAGATACTAATTAACAAAACCTCACACAAACATATGGTAAACTGACCTGCTGAAATGACACACAGGGGGACTTAAATACTGGTTTAGCTAAACCAAATGACACACACGGGGGAAAACAAGATGGCTGCCATATAACCAGCTAATACAAAACATTTAAACAAACATGAAACACCCCCCAGGCAATGAAGCATGTGGTGCAATCCAATTAGGCTGTCAGCAGTACTTCAGGTCTCCCAGCCCTTTGCCACACCTTTTGCCAGACAGGAGGAGACACCAACCCCCAGGTAACTCAAACAAAGAAAGATGTATTAATATAACATAAAACAGAACTTTGACCTTGCAAGGTTAACATGTGTGCACGCCATATAAACATTGGAAGGTGTGATGGAAAAATGAATACATTTAATAAAGAAACGATATTGAACAATAAATAGAATATTTTAAAGTAGTGACTGTAAATTAAACTAAAGTGAATCAACGGGTGATGAGGTGTGGAGCTTACCATGTGTGGCATGCCATCACAATCTGACACAGGGGAATTCAATCTCCTGTTTATAGAAAGTACCATTTTATAATTAACCTGGTTATGAACAGGTAACCATTTAAATAAACTGCAGTCAAGATATCAGTGACTTAAACATTCCAGAGCATAACTGCAGTCCAGTCTGGATCTAAAAACCAGGAATTACTTTTTCAAGAATATTAAATGAAACAAAAGTCATAACCTTGGATAAAAGGAATTTGATCTGCAAGTCAATTTAACAGACGGACAAAAAAAATAGACTTTGGTTCCAAAGAATTGAGATAAGATGGATCAAATTTTCATTTGTGGAAAAAAAGCACATTCATCTTGCCCAAGATATCTTTTCATTATCTGGCTTTGTAGGCTTGCATGCAGATCTTGTAAGGTCAACAAATGTAATCCACTGCAGCTTTAGGATTATATCTCTCTATTTAGAAAAAAGACTGGAAAAAACGTTGAAATTCATTGCATCCAGTAGGGATGGTGCTTTTATAGGTGTTGGATTTGTATAACCTGCCATAGCCTGAGTACCCTGGTATAAAAAATAGTAAAACAGACAGGGGGGAATATACACATGGTAGGTATTACCAAAAAAAAAGCTTTTATGAGTGTAATATGATATGCCCTGATTATATTTTTATGTTGAAATCAATAAAGGCTTGTTATTGGATAAAATATATATAAATAATGTTCATTTTAAAGCTCGCAAGATAAACTTGGAGTAAATACATACACAGTATAATTGAGATTGTGTTTACAGAGTTTCAGTTGGCTTTTCCCCCCTTGCATTGATAGCTCATCTGTTTTGATGTACACTGCAGAATTTTAAGGTCAGTGTAACAGCACTTCAAAGACTGGGAAAAAAATCTTTATGAAAGGCTTTCATTTTCTTAACACCCAAAGCTGATTTAAATTTAAACACTGAAGAAGAGTATTTGTACACTAGAGCTAGAAATTGTACCTGGTTTATTAAAGCAAATATTTGATGGTACATCTGAACAGAGGTGTTTCTTTTTTTAATTTTATCCATATCCGAAGCTCTCTTTCATATATGCATTTCTTTGTTAAGCAGCATGTAATAAAGATGTTCTCTCTCTGGGCAAGAGAAAAAGAAGGGAGCAGTAGAAGTAAAAATAAATTGATGTTTTTTTACGAGTGGCTCTCTGAATGTTTCTGCACCCTGGGTCTGTGGCCTGAATACAAATGCAAACTGTTACATAATGAATGAGTGCTTTACTCGGGGAATAAAGATTAGCAGCTGACCCCTTTTACATCATCATCTTATTTCAGGAATCAGAACCTCTTGGGCATGGCACTTTCTCTGCAGTATTTCTCCTTCAGTCTCCACTTTCAGAATACTCGAGCTGGGACAAAAGTAAAGAAGAGTGATTATATTGCATTCATCATCAGATTAAAGACACGTGGATCTGCAATGACGATCACATACATTATGGCGCTATGATGAATAAAGATGTTGGGATGAAGGGGGGGGGGGGGATTTAAGTGTTTCTTTAGCTTACTACTGAGGGTCATCAAAAAAACACAGGCTTCTGGTTTGTGAACTTAATGAATAAATCATTGAGCATGACCCCAACCCCCACACACACATGCACACACACACATCAATCCATAGCCCGTCACAACAAAATCTACCCTCCACCCCTCCTCCCCGCTCTCTTTCTTTCTCTACCCTTGCACATCTGCTACCATTACATACCCTGGCCAACATTCACGTTGGTGTTCATTATATTGTGTCACGGTGCGCTCTGGGTCTCTGCCAGCAGAAATTAAACTCTTCAGAAAAGATAAACATCATATTACTTCATTACCCTTTTAAAACATATGCAAATTAGTGCCATTACACCCCACCCCACCCCACACGCTACACTCTTCCTCTACATGCACCCGCATGCACGCACACACACTTTCTTTTCATTTTCCTGAGTGATGAAGTTTGTCTGGCCCGTGTTCAGTCATTGCCTTTGTCACAAGCTGACCATGAATGGGCCGAACCGTGCGGCTCTACCCTGCTCATTTTCCACCCCTGAATTAAACATTAATGCAGCTTGACAGCAATAAATAACATTTATCACAATGGGGATCTAATAATGATTTGGCTAAGCTCGGGCTGCTCATCAGAGCCCATCAACTGACGAATATGGCAGCGTGATTATGCCGGCAGCTGTCTGTGACAACTGTATCTAAATCACTTTGAACATGTCTACCTCTCTTTGATCTCCTGAATGGGCATTGTGATGCAGAGTTGTCTTTCCAGTCATCTGTCTTCTCTTTTTTTGCATAATTGCTGTTCCAATCAAAGATATCATCATGAGGCCATTAAAGCCATTCTGCAGCTTACTTCACATAAGTTTACGTTATGTAAACGTTTACAGCAGTCACCCAAGAAAACAATGTAATGTGCTTCGCAGTTCTGGCTGCAGTGTGTGGCCTTTCACAGATGTTTTTAATTAAATCTTGCTTAAGTATTTTGAGGATTTTTTCCCCCCTTTAGCAGAGAATGTAAAACATTTTCGTTTTTGATTGAATTTATTTCATTTACCCTTCAGCGTAGCCGAATTTTGTTCCTCTGCAAGTTAATTGGTGCCAGTGCTGGAGTGTGCCTTTAAAAGTAAGAGATCATTGGCCAACATGGAAAATAACCATGAAATGCATTAAAAGCTGTCCTCAGAATGCAAGCCAGTGTGCACTTTTAAATGCATGTTTATGCATATGTGCACACGCATTCATTCAGGCATACATGTATGTGTACCCATAATGCGGTCTGCCTGATATTATTAGGCTTTTGCCCACCTCTCCTCAGTCAGAGTGTGTGATTCCACAGCACAGAGCGAGGACGAAGTCTAACAGAACATCATGATGAGAGTATTCTTCAGTACTGCGTTTGATCTTTCTGTCTCATTTGACAGAAAAACACTATTCTCAGACAAGTCTCTTTTTTGATCTCAGAAGGCATAATAAAAGTCTTGGCTGTGTGCCTTTGAGATAAGATAGCCATCAGACCTTGTGAAGATGAAAAATATCAAAGATAATTAGAGTGAGAGTGAAAAAAGATAATTAAATTGTATGCTGGGCATGGGCTTCGTTTAATAAGCACATTCATTAACTGCAGTGCTGTATCAGTATTCCATTTGTGTTTGATTAATAATGAACAGGACACATTTAATAAGAATAAAACATTCATCATAAACACATATAAACCAGCTAATCGTATTTCTTTGGCAAATAGTACAATTGGATCTCATTAAACTCTTTCCATTCAGTGGTATCCTGCATGTTAATTGAAATGCCTTTGAACCTTTCAAAATGTGTTCAAGTTAATCATTTGGTTTGATTCACAATTAGTCTAATCTCTGTCAGTGGGAAATGGAAAGTCCAGCCAAAGAGTGTATCAATTCCGCCTGACAACTGGGTCTGATTCACCTTTTATGCTTTGTGATTGGTTGTTAAGTTCTATTGCAGAGGGGATATCAAGAGGCCACACAAAGCACGAGCTCATTAATCTTCCATGAAACTGCAAGGAAATTGAGTTCAGAATCAGGAACAAAATCCCTAAAAATGGCAAAAGGCTTTTTGCAGTCCTAATGGCAAGCAGCGGTTGAACAAAGCAAGGCAGAGATGCTGTAACATGGTGCTCATATAGGACCCAATCAGTCACTGCTTCATTTAAAGATTGATCATTATCTGATATTTGTGATAGCGCAAGTTGAACTCTGCTATTTCTCTTATTTCTCTTCTCTAATGTCACCACAGTCAGAACTGCAATCACACTGCAATCCATCAGTGGTTGTGTTTCCTGGTTAAAATAGCAAGGCAGGGAAAGACGGACAAATCCGTTGGACCCCCAACTGTGACCAAAGCTCATCTTTTCGACTTAGCTTTTATTGCTTTTATTATTTTATTACTTATTACAACATTTTTGCTCTTAGGGAAATATCATGGTTTGAGTCAAAATGGAAGTGTTAATGTAACACGAGCTACAAAAGAGCAGCTGCAATGAAAGTTTAATTGAGGAGATTAATATAACCTAAATTCAGGGGGCCATTAAGCAGGAACAATGCACTAAAAGCTACTAAACTGTTACATATAGCTTAGGTGACGTGCAGATTCATTTAAATTTGGGTTTCATATGAAAAAGAGCCTTTTAGGTTACACTTTATAAGTTATACACTATATCAATCAATCATATATCCTTTATGGATATATAAAAAAAACTATTAAAGAGATATTTCGGTTGTTATGTTGAAAAAAGTACTTAATAGTACATGACTGAAAATGTGCTTATAGCTTTTATCACTATGGATGCATTAGTGTTTGCAAAACAAAAATATATAAAAAGATTCATTATTAATGAAAAGGGAGGTTCAAAAATGTGCTTGAAAAGTTCAGGCTATGGCTAATGCAAGAATGGTGGAGCAACTTTCATAAAAGGCTTGATTCATTCAGAGCCACACGTAATGAATTTGATTATAAATAGCATTTTAAAGGGGTTTTCAAAGCCCACTCCAAAAGAGTAAACATCCACTATGACAGGCAGCTGTTTTCAGTCGTATTTCTCACTACACTTCACTGGACTCTTCAAAGCACCACTTAAATGAAGAATGATACAGAGATGCCTGTGGCAAGAGCGAGCGTCTTTGACTGCATACAAACTAGCCCATACCAGTACACTGTATCTGATGATTGGTGGCTGCTTCAGTTCAGAGTAAGCTTACTTAAAAACATGGCAAGGAGCCTCACCCTAATCTCCTCCTCACAATGCATCCTTCATGGCAAGTCAACAGTCTGATGTTTTATGCATTTAGAACAGATGGAGTGAGTCAAACACTTATCCACTGGTCTTGTATAGAATTTAATCGCTTTTACTCTGACTCACTTATACCAGAGAAATAAACGCACTGATGTGAAGTTTCTGTTCTGTTATGCCCACTATCATCGCCATAGATAAATACACAGCGATGTATTTTATAGTCATACACCAGTTGCTCTCTAACAAAGAATCATCTGAATAACAAAAAGCCCTTCAGACAGTGAAATGATGAATCGGCCATCTTATTCATCTGAGTTTTATGAAATCAAACACAACAATTTACTGGTGGGGTTTGTTTAGTGTGATCACAAAGATTTTGATTTTAATCCATCCCAGTCAAACATTATGTCATCCCAGTGGTGCATTAATTTCTTTTTCTTTTAGCTGTCGCTAAGAAAGAATTTAACCAGCATGCAGTTAAAAAAGATAACCTGACTACTTATACAAGATGTTGATCATTTAAATTTATATTCTTGGTTCCCTTGTTTAAATACTATTTTTATGTGTCCTGGCCCCCGAATTTCGGAATTGCTGTAACTGTCAAATCTGTGTGGGCAAGTATTTTCAATACTTTCACACCAGTCACAAACAAACTTGTAGTTTTACTAAAATGAGAGTGAATAGTGTTTTTAATAGAGTATAAATTGGTGAGTATTTATGGCAACAGAACGCCTGTATGCAGGAGTGACTCATAATGTGTTTAATGTCATAAACTGGTCATTTTAATGGGTGAGCAAAGCAGTCAGTGCAATGGTGTTTTAAAATTATGCTCTTTTAATAGTTTTTGGACAACAATGGAGCTCTGTAGCACAGAGGAATTAACTATACTGGGCTTTGACAGCAAAGGCATTATTTGTTGGACTGACTGCGTTTTGGTGTTTTGTTTTGGTTTTTGTTGCAGACATGACATCACTTAGGGTGGGGGAAAATTAGTACAGTTAGTGATTTAATGATTTCAGCTTTAAATATATACCTGGTGTAACAATAATAACAATAAAAGAAAATACAATAAATTTCAAATAAAAATTCTAAAAATGTGTGTATTGTATCTGTAAACAGAGAAACCTTGGGAGGCTTTGCTAGTTTTGGAGTCCCCGGTGGCTGCAGGTTTGCTTATGCCTCAGGCTGTCTATCTGAGGATGCATACCCACAGACACCCTGGTGCACATGCATCCTGATGCATGCTCATGCAGCAGTCATAATGTACAGTGGAATATACTGTAATTGTATTAGGTAATATGCTTGATATAAACAGAGAACTATAGCAGTGGTGACCCCAATCACTGGAAAGGATCAAAAACACTTGTCAGACATCCCTTTTCAATTTCAGGCACATCTGTTTACATATCATGTGTTGTTTAGATTATACTGCAGAAAATTCCCCATGGAAAACTGTTGTAAAGTGTTCTTATAAATTGCTGTTTACTGTTGCATTAGTGTTATATAATCCTTTTGCTGCTTAGTTTCCATTGTGAGAAATTAGGAAACTGTTATTAGGCTCCGGCTCCATCTAGATTTAATTTCCTCCCTTTGCCCCACTCTTGGAGGATGGTCTCCTTATGGTCCAAACATACCAACCTTTACAAGCTTCCTGGTATTTGTACCAACTCCTGATAGAGAAGTAAAATCATCCTTTTCCATGTCCACATCATCTGAAACACAGCAGGGATTTGTTTCATTTATGTAACAATGAAAGGAGCTGGCAGAGTGCCCACATATTGCTAAATGGCACACAATGCCAAGAAGCAAGGTGCTTTTTAAACAGGATGGAGAGACACCAGAGAGCGCTTGTGGGGAAGAATGAAAGAATTGGATGGCAGAATAGAAAGCAATCAATGCCTCTTTGTGTTGTGCACAACTTTTACCCAATAGCTCTTCCGCTCTAGGAGCATTTGTGAAGAAAATACATGAATCAAGTTTAACTCTAGTATTGCAGTTATAGAATGCAGTAGCTTTCACTGAAAAAAAACTATCGATCAACTGGAGACATAAGTGCTTTGCTGGACGCCAAACCTTGCAGCTGTACAGTATGAAACATATAATATAAAATATGCTGTAGCCTCTATACGCACTAAACTCCACACTCCCGCATGTAAATGCTGTTTCTCTCGTTTATGCTTGCATGCTTCAGCAACATCTGCACTCATTTATATGTCCAGGTGCTTAAGGGACCATAATGAGTATTATCCACTGCAGATGAGTAACCATCTCTGATCGCATGCTATTTATTGGTGAGTGTGGGAAAGTGCTGGCCTCTGCAGACATACACCTGTTGTTGGACTAAGTCATGGTTACACCCCTTGTCTAGTTTCCAGGGATAAGGGCTGCACTCGGCAAGATGTTCATCTCATTCTGCCAAGTTGAGTTGTTATACAATCCCCCTATTTGCCCAATTTCATGTTTCACTGTCAGATATACTGTGTCATGGGCCCTGGTTCGTGGACCCTTGGTTTTGTGTTCTATGTCAGTTCATTATTCCTTTTGGTTTTTGGGAAGTGATTTATGTTCAGGTTCTGTTCTTTGCTTCATTCCCTCTGAAATTTCGTATTATATTTTTCTTGGTGTTATTTATTAGGGCCTATCCAGCTCACTGTTTGTTTCTTGCTTGTTTTTTAAAGTCCTTTAGTCAAGGTTATCTTTGGGTTGGGTTTCTGTATTTCTTGGTTAGCCAATATTTTGTTTTTTCGTTATTGACTTGCTGTTGTTGCTGTTGTTTTTTTATTTTCTATTCGTGTTCCTTGAGTCTTCTGTTTCTAGTTTTGTTACTCCCAGGTTATTCTTTATGTTTCCATTTTGTTCTTCTTTCTGTCTTGCCTTTACACCCGTCTGGACCTTCTGTCTTCCTGCTGTGTCAAGTTAATACAATTCCCCCCCTGTTAGATTGTGCTGCTCTGTTGTGTTTTATTTTGGTGACAGTTGTGTTCTGTATCTTGTGTTAAGTTTAACTTCCCCTCATCTCATTGTGTCTATTGTCTCTAGCTGTGCATTTCTCCTGTTATCTCTTGCTTCATTATCCTGTGCACGTATCCTGTTTTCCCTTATTCATAGCTGATTTGCCCATTGTAGCTCTGTATCTTCCTGCTCTGTGTTTCCTCGAGAACTTGTATTTTCTTGGGATTTTTGGTTCCCTGGTTGTTCCTGTAATTTTGGACTAATCAACGTTACTCCTGCCTCCTGTGCCTAACATTTGAGTTCACAATAAGCTGCTCACACTGCTGACATATGACACACTGACTCCAAATTAGCAATGATTAAACTATAATAACACAATGGAGATTCATTTGGCTTTGCAGACTCTTTTTTGGGGGGATGATTAGTCAAGCTGAGACTGGCTGTTTTTAGTGACCATTTAGTTTTACTGACAAAATGGTATACTTCTGTCAACTTAATGTAATGTAGTCACTGGCTTTTGAACATGCCAATGTGTGAAGTTGCAGAGTGCTTTTTGAGGCTGTATAGTTTTATGAAAGGACACTGAGCGTTTGAAATGTCAAAAAGAATGTGGAAAAATGTGTAGCACAGAATAAATAGCATTTTCAGTGAGTAAAACCACATGCCGTGCAGATATTAGAGGCTAGAAAGATGGCCTTTTAACTGTGCTTATCTGAAACTACAGCTTGAAAAGGTTATTTTTCTGTTTGGATTTAAGTGCAAAGAAATTGTAATGAGCCTTTTTTCCCTACCAGATCCATATATAGTCACTTTGATGCATCTCATTCCTGCTCTGCTCACATCATAACTGTGTTATTTTTTCCTTAAGTTCATGTTTATCCCACAGCACTGCAGAGTAATATACCTTCTTCCACCAAGTAAATAGAGAACAGGTTATGTAATCAATCTTTTGGGAGTTTGAAATCATAATATTGAACACAACTGTCAACCATGCCATTAGCATGATTCATTTCTGCCTTTTACATTTACAATTTTGCTACAAGAACAACATTGATTCTCCGTGTGTGTAAGTGTGCTTTTGTGCGTGGGTGTACGTGTGCGTGTCCATTTGTTTGCCTTTGAGTGTGTGCAAGTGTGATCCCGAGTGTATTGTATATGTATGCGTCTGACACAATTTCCTTCCTATTTTCTTCCATAATTTGAATCAGAGGAAATGTATTAATTTTGCAGGGGTGAGGGGAGCCTACATAGAGCCAGTAAATAAATCTATCCTATTATTACCCACAATGCCCTGTCAGGTCCATACATCATCTCAGCACATCATAATTAATTGCACACTAAACCATTCTGTTCAATTAACCATGTGGGAATGGATGGAGAGGGAAAGATACAGAGAGAAAGGCTGGAGGGGGCTGCGCAGCACTTGAGTCTTTATTTTAAAATACAGCATCGCCATAGTGACCACATGATAACTTATTTTTTGGGTTGTTTTGCTCAGTTTCATTTTTTTTAGTTATTTGGATTCCTCTTTGAGGATACACCCTTACCTGTTTTTATGCCTTATTGACCGTTTCGCCTGTGCATATTTCCATATTTTCCAAAACTGGTTGTATTGTATATGGACAGGAGATTTGTTCAAATTCCACTTGCCCTTCAGTGCTGTTCTAATGGGAAATGTGCTTATGCAAGGCGATCTCACCCTGGAGGCTTCACATTTTCCACCACGGCTCTGTCAGGTCAACAGTCTCATAAAAAAGTGGAATAATATTATGAAGACAGTAATAGTGAAGTGAGTTGGTTGCTAACACATTTCCCATGTTGCCTCAGGAGCATGTGAAGCCAAACATACTTAAATGCAATTTTATATCTTGGAAACATTTTCAGTTTGGGTTGCATCAACTGTCTTTATGTAGCAAAACACTAAGATGGTGAAATGTTATGGCATAGCTAGGGGAATATATATAGTTTGTCAGCTGATTTGGCATTGGCTGTCTGTCTTTGTGGAGACAATACCTTCAGCACAACACAAAGATAAACACAGGCAGTCAAACAAACAACATTTCCTGCCTCTTCAGAAATAGACATATTTTTGGCTGTCAGCAGGCATGCTAAATGTACCATGAAACCACTCCCACAATGATGCAAATCTGATGCAGGGATATAGGTCAAGTTGCTCCTCCTGACTCACCAGCCTGAAATAATCAAGGCTACAAAGTAAAGTAGGGAGTCTTAGTTTGGACAGGATTTGCTTAAGAACACAGAGATGTTATGAACACTGCAAATGTGGAAGAAGGAGGGGAAATGTTAGAGGGAGGATTACAGTTATGGTTAAGTATGGTAAGACTATTTTTTGCAACAACAGAACTGGGTCAGAGACAGATGCTGAGAGGCGATTATAGAAGAACATTTGATCAATGGAATGAAACGTGCAGTTCAAATGGGTCTCAAACCCTTCAGAGGCTCAGTTTACCTTGGGAAAAGTGTTTAAGGAGGTTATTGATTGTTCACTAAACCCCTCCCCAAACAGTGGCTGTCCAATTACAGCTTAGCAACTGTAACTAGGTTTGTTAGGTCTGTCAAGCTTTGGATTTTTCCACATGCCAGAGTAAAGTGCATGCCTCTGCATTAAGACATCGAAATTTAAAGACACACAAACCAACTGCAGACATGTTTTCATCTCTTTCTGGCCACTGTGGACTTTTTTTGTACCATTTCCATATCTGGTAATGATCATTTTGTTTCTCTTTGTAGTTGTTTTGCATCTATTTGTTTAAATTTTTGCATTTCTTCTTCACTACCCCATGTTACTTTCTGGTTCTTTTCCGTCTCTCTCTTTGTAGTCACTTTGATTCTCTGGGGTCATTTTGTGTTTCTTTGCAGTTATTTTGTTCCTATTTGCAGTGGCTTTGTATCTGAATGTGATCATTTTGCATCTCTTTTTTACAGTGTCTCTCTGTCCATTTTTTCATGTTGTTTTGTGTCTCTCTGCAGTCATGTTCATTTTGCCTCATTCTCATTTTTATGAACCCTTTGTCAAGATTCTGAAACTCTTTGCAGTTGTCATGAATCATTTTGTCATCTCTCTGTAATTGTTTTACATCTCTTTGTCGTCATTTGTTTTACTTTCCGACAAGGATTGTAAACTGTTTCTTCAAACACAGGCTATCTAAGCCCTGCCTATAACTCTTATTCACTATTTTTTCCATGCTCTTTTATTTTTAGCTCTGCATAGCGATATAAAAATACAGCAAATATCATTGTGACAGCAATGTTGCATTACTTGTCAAAAATGTTATCCATTCAAAGGCTGCAATGTGTTAATGAGACAGATGACCTGAGAGGACATTGTTTTCATGTCCAACAGTGATCCAGTGAGCCCCTCTTGCTTTAATTTCATGCGTATTTTTACATGAAATCATGTTAATGTATCTTTATGTGTTGGATGGTTGACATATGTGTACAGGCCTCTGGACTAGGAGAGCTTAACAATCAGCAATATGATTCTGTCACTGTGCTGGCAGGTTAGCACAGAAGGATAAGATTCAGTGGTAGGAGGTCCTGACTATCAGTCTGTCTTGTCGGAAATAAATGTGTGTGCTTCGTACTTATCTTATACACTTAATCTTTTGCTTTTTTGACTAATTAATAATAGCAATATATTCAAAACTCTTGTAAACAAGCCTGCCCTTTGCCAGAAAGTCGAGAAAGGATGTTTATGAAGGGCAATGAGCAGATGGCCAGATAACTTCACAAATATTTCCGCACTCTGCATTTTGAGACTTGGTTTCAACCATTTCATTATATCTTAAATGGATGCTCAAAAAAATGTGATGTTACTGTTTGTGGTTTGTTTGTTTTGTTTGGGGGGGGGGGGGGGGTCACCACTTGCATCACCACTTATATCTGGATGAAGCCTCAGTTTTTAATTATATGTCACATAGGAATTAAGTTCACATAACAGATCACTTGATCGAGCCTTTGCTTAATTTTTCGAGCTTTGTATGATAGTTTCCTGTGTCACATTCAAAGAACAGGCTCAGTGAGCACAATGAGATTCGAGATGAAATCAAATCTTAAGTAAGATCTTCTTTTCAGTGAGTGACCTAGGCACCTACTATTTATCTTTTTGGCTGGATTTGTTGCCTGCAAGAAAGGCTTTTTGGAGCTTGAGAATTTTTAATGATAAAATTGTCACCATGACAACTGTAAACTGCATATGTGAATATGTAATAATACAAAGGCTGATGGACAATATATGTATAATTAAGCCTAATTGAGCCCATAATTAATCCTTTCTTGTTTCCAAAAAGTATCCTGTCTGTGTAGCTTGTAGTGAGTTATCAATCATATATTTAACTTCTGTACCATCACTGATATGAATTCAACTTGTGTTTGTGTGATGTGAGAGTCTGAAACATTACATTTATGTTCTAAAATTCAATATACAATTTGGCTCCTTTAACAGCTTTGTTTTTGTACCATCCCATCTCATCACTTTCCATAAGTAGATCTATGCTCATCATGCTGTAGCTGCAGCTTTAATAATATGTTTGTAATAAAGAATGTGCTGTGGTATATCTTCCCTCTGTCACCCTGCCTTTTCACTTAGCAGAATAAATACTTGTTTCATGTTGAAACCATTTCTGGAAAAGGATGAAAGTCCCAAAGGAAATTTCCTATCTGATGTGCCATTTGTCACTGCTGCATGTAAGTCAGAATTTATGGTACCTATTACTGGATCAGTAAATCCAATGTTCTGTAGCCAAAAGCTCTTTTGTTGCTTGATTTAGTTTATCTGAAAAATACATCTTACAATGAAGTATGAATATATTGGTAGAGGTCATTTATATCACAAAAGAATCAAAATAAAAACTACTTGCATAGATTTATACTATTTTGGGTTTGGGAAATTATTATGCTGGTTGGAGATAGTTAAATTATGTTTTGTTTATATAATAACTTCTGCAGGTAATACAATTTCACTGTTTAAATTAAGTTTAGGAAACACCATTACTGTTGGGAATACAGACACTACCACTGGTGGTTCAAATGAATTTGTGTGTGGAGATGCAGGTCAGAGCTATATTTTTGTATAGCAGCTCACTGAAATGCAATATAATTGCTAGCTTGAGTATATTTGTGACTACCAGTGTGCTATAGCAGAACAACATTAAAAAAAAATCAGAGGTAAAAAAAATTCAACTGCTCAGTTGTAGGAAAGACTAATGTAATGTTTTGCCGTGGCAAATAATAGTTTATCAATCTATAAATTAAAAAGCAAAATCACTATAATGTTTTCAACATCATCTTTCTGATTTAAAAGCAAGCCACTTACTGGGGCTTTGAATAACTGAAAGAAAATTCAAGAGGAGTGGGTAAGAGTGTGTGTGCCTGCACAAAAAGATCAAATGAAACCTTGCTACAGTTGTGAGCACAGAGGGCTGAGGGTTATGCAAATGTCTTGGGCAATGGAGGAATTCCCCTTCAGTCCTGTTCCAGATAATATTCAGTGCCAGCAATATTCACCACAAGCAGCTTGGAAATGAAATAATTAAATAGAATCACTTGTACTTGATACATTTGGCCTCTAAAGGTTGAGAAGGTTTAGAGTATGTGTCAGTAATGGTGTCTGTCGTGTCATGACAGATCTTGAGTCCCATATTTGAAATTGATCCCACTATTTAAATTCCACCAGGATTGTCCCTTCAATTTTCTACATTAGTGCTGACCCCCCATCCCCCACCCCCAATCACGTGTGTCATGAGTGACATGCAATAGTCCATCTCATACAAAACCAGAAGTGGAAATTCTCCCTTTAAGATACAACACAAAGTCATCATTTCCATGCATCAGCAGTGAGCAGGAGGAGAAAAGACCTGATTATTATTATGTGCACAAGATGATGGATCGCACATATATTCTCCCTTATCTTGCCAACAGCAGTATATATTGTGCATATCACCTACCAATGACAGAGATGCAACGGCTTACAGAAGTCAAACGGCAATTTAACTTTGATCACACTGCATTTCTGATTTACATTTGAATCATTCTTTGAGTGCATCAGATGAATTTTTGACCCCCCAAAAAAAAGACCAAGGTCAGAATACATTACGGCTGAACTTGAAAGTTCTCCCTCTCTTAGCCTGCCATGCACTTCAATTTACCGTCTCATTATTCAAAGTGAAAATGAAAATTGGAGCCTGAAGCATTTATATTTGAACAAAGAGAGGGGAAGCAGATTATGAATGTTCAAAATGTAATTTCTATTACACTTCCATTATTCTTCTATTAATCACAGATTCATTCTCTCTGCGCTCTTCAAGTAAAACACTCTCATACAGTATTCATATGCATACAGGAGGGGATAAAGAAATTGGCGAGGCTATTTGAAATGTTTAATTTATGGATGATACATCCTCCTGCTGAAAAGAAAGCAGTTACAGAAAGTGAGGTATATGTTTTAATCACAACTTGTGAAATCTTTTGCTATTTGACAAACATACAGTAAGTAATTATGGCTAAAGCAAAAAAAAGAAAAATCCCTTTGTATGAGAATAATCCTTGTTTCTCTTACTTTTAAATCACAGTATTTGTGAACAGGGACCCACATCTCCCTTTTTGTTCTCCCTGTCTTCTATAGAAAGGGTAATATTCACAAAGAGAGATGAGATTTAATGCATACTGATTACTCTGGAGACCCACTATTCAACTCAGGGAGAAAGCGTCAATTAAAGAGTTTTAAGCCTCGATAAACTGCACCTTAAAACAGCTGATCAACGCTATGCAGGCCTACCTCCAGGATTTCAGCTGAGTTTTGTTTAAATGGAGCAAATTCATCTCTGGAGAGAAACCTTGTAATCCCCCTTAAATCTCTAAGCAGTTGAATAAGTATGCTATTCATACACAATGATTTTTTCCTTTTTCTTTCGTTTTTTCTCACACGCGCACAAGCAGAACAGAGGCACAGCAAATACAAAACATTACAGAATCACTCATGGTGTTTAGAAATATTAAAATCATGCCACTGAAACATGTCAGCTTATATACTAATACAAAGAGAGCACGTGGAAAGGAATGCTATCAACAGAACACAAACACCCTCTTGGGATATCTATTTAGATTCATTTGGCTTACTTATGTATGTATTCATAAGCACTGAGGCATGACTGAATGGAGATATTTTCATTTGTGTGCAATGAGGCTTTGACATTAACCTCACTTTTAAAACACATCACAATGGATGTACAATGAACAGTACCATTTGGCTGGGCTTCAACAATACAGTAGTTTATGGATAGTAGCACAAACATATCTGCACAAACTATTGGTCAGTCATTAGTTTGATTAGGGGTGCACTAACCCCTCAGGGCCAAACCTTGACCTGCCACAAAAGCTGAGCTCCTCTGCACACACTGAACTCGGTTGCGGTCCGAAAAAGTGAAGAACACAAAACCGCATTCATCGCGCCTTCGAGCGTTGCACAACAATAACACAGCAGGACTATTTTGCGGCGCTCGTTTTGATCGAGACCAAATGAAGTGAAGGGGGGTAGAAATGAAGCTTTTGGCATCCAGCAGGAGAATAAGATGTTTAAGACATTGATTCACCTTGGGTTCAGAACCACAGTATCTAATTATAGCCATGGGAATCTAGTCAAGGCCATGGTATTTCAGGCTGGAGAGAGACAACATTCTGCTATAACTATGCTCTGCTCTACATGAATCATATTCCCTATGTGGTTTGGCAGCCATTAAAACAGAAAGCATGCCCTTTCACAGTCAGAAGCCATGGGCTAGTGTACCTCTATTGTACCAGAAAGGTTAACTTTTTTTTTTGACAATGTCTGCGTTATCAAAAACATACTGTGGCAACATACCGAAAGCAAATAAAACCAGGTAGACTAAAACAGACTCAGCTCTGAGGCTGTTTCACTAGTAATTACACCAAGGTTGTTTTTTAAGCCAAAGGGCTCCATGCTGTTTCCATTTCATCTGGAAATATTGTGATATAAGTAATCACACCATTAGACATACATATGTCACCAAGCTTCTTACCCAGAAATACTTGTCACTCCATGAAAGTGTTGCTTATGCATATATCAGTTCCATCAAAGAGGGGAGGAGGATGGGGGATGGTGTCTTTGTTAGAGAGGGGAGGAGGGGAGGGTTGCTCTCTGAAGCACACAACCTCATTATTCAGTCTATAGAACAGCACATCCACTTCATTGTTCTTGAAATCAGCCTAAACTCACTGGACTCATCCAAAGCCGTCAGAAGGGAACGAGGCTGCTTTATGTATTAAAAGGAACTGCCGATGAGATCTCCAGAATAATCAGTCAAGAGCACCATTATTGGCTTTTTTTAATGCTCTTAGTTGTCAAGTACGCTGATATGATTTTACTTTAACACTAGGAAGGCCCAGAGCCCAGCCATTTGGCTTTTCTACCTTTAAAACCCGGAGAGCAGCCAAATGGCTGGTAGGCTTTTAGCTAAGCTTTAGCTTCAGGCAAGTGGAAGCTAAATTGGCTAGTCATTCATATGTAAATTGGGTTGTTACCTGGGAATTCTGGAGGGAGGGGAGTGGGGGTGTGTGGATGAGGGGGTGGGGGAGCTGCTAAAAGCGGTGAGCTTCCTTTTGTTTCATCTTGATGCATTCTCAATCATCCAGGGAAACAAATCTCCAAAAGTCACCAACTTGGAGTGTTTCAGTTTGCCATCTTAGGGAGAAATCAACACACATGGGTGTAGGTCCTTTGTTGCTGAGATTTATTGATAAAAACAGTACAAAAAATCAACCATTTGTACACATTTTTACAAATAATTATAAAAAGTGAGTGAGTACATTTCAACATTTTCAGCAATCACTCACAATCCTGGCATTGCCATGGTATCTGTAGTCTGCATTTACCACATGTGTATCTGTTGCAGTGAACACATCGCACAGTGGCATGATTGTTCTTGCAATTGTGTTTGACCTGACACATGGCTCTTTTTCCAGGGCTCGGTGTGGAGGGTTGTGTCAAAGGCAACTGTTCTTTTCTTGCCTTCTTCGCAGCTACATGAGAGTGAGCTAACTCCCTTGCAAGCTCCACCAGGAAGTCCACCCGTCTTTCCTTCGTCCCGGAGCATGCTTGATACAGCACATGTGCATTCAGTGCTGCCATGTCAATCATGTTATAAAACACGGCAACTGGCCAGCGCCGTGTTCCTCTGCGGACAGTGTACTCCCGAACCATCTGGTCCATCACATCCACGCCACACTTTGTTTTGTTGTAAAGGGTGACAGTGTTTGGCTTCCTTTTGGTAGTGTTATCAGTCTGAACCACGCCGTGCATGCTGCTAAGAATATAGACTGTCTTCTTCCGTTTGGCCGCATACGCCGTCAGCGTGGCAGCAGAGGTTGAAGGAATGGAGAGTTTAAATGTTAGTTGTAAACAGCTATATCATATAATAACTGCAGCTGTAGCTGTGATCAGACATCCCCCTGCAGGCCCTGAAGCTGAGCTCTGAGGTCCTCACAAACCTGCTGGAGCCAGCTTCCATCCTGGGGAGCACGTTTTTGTGTTTCAGCGCGGGGCGAGGCACAAAACCCAGATGGTCCAGATGGACCAGATGGTTCGGGAGTACACTGTCCGCAGAGGAACACGGCGCTGGCCAGTTGCCGTGTTTTATAACATGATTGACATGGCAGCACTGAATGCACATGTGCTGTATCAAGCATGCTCCGGGACGAAGGAAAGACGGGTGGACTTCCTGGTGGAGCTTGCAAGGGAGTTAGCTCACTCTCATGTAGCTGCGAAGAAGGCAAGAAAAGAACAGTTGCCTTTGACACAACCCTCCACACCGAGCCCTGGAAAAAGAGCCATGTGTCAGGTCAAACACAATTGCAAGAACAATCATGCCACTGTGCGATGTGTTCACTGCAACAGATACACATGTGGTAAATGCAGACTACAGATACCATGGCAGTGCCAGGATTGTGAGTGATTGCTGAAAATGTTGAAATGTACTCACTCACTTTTTATAATTATTTGTAAAAATGTGTACAAATGGTTGATTTTTTGTACTGTTTTTATCAATAAATCTCAGCAACAAAGGACATACACCCATGTGTGTTGATTTCTCCCTAAGATGGCAAACTGAAACACTCCAAGTTGGTGACTTTTGGAGATTTGTTTCCCTGGATGATTGAGAATGCATCAAGATGAAACAAAAGGAAGCTCACCGCTTTTAGCAGCTCCCCCACCCCCTCATCCACACACCCCCACTCCCCTCCCTCCAGAATTCCCAGGTAACAACCCAATTTACATATGAATGACTAGCCAATTTAGCTTCCACTTGCCTGAAGCTAAAGCTTAGCTAAAAGCCTACCAGCCATTTGGCTGGTGGCGGGTTTTAAAGGTAGAAAGGTAGAAGCCTGGGACTGCCAGTGTTAAAACGTCATTTGTCATTAGCAATTCAAAATGATACAAGCATGACACAAACATGGGGGAGAGATGCCTCGCTGAGATGTTTCGAGCGGTGTGATTTCCCCGAGGCAGAGCTGAGAGGTGGCTTGAAGATGAAGTGTGATAGTGAGGGATATGTTGGGAGTAGTGTCCGGAGGGCCGGCCGATGCGGTGAATCATTCAGAGAAATGTGAACTGATTTCACCACAGAAGGATGTGTTAGAGATGGTCTTTTGTGTTGCAGCATGCCTGCCTGGTTAAGCATTCTGCTGTGAAGTGTGCAAGACAAACAATGGCAACACCAAAAAAACAAAAAAATGGCATGGTCCTCCCACCACTGTTTAATGTAAATATGCTCTAACTATTCTTTTGCAGCCGCATCAATCATGGTGAATATGACAAGGCCCCTTTTGTTCCACACAAAGAGTGTAAACACAGCTGGAGCATGCTGGAGGAACCTTTCCGTCCCCTATCTTGCCACTACACCTGTCTGACAGACTGAATCAAAACCTCATTTAAAGCTGTGATTATCCTAATGACACCAGTGTCTTTTCCCACTCTGGCCATTATCGGTTGAAAACCACCCCCTCCTAATTAAAGGGACACAGTCAACACATGGTCAAGCATGAAAAGGATCCTCTTTCCCCCTGCACTCCAGGGAATCAATCACGCTGCCATTTATCATTCTGTTTATTTTGTCAGAATTCATTTAACAAAGATTTCCTTCAAGTGTTACTTAAATTACTTTACATCAGTTTCACAAGAGGTTTTTAAAATCAGTGAATTACAAATCAGATACTGATACATAACATCTTTATGAATTCATTACATGAAAAGCCCTGGTGGACTTAACTGCAACAGTACTCTATGCTTCTGAACCTTGAACTGTGTAGTATTCATAGTGTGCAGTTATTTTAAAACCACGCAAAGTAATGCATTAACATAACTCTAAAATTAAAAGTAATAATTTCATTTTGTCATCTCTTGGTTTTCTTCTAGTTGACTGTTGTTTGTTTTTTCTTTTGGGTGAACTTGAATTGCAAAAAGAGAATAATTTAGTTGAAACGCTATCAATTTTTAGTCATGCGCATTTATTAGCCTAATGACAGATCTGTCAGCACTGTGAGGTAAACTATTATATGTCATCTGGCCTAACTTCACTAATGGCTAGCGCATTTCCATAAATGAAATTGCAAAAAAACAAGCTGATGTTTAGCAGGCAATGGTGTGTAATACAAAGTAGCTGAAACCTGACATTCCCTTTGTGTTATTGATTAAAGATAAGATAATGGCAAACAATATATTCTGTTATTAACTCTTGTTTTGTGTTTATTTGCATGGATGACTGAAGTCTTAAGAAACAAGACACATTAGCAGTTTAACAATTTATTCATATAACAAACAGGGGCCTCAGTAGCAATGTGGAAAAGTCATACATATCCACAACATCCAGGAACAACCTCCTCATCCTAGTCCCCAGCCTGGTCACACACCACTGTGGGATGGGATCCCACAAGCAGCATTTGTCACAAGTGTGTCAGTGTGGTTGTGTTATTCAGCACGCTCAAGCTGTAGTGACAAGTGTTCAATGGCCGGGAGGTAGTCTTTGAAAAACCCTACTCTGTGGGTTTGGCCCACTGAGTAGGAAGACAGAGTTCAGCCCAGACTGTGGAAATATGGGAATCTCATCTTGACTGATGTACCCCATCAGTACATCAGTTCCTGGGTCTTCTCCATACTGTCAGCCTATGATCCACATGCCATAAGCAGAATCTACATAATGTTCCTCCACATGTTCAGGTTCCAGTGCACATCTTACTAACACCACCTCAAATGGACCTGATAGTGAAGGGCAGTCATGGCAGGCCTCCTGGCAGCCCTATGAGATTTGAGATTTGCAATATGAGATTTGCTGTAAGGAATTTGTTCCAGATTGTCTGGGTAGAGAGCCATTGGCCATGTTGTCCTGTAAACCTTGTCTGCAAATCTGTAGAAGACTAAGTTTCCTACATACTAACAGGCTGAGAAAACGCTACTCTTGTGGGTTCACCTTCTTAGGATCCCCACTTTGAAACCTGTCTGTGAACTCCCCCAATAGATAGAACTTGGCCTTCAATTTGGAAATGGTACCAAGTAATGCTGCAGCCTGGTTTTGATGGCCATGGGCCCTTTTCAGATCAGTCAAACATGACATGTTTAGAGCAGATACCAACTGACCACTGTAACAACCTACACACTCAACTCTGCTACTAAATTGGCAAATGCATTTTCCTTTCAAATGTGGCAGAACTTAAGGGCTTTCCAACAGTATGAATTTTATTGCCAAAAAGCCTTTTTACCACAAAGAAATAACTGACCTAAAACAATTTTACTTATAAATTTGTGCAAAGTTTCTTTTATTTTCTTATATGTGAAGGCAATCCCTCAATGCCTTAACCCCTTAGTGTCCGGTCAACCAATTGGTAGAGCACATTTTCAGGCCCTATATCTAACTGAGGCTTTCACTGAAATTGACCTACCTTGTTGAGTCTTTTCTACCAATTGGTTTACATCTGTAATGCCAAAAACAATCCACCAGAAGGCACTGTGAATGGAAACTGTTGGCTCTTCTTATACCACTCCCAACCAGGAAGTCAGAACAAAAAAAACATCCAACATATTTTAAGTGTTTTTGATTAAACTAAGGTAGGAAGATATAATTTTTTGATATATGATAGTGTTAGAGGACTTAATAAACAGATGTTTGTTACTTGACAGCATTAAAAAAGTGAAATTGAATGTTGAATAATTTTTTTAAAAAGTGGTCAACCAAACGGTTGATTTGTCCCTTTATGGTGCTAATGCTAACATAACCTAAATGTTATTAAAACTGATTATTTGCCATAAAATCAGACCACTAGACCTATTTTGTTTACCCATTGCTATTGATAAATCACATTAAGTGTTAGCACAGCAAGAATATGCTGAAATAATTCCCTCAGTAAGTCATTTTCGTAACTTTCTGAGTTAATATTGGTAAATATTGTAAAAAATCAAGAATAACACATGGAAATCACAAATGTCACAACTGATTACCTTTTAACCAAATTACAGTAGCTGGTAAATTAATATTACTAAGTTTTCAAAACTATAACTTCATGTTGAACAAGTACTATATGGACGCTAAACAATTATATGGCTAAAAATCACATGGTCCTGTGGAATGATACTCATGATATCATCCACCTTCTACCACGGTGTGTTTGTGGTCATGGTTTCATATGAAGCCACAAGGGCTGGCACTCTCCACCAATATATTGCCAACAAACCAGATGAGTGGGGCTTTAAATTGTTCTGCCAAGCAAGTTCATCTGGCATCATCCACGACTTGCTGCTGTATCAAGGGGGGTCTACATTCTTCAATGCTCCCCTGAGTGAAAAGCAACAGAAGCTACCTCTAAGGGGCCAAAGTTGTAAAAAACACTATGCAAACCCATAAAAGATCCTCAGCTCTTCACAAGTTTCAGCTTGCACACCGCCTTGGGTGTCAGGTGCATTGGTACTGTATGACCAAACTGCACCAGTGGAGCTCCCCTGATGGCAGACAAAGACCTGATGAAGAAGGGCCATGGAGCCTGTTATTACAGGTCTGATGAAGGTCTGATTGCAATGAAATGGTTTGACAAGAAATGTGTCAACCTCCTAAACAATGCCTGTGGGTTCATGCTTCTTTCATCGGTCAAACGGTGGAGCAAAGAGTCAAATGCAAAGATCACCATTCCATGCCCATCACTCATCCCTGTATATAATTAGCATATGGGAGGAATTAAACTTTCTGATATGCTATTACACCTGTATAAGACAAGTTATAAGTTACAAGTTAAGGAGATGGCACATTCCACTTTTCGGGTACATCCTTGACTTGAATACCTGGTCTACAAGAGGGACTGTGCCCTACTGGACCAGAAACTGATGGCTCTCAAAAGGTTTCCACCTGGCTGTGTCTGAACCAAGTTAACAAGTCAGCATCTAGAGTTGGACAACCATGATCCAGCTCTCCAAGACCAAAGAATAAATGCTACACCCTAAGACCCCAACGACCAAAACCACAAGCAGATGTGCTTGATATGCACTGTTTTTATTTTTATTTTTTAAAAAAACAAAACTGATTTTGCACAGTAGCATTCAATCAGAAGTGGCCTGAATGTAAGTATTTTGTGCTGTAGCACATTTTTCACATTTGCAGATGAAAAAACTATGTATTTTGTTGTTTGATATAATACGTTGCTGTTTTCATTCCATCAATGGAATGTTCACTGACATGCTACTAGAAATAAACTGTATCCAATGCCCTGGATAGTTTTTGTTATTAATTTAATTATAATTTGGCCCTTTATTTGTTTTTTCTTTCAACTGTATTATCTAATGTACCTGTATTTGCATGACATTTCATACTTTTGCCATAAACGGACATCTCAACCGTTTGGTACAGATCAATATTTTAAAAACTACAGGGTCTATTGAAAAAAAATTATTGATTGTGGTTATTACTCACCCAAATCAATAAGAAATGCAAACCAAAAAAATTTCCATTGCTTTTTTCTTGGTGAGGACATCAAAGGGTTAAGATTGTTTAGCTATATAGGTGTTTAGTAATTTATTACCAGAAGAGGACTCAAAAGCAGAACCCACAAGACTAAATGCAAGTTTCTTTATTTTAACAAGGTATCAAGTAGAACAAGTAGAAGTTGGAGCTCAGAATGCAGGTACGAACAGTTCAAGTAAGGTATTTTCAGTACAGGAATCCAAACAGCAAAACACCAGCAGCAGGTTAGTGTTGCATTAGGGTTTTATTTTGTTTGTTTGTTTTTGGTAGATTTTCTTGTTCAGAATTCAGTTGAATTCTTACTTATATTTCCTTGTAGAGTTCCCAGCAGGGGAGGCTGGTCAAAGTTAAGTAAGTTCTTACTTTTACAGGTGAGCCACTTAGTCATCTAAACTTGCATTTAACTTAACCTGCAGGCTTCTTTAGGAATGAGCCAGAACACATACCAAAAGGCAACTGGAAAAGGAGACAATACAGCACAGTCACTAAACAAACAAAAAAAAGACACGCCATACTCACAGGAGTATTGCCCAATTACTACCAAAAGGGTGACAACAATCTAACAAAGAGTGGATGTTTTATCTGGCTTTTTTTCCCCTTGAAGGTGATCAGTTAATTGCAGATCGGTGTGCTGGCTAACTAATGGGTAGAAATTCCCCACGCAAGCGTGGTACCCAGGCCTGTACAGGTTAATACTGCACACTTATTACCAAAATGAAGAAATAACATGAAAGGATGACTAAAAGTCTTCATCTTACCACCAAAAGATGGAAAATGAAAAGAACTTCTCATACCTGAACAGTACACGAATCAGTAACCCCTGTACTCATATTGCAAATGTATAATTAATTTCAAACCGGTACATGTTAATCTGAAAACTAGCCTGACCCAGACTCCAGGTAGTAAAATGAACTACAGGAGTACACCTAAACTCCAGTATCTAGTATCTAAATGTTAGCATAAAATTTCCAATTACTGTGTTCACAGACTACATTAGGGGAGTACAAAAGATAGACAAATATTTCTCTCAACAGAGTATATCAGCAAGAGGCACAGTGGTGGACTATTCAAGTTAAATCACACCACTGACAAATGTCTTTGGTACATAAAGTGACAGTACCAGGACAACCTTGCTAGAATAAACCACCTCTTCAGTGGAAATTGAGTGCAGCCAGAAAATTAGTGGCGCTAATAAAAAGACAGCATCAATAAAAAGACAGTGATTAAAATCCCCTCATCACACTGGTATACTTCAGGCAAATGACTGAGCTGAGATGGTAGCTTATCTATCACAGATAGATATTCTGATTTAAGGTGGAAATGCAGTATCACACCACCCTGCATGACAGGATCATTTGTCACAATCACCACATCGGTGGCAGTACTATAAAACGTAGATGTTTTACAAGACACTACAGTGGTCTCTGGTACTTCTTCAATGTTTGTATGTTTATGTGGTAAATGTGTTTCTTACCTTCACTCTGGAATGCCAATCTTTGTCACTCACATGCGCAAAAACCTTGTATTTGCCACAAAATCTAGCAGAGAGAGCTTATCTTTAGCTAGGATAAAGTGTAGGGCCCCACTTATCCTCAGCCTGAAATGTTTGTGAAGCAAGTGGCCCTAGTGGTGTTTTTTGATTATCTGGAAGATTCTAGCAAATGAGCGTGACAAATCTTAGAGAGGAGTTTGACATGGGTTTTCATTAGCACTTTGATAGAACTCGTGGATTGACTCACAGCAAATAAACAACAGGAATGAGATTCCTTCATCTCAGTTTTTCTCTGTTTCATAGTAGGTGTTAAATAGCCTGTCTTATGTAGAATTAAAGATCACTCCAAAGTGTCCTGGGATTCAGGACAGTAGGCTCTGTAGATTATGTGTCGAGTACATTTTAGAAATAGAAGTTCATACCTTAATCTGTCTTGGTTGGGCATGTGAAACCAGGGGAGGAAAATACTTTAAAAATGTCAACTACACACTGGATTTCATTTAGAGATCTGTGCAACCATCATTACCCCTCATTTCATTGATCAGCAACAACATGCTCAAGCAATAACTGGCTGTCATTTATGGCTGCAAATATGCTGCACTGTAAGGTTTTGGTTTTTTTGTTTTTTTTTTCTGAAACCAATCAGGTTCTAAATTTAGTTTAGCAAAACAGCATATTCAGCTAAATGCCCAGCAAATGGAATGGAAAAAGTGATGGACAAGCAGAGTTCCCACTTACAATAGTTTAATAGCATTTAGTGTTTAACATTTAGTCAGTCACTGCACTCACCCAATCAGCACTGCCAAAATAAAGGCGCTGTGAAGTAAATCATTGTAGGCCTGAGCTACATAACCTAGTTGACCTTGCAGGGATAATGCGTTGTTGCTGATATGGAGAGTATGAGAGTGAAGAAAATTCAATTTTGATTCAGCAGAGCAGTTTCAAGTACTTTTGGTCTAATGGAATGGGAGAGTTGTTGCATACAGAGGTCACCCTGGACAGGCTTTTTATTTTTCCTTCAGTTGGCTGAAATCACGATGTTCTAGATAGGATTTGTCCTTGTTTTCAAAATACTGTTATACACAGTACCAGCGTTTCCTTTTCTGCTTAGTTGCCATAGTGCTACATTGACTTCAAATTCCCAGAATGTTTCATGGGTTCTTTGACATTTTTAATGTTCAGCTGGACGACCCATACTGGCTCTTATGATTCAGGAATGAAGGCACTTTTAGTAATAATAATAATTGCTATCACTAAAAGACATTAACAGTGTACTATTAATGTCTTTATACTACAAGTGAACTTGCTGTATTCTCCTTGTGATTGCTTGTAGTAATCATTAAAAGACATTAACAGTGTACTATTAATGTCTTTATACTACAAGTGAACTTGTAGTAATCTTCTTGTGCAGCAAGGTTAGATGTGTTTCATGGGTCCTTTAACATTTTTAATGTTCAGCTGGATGACCGATGGATTTTTGGATTTCATTTCAAAACACCTATACTGTGTCGTATGTTTTAGGAATTCAGACACTTTTAAGAATAATACTTTTTCCTATCATTAAAAGCCATTATTGGTGCACTATTGATGTCTTTTATACCAGCGGTCCCCACCCCCTGGGCTACGGACCCGTACTGGTCTGTGAGTCGTTGGTACTGGGCTGCGAGAGTTGAGGTTTGGGTGTGAAATTTAAGGTTTTCAGGTTTTTTATCGTTGTTGTTTTGTTTTGTTTTGTTTTGTTTTTATCATTTTTATCATTGACTCAGTTTCCCTGGGTCTTTTCCTGTGTGTTATGAATAAATCTTCTTTTCTTGGTACTGGTACTGGTTTTATTTTATTGTATTTATCCAGACACCTAAAGGCTGATCCATGAAAATATTGTTGGACATAAACCAGTTTGTGGCGCAAAAAAGGTTAGGGACCGCTGTTTTATACTATACTGAATCAGAATCAGAATCGCGTTTATTGGCCAAGTATATGCGCAAACACATACAACGAATTTGGTTCCGGTAGACGGCGCCTCTCAAGCACAACAATGTAATCACAAAAACATGTAAACTGAACACTGTTATACTACACGTGAACTTGTAGTATAACAGTGTCCGCAAAGACTGTAGCCCAGTAGCCCTAATTTCAGTAAGGTCATACATAATATTTGATGATTTGTAGACTTCTTGAAGATTATATTTAGGGATTCAATTTTAAAGAAACCCAGCAGAGTAAACCAAGAATTGAGAAAACCACAGATACTGACTGTTACAAAAAAAAAATCAATATGAGAGTGAAGACAAGATTGAAACTCATTGCAGTTTGTATCATAACTGAGCGATACCTGTCAATACTGAGCCAGGGTTTCACGAAACCACTTGTCTCTTCCACCCTGTGAGAGAGAAAAAGTCACTGCTGTGCTGCCTGCATGTTCTCATTCTCTTCCATTTTAGCTCAAGGCCTCTGGACTTACCTCAACAAGACCTCATCAGATTCTGCAGCTCTGTTTACAAATTCTGTTAGGAGACAGAAAGAAAAAATCCAATTCTCCACAGAGGAATGGTACACTTTTCTCTCCTTTTTTCATATATTATTTGACATGGCAGGAACAAAACATACTGTGAGAGTTAGACAGAGCAAAACTTCCAGCAATGTATACCTGGCCATGTTTTCTGAATTATTTACCTTTAGTAGCCCCTTTGAAGGAGACTGAGAGTGTACTATGTGTCCCTTCACATGACAGCTGTGAAGCAATTCTCCAAGTTTGGTTTTTACAGCTCTTCTTCAGTGCTCTGCTGGTTTGCCCTTTAATTTCACCTCTGGTGTGAGAATGCCTCAGTACCCATATGAAATACAACTGACCTATGGCAACGTTGTCAGAAGAACCAATGACATTTTTTTTCAAAAGGCAAAGTTTGTAGACAAAGGCTAGGTTTGGAATTATTAAAGCTGAAATGTTTATGTTGTCTGCTTCAGTTTTGGTTGATGACATGTCAGCAGTAGGAAGACATGCAGTCGTTTTCTTTTGTTTTTGACAGTGGCATTTTTGACTGGTCACAGTAAGGATTGATAGCTTAGTGTCTCAATAAACCATTCTGGTGACCGTGGTTTAATGTTATGGTCCTGTGATTTTGTTTTTTGTGCATATTTGGTTTCTAATGGATTTCTGATTCTGCGATTTGCTTTGTATTTTGGAGTGTTTGAAGTTTTGTATTGCTGCTTATTTTCAGGTGCTCTGTATTTATTGATTTTGGTTATTATATATATTGTGATTTACTCAGTATCCACAGCCTTTAGTCCTGATTGTGTTCTATGCAAAAATTAAGTCAATCCAATCAGTGTTTTGTCAAATTAATGAATGCTTCTGTGTTTCCTGGATTCAGTTAGTCATTAATTCCCCGCTTTATTTTGGTAATCATATCAGTTGTACATTTACACCCTGGTCGTCCTTACTGTGTGTCATTACTCTCCTGTGCCCTATTCAGTGTTAATTTCAGTGACAAATAATTTTGATCATAGTTTTCCATCATACCTTTTTTTCTGGCAAAAACAAGATAATAACTAAATAAAAACTAATGCACGAGGACACAAATTATGATGGAATGTACTGACACTTTCGTCAACAAATAGAAATTAGATAAAAATGTTCTGGAGAAATGAGATTGAATCTGAATTAATCAAGTTGCGTAGAGAGGCGGGACGAGTTTGGAAGTGATCCAATGAAAAGTAATCTCCTTGTGCAGCAAGGTTAGACGTGGACAATTTAATCTGATGCTGACAGTCAGGGTGGGAGAGCGGGAGGCTCCCATGCTCCCTGTTTCTTATGAAAACACAACAAAATGTCAACGCTTGGGAGGAAGAGAAAAGTTCATATGTGGATACATTTTGCATTTGATGTCAAGGAAAATAAGACATTTTGTAAACCTTGTAGAGCAACTTTTACTGGTACAAACATGATAAACTTTTACACTTTATTGTCAACTGAATAAACTTCAGATTTAGTCTACGATATTCTAATGATATTTATTTGACTAAATCTCAACTAGAATTGATAGAATTTTGATGCCTAAATTATGACTAAAACGAAATTAAAATTTCCTGTCAAAATTAATGCTGGTCCTCGTGTATAGTCCAGTATTTTTTGTAGGCTTTGTCAAATTGTCTTTTGTGTTGTCCTTATGAGTCTTCTGCTAGTTTATTGAACCTCTCTCTGGTTTTCTTTCTTCTTTGAGACTTGATTTCTGCCTAAAACCTGATTAATTTGTGTTCTGTGAGTTGTTTTCTGAGTCTGCATTTTGCAACCATGACAGTTTGATGTCTAATGAAATCACTATTACAACCTTGGCCTACTGTGACAAATCTTCCATGTATAACATTTTAGCATATTTCACTGAAAAGGAGACAGAAGCTTTGCTGTGAGCTGTAATGATACTGTGTGATACTACATTGTTTTTTTTATACCGAATAACAAGATTGAGAATGTGTTCAGATGCAACTTCTCCAGCAAGTGAAAAAACTTTTTTACATATGTCATTCATATAAATTGAGTACCACTGGGATGTGGTAATTCACCCAAAACAGCTAATGTACCCACAGTATGCTAGCTAAAACGGATGTGCTTAGCATATGTATGACTCCATCTCATGTGATTACATTCATCCTTTTTACAATGATTTATAAAGGTCGGGATAAAACTGGTCTGAAACACTTTGACTCAGGTGTTTGAGAGAGAGGGGTTAAAGAGCAGGGATGACCAGAGTTATTTTAAAATAGTTGCCAAACCACAAACTCTAGCTTCTTCATTCATCACCATTTTTCCACAGACTATCATTAGAAATATAGAATGACTCTTTTGTCGGTTATTTGGAAAGTGTAAGAAGAGCCAACATGAAGTTATGAGTGAATTTTGGTTGCACATGTATTTATTTAATGACTTGCTTGAGAAGACTGGGAATGCCTATGTTTTAAATGCCTGAATCTGCTGAACCATGTGAACCTGAGTACTAACGGAGGAAGTTTTGAAAACATTTCAGTTTAGTTTTGCAGCACTCAAAAGGTTTCAAATGAATACAATCTCACCTTGTGATCTAGTATAAAGTGTACACCCATCATTCATTCTCTAGGAGACCTTGAATGTCTGTTCAATTGCATATTAATCTGTCCGTTAGATTTTTTTTTTTTTTTATTTCACTTGGCTCAAACTAATGACCAACTCCCACTAAAACCAATACTGCGTGATGTACTCTATGTGGGAACTTCTATTTGATACTCTATGATATTATATATCCTTTCTTCATTTAGCATGACTTTGTCTAAAGCCAGAAGAAGCTACTGAATCTATATCAGAAACATTTTCTCCCCATAGGTGCACACTGCCCCAATGTGTAAACAGAATCTTACAAGCTTTGAATCAAACATCTTGCATACATTCCTTTTTTTTATTATTGCCACTTCAGAGGCTTTCAACAGCCAAATAAACCACAGACATACCACTGGCATGTCTACCTGTCTGCACTGTAATGAAGTGCAACCTTGCAACCTCTATATAAAATGCTCTTTGTGTCCCTTTATTGCCTGCAGGGAGTTGAAAGCATCCTGATGTTTTGCTTTAAGAGAGAGTCTTGTTTTCTGACGGGGGGCTGTGGCGCTGCTGGTAGCTATCCTTAACCCTAGCTGACAGAGACTGGATAGGAAGGGTGGGTGGGGTTCAACTAAGGAGAAGCCAGGTCTGCAAGCAATTTTCATCAGTCCGTACTGTTTTAATAGAACTTGTGTGTCCACCCAGTCAAATAAACAACAAGAAAGCAATGGAATGGGGTCATTTTCTTTTTATGCTTTCTTTAGGCGCACAATGTAGATTTCATTACATTCTTTATCTGTATGCATGCAGAACATTCAGTTACAAGACTTTAGCTATTCACTTGAAATATACCACTACACATGGAAGCTTGAAGTAGAGCACAAACAAATTGGAAAACAGTGAATGTAACATTGACTCTTGTTCAAATGTAGGCCTCAATCATAATATCCTTAAGCCCTTTTACTTCCTCTTGCCATGATGGAATTCTGGAACATAAGGCCTGGTTTGGGATACCAATATTATTCAAATGTGTACTACAGCCTGCTTGCACTGATAACATATGGTGCTTCAGACAAGCACTGCCATATGGACCCATATGGTCGTCACTCCAAACATGATGACAACACAACCAAATTTAGGGTCATTTCTGAGTGTATTTGCTTCTGAAAGGGAGCCGTCTCTGAATTTGGCTCTGTGTCACATAGTCTAGCCAATCTGTGATGGCTGGCAGCAAAAGCAAAGAAGATTGACTCAGGCTGATCAAAGCGACAGAACAATGACAAGCCTGAGTCGCAGAGGAGAGCAGTGCCATACAGTAGAGATGCTTGGCATGCCGGCAGCTCAGGCTAAAGCAAATAAACAACACAAGCACTCATCAAAATACTTTGCATACACAATCAAGTACAAAATAGTGATAGGGATTGATACCAAAATTCAATCAACTCTTGGACCCAAACATGACCAAATAAACACAGCCTTGATTGCCCATCATCTAAAAGTTGGAACCAATTGGACTCTGGCAGAGTCAAGTGCACAATTTTCTCTCTCAAGCTCTGTAATTGTGGGCCACTCAAATCACCTTTCTACGACTGAGCAGTTCTTGGTGAGATTGAGAAAATAACACAATTTATAACCTATCCAGTAATCACTGCTTTGCATATAGAGGAGGGATGGCCTGTATAAGCCTTTGGTTATGTTGCTGGAACTTAATGACTACACTAGTGCTGGACAGATGAAGGACCTCTAGGTTTTGACATGGTTGCCAAAAAACTTTTTGAAGTGTCACATCTAACTGTCACATCTAAAATAAATATATGTGTTTGTCGCAATATGGGAATAGGCGGATGAATTGACAGTATACTATTTTGCTTTTCAATATTTTCTCTCCTTCCTTCCTTCTCTCTCTCTCTCTCACTCTCTCTCTCCCACTTCTTATTCCATGATGTTGGCAACGCTTCAGGCTTAAAACTCAATTTCTCAAACACTGAATAGACAGCAATTACACTGAGCTAACTCAATTGTCCAGATAGTGCAGCAAAGGTTCTTGAATACATTGAAGGCCTCAGCTTTAACTCAGCATCACTGCTGCTGCAAAAAGACCATTTTAAACAAAGCACTTTAAAACAGGATGCTTTTGGGGGGGGACCTTATCATAGTTAAACAAATAAGGAAACTGTTCAATCGTGGATGGTTGCTATTAAGCAAAGAACCTGTGTCTTATTTAGACGCACTACTTACATGATTACGTTTAAGATAACATTTATAAAAACAGCATTTGTTTAAATTGTCAAATTTCTATTAATTATGATTTCCTAAAATACTTTCCACTGTCCCACATACTTAATTTAGATAAACCTGGAAACAACAGGAGTGATTATGGAAATTGGGCATTCCTTAAAAACAGTCAGATCTAAAAATATTATTTTTGGGGTTTTTAGTTGGATTTTGTTTTCGATGTAGTTAGGTTTCAGTTCATTTACAGAAAAGGTTTAATTTCAGATACCTATTATTCTTTGTTTCTTTATTAAATTCAGTGTTGTTTTTAGCCTTTTGAATTAATATAGTAAACGTGTGTGTGTGTGTGTGTGTGTGTGTGTGTGTGTGTGTGTGTGTGTGTGTGTGTGTGTGTGTGTGTGTGTGTGTGTGTGTGTGTATTATAGCTTAAAAATAATCAGACTCACAGTCATGTAGATATCTCAGCTCTTAAAAACTGCATGCACAAAACTCATCAGACATGTTGTGCTAATGAATTTGACTAAATTGCAAAGGCTAACACTAGCATAATTTTGTCAGAAGCAGTGCCACGCCACAGCATATCTCCAAAGAGCGTTGTTTTGGCACTGTTTTAGGTCATCTCCTGAGTCCGTATACCAAAGGAGATACTGACTGACCGAGCACCTTGTTCCTGTGTTGCATATTAAAGAACTCTATGAATTATTGGGTATTAAGTAGGTTCGGACCAGTATTTACTAGATGGACGGGTTTGTGGAGCAGCTAAACAAGATGTTAAAATCCATCATTTGCAAGTTATTGGGTTAATTGGGACCACTGGCTGGACCCTCTTTTGTTTGCAGTGCAGGAAGTATCCCAGGCCTGCACAGGATTTTCTTCCTTTGAGTTACTGTTTAGCAAGAAGCAGCGAGGGGTGTTGGACCTAATTAAAGAAAACTGTGAGGAAGGTCCAAGACCAGCAAAATTTTAAATTCAGTATGTTCTGGACCTGAGAGAAAACATATACACACACACACACAATTTGCTCCAGGTCCTGTCGCACCACTATCATAGAGCTCCATTTTGAGATCTGCCCTTGGGTGATGGTGCATTCTTGGCACTACAGGTTGCTTGAACGTTGCTTGAATTATTCAGAAAGAATTGGCTGGTATGCTGGAGACTCACACAGTGCTTGGTGTAGCCCCACAGTTTTTGTGGTGAAGAACGATGGGTCTATACGGTACTGACTGAGTTATCACAAGTTTAATGAGGTGTCACAATTTGATACTTATCCTGTGCCCTTGGTTGGCAAACTCCTGAACAGGTTGGACACTGCTTGTTTTTTTTCTCAATGCTGGATTTGACCAAGGGTTACTGGAAGATTCCCTTGTTTCCAGAGTCAAAAGAAAAAATGACCTTCTCCACTCCATACAGATTATACCAATTTGTGACACTTTAGTTCAGCCTTTTCAGAGTCCAGGTCACTTTCCAGCATCTCATGGACTCTGTACGGCATGATGTCATCATCCATAGTAACACCTGGGTGGAGCATGTGCAGTGAGTGGCCATGATCCCGGAGTCCCTGAGGCAGACGGGACTTAAGACCAACCCGAAAAAGTGTGCATTTGGATGGGGGAGTATTTGGGGAACCACCTGAGAGGTGGGCAGGCACATCCGCAGGTGCAGCCTTCGCATCCTGCCCGCATACCCAGTACCATACCCAGTATCTCTTGTGTATTAGCTCCTGGGACACCCATTCATCCTCTGTTCAGACCATGCCCCGCTGTAATGGCTCCCTTGTGTGAAGGATACCAACGCCCAGATCACCTTGTGGTATCTGGCTCTCCAGCCTTTGAAGTTCAAGATGGTCTATAGGCCAGGGGTGCAGATGGTCATGGCTGATTTCTTCACCCGCTTCCTGGGAGACAGAGTAGGCTCGACCAAATGGATTCTTGGCCTAAGTTAGGCAGAGGAGGGATGGTGCAGTGGTTTCAGGGTGCACTTCTAGGGAGGCTGGCAGGGCAGCTGGGACCACTTCCATAATCATAGTCTCCTGGTTTCAGTAACACACCAGGATCTAGACAGAGTGGAGTGAGCTGGAGACTCGCCCAGAGTGTCCCCCAAGTTTAAATATAGCAGTTCTCTAATATTGTCTAATGAAACAGCCTTCAAATTAGTATTAAGGGGAAAACAAAACAGCTAGTTATAATTGTTCTGCACTTTCACAACAAAGGCTTTAACTGCTGCTGAATATAAAGGAAGTTAAAACAATCTCCACTTTGTTGAAGCATAAGCTCTATGAAACATTGTGACCATTATGCTATTTATTTTTCTGATATGTTTGCTGATGCACTTTGACAAAATAGTGAGGGACATTTCTGTCACAAAACATTTGTAACACAAATTTATGATGAATCGGTGTTTTGTTAAAGCCAAGATTTGTTTGTTTTTATTCTTAGATTTAAAAGCATTGCAAAATTCATCAGTTGTCAAATTGTGAGTAGATAGCAGCATTAATGTTAGATTATTTCTGGTTCAAATAGAATGTGTAAGTTGGTGCTTGTGACAGTGAAACATTGCAAAGTGCAGAAAATATAAGATGACAGGCCATAACTTAAACATTGCTTTTTGCTGTTGGAGCTTGTTACATTCGCAGAGCATGGGCAGAGGAGCACAGGCAACATATCAAACTTAATTACCTTTCAGGTTGCCTCATCAAGTCAGAGCTTCAATGAAGACAGATTGTTCCTGTTCCTGCAGAACCTTTAAAGCCACAAACACCACATGGCTCTTTCTCTAATCTTAGCAGCCTTTTTGAATTATTCCCTGACTGCTATGATGGACTCTTAACAGGAAAATGTGTGTTATTGAGTAGAATTTCAACTGTGAGTCTGTCATTTCTCATCTTAATACACAGATGAGACCTCTGCATCCTAAGGTAAAGTAGCAGTACAAGGTTGCAGTTTGGATTACATGAGGAATAACAACATGTTTACCATGTACTTCCATGGTAATCTTTCAGTTTTATGTTGTAAGTGCCAGTTGCTTTCCTATTTTATTGGGTATTACTTTTGTTTTATGGAGCAATTTTCACATCCTGCCCTTGATGATAGTGGCCTCACTCTCTTTAAGCACCAACAGAGCAGGCCTACTGATGAACACATAGCACGAAGGGGTGATTATGGAGTGCTAAACTAATGATTGTCGATGAGAAGCTGTTCTCACCACTGAGAGAATTCATTTCTCTGTCACTTGGAGTTAATGACTCCTTTTAAGGAGATGAAATCTGGTCACTAGGGAAAGCCACCCTGAAAGACCACAGGTAGCTTTTTCCATTTATCTAAAGTCCTGTTTCTGTAATGTCAGATGTATTTTAGCCGCTGAACACAATACACACATTGGCTGACATGTCAGCTCTAGTCTTTAATTCTAATATCAGATCCATCATCAGTACCTATATGGGAATTTATTGAACATGTCAGGTTAAAGTGGTAGACTGAAGGGACTATTAGCTTTGTCACCTGTGAGTGATCATTTCAAAATGTCTGCTCATGATTCTGGTGCCCTAGATATTTGCTGCCATCTCGAAAGGTTATGCATGAAGCCAAACGGAACTAGGATGGGGTGATATAGAGCAATCTTTATGGGGCACTCAGGTATAGACTCAGTTCACTGCTCATGCGTCAGAAGGTCCTTAACCTCCTGTTTGAAGCTTTTCATTATTAATGTTGAAGTTTGGACTCATGTTATGGAAGACGCTCTGATCTGCCACAGCCAATATTGGGCTTCTAAACAGCAGCGCCCGAGCACATTTGCTGCATATAGAACTTGGTAAACATTTATGAATGATTTAGGAGCGCGAGGCGAATTGGTAAAGCACTACAGCTGCATCGCTGAACTCCCAGCTGCTCTCTCAATGCAGCTTCAACATAAAACTGCTCTTTACAATGAAGTCCGTGTAAAACATCCTGCTTCTTAATACTAGCAAATTCTAAAAGAGCCTACTGTTGAACTCTTGCTCCTCATCCTGTTGAATTCTCAAAGTAAAGAAGCTGAATGAAGTGTCCTCGTATCCCCACATATAGGTGTTGTATTTTTATACATCTTTATTATTATGTACTCTGAAAATATGCACTGACACTGTGAAGATGTTTCATTATAAGTGTTAAGTTACGCTAAGTGATGATGGCTAAGACCAAGCTGATAACTACGGAGACGCAGTGACAAGAGATCGTAGTTTTCAAAACGTAACTGAATCACTGAATGCTGCACTTCAACTCTATGCCCTGGGGCATGTATTGTAAAATGATTATGTTCTTTTTTTAACTGCTGAATGGGTCTGGCTGAATTAAGTCACACCCTAGTAATTTTATTAGACTGTATAATGGTGTTCTCACAAGAATTGCCAGGAGGAAATTAAAGAACAAATAAACAAAGCAAAAAAAACCGCTACAGTATTAGAGGTGAAGCAACATTAAAATTAATGTGAAAATTATTGTGGCCAGAATGAAACAGGTTATCAGTACTATCAAGGTACTATTGCATACAATTAAATTACTTCACAAATGTTTTATTTGCATACTTGTAGTTTTTTAACATTTAGAGTTTAGTGTGAGGATTCTCCTTTATTTTCAGGTCTCAAGCTAAGAAACTAAATGCAAAATAAATTGGAAAAAAAAATAGTATTTTTTGTATGTATGTGTATGCCTGTATGTGTATGTGTATAATAATTAATTGCAGTGACTATTTTAAAATATTTTTTTATCCAGTATATCATACTTGATCTTTGTACTTTTATTGCATGAGAAAAACTGTCCCACTGTCATGGGTAAATCATATTATGAGACATGTCTCTGATGACATAAAAAACATAAAACAAACAAAAGATTTTGTTTTTTGTTTTTCCATAGAGGTTGTACTTGGGTAGATTTAACCCAATGCACAATTCACATATTAAAGCTAAATAAAAAGGCAGCGATTCAACCTAACCACTAACATGTGAATTTATGCCATAGCACATCTTATTTTGGTGACTTACTATCATGTGTCATGATCAGACTGTGCACACACATTAAACAAACAGCAGCAGGATAGTGTGGAATAGTTTTATAGGTGAAAGCTTCCATTTACATTATTTACAAGCTGTTAGCAGGCACTAAACTGTAAAAGCAATCAACATAATATCTTGTTTCATTGATTCATTCTCTAATAATTTGTAATTACAATATGCACATGTAGTGTAGATATTTAATATTGTTTTAAAACATTTTATTCAGTGCCTTTTTGACTAATTGCTTTCCTATATTTATGGAATATCTGGGGTTAGGTATGAAACTGAAATGTTTATATTCTGCATTATGTTTAATACAGTTGCCTGAAGGTGAAATTCAATACTAATGCCTTAGGGAGCTGTTCTTTTTACATATACAGAATTTACATATTTTATTTAGGCTTTGTATTCCAATTGATTAATTGTGCATTTTCTTATAATAATGGTGTCTGCTTCTGGAAACATTATACCTCATTTCAAACAATTGGTTTAATAAAGTACTGATTATTTCTCGAAAAATAAACAACGCCCTAAAAAAGAATAGATCCATGAAATGGACACAGTGGACTGGCGTGTCTGTTAGAGGGTTTGTGTGATATCAGGTTGCATCTTGATGCAAGCAACCACCTATCAGTCAGATGAACAAGATAATAGCAGAACAAAAGTGTTTTAGTGAAAGTTTAATATGTGTGTGTTCAAATCTCTATTCAAACTTGTGAATAAAATGGTAAAATGCAGCGCATCTGCATCTGTTGCAAGATTCCCTATTTTGACTGAACTCAGATGTTTGATTTCATGCGGTATTTTTTTTCTTTCTAAAGGACTCACACTTTCTTAATTTGTCAGACAGAAAAAACTCTATCATTGCTAACAGTCATGTTCACTGATAGGTTATTAAGTGCATTAATTAACTGTTATGTTATATAGCACTCAACCTTCTATTTAAGGTTTTTTTTTACTAACATTCTTAAATGAATTTGTGTAGTTTATCTATCTATCCTTCTCTGTCTCTCTCCATATATACACACATATATATATATATATTTCATATGCAAGACGGAAACATGTACATACTGTCTCCACATCTTCTGTAAAAGTTTACTCTCAAGCTATGTTGCAAACCTGAACTTAGTAAGGGGGCAGTAATTATGGTATATGAGCGTAATATTTTGATAAAAAAGTGTTTCAATACAAGTGTATTTCATCACTGTGTTTGTTTTTATTGCTACCTCCAGAAATACTGCCATTGCTTTGCCACTTATGAGACAGACTTTTCCACATTTTGGCTCACAGCTCACTCTCATATTTCCTTTTTATCGCAGCCCCAGCTTATGACCACAGCTCAGATTTGTGCTTCAGGGAGTCTTTAAAGAAACCTCAGAAAGCATTATTCGGGGTCCGACTGCCTGTGTCCATTCCTGTTAATGTAGTAAAGATCATATGTTCATAGATGATAGATATTCTCCAGCACACAGTCTGTAAATACAATTGCTTAAAATTGCTTAATATAGTACAGTTACTTTTTTTTTTCTCCTTCTCCTGTTTGACAGTATTTGCTGTACTGCATTTTGAAAAATTAAATCAGAAACTTACAACAAAGAGTCACGGCTCTCCTGAATCCCAAACTGAAATCTATTAGAGAATTCCCCAACCACAAAAATAGTGATAAGAGCTACAACTCCCATGAGGGTAGGTGCAAAAACAGAAAAAAATTCAAATCACTTTTTTTGGTCAAAATAGCAACTTTTTAAGCTGATGTCATATGTATATATTTAAATACATGTATAAACTAATGAGTATTATTAAGTGGATTACTTTATGATCCACTGTGTATAGAAAGGCTGCCAACATTATATTGCTCTGCTCAGAGTTTATGGACAAACATGCATCTGTTCGTAAATGTTTGATAATCTGATCAAGTGCTTTCTATATGAACTTTTTGTGCTCCTAATCCATAATTCATACCTTCTGTGATGTACTATATGTTATGTGAAATGTGTCCACAGTCATTAAAGTGAAAAGCAATGCTCCTCTATAATCGTAAAGGGGCAACTAATGCTTAGAGCCCAAAACAGAAGAACAAGATATGATACATTATTAAATAGTATCGATTACTTTTATCAAATCGATGAGATGGCAAGAAAAAAATAGCTACTCGTATGAAAGTCACGCTCGACTCGCAGCCCTTTCTGTTTGAAGTGTTTCGGCCTTTCAAGAGAACATAAGCAGATCAAAGAGTAACCATAGCTGCTAAGTATGTGGGGGAGGCATGTGTGGACGAATGGAGGAATTCCTCCAAAAGGGAATGGCCTAGACCCATATAGCAGAGCAGAGGGGGAGATGTGTTCAGCTCAGTATATTTACTCCTCATCTAATAGTCCTTTACTCATGTATGCAAACATCATTACTGTCTGGCATTTCAACATTATGTGTTCCTGTCATCAAAATTTAAAGTTCAAGCCCACTAGCCACTTTGTGTCATCAGCCAATTTCTGCATGTTTACAGCAGCTTGCAGTGCTTATGTGCTGAATGTCAGAATAATTGGCCAATTAAAAAGGAGAGCCTGATCCAGTATTCTTTTAAGTGACCCAGAATTTCTAGCTATGTCCTAGAAAGGATGAAAAAAGATAAAATAAAACAAAAAACCTTAAGGCGTGTATTTTTACACACAGATCCAGGAAAGGTTTAACTACCTCAGCTGCAGCAGAGTATCACTTGAAAGAATCTTTGGCAGTGTTTAGCTAATGTAGACGCTACAGCAGAGGCATACCAAACAAAAATCTAGCATTGGAAAATGACCTACTTCCTAAACACAACAAAAATGCTTTCACATCAATTAGGTCAGTGATTACAGCATTTGTGGAGTTTAACTTGAGTGAGTGAGTAAGTAATAGACGGTATACACTTTATGGATGAAAGTCCATGCGGGATATACTGTCAGTGTGTCATATATTAAGGATATACAAAAAATAAAAACACCTACATTTCAAAGGTTTGTTCTTCCCTACTGTATTCTGCTTACAATGCTCCTGTCAGCCCATGCTTCTTTGCATCTTCTTCTTTCCATTACTCAAACACTCATTTAATTGATGAAGCTATTATCAAGGCTACAGTTAGAAATGTTCCGTTTAACAGCATATTAAATCAATGTTGACATTTAACCATTTTACCTTTATTTAAAATGTTATTTCTCAAATTTCATCGGAACAGAGGCTACATCTGAGATTTGGTTCCTTGTGGATTCTCACATAGTATAGTTTTCCTTTTCTAATGTAATCAAGCACCCATTTTATAAGAGACAGTAATAATTTATTTCTGCCCCTAATAGCCTATACATCACTGGCAGGGTATATATTTCATTTTCCTGAAGCATGAAGGCGAATAGAAATCTTAATGATTTGCCCTTGCTAGCATAATTTTAATTATGGATTTTCGTCTACATGATCGATTTGGAGAAAGCCATAGTAATACAAGTTGTACATTCTACTGTATTAAATATTTGATATCCATTAAATTTTCATGATTAATGTTCTGGTAAAGAATCAGTTTCTCTAAGCCCTCTGGTTTTATTGCTGAGTAAATTAAGGGTTTTACTCCCTTAGCAAGAGATATAGCCATATATCGCACCAAAGCTTTGCTTGTCATGAGAAATGGAGCAATTTGATATTGATTGTAAGGGAATTTTAAACTGAGAGAAATGGTCACCAAAAGAGAGAACTTGATGTTCTATCTTTAATATGGGTAAGAATGAGCTTGTACATTTCACTTTGTCATTGTTTGGTGAAACGGTGTTTTTATGCGTTTTATTTTTCAGTTTATTGTCATTTAATTTTTGTGCATAAAGTTTGCTTGCTGGTTTATCTCTATCCAGTGATGATTCTACAGGTTGTGTAGCTTATGCAACTATGAAAATGGTACTATTTGTCTTTTATTCTTGCATGTACTAATGTGTGCTTGGTATTAAAAACTAAAGCAATGAGCATATACTAACTGAGAAATACCAGCATATGGTGTTTGAAGTGCTAATATAAAATGTTAATTTATTTTATGAGCATAATATATAGAAAGATATTTAGAATTATTTTTGCAGCTTCACCCACTGACGATTTTACACATGCTTATGAGTAAAAACTCATTTAGCTTACTATCGGAGTAAGCAGACAGATTCTGGTCTGCTAGCCACATACATTTCTGAAGTTGAACTTAAGTTTTAATACCCCTTCCTACTGTACTTAAGTAGAATTTTATAGGTATCTGTACTTGAGTACTTGTTTTTCTGACAACTTATTACTTTTTCTCCCCGTTCTCTACACAAATATATATACTTGTACTATGCTCCTTACATTTGCAAAGCTCGTTACTTTAGGTTTAACACATTTGAGGGAAGTTTTCGTTTCCCAGCTCTTTCAAACATCAAACCAATCTCAGCAAAAATAAGCAGAACAATGGTGTGTGTCATATACAAAGGGATGAAAGATCATTTACATGTGTTATAGCTATACTTAGAGGTTAAAGTGGACCGGAACTCTTGAACAGCATTTTAGGTGCAAAATGTTCATAAGCTGTGGTCTTGGTACTTTAGCATCAAGCTAGCACTACAGAAGACGAGCCAGCATAAAGGGAATGACATTTTAGGGGGGGGTTGTTGTTTTTTTAAGTGGCCTTTTTAATTATGTTAATTGGGTTTATATCAGCTCAACAAATGTCAGCAACCACCCAAACTGTGTGTCTGTCACACACGGTGTTGCTTGCTAAAGCTCCAGCTGCTGTATTTTACAGGGAGAGAACAGAATGAGAGCTACCTTCACTCAGAGATGGACAAAGATAAGAAAGACAGGGCAGGAGAAAAAGACAAACGGTTATATTTAAAGGTATGGACTGCTTAAGACTGGATATTTGACACACTGGAAATTTAAAGCTTTCATGTAATGTGCTAATTTTTTTTGTAATTTACGTTTGATTTTTTCGTTAATGTTGGGAAACATGCTGCAAAACAAACTGAGGTACTCAGCAGTTTAGTGCAGGATAAACATGTTAGTTTGCTGTATTCTGATAAATTTACAGTAACTGTGTGCTGTAATGTTCATGGTCAGCTAGGTTACATAAAGTCTAGCAGAAACTAGTCATTTTTCTGTTTAGATGTGGAGCTAAAGTAAAAGTAACAACAACAACAAAAAACAGCATAATCCCACGTATTAATATCATTAAGTATTATTTTAATTCACTTTTACTTGAGTGAAGCACTTTGACTTTTACCAGAGTTTTCTTAACCCAAGCATCTGTTTCTACTTCAATTATTTTTTTATATAGTCACTCTTCTTTAAAAGACAACTTATTGATTATAAAAGCAATGTATTTTTTCTGGTCCAATTAATTAGTCAGATGGTCCCAAGGATCTATGTTATGGTTTTTGTATACTATCTAGTATTCATATAACTGACAAATCACCGAAGCAATAATGAATGAACTGTAATAAATATAATAAAACAAGCTAGGAAGTACCTCAGGCTTAAAAGACATTCTGTGCATTGAGCAGGTACACTGCTGCATACAGCTAATCTTTAACAAAGTATCCTGATTGTGTATCTGATCAGAGAGGCCTGCAGTGCCTTCCTATCTCCGTACACAGAGGTGTTAGAGGGCAACGCTGTGCATGAGGAGATATGGGACGAGGCAACAACAGGAGAATAATGAGCCACCAAGCCTTAACGCCTGAGTTTTGTAAGTCCTAATGATTCTGGCTCCAATTCAAAGGAGAAAGACCCACTTGAAGCCAACTTTCATTTCCCAGTATAGAATGGTGTGAATCTCATCTCCTAAAAGAATTACAGGTATCACACACTCTGCTGATCTCCTCACACACCTCTCTGTCAATCAAATACAGGACCAAAAAGTACCTGAATTATATCTAACAGGGGAGGTAATGCATCTTACAGGTTTTAAGTGTAATATAATTTGTTAATAATCTCTCAATCAGATAAAATCTAATTTGCCACCTTCATTTCATATGTTGTCTCAAATGTCTTATTACACACAGCTTCATGTAATTGGAGAAAGTACGATTCTGCACAGCTCTATTCATCACCTACTGTCACCTAATGCCATGAAAGTGGATGTTTCTTAAATTCACCTTCTGATATGTTCACATCTTTGTGCTCAGTAGCTGTCTCACTTATGTAACTGTTCTGTTGTGAACAGCTTTGCCATGACGTTCTCATTTTGGGTTTGGTGCAACACATTTGACATGTAGGTATATTTCTCAGTGTCACTGACTTCTCTGAGTTCTGATGAGCACAGGCAGCAGAGCGAAAACACTGTTTTCTTTCTTCTGATGGTTTCCCTTCATTGTTGATCTTGAATCTTACTGCAGACAGGCCACAGTAAAAGGTTTACTTCTCTCAATCACATCTCTCAGTCTGAGTAAAAGAGCCAGAACACTTTGTGTAAAAGCTAGCGTATATCATACAGCGGCAGCCTTTTTCGTATCAGCAAATCAGAAAAAGTGACTCACTGAAGGTTTCTTCTGTCACAATAACCACAACAGAAAAGAAACAAGGAACGTGTTTTGAGAGAAGTAATTGTTACTTCATCTTTAGCCCTCACCATCGCTGCCAAAATTTATCTCACAGCTGCACAAGCAGTATTGTGGACTAGGGTGTAGACATAAATTGCATTTTTATGTTGTTCTATTGAAAGGGGTGGGTAGGGACTAAAATGCCATTTCAGAAAATCTTACTCTGCAACATTTACTGCTTACTTGGGATTTCTTTCCAGTCCCCTCTTAATATTACTCCCTCATGACACCCTCCATGCAAGATGCTACTGCAAGTTCATTATCATCAATAAGTCAAGTTTATTCTATCTTTCATCATCATATCATGCATTCCAACCACAGCACCTTTTTTTGCAATGTAAACCAATTTATTTCTCCCTTCTATTGCAGATAATATTAAACAATGCCCTAAGAGTAGAGGCTGTCTGAATGGGAATGATTTATTACAAAGAAAGAAGTCTGTGCGTCGGTTTGCAGAGCTCTGCAGTGTAAAATAACCTCATTTATATTCTATATTGCTCAGGCTGCCTCACTTAATATTCCTGTCAGCACTCTTATGCCATTCCTTCTGTTGGCTTTGCCTGCAATAAAGCCGCTGCCTTTGAAAAGTGTACAAACAATATTAAACACATTTCATCAGATTAGTGCAATGCAGAAAGGCTACTTTTAATGCAAAACAACAGGGTCAAGTGAGCCACAGTACTCATTGTTTGATGACAGATTGAAATCATTGTGCAGCAGGCACTGGGATCATTTAAAACAGATGTGTGACAGAATGTTGCCTGCCATTGGGCAGCATGTACTATTCACAGATGATCTCAAAGCATATTAGGAGCAAACAACTAATCACAGTTAAATAAGGTGAAGACACTCATTTTGCTTATTATTCTGCAACTTGCTCACTGTGCAATTAGAAGACATCAGACTGTTAAATTGCTACATTATAATGGATCTCAAGCCTATTATAAGTCAACTGTATTGTTCTTGATGTTGAGAGTAGTCTTTTAATGGAGGGTTAAGACGTTAATGGCAAAGTTATTTCTTTTTTTTTTTTTATAGAAACATAACTGAAATTACTTACTCCATTATCAAATGTTGTTGAAACATTTATTTTTAAAAAACATCATAGCTAATGCATATGTTAATAAAAATAAACTGTACTGATTTATTTATAGCCAGCAAGATAGTAGGAAAAAAACATTACCTCCTATTAAACATTAAGAAGAGGTTTAAAAGTCAGTAAGGAAGTTGACATTCTGACTTCAGTGGGAACACTATTCCACAGGTTGAACTCAAACGGCAGAAGCCCACTGACCTTTGTTTACTAGTCAAAACGTTGTAATGACCTGCAGCATCCCATTCACTGATCTCAGGAAGCACCCAGGCACATAGAGTAGAGAATTTAATGCTTTAAATGTCATTACCAAGAGTTTAAAATCAATATTAAATTTAGCAGGCAAACAGTGTAAATTTACTCATACAGGAGTAATTTTTCTTGGTGCCAGTTTGATTTAAAGAGCAACAAATAATCAGGGTGGGAAATAAAAAAAAAAAGATACATGACTTTGTGCAAGTCGTCTGCAGATAAGAACAATATAATTTTGGAATTCTTTTGAAAACATTTTTTATATTTATTTTTTATATTTTATATATATATATATATATATATATATATATATATATATATATATATATATATATATATTAGGGGTGCAACGATATTCGTATCGATATTGAACCGTTCGATACAGTGCTTTCGGTTCGGTACGCATATGTATTGAACAATACAAAATTTGTAATTTATTTCATCAACTTTCCTTCTGACAATGCTGTCTGTGTTGAGCGCTCAGTGAATCTGCGTTCGACTACTCCGCCTAGGTTACACTGTCGAGCGCAGATCCACTGAGTGCTCAACACAGACAGCATCGTCAGAAGGAAGAGCGCAGGGCAAGCTAGCGAGACAGAAGTTAAGCTCTCCTTGCAACATGGCAAATTGAACCTCCCCCACCCTCATTCAGATCTGGCGTTTGGAATTATTTTGGTTTTCATGTGATGTATGACCCTGAAGGTAAGCGCGTCATGGACTAAAGTAAAACAGTATGTTGGATGTGCCACGCAATGCTCAATTACATGGGTGGGAACTAGTGTGTTAGCGCAGTTAGCTCGTTAACGTGTTGGTTAACGTCTAGCCCCATGCACGGGCGATCAGGGGTAGCTCGTTAACGGAGATTTGCCGTGTTGTGGCGTTAACGTCATTTCAACGAGATTAACCTGAAAGCACTAGTGGGAACACAACGAATATGACTGCACATTTACATCATCCTAGTGCAAAAACAACAAGCATGCATGCTACAAACTTTAGCTGAGTCATTTAGACAGCCATTAGCACATGATTCTCCTTATGGGGACCTGATATGTTTAATATGCTGCTGAGAATATAGGCCAGAAGAAGCGTATAGTATAGCTTTTATTTTGGAAAGAGCCATTTCTCTGTAATAAACTCTCTTTTCCAAAGATGCATGATTCCTCAATCATGCATCGCAATATCGCTAGCCCGACGTCCTGGGGCTAGCGATTTTTCCAGTCGGCCTACCAAAATCTATCTCTGCCCTGCCCGTCGGGCTATTGGAAAAACATATGTCAATGCTTTTGCATTCTTTCGGAAATGTAGCTGGGTAATTATGTCATTGGCATCGGTGAGCCACTGTCAATATGTGACATATTGAAATCTCATTTGAATTTGCGCTTGTTTTTTTGCTTTCACTTTACAATCGCTCGGACAGCACTGATTGGTGAGTGATGATAATTTGCGCACCAATTCCTCTGACATCGTCTTATTAATCGTTAGTTTACTACACAAACATGACAAGTGAAATCTCCCGCAGCAAGCTTAAACATGTGAGAGGTTGATCGCGCAGAGAATCGCTGAGCGCTATGTGAGTGCGTGTGTAAAAGCAGCAGGATATATATTTCAGTTCTGCTGAGCCAAATAAGACAGGTCAGGGTGAAGAAGTGACAGCCAAAGAAAAGCTTACCACAAAACAGAAAAGTTATGACAAATCAGACTATAAGGCAAAAAGAAAATGCAGCTTTATGGTTTCATGGACAAAAGAATTTCTTTGGCTGCAATATGATGAGCTATATAACCAGGGCTGCACATAAGTGGTCCGCAGGTGCGCATTCGCTGTCAAAATAAAAAACACGCACAAGGGTTAGGGTTAAATTTAAAAACTGTACTTTTGAGTTAAAATATATATTTATAAATATATATTTATAATTTTAATAAATGACAAATTAAAAAGGCATGAACATTTTTTTGTATCGAAAAAATATCGAACCGTGACACCAAAGTATCGAACCGAACCGAACCGTGAATTTTGTGTATCGTTGCACCCCTAATATATATATATATATGACCAACCTGTGCACTGCCTGGATTGATTACAAGAAGGCCTATGACTCAATGCCCCACAGCTGGATACTGGAATGCCTAGAATTGTACAAGATCAATGGGACCCTAAGAGCCTTCATCAGGAACTCAATGGGGATGTGGCGTACAATACTAGAGGCCAACTCCAAGCCCATAGCACAAGTCACCATCAAGTGCGGGATCTACCAAGGAGATGCTCTGTCCCCACTGCTGTTCTGCATAGGCCTGAACCCCCTCAGTGAGATCATTAACAAGACTTGCTACGGATACCGACTACGGAATGGAGCAGTTGTCAGCCACCTCCTGTACATGGATGACATCAAGCTGTATGCCAAGAGTGAACGAGACATCGATTCACTGATCCACACTACCAGGCTATACAGCAATGACATTGGAATGTCGTTCGGACTGGAGAAGTGTAGTCGGATGGTAACAAAGAGAGGGAAGGTAGTCAGAACTGAGGGGATTTAACTACCAGAAGGCAACATTGCAGACATAGAAGACAGCTACAAGTACCTGGGGATCCCGCAGGCGAATGGGAACCATGAAGAGGCCGCTAGAAAAGCTGCAACCACCAAGTACCTGCAGAGGGTCAGGCAAGTCCTGAGGAGTCAGCTGTATGGTAAGAACAAGATCCGGGCCATCAACACGTACGCCCTGCCTGTGATCAGGTACCCTGCTGGGGTAATAGGCTGGCCAAAGGAGGAGGTAGAAGCCACTGACATAAAGACAAGAAAGCTCCTTACCATGCATGGAGGGTTTCACCCCAAGTCCAGCACCCTGAGGCTGTACGCTAAGAGGAAGGAAGGGGGCCGGGGACTGGTGAGTGTCAGCACCACAGTCCAGGATGAGACAACGAACATCCAAGAATACATTGGGAAGATGGCCCCAACTGACCGAGTGCTCAGTGAATACCTCAGGCAGCAGAAACCCAAGAAAGAGGAGGGAGACGAGGAACCATCATGGAAGGACAGGCCCCTGCACGGTATGTACCACCGGCAGATAGAGGAGGTGGCTGATATCCAGAAATCCTACCAGTGGCTGGACAAAGCTGGACTGAAAGACAGCACAGAGGCACTAATCATGGCAGCACAAGAACAAGCTCTGAGCACAAGATCCATAGAGGCTGGGGTCTATCACACCAGGCAAGACCCCAGGTGCAGGCTGTGTAAAGATGCCCCAGAGACAATCCAGCACATAACAGCAGGGTGCAAGCTGCTAGCAGGCAAGGCATACATGGAACGTCATAACCAAGTGGCCGGCATAGTGTACAGGAACATCTGTGCCGAGTATAACCTGGAAGTCCCGAGGTCAAAATGGGAGATGCCCCCAAGGGTGGTGGAGAATGACCGAGCTAAGATCCTGTGGGACTTCCAGATACAGACGGACAAAATGGTGGTGGCTAACCAACCGGACATAGTGGTGGTAGACAAACAGAAGAAGACGGCCGTAGTGATCGATGTAGCGGTTCCGAATGACAGCAATATCAGGAAGAAGGAACACGAGAAGCTGGAGAAATACCAAGGGCTCAGAGAAGAGCTCGAGAGGATGTGGAGGGTGAAGGTAACGGTGGTCCCCGTGGTAATCGGAGCACTAGGTGCGGTGACTCCCAAGCTAGGCGAGTGGCTCCAGCAGATCCCGGGAACAACATCGGAGATCTCTGTCCAGAAGAGCACAGTCCTGGGAACAGCTAAGATACTGCGCAGGACCCTCAAGCTCCCAGGCCTCTGGTAGAGGACCCGAGCTTGAAGGATAAACCGCCCGCAGGGGCGTGCTGGGTGTTTTTATATATATATATATATATAATTTTTTTTAATTGTTTTTTACCAATAACTAAAATATTTGATTTATTGGCATTGAACCTTAGAAAGTTTTGAGACAACCATTATTTGATATCCCTTTGAGAAGTGAACATATAACTGTGTGTACAATGTTATGGCTATGAATAATCTGGTTTAGAGGAAACATGTATACTGAATACAGAAGAAGGCCACTGACAGAGCCATGAGCAACACCTCAATGAAAATGGGCAACAGAGAAGGTCGAAGGCTGTGAGCTCTAAGACTGAGCACTCACTTCTATAATTAAACCACAGATAATCTTCAAACGGGAAGTTTTTCTGCTCAAAAGCATGACTGAAAAATAATGTTAAACATATTGTTACTACTTATAAAAGACATTAACTGAATTGAAATTACTTCTTGTAAAAACCTTAGATAAGCCTGAAATAGGCTTTCAAAGGAGGCGATGAATGACGATGTGTTTAAAACAAGTTAGAAATATACCAACTGTTTAAAATTAAAAGAATTAAATGAAAAATTGTAAGATATATCTCTGTAAAAACTTGGTTGTATCTGTATTACACGTGGAGGATTTCATCTGAAAAATTATATTTATTAGAGATTTTGAGAAGAGAGGCAAATGTGTGAAAGAGTTGATAAAATTTTCCCAATAAATTCAGCTGGAAATTTCTTAGGCTAGTCAGATTTAGGGGTGAATTCTGTACACAGAATACCACTGGGCCTAATTTTCTAATATTTGTATGGAAATGTTCGTACACTGTGACAATTACCATCAGATTTATGAAATGTGTATACTGGCCTATTTGTTTCTCACCACTTTGCGTACACTTGTATATCAGAATCATTCAGAACCAACAGCCTTGTGTAGTCTCCATACAATTTGCATACTATCTGCATACAACCCCATCTCCCTTTCTGTATGTAAGGATACATGTTTTCTTCTTGGTAAAGTAGAGAAAGAGAGAAGCCTGCACCTCTAAGGCAAGAAATAAAGAGAAAGTCTGACTGTAGAAAATTCAATAATAGTGTCTGAGATCCAAGAAGGAAGCACTCAGCGGGAATGAAGACCGTTTATGTAAATAAATAAATAATTAAATTTAGGCACTAAAGCTAAAATAATGGGAGTGCTGAATATCATTTCTCAGAAAAAAGAAAAAAAGTTTGGAATCAATGATAATATGAAAAAGACTAACAAACCTTAGAAAGAAAACTGTTCTATGACAAAAACCATGTGATCAGGTAGCTCCAGGTGAGAAATTCTCTAGCATCCATGGGATCGTGCCAGGAAGTTATGCTGTAAGTGATGCCATTCAGCAATAATAAACGTCATTTTTAACTACAGTAGCAGTAGTACTCATTTTTGAGACTTCTTTTTAAATTCTGCTTTGTGGTCAGATAAAATGCATCTACTACCTCTAAGTTCTCCATGCAAACAAACCAGATGACAGAATTAGGTTAAGGATGTGACCTTTGGAATGACTGGTTACATTAACTGACACCACCAATTTTCCACCTGCCATAAAAACAAGTATTTTACGCATTATCAATAAAGGTTATCTGGATGCTTTGGGGGGTTTTTTTAAGTTGGAACTGGCTTACAAGTCAACTATTTACCTGTTAATAAACATTATTAGTTACAATCTTATTGTAAACATTAAACAGCTATGAATTAAAGGTTAATTAACATTAACTTAAGCTATTCCTGATTTTATTGGTTATTTGGTAACACATATGTCTTACACAGCTCTATCTAGCCACAAAGCTCATGTTGCCAAAATGTAAACACCTGTGTAGGTCTGCAGGTGCTTTCACTATTGGTGTGTAGTATGTGTATATACAGTTAGAAAAGATCACAAGGTGTAAAGCCAAGCAGAAAGTATTGAATGGGCTCATCTCAGCCAGATAACCTCTGGTTCACAGTCAGGAGGTAATGCTGACTGTTAACCTAACACAGGATCTTCCCTCTAGTTACAATATCTCACAGTGCTATAGATCTTCCCATGGGAACAGATTGTTTTAAAAAAAAGACTTATACCCCTTCGATGAGTTGCTTCTCTTCTCTGCAATGTGTCATGTATGTTGACAAAACTGAACCAAAACTGAAACCCTATACTATGAAGCCATATTTAATCTTATCCCGATAACTTATTAAGCCTGGGTTTTCAGAAGGTTGATCAACTTATGCTGCTAACTGAACCTGCTCCAAAACAGCTAATGTTGAGGATTAGGATCAGGATCCGCAGATATGAAATCACTGCCTACTAACTGATCAATTCTCTGGAAAATAGTATCACCATCCCTGGAAGATCCCTTGGTTCTTAGGGCCTGTTTTTACACCAGTATGAAATATACAACTTCATTCTGTAATTCTTTTTTTTTTTTTTTTTTGCCTGTCCCGTTTGGCTCTTTTGCCATCAGAATTATTGTCTAAAGGCAAAGAAAGATGCCCAACGGATTTACTTTACCAAACTGACCATCCCAGCCTTGCCATAATGGTCCATTTGATTCACCTTTTATTGTTTATTTTATTTTCACTTGTTGAATACGGGACAGACTTGACTGGGGGAAAGAAGAGGAAAAAGAAAGAGGGAAAGAGAAACAGCTGAGAAGAGGGACGGGGGAGAAGGGCAAAAGACAAAAACCAACAGAATGGGCAGGGGGAAAAAAAGAAAAAAAAAAGAGAAAAAAAATGCATATATCGATCACCTGGATCACCTGCTGAGAAAGAAAAAAGAAAACAAGCAGAAGAGAACAAGAGTAATAGAATAAACAACATCACAATGATATATGGGAATATGACAGTAAATACTAAATATTAAACATTATTGTGCAGCACATAAGATAAACAGAACACAGTGTGCTTTGAGGTAGGAGCCAAAAAGGGTGTAGTTTCTGGGTGTGATCACCCGTGTGTACACCTGTGTGTACAAACTAACAAAAGAATTACAGAATGTACACCAGGTGTACACAGGTGTACATTCTGTAATTCTTTTGTTAGTTTGTTTGCTTTCTATTGACTGCAAACATATTTATACAAAAATGTTCTATATTTTAAGCATTAATATATATGATCTCAGTTTTGTATTTTAATTGATTTGTGAAATAATTTTTCTGTCAATTTTGTGTCCAATTCACACATAGCATAGTGAAAACTTATGTTTCAATTATGTTTTTATATTTATTCTTTACCCTCGCTGAGACTGTTAAACACCAGCAAGGCTGCAGCTGAAAGAACAAAAATTGAAACCATCTTTTAAACATAATTGTGGTGAAATGCGCTATTATAATCCATCAGAGTATCACGTCTGAATGACAAAGCTCTGACATTGATAAACCTGTTAAATTCACAACTGCATATTTGCCAGCTTTCCTCCAGCCTTTAAATATGCTAGACTCTATTAATAGCTCTTCTCCAATCTTACTGACCAAAGCATTTAAAGTCCACAACTTCATATAGTGCTTTTAATGTTAAACTGTGAACATTAAACATTACACAACATCATATGTAGCTTTCAGTGTTCATCAGACAGACTGCAATTTGATTACATGCTTTGACTGTCTCATTCTTTAAATATAATGTTTAACACAACTAGTGTAAACTGAAAATTGCATACAAAGATTAACTAGAAAATCACCAGAAAATCCAGTTGAAAAAGTGACAGTAATAAACAATGCTTCTTATTTTGTATAAAAAGGATCTTGTGTTGACCTGCTTGCCAGGTGATGTTTCCTGAGGTCTGACAGGCAGCTGTGCCACCAGCAGTACAATGCCACACCTTTAGGCAGCACAACAGACTTTTATTCATCTTCACATTTTACACAAGCCACTCAAGACAAGCAAAAAGAAGTGTTCAGCACTTAAAAATGGGTCGATCCTCAGTTCCTGCCCTCTTCAGAATGTGCTCGAGAAGGCCAAACCAAGCGCATGATTTTTGTTCAGGTCTTTTAGTAAAGATCTCTTATGGAAGAAAACAAAGGTGCAATACAGTAGCTGGTTTGCAGAGTATTGTGGAAAAACGGATAGAGAAAGGGAGCAGAGTGGTCTCACAGTTAGCATCATAATAAAGCCTTTTTAATTGACATAAATAAGGATATGAGGAGAAAACCAAGTGTCCCAGGGAAAGGTTTTGTGCTTGCTGGACCTGATGTAGTGAATGAGTTCTGTTAATAGGATGTGAACACATGGCTGATGAGTAGGGGCCCTCTGCTAATTGGCACTGTTTGTCTGCTGGTGGTTGTGTTCCTTCAAGGACCCAGCAGCGTCCCATTGGTATTCAGGGTACTGCTTTGTGCTTCCAGAAGTGACGCCACACCATTAGGGAGAGGAATTGAGGACCTTATGATTTACTTAACAAGAGGAACTTTCTCTCTGCGGCAAGCAGAACTCAACTGCTCCACCATGTATCAAACACCCCTGGAGCACACCTTGTACAGAATATATAGCTCTGGAAGTATCTCCAGCTGAGTGCTACTAATGGATATAATTTATTGAGCTGTAGCAGAAAATTACATAATTTTGTAAAACTGCAGCAATGGTTTTCATATTTTGTAAATCTGAAAGTTCTTGGTGCAGCCCAGTAACACAATTGGCCGATTAAATAAATTACTCATATTTTTTAATGTATTATTAACCACAGTCTAAGATGTAACACAGCCACTCACAGCTAGCTGTGACTGCAGAAACCCTGTGCTTATCTGTGGCAGAAACTTGTAATTAAGGCGTTTATCACACAGGAACCATTTAGAGACCCCTTGGCAACCACTGGTCACTAAGGAAAAATGTGGACATTGCTAGTTGAAATCGGTTGCAACAGAGGTTACTGCACCAAAAGCCTCCTTGTGATTGTTTTGGTCACCAACAAATTGCAGTTGTTAGCCATAATTTGCATGGAAAACACAGACATATCTACAAACACTTGCTCTTTATTGTCCAAGCTGAACTGAAACTTGAAAAAGTTTGACACAAACCAAATATGGAGAATGTTTGCCTTCAATTTAAAAGTTACATTTGGTTGCAGCTGTAAGGCACAACTTTTACTTTGAAGGCAGACGTTTCTGATTCTCACTTTTCACAGTTTCACCACTGCTTGGCAGGTAGTTTTAAAGTGTTTACAGACAAGTTGGTGAAGGTGCAGCATAGTATACCTTTTTACAACCAATTTCACACTAATGACAGCCAGCAAGCTTGAGGAACCACTCATGAACTGGTCACGAAATAAACATCTTTTTCTCTTGACTAATGTTTGTCAGGTGGTCGCTGACAGGTTTCTTGGACTGTGAGATTGGGGCTTAAAAATGGTAAAAAGACAGATAGCAGCATGCAAACATTCGGCACTGCAGTACTGTGATTAATAATTGATTGGTTGTGTGGAGTTTGTGTCACCTGGTATATAACCACTTCAAATTCCGCAGACTCACATTGGCCTTGACTTGCAAGGAAAGTAAGCTGTTTGGTGCTAGCACTGCTAATGTTAGCTACACTCATTGTGCACGTTCAGTGTTATGCACAATGCAAAGTCCCCAGGAACATTCATTAAGGTCACTAGAAAGAATAGATAAGACATAATGAATGCAGATGTTTACATAAGAACGTAACATTGTCTGAAATATTTAAGAGAGCAAATGGTCTTTTATGCAGTGGCGGTCCTAGCCTGTTTGGCGCCCCAGGCGAACACTCCCTCTGCCCCCCCCACACACACACACACATACACATAAAACATATTAAGGATTGTACATTAACATAAAACTGTTGTCGAAATTCACCAGAGAAACACACACAAACACACACACACACACACACACACACACACACACAAACACACATGAAGAGAGGGAGAGTATGCATTGTATGCAAATGGCTACCAAGCCAAACAGCCATCATAATCCGTCATACAATGAGAACAGGACAAATCAACAATTGACAATGACTAATTAATATTAAAATCTGTAACATAATGTATTGTTTGGAGTTTAGTCTGTTACTGTTAGTATTTTTCCGATTTCTTCTTGGAGCAACTGCAATCCACATTATTTTCTTAGGGATTAATAAAGTATTCTGATTCTGATTCTGATTGTTTCAGGATGACCTGCCATTATCCAATGACACATCTGCTTACCTGTATCTTTTGCTAGTTTCTCCTCCTCTTCTTTTCTATTTTTTCTAAACTGAGCACCTGATGGCTTTGAACTTTTCTTGTCCATCTTCCATTGGTTTTAATTTTGGACTCCAGTATGAACACAAATCCCCCAACTCAACTCAAGGATCACCACAACTTAACCTGATAGACCTACACCTTAGTTCACAGATTCACTTTGTCTAAGGTGTATTTCTGGGATTTCACACAACCCAGGATTCAAATCATGAACACATAATGGGCTTGGATTTATTTAGTGAATCCCCTGCCGCCCCGCCCTCTCCTCCCTGTGCCGCAAGCAGCAGGCGCACCTCGCAAACGGAGGGCGCCCTTACTCCCAGGAAATGGGAGATAGAAAACCGATCGGTGCCTATGCCATTCCCAATATGCGCTGGCTGATGTCGGGGCAGCATGAGTAGGAGCAATTTTTTTTTTTTTTTTTTTTGCCGATGCCCGTGATGCCGCCCCCCACCGTGATGCCGCCCCGGGCAACCGCCCCTGTCGCCCGTATAAAAAAATGCTACTGCTTTGCTTCTATGCAATGTGTTAGAAATTGAGCTTCACCTCAAATAGTCTTTCATCTCTTCAGTATGCTCCAGCGACATAAAAAATATATGGCAAAGAGCAATGGAGCCTCTTTTTAGCAGTATGAGAAAAATAAAGGCATCACACTAACACCAGTTAGAGCAACACCAGTATACAAATTATACAACTTAACGGCCTCATATCCATTACAAACTGACTTGTGTACTGACATTCTCTTCAATGATACATTACTGAATCCTGAGCTTCTGTTTGTCTTTATGATGTTAATTAGTCAGGCTTGGCTGCTTTGCTTTGGAGGCTTTGAAAGCAATTTCCTGTTCATGTTCACAAATTAAGATGGGACTGCCCAAGAAATCACTAATTATATATGAGAAATCTACTTTGCAGTCAGTTAGACTTAAATCATTCTGTGTTGTCATAGGGTCTCTGTTATTAATTGTTGTAATAATTATTTGTGATGCCATATTGTAAATCACAGAGCCAAGTGATATAACAGCTTCTTCTGCATGTGTTGCTAATTATGCTCATCACTTTATTAAAACATGACTCACCTTAAAATTATCACATAGTGTAAACTATACATAAAATAGTTAATAAGCATCTTAATATTCAAATTTAATCTCAGGGAAGGATAATATTCTCTAACCTTTGACTTCTATTAAGTAAAATCTTGTCCTCCAGAAAAAACAAATGCCCTAAAAGTTATATTTTAACTTCACAGCAGCTTTTCCGCTGAAGTCTTAAACATTTTTGACCTTAAGAATGCTATTAATATGTATATGTTAAAATTGAAGTTCAGTTTTAAGCCCGTTTCCATAAAGGTCAAGTCTTTTCTGAAAATTATGAGATAGGTAGTGGTTTGTAATGAAAAGATGGAAAACAGCGTTTCTTTCTAATAAAGAGTAGTGAGCAAATGCTATGATTTATTAGGTTTTTTTCTTTATAGATATTTCTCAATGCCATATAAAATTGACTATCTAAAATTAGTTGTAGTTGGTGTGCGTGTGTTTGCGTGTTGATTTTAAATACTTGCTACCGTATTTTTCACACTATAAGGCACACTTAAAATCCTTTAATTTTCTCAAAAGTCAACAGTGCGTCTTATAATCTGGTGTGCCTTATGTATGAATTCTGGTTGTGCTTACTGACCTCGAACCGATTTTATGTGGTACACGACACTCAAAAATCTGTCAAAAAATGTTTTAGTACAACTTTGGTAAGCTACAAAGCTGCACCGCTTGTTGGATGGATGGACTACCTTAGTCAGGAGCCTCTTGGAGTAATCTGGGTCCAAAACTCTGTTCGCTTCAGGTCCCAAAGTCAAACAATCACTGCAGCATCACTGAGAGTTAAAAACTGTCTAAATTCTTTTATCTTTAATAAAATGGTCAGTGTTTTACCAGGTGTGACAATTAAGTTGAACATCGAGGCATCCATGACATCAGAATTTATTAAATTTAACAGAGTTAGAAGTTAGCAGGAACTTAGCTCGCTAGTCTCCACCTAAACATGATATAACATGTTCTGATTGAGGGATATCTGAAAAAATTAAAATGTACAGCTCTGCTATCACTTCCAACATAAATGAAGGCACAAAACTAAACATCAGCGACCTTTGTAGGGTTGCTGAAGTTGGACTAGCTGGTATATAATGATGTGCTACGTGATCGCTAGCGACACAGTTATGTTAGCATAACATAAACACCGTGAAGCTGGTGGATGAACGCTAACTTTTTTCCGCTCAATAAAAGTTAACACAAGCGTTTCCAATGATTAGAGACAAATACAATCGCATGGCCGGATGTTCTCCAAACTTCAGTCAGGAGAACAACTGAGATAATCCATCCATGATACGAGGTTAGTCATTAATATACTGCAACAACATGGGAGCAGCTGTGAGGGAATTCAACATTAATCAATCAATGGTACGGAAGAAAGAAGAATGAGTTGAGCAAAGTTTGACTTAAATGACTGTTTTGTTTTGCTTAATGCGCCTTATAATGCAGTGTGCCTTATGGTCCGAAAAACACGGTAATGCCAGACACTCACTAATATTTGCTGATTACAACATTGCGGAACTTGCTGTGCTTAGTTGAAAACCTCTACTTTAACTAAAAAAGCCTACTCGACAAACCTAATAAGTAATAAATGCATTCAGGGGCCACCTTATTAGTTGCAGCTGAACTAATGCAATTCAGTCCAGAGACAGTATGAAAGATTGATGTCCCCCCTATGATATCCCCCGCTGGTTGCACCCGGATATCCCGAGGATGGGCGTGAAACTGCATTGTTACTGTGAAACTACATTGCCTAGCGACTTGTGAATGAGAGGTGAAGTGTCTTCAAGAAACAAGAAAAGAAGTCTGCTGCATTAAACATAATATTTACATGACTGATTTTAAGCAAATGAGAATGCCAGGAACCTAAGGTAGGCTTAATTCAAGCATCATAATATAGTAATACTATCCAAATATGCTAAAACATCAGTCAATATTACATTATTATTATGAGGTTATTACAATTTAAACTCTGTGTAAAAATGTGAAAATTCAAACTCACAGACTATAACTTCTGATTTCTAGCAGGTTATCATATTGTTACCAAGGGATTACACTACTATTACAAATTGATTTTGCCTCATGGGGATGTCTTTATTTCCACATTATTACCCCCAGTTTCTGGGCCCTCATTATCCTCTTAGATTACTCAACTGTAACCACTGTTGTTACCATGTTATTACTTGGATGCTAACTGGTTATTACTTTGGTAAATGAGTGGTGATAACTTAGAAATTGCCTCATTATAACGTTCTTGTTTGTGCTTTGTTACCCTACTATTACCACTTTATTACCGAGCTGTAATTGAAAATGCAAGTTCTTATTAAATATCGGGTTGACTGACTGACCAGTTTAATCTGGATTCAAATGTGTTCATTTACATTTTCAGCATGTAGGTTCTATATAGCTTTATAGAAAGGAAAAACTGTTTTCTTTATGATGAAGTATTTTCATCCCAGAGGTCATATAGTAACACAGCACACTCTCTGCTCAGTTTTTCACCTCTGCACCATTGGCTCATCATTCTGTCATGTAGTATGGGAGCTGTCAACAGTGACACCCTCTACTAGTTCAGTGTCAAGGATAGATGGTACAGCCTCTGCATTTAACCTGGAGTTTTACTCTCCAGCCATGTTAGGTTAATAGTATCAAGCTGACTGCTGGGTGGTAGAGGAATGTTTTATCTGTACAGCATATGTTGCTGAGATGGTGAAAAATGCTGACAAATTTTTCATGGAAATCAACATAATTTTTTGTGTTTGTGTTAAATAGTTTTAGACTACCCATACTTTTTCTGTCATGTTCCATATTATAAGGTAGAAACTATTTTGTGCTCTCCTCTCTTTAAAACATTTTATTATGTTTCTCTTATTATTATTATGTTTCCCAAAAGAACCCAACACATAATATTCCACAAAGTTGATTCAGTTTTTAATAATAGAGAAATAATTATTTATAAAACTAAATACAAATAAGGTATATGGGGTAGCCTGACAAAAACAAACAAAAGAGGGAGAAGACCAACCATGCAGTGGATCATGCTTCTTAGTAATTAAGTAAACTCGTGAAAGTAAAACTGAAAAACAGGACTTTTGGTAACTCCCAACATAACTAACGTAACTGTAACAAGCTACTGATGAGAAATGCTGGTGCTTAGGGAGGAGAGAGAGCTGCTCCATCTCCTCTGGCTTTATATGAGTGCAGGTGAGCATCCACAGCTAATCAGCACTGTGGATGAACCAGAGCCCAAGAGATAGTGGGTTAATAGTGATCATAAAGAGAAACAATAATTGGAGACTAAATGTGCCAGTGCATTCAGGTACATGTAACCATACCCGAGGGAATTAGGCGAAGAGACTCTTTTAACAACAGATGTGTGTATTGTGTTGAGAAAAACACAAATGACCATGACATTATTGTAGCATAGATTGCTATTAGCATTGGGATAAGGACCACATGGATTTGAATGGCTATCACTGGCATGTGAATCATGCAAACTTGAATTTTGCAAGGGACAGCAACTGCAGACACGTTGTTGCATGAACAGACAGCAATGAAATTTGAGAGTACAAGTGATGATGATGTTTAACCTGATTTCTGACAGCACTGGTTTGAGTATGTAACAGTTTTTTTAAGTAGTAAATAATGTGCCTTATAAAGTGATATTTCAGTGGATGGAGGGAAATCTGCTTAGTCTTTGTCTTTCTCTTAGGAAGAGGCAATGTAGAATTCAGGCGCTACTCTCTGGCATAATTGAACATTTTGAAAAGGACTATGGGACTGTAATTGTTTCACTACTGTTCATAAAGTACCTTTTGATTAAATTTTTCCCAATACTTTTACGAGGTGGATCCTAAACATCAAAGACTATTGATGTTTAGTTCTAAGGCTGTTTAACAATTACGGTATTTTAATGCTACAGCTGGGTTCTTTTTCTTTTTCTTTCTTTGGGTAATGAAAACAGATCCGAAGATGCGGAAAAACCATTATGGAACAGATTAACAGGTTTTTCAAAGCATTTAAAAGCATTTTGTCCTTAAAACATGAAGTCTCATTAAACTAAGGAAAATAAGACATGGCAAACATGAAGCAATCTGTCATTTAATTGTAGGGCCAAATATCATTAAATATTTTTTGCTTTTTGCCAATCTAGAGATCTCAGACCTACCATTTATCAGCTCAAACATCCAACGACATGAATGCTTTAAAAGCATCAACATCAGCTCTTCTCTGACAGCATGGTGGGAGTTTCTAAAATTGACGGCGTCTTCATTAATCCCATGCAAACGTACACCTATCTGGAACAACCCTGACATATTACAAAACAATAATATGATAAACTTTTCAGATTGGAGTGATAAAGGAATCAAATATTTAGAACATATACTAGAAGGAACAGAATTTATTTCATTTGACGGACTAGTTACACAATATGGGATCAACAAGAAAAGATTTTTAGAATATCAACAAATTAAATCCATAGTAAAAAAGAAATTTAAACCGGGTCAAGTTGAACTACAAACACCACCAAGTGTGGTTCAATTTCTTACTCTTAAACCCCCCAAATTACTATCCAAAATATACAGAATGCTTTCTAAAACAGATGAATCAATATCACTTCCTATTGCAAAATGGGAAGCGGATTTATCAGTTAACTTAGACCTAAACTTCTGGTCTCAGATTTGCTTAAAAACCTTTCATCTAATTAGAAATCCCAGTCTTCAATTAATTCAATACAAAATATTACATAGAGTGCACTATACAGGTCATCGGATGTTCAAGATGGGCTTTACGTCTACCAACAACTGCTCACACTGCCAAACCAATTCACCGGACAATTATATCCACGCTCTTTGGTTCTGTCCACCAGTTCAGAAGTTTTGGCGCGAGATATGTGAAGACTTATCGAAGTGTCTGAAATGTAACATTCCAACTTCCCCCTTAGTGTGTTTGTTGGGCAGCTTAGATAATGTCACTTCAGAAAAGAATATCGCCCATATGGTTTTCATGAACTGGAAAAATAAAAATAATCTTAATTCTAACCAATATAGAAATTATCTATTAGATTACATTAGTCTTGATACAGCCTCTGCCACCACATCAGATCAATTGCTCGGGGCTCCTTTGATCAGCTCCATCACCTAGTGGGGGTGGGGGGTCATAGTTTGGTCCCGCCTTCACTGTTGTGATTGGTGTGGGGGTAGGGACAGGCTTAGGGCATCGGGGGGTTCCCCAGAGGCATCTTCCTTGGGGGGCTCAACCCGGGGTAGCGGTCATGTCCGGTTAGGGGCTCTGTTGGCTCTCCGGTGACTGTTTCCTCGCGGCTGCGTGCAGCGGGGCTAGGGGAGGGTCTGTGCTGACAGACGTGGGTTATTGACCTGGTAGCCTGGCTGCCCCTGGGTGGGTCCGGGATGGGCGTGAGGTTCTGGGGGCGCTCCGTCTCTGGGCTGGGACCCGGACCGGGCCTCGGGGGCTTGGGTCCTGGTTGGTGTGTTGCCGGGGTTGTGGGCGGGTGGGTGCATGGGGGCCCAGCCCTGGAGCAGGGTGCCGCCGGTGCGTCGAGCCACCTGGGGGGCTCTTCAACTGGTGGGGGAGACTGTCACATCTTGCAGGAGCTTTCCTCTCCTCAGGAGCTGCCTCTGCAGGAGGGGGAGATACAGGAGAGGTGGAGGAAGATCTCAGCCTGGGTGTTTATTGTCTTATGTAGTCTGGAAGATGAGTGGATGGTGGGGTGGGTGCAGTTTTCTCTGTGGTGGGGTTGGGTGGACTGTCCCGGGCTCTGTGGGGCCGGGCGGCGCTGCTGCACTGGGCCCGGTCTGGATGGGCCTGGGCCCCCTTTCCCTGGCGGGTCGCGGAGTATGGGGGTGCCTACTGGGGTCAGCGGGGGAGCTGGCCCCAGGGAGGGGTCACTTGCCCCTCCCTTCCTTCCCTCCCCATCTCCAGCTGCCTCCCTCTTCCCGCTCCACCACAACCACCCACACATGCAGGGCCTTGGAGTAGGGGTATGTCACCAGGGTGCAGAGGAGGCTACCCCCCCCTCTGTCCCCTTCTGGCTGCCTCTGCCTCAATTTTATCCCACAACTTAGACATTCACATTACTCACACTCTCATTACACATACATATAGGATCTTGGGGGTGGGCACGATACACGGAGTCCAAAGTACCATCAGGGTGTACACCCCACCCCTGGCATCGTTGCCCACCTCTCAATTTTAAATACACGTAGACATTGAGGGCTAGCAGGAGGGACCATGCGCTTACCTGCTGCTCTCTGGCAGGTAGCTCCATGCCCTCCTGGGTTTTAAATGCACCTTAGAACACACATGCATCAACATTACAATGAGCGGGTGGAGGGAGGTTCGGAGTCTTCTCTCACCCCCGTTCTCTGCGACCTGCTGGAGCACGGGGGCTAGGACTAGGAGGAGGAGTTGGCCGTCTGACTGCGGTCTGGAGTGTGGAGCCTTCCTGCTGCTGCGGAGTCGGGGCGGTCTGCCTCCCACCACCGCAGGGAAAAGGGAAACACCACCTGGGTCTGGGTGCAGTTCCCCCCTCCAGGGGCGGGGGCACCTAGACCCGGTTTGTAGAGTACGCTTGGGGAGTGTGATAGTGTGTACAACGTCTCTTTATGTCTGTCTCCACGTTGGTTGAGTGTGGAGTAAGTGCATATGAGAGCATTAGGGTGGGAATGGATGTTTGTATCTGTGTGTGCCTGTATGTCTGTGTCTATATGTCAGGTTGGGTGTCAGGCGTCACCTCTCTGGGGACATCTCAGGCCCTCCAAGGTTTGGAGGCCTATCTCCCCCTACCACCACTTCCCCTGCCAGTGGCGGACCCCCTCAGACATCGGTGCGTTGGTGGTTCTTTGTGTCCGGGGATGGGCGTCCAGGTACACACCGGCTCACTCCTTGGGGGCCGCTTATCGGGGCCTGGAGCCTGGGGCTCGCTCGGGCCACTTCGGAGGTGGGGTGCCCCCGGCCTCTCGGCCTGGGGCTCGGTCACTCAGGCACGGCTGGCTGCCGGCGGAGCTCACGGGCGCGTCACTGCAACTCCCCCTGGCTTCTGCTCCGCGGCTGCTGAGTGAGCCCTCATCTGGGACTCTCCTCAGCTCTTTCTGGGACAGTGGCGCAGCTGCCCCTCTGTTGGTCTTCCTTGGTCTCTTGTGTTCTGGGGGCCTCTGGATGTCTGGAGTTTTGATCTCCTCCACACCTGCTTCACGCCCTGGAGGACGGGGCTGTGGCCCCCCCACACCCTCTAGCAGATTATTACATGAAGGAACCTTTTAAAAAAACAAAAAACAAGCGCATCCATGCTCACAGGTGTACACACGGGTGATCACACCCACAAACTACACCCTTTTTGGCTCCTACCTCAAAGCACACTGTGTTCTGTTGATCTTATGTGCTGCACAATAATGTTTAACATTTAGTATTTACTGTCATATTCCCATATATCATTGTGATGTTGTTTATTCTATTACTCTTGTTCTCTTCTGCTTGCTTTCTTTTTTCTTACTCAGCAGGTGATCCAGGTGATTGATATATGCATTTTTTTTTCTCTGCCCGTTCTGTTGGTTTTTGTCTTTTGCCCTTCTCCCCCGTCCCTCTTCTCAGCTGTTTCTCTTTCCCTCTTTCTTTCTCCCCTTCTTTCCCCCAGTCAAGTCTGTCCCGTATTCAGTAAGTGAAAATAAAATAAACAATAAAAGGTGAATCAAATGGACCATTACGGCAAGGCTGGGATGGTCAATTTGGTAAAGTAAATCCGTTGGGCATCTTTCTTTGCCTTTAGACAACAATTCTGATGGCAAAAGAGCCAAACGGGACAGGCCAAAAAAAAAACCAAAAAAAAAAAAACTGGCAGATATAAAAGAAAGCTTCAAACATCTGTTTTGTCTTTTTTTGTGCTCTAAAATATAAAGTGTGTATGTAGATATACCAACAAAAAGTGGACATATGATACAATGTCACTTTCATTTTTTAGAAAGCTTTGGCTGCAGATAAACCGTCTCCTGCGTGGTTTGTTTGTTACAGATATTGTAAAAAGTTATACAAATAAAGTAATTTTGTAAACTATGCAAGAAGGAAATATGACAAATCTGTAGCCTACGTTTGCTGGCCCGCTGCACAGTCTACTCATTCAATAAAGCATCCATTGATAAAAAAAAAAAAAAAAAAAAAAAGAAGTCTCATTAAACTAAGGAAAATAAGACATGGCAAACATGAAGCAATCTGTCATTTAATTGTAGGGCCAAATATCATTAAATATTTTTTGCTTTTTGCCTCAAGACCTCGTAAAACATAACATTTTAATTCAAAGCATCTCGGACATTTGCAGTAAACATGTGATAAAGATTTTTTTTAATCACGTGTGGTTTTTTTCACTAAAAATCAAGAAAATGAAGCTTCATACTAGCAATATACAGAGGAATTCACTCATTTGTCTTTTGTTGTGGAGAAAACCATTCCTGTTAAGAAGAGAAGAAAGAACATATATTATTGTTTATTCATGTGTACACACGCCTACACACACTCGAAAAGAGATCAGTTGAATACTGTCTATATCCTTTTAAGCAGACATGTTTGGCTTCTTACACGAGGCAAAACCAAAGTAAATAAATGGAGAGTTGTTTGAGCTTTAAAGTCTCTTAGAAACTCTTGTGGAGTATAATGCAGTATAATGTCTCCAGCATATATTGATGCATAGTTGTGATCACAGTTTAAATCTCTTTTACCCACAGGGAGCGGTTGTATGAAAACTCATCAGCAATAATCTGGTAGATGTGACAGATAGTCAGCAGAGGTTGTGTGCTCATCACTGCTATTGTGTGATCACACATTTGCTTTTTTTTTTATCAAGCTTGGGTTATTTTTCTGCTCTCTCCCTTTCCCTTGTTTTTTCGACAGGTATTTTAATGCAAAATCCAACTGAGATCAATCAGTCCAGATAAACCAGGACTATACAGACAAAAGTCTCAATGGAGCAAAGGAGATCTTATATTTAAAACATTATTATACATAATGCACATGGTTCGTACATTTTTAAGCATTCACTCCATACATGGCTGTGGTGTTGGGTAGTGATGTGTTCCCCATACAAAACTCCTAGGTGCTGCCTTTAGAGTTTGCACGTCTCACATATTATGTCAAAATAAAAAGCAATGATACACAAAAGGCAAAAAAAAAAGGAGAGAAGAAGGAATAATTTGATATCTCTGGAGTGCTACTGGAGACATGGTCCTTGTTGTCTTTGTTTTGCATTGCCATTTCCAGTATGACTGAGTTCAGAGTTCTCTAGATACAGAGAACAAAATGAGAGAGAAGACTCACATATCCTGAAGGTAGATGTTGATTTGAAAGGAAAACATGAGAATAATATATTTGAGGTGAAAAATAAAACCAAACATTTTCCTTCCTGGATGGGAGGCTGTCTGAAAACAAGTCAAATTGGTATAATCTGAGGCCAACAGAAAACATAAGGCATTGAGGGACAGTGCACTAATTGAACAGATAATGGCGTTAAACTGCAGAAAAATGCATACTGGTGGGTGGCTGTGGCTTTGGAGTTGGAGTAGGTCATCCACCAATTGGAATCTCTGTTGTTCGGTCCCTAGCTCCTCCAGTGGAGGAGATCTAAAAGAAAATGAAAGGTAAACACCGAAATGGCAACTCAATCTGGTCAAAATCTGAACAGAACAAAGGACAAAGAGCGGAAAGGTCACTGAAGTAAAAAAACAAAAGAAAATATCAGGCTGGATTAATCGACTACATAACGTATGAATTAATGTGGAGTAAAATATGCGATGTTAAAAGCTCAAAGGTTTTGTCACAGTGTCATAGTGTCCTTGGGCAAGATGCTGAACCCCTAATTGTTTCTGATGCATCCATCATAGTGTATGTGTGGCAGAAAGTGTTAAAAGGAATAAAATAGTGATATAGGAATGTTGTGTGAATAGACAAGTGTAATTTTTTACCTTTATTGGATTATGGTGACCTGCTTTTTATGAATGCACCTGCCCACTACCTAAAGAGGTTGGATACTGTGTACCATTGTGCTTTACGTTTTATTATTGGCTATAAAAATCATGTACATCATTGTTCTTTGTATGCTGCTGCTAAATGTCCATCTTTGCATATTCGCAGACTCTCCCATTGGTTGATCTTTATCTATAAATCTCTCTTTGGGCTGGTTCCATCTTATTTATGTGTTTATATGTGTAAAAACCACAACCAATACAACCTTCGTTCGAACAAAATCATACAATTGATTGTCCCAAAAATCAGAACAGAATTGGGGAAAAGGGCTTTTAAATACGCTGCCCCTGCTTCCTGGAATAATCTGCAGAAGGAACTGAAATTATCAGAATTGGTTACCTTGGGAGAGTTTAAGTCTGTCTTAAAGGAACGAGAGAACAGCTCTTTTACTCAGTGTGATTGTTTTTAATGTACTCTTAATTTGATCTGTTAATGTATATTTTACACATGTTTGTATGGGATATTGTATTTGTTTTAAATGTTATATACCTATGTGGTATGTGACTTTTGTTGCTATGATGCCAGGTCTCTCTTGGAAATGAGATATTTAATCTCAATGAGATCTTTTACCTGGATAAATAAAGGATTAATAATAAAAAATTTGTAGTAAAAAGTGGTTTTAGTGCTCAGCTGGACAAAAAAAATGTGCAATATAAGGACCAGTCCACCTACTATTTACCAAACACTGAGGAGTCAAATAAGCCATCTGAGTAGAGAATCAGCCACCAGAATATAATATGCCAGTTCAATGACACACTTTTGGAGTAATCATTTGCATTTTACCTTCTAAAACATAAAGTCATGAAAGCAAAGACAGGAAATTCCATTGAATGAGTTCCCTAGTTTGACTGAATAGGAATTACAGCCCAGCTTGTTCTGTTTTGCGGGTATAAATCTTCAGTGCTGGAAAATGTTTTACATCTATAAAACTGCTTGGTTGAAAGCACTCTGTGATGGAATTCAGCTGCAATCTGAAATCTTTTAAAAGATGATTGATGGTTGTTGAACACATTTTGTGATTATATGTGTCCATTTGAGTGTGTGCACTGAGTATCTTTTGTCTCCGTTTTTCTTCGGGTCATCTCTAATTGTATGTTATCCAATGCATGGTTTTTGGTGCTTTCACACCTAACTTGTTTGCTTTACACTTTCAGACCTTTCAGTTTGTTTTGAAGAGAAATCAGAGCTGTAAAAAAATCTTAGATGACAATCTGAGAACTCCATCCTTGCCCGAAAAAAGAGGAGGTCTCAGTCCAGATCAAACAATAGTTTAGATGGTTTGTAGTGTGAAAATATTTTCCTGAATGATTCTGACTTTTAAGTTAAAAGAGAAATGAGTTGCAGTAGCACATGGAGAGGGTACGGCATGAAGGTGTCAAACAGGGTAATACAAAGTCAATTACACTCAGAAAATTGCAGACAGCTCCAAATATAGAGTAAAAACACATGAAATAAATCTGCTCGAAATACATTTAAGATTTTTTTTTCATATCTGCAAAATTGAAAATACCATCATCAACAAACTAATCAATTATAGGAAAATACAGACTACATAGACTATGTTGATATGTTTATTATTTCTTTTCTTTGTCAGTATGTTATTAAGTGAAATAGGTCAGTACAAAGAGAAAGGCAATGATCGTGTATTATGTTGCCTCACAGACAGCATTTTATTGATCAAAGATGTCCATTATGCATGACTCAGTAAACTCCAATCAAAAACTAATCAAACAAATACTTTTACGACACTCCTAGTTTTAAGGGGACACAAGATTTTAAAGGAAAGGTATTGATATCATATGTAATTCTTTATTGTCTTCCCATTATTTTGAATTTGAAAGTAGACAATTCAGATATACAGTGGGATCGTTTTTTGTTTTTGTTTTTTAGATCTGTTGACTGTGGAGGTTATTTGAGTACAGTGAACTCATTGTCCTGTTCAAGTGTTTGTATTGTTGGGTCGCTGTCATGTTCACTGTGAGGTGATTTAAGCTTTGTGGTTAGTTATTCTGCTGGAAGTATATAAGATAGGCATGCTGTGGTCAAGAGAGTATGGGCTTGTTGGCTTGGTGTTAAAACATTAAGGGGTGCAAAGTTTGCCCATAAAATATCACCTACAGCATTACACAACCATCAAAAGCCTGACCCATTTATACAAAGCAGGATGGATCCGTGCTTTCATGTCAGATTCTGACCCTACTATCAGAATGTCTTAGCAGAAATGAAGACTTAGAAGTCAGACCAGGCACTGTTTTTCCAACCTTCTATTGTCAGATTTTGGCAAATCTGTACAAATTGTAGCCTCAGTTTCCTATTCTATTCTTTTGAGTGGTCTTCTGCTGCTGTAGCCCATCTGCTTCAAGGTTTGACATGGTCAGAGATGCTCTGCATACCATGTTTGTAACAAATGGTTATTTGAGTTACCCCCTGTCAGCTTGAAGCAGTCTGGCCATTCTCTTCTGCCCTTTGGCATCAACAGAGCATTTTTGCCCAGAGAACAGTGTGCGGATCAGCAGCTTCCAAAATACTCAGACCAGTTCCTCTGGCACCTGCAAACCATGGCATGTTCAAAGTCACGTAAATCACCTTTCTTCCCCATGTTGAAACTCGGGTTGAACTTCAGCAGGTTGTCTGTATGCCTACAAGCATTGAATTGATGCCATGAAATTGGCATATAATTTCTTTTTTTTCGAGCTAAATAGTGAAGTGGCTGGTGAGTGTGTATGGACAGTGTGAAAAATAATAGTGCAAAATGATAGAGCAGATGTGAAATGTGCAATAGTGTTATACCAGCTGAAGTCATTTTTATTTTACTGACTAGAGTGGGTAGAGTTTAGTTCAGTCCAGTGCCCAGTGTAATTCCTGCGGGTATTTCAACAACAACTTCAACACAGCAGATACAGTGGGGCAAAAAAGTATTTAGTCAGCTACCGATTGTGCAAGTTCCCCCACCTAAAATGATGACAGAGGTCAGTAATTTGCACCAGAGGTACACTTCAACTGTGAGAGACAGAATGTGAAAAAAAAATCCATGAATCCACATGGTAGGATTTGTAAAAAATTTATTCGTAAATCAATAACAAACATACAACTCAATACTTTGCAACATAACCTTTGTTGGCAATAACAGAGGTCAAACGTTTACTATAGGTCTTTACCAGGTTTGCACACACAGTAGCTGGTATTTTGGCCCATTCCTCCATGCAGATCTTCTCGAGAGCAGTGATGTTTTGGGGCTGTCGCCGAGCAACGCGGACTTTCAACTCCCGCCACAGATTTTCTATGGGGTTGAGGTCTGGAGACTGGCTAGGCCACTCCAGGACTTTCAAATGCTTCTTACGGAGCCACTCCTTTGTTGCCCGGGCGGTGTGTTTTGGATCATTGTCATGTTGGAAGACCCAGCCTCGTTTCATCTTCAAAGTTCTCACTGATGGAAGGAGGTTTTGGCTCAAAATCTCACGATACATGGCCCCATTCATTCTGTCCTTAACACGGATCAGTCGTCCTGTCCCCTTGGCAGAAAAACAGCCCCATAGCATGATGTTTCCACCCCCATGCTTCACAATAGGTATGGTGTTCTTGGGATGCAACTCAGTATTCTTCTTCCTCCAAACACGACGAGTTGAGTTTATACCAGAGTTCTACTTTGGTTTCATCTGACCACATGACATTCTCCCAATCCTCTGCTGTATCATCCATGTGCTCTCTGGCAAACTTCAGACGGGCCTGGACATGCACTGGCTTCAGCAGCGGAACACGTCTGGCACTGCGGGATTTGATTCCCTGCCGTTGTAGTGTGTTACTGATGGTGACCTTTGTTACTTTGGTCCCAGCTCTCTGCAGGTCATTCACCAGGTCCCCCCGTGTGGTTCTGGGATCTTTGCTCACCGTTCTCATGATCATTTTGACCCCACGGGATGAGATCTTGCGTGGAGCCCCAGATCGAGGGAGATTATCAGTGGTCTTGTTATGTCTTCCATTTTCTGATGATTGCTCCCACAGTTGATTTTTTCACACCAAGCTGCTTGCCTATTGTAGATTCACTCTTCCCAGTCTGGTGCAGGTCTACAATACTTTTCCTGGTGTCCTTCGAAAGCTCTTTGGTCTTGGCCATGGCGGAGTTTGGAGTCTGACTGTTTGAGGCTGTGGACAGGTGTCTTTTATACAGATGATGAGTTCAAACAGGTTCCATTCATACAGGTAACGAGTGGGGGACAGAAAAGCTTCTTACAGAAGACGTTACAGGTCTGTGAGAGCCAGAGATTTTCCTTGTTTGAGGTGACCAAATACTTATTTTCCACCCTAATTTACGAATAAATTCTTTACAAATCCTACCATGTGAATTCATGGATTTTTTTTTCACATTCTGTCTCTCACAGTTGAAGTGTACCTCTGGTGCAAATTACTGACCTCTGTCATCATTTTAGGTGGGGGAACTTGCACAATCGGTGGCTGACTAAATACTTTTTTGCCCCACTGTATATGTTAAATATGAAACTCATCCATGCAACAGTTAATGGTCGAAATAATTTCTGGATTTCACAGTCACCAATGTATGTAGACCCATGTCATCACAGAAGGCAAACAAGAGAATACTGTGGAACTGAAAGAGAGGCTTTTCAGATTTTTCTTATAGAGGTATCCATAGTAATTAGGTAAGTCAAATAAAACCATTGATAGTACAGTAATGAAATAAGCCATGTTATGACTGAAGCCTCAGAGTCTTGGAGAAGCTATTGTAATTGAGGAGCAGTTGTGTTATCCCAAGCTCCATTAAAATTTCATCAACCTTGCACATTTCCATGAATGGCATTATTGAAATTATGCTAAATCACATCAGCTTGCCTGCTTGGCAATGCAACGTTGCCCATTACAATGACCGAGGCAAGATTTCCAAAGTCTAGAAAGGGTCTGCATTTGATTTAACAGCATGCTTCATATTCTAAACAGATGCTGAAAAGCTACTGAGTATTGGCCCTTGGCCTCTGAATATGTGGATAACAAAAGAGTAATAACATTGAAACCTACTCATTTTAGAGGAACCTTGGTTTTATTTAAACAAATGCAGAACATGTTTTGAAATAAAGTATGAACTAAACCGACTTGGGAGGCAGTTAGACCTCATTTTTAAAATAGATGTATTCTCTTTATTGTATAGCTATTTTGTGGATCATACTGTTTTTCATATTGCTGGTATTCAAAAATATTCACATATTTAATCTCTGCATTTACTAAATAATGTTGGAGGAAAACATTGTCCCATATATAAGAAATTGATTTACATACAGAATAACACCATGTTATTCAAAATGCAGTGCAATTCATGCTGCACAAAACACATACAGAAAAGCCCATCGCAGCTTGACACTGTGTTGTTATTGCATGTAACTTGGTTTGTGGTGAAATATTCATCCGGTGGAGAGAGTGCCTACTCTGCTGCCTCTAATAAGTCACCTGCTAACACACTGAGTGTTACCTGTCTTAACCTAGGCCACGAGAACATTATTATGATTATAGCAGTGATTTCATGATACCTTCCTGTTAATAATACATGATAAATAGCTGGATGAATGGAACAAAGCAGTGTGTAATATTAGGTGACCCCATGTTATTAGCACTGAGAGGAACCATTAGTGGGTTGCCTTAACCTGCCTTAATGAGGTCTCCCTGCTCTGGGAGTGAATGGGACAATTGGTGCATACAATAAAGAAAGTTGAGGCTGGAAAACCCACACAGCAGTGTCTGTTGAGGGAATGCTTCATTTGAAATGTTATTTTAAGGATGAGGAATTTGGTCCATAGATAGGTTCACTTTATTGATTTTTTTATTTTTTTAAATACTGCAGAGTTTAAAAAATAATCCTTGCCAACTAAATCTTATTATTTTTTAATCTTTTGTTGAATACACTACACTTTGATCTTCCATCAGTCTATCAAACATCCATGTCAGACATACTTAATTTTAATATCTGTTCCACAAATATAAATCCATTCGTGTTTACACTGTACACTGAGCCATTCAGTCTATAATGGGATTAAATAGGAAAACCAAATACTGTGTATTATTGAAGTAGTAGTATTAATAAAAAATTATGTAATAGACAGGTTCTGGTAAACTGCATAAACATAACATGGAGATAATGCAAAGTATAAAACTGTCATGCATATGAGTAAAACGTTGGGCTCTGGTTTGAGGGACAAAATAATTTGCTCCAACCCCGAGCTCCAAATGTGCCGCCTACAAATGTTTTCCCCTAAAAATGAGAAAATATTAACTTAATGTTATGTTCCATTTGCAGAAGCAAAGGTACATGTGGGCAAAAATTGTCTTCAGGGATACAAAGGTCAGGGTGTTAAATCTGTGTGTAAGAACATGAAAAAGCTGGAAAATCTGCATCCAGAAAGACAAATCAATGATAATAATAAATAAATGTGGATATTTTACAAATGGCCAAAAATGTGTGGTGAAATATTAGATGTAATATTTAGGCATAAATAATTGAGTTACCTTGTTAAATTAACACTGTCCATAACAATTACAGACAGGTAGGACTGACAACACTTATTATTTTACTATCAGTTGTGGCTGCTACCTGCTACTTAAAAAATGGCTAATGTAGGTAACTGTGAACAGTTAAACAGCTAACGTTAACGTTGCCTGTGGGGTTAATGTTCATGATAACTGTTTCATAGTTCAGTGTAGTTGAAATGGAAATTTACTAACCTCTACTTAATGAAGACTGGGGTGCCAGTCTTTAATATGCTTCACCAAGTTTGTTGCATTACTGTTTGTGTGTTTAGTTGTTAGCAAGGGGGAGGGGCTGTGTGCCAGTCTGCAGTGGTGCTGGTGCAAATGACTAAAATGCAAATGAGTCTAATCTGAGTTTAGTAGGAGTAGTATCACTTAGTATATACAGTATACTGGCTATGGTACCTACTGAAAAAATAAAAAGCTGGATTTTCAAAGTTGTGGTGAAGAAAGGAACCATAAGTTGTGGTTATAGGTTATAACATATCCAGTTATGGTTACATTTTACTAATAAATTATGTTATAAACAGGTAAATTAAAAGGGGAATGTAATACACTGAAAAGCACGTCCATTTAAATTGATATCTTGTCCCCCAAGCATCCAGAATTCCTGTTTTTACACTGGCAGGAGCACCCAGTCTGGCATGTAGTGGAACAAAATATCTCTTTTGCATCACTCAGCGCTACAGCTCTATCAGCGTGTTGCCAGTTTCTAAAGTCTATTCTAGCAAAATAATTAATGTCCTTGTCAATCACACATTAAAGGCGAGCCCAGTCTCGATAGAGTAGAAGTCAGTATTTAGAAACTTTTCCACGTGTGACCCAGAAATTACATGCTATGAAGTAAACAACAAAGGAAGGTAAAGAAACATTTCATGGGTGCAGTTTAAGCTCAATTGTGCTGTATGTGCTGGCTAAATGACGTAATGCTTTAAATATACAAAGCCATGAAGCTAATTACGCGAGTCAGTTAATTAAGTAGTGTAGTTGCTTGTCCTCTCTAAATGAAGGGAAGGTATGTGGGAGGACTTTTAGCACAGAAGATGGGAGGAAGGGGGCTTAAAGATGTGCTATCAACGATTTACGAAGTACTAGACCAATCAACTGGACATGACAGATGGCTGCCAGACTATACAGATAGATGTCTTGTGGATTTGTGTAATATTTGTGTATATCAATATATGAGTGGACTAAAGATATGTGAGCTGTTGTGTGACAGATTGTGAAGTTGCAACCACAGGGGTTGCTGTGCTGTACGCCCACATACTGCTGTACATTGTTAATAGAGAATAATGTTGTCATGTAGAGCCACATCTTTATCTAGTTTTCCAGTTTGCAAAATAATCAGCAGTTTATGTCATATTTATGCCTTCTTATGTCATTTCAAAAGATAACCATTACTGTGTGAAAATGGAAATTGACCGCTGTCTCACTTGACAAAATAAAAAAAATAAAAAAGTCCAAATAAGAAGACATGGATGTGACAAGTTTGCAAGATGACATGCTGAAGTATTATTATTGTTATTGTTTGAGGTATTATTTTCTGGCAGCGACTTGCATTTCTTCCTGTGGGTGTCAGGTGATTGACAGTAAGCGCAGTATAAAATAACATGCCTGCTGAGATGAAAATACAAAATGCAGCCACAAACAAAGGCAACAAAACAGACGCATTGCCAAAAAACAGACCGTTAACCTAATTAAGGTATTATATTTACCAAGACAAAATGATATGGGTTTCACAATTTGCAACTACAAGATGAATAAATGAATAAAAGTGCATGTAATTCAAAAAAAGAAAGGGGTGCTCTTCAGAGACACTGCTCAGACTAATTTTATGGTTATCAATCTAAGACGTAAAAAAAAAAAATCACCTTGAATGTAATACTTTTGTAATATTTGGCTTGTTTGATTACTGATGGGGCAGTTTATATTAATGACCTGTGTGTGGACAAGATGGACATGGAGACACATAGGGGGTCATCTAAATCAGAAGAAGAAGCGGCAGGAACATTACTTGTCAGTCATGTGACAGACCCTCATTACACTCACACATCACCAAACCAAGTGTTTATTACACTGGGAATCGGGGAGAAATCAATCTAAAATGACAGCTGTTCGGTCCAATCCTGCAGAGAGTGAAGTTGACGTGTACATAGTGTGCACCTTAGTGACTGGTCTACCTGAAATTACTGTGTTCAGCTATCCAGGGTGAGATGCTATCTTAAGATGTTATCTGGTTACATTATAGCTTCTGCTGGCAGCATTTTTACAAGAGCGAAAAAGAAAGATCAAAGAAAGCAAGGTTTAAAATGAGTGAGCAGAGTTGTGCAGAGTAGAAAAATTAGTAGAAAAGAGACACAAAAAAATCCCAGTCTAGTTCAATAAAGCTATCAAAGCAATAACAGGAAATAAAGCACTTCATCCCCAAAATACCGTAATATCTTTTAAAAAAAGAAATATTCCAGTTACCCACAGATATTCTTGAGAGAAAATGGAAAGAGTTGTTCCTTTTCTTCATTCAGAATGCTGCATTTTCAATATATACTGTTCCCAGAAGGATAAAGAAATGAACAACTGCACAAAGCAACACTTCTTAGTATGATGTGCTGTTCTGGGTCTATGGGGAACCCAGAGCATAGCACAGCTGTTAAGTACTTTTAGCAGTGCTATTGTTCAGTGAAACAAAAAAGCCCATTCAGCTTGGCTGGTTTCCAGAGCACTCCTATAGTGACCAAATGTTTATCATTGTTTTGACACTGCATAGGACAGGACAGCATGGGGTATGCTTATGGATAGCCGTGTTGAATCTGTGTACTAGTATGCGTGTAGGGAGATTCATTATCCTACAGTAACAAATGAATGCTATGTTGTACCTAGCTTGGCTCTTTGATAACTCTTTGTAACATGCATCCTTTTTCTTTCTTCTATTTAATTGGGATAAATCAGAATCTGCAGCTCAGTGAAGAAGATCACGTAGAAAATTTAGAACATTCAAAATCTAACGTGTTTCAGTATTAAAGGGAAAAGGAAAACATGTGTTTTTATTAGTCGTTTTTCCTATAAGCGATCTTTGTTCTGCCTCTAATAATCACTGTTTTCCTCCGCCCTTGAAGATTCCAGAATTGAGTCAGTCTTTGTTGTAACAGTATAGGACAGAAATGAAAGGTGTTGCATTATCTGTTCTGACTGCAGTCCGATAGCTGCTGCTGCAGTGATTGTGCTTCCCCTTTCTCCTTACCCATTTAATCTCTTCATTCTGGCAGTGTGCACAGCCAGGACAGTTCTGCTTTATTCTAATTGCATACTTTCGATTAAAAAAGCTTGTTTTCCTTGATTACTTTGATGTTGAAATGGGAGCAGGGGAGCAATTCACATTCATTCGGCAGTATGTTTTTCCCCCCCGCTCTTTTGTGCTAACAGCAGAATTCCTATTTATATATTGGCAGTGGAACTAAATTACTGCAAACATCTCTGTGGGCCAGCCAGGCATAACAGATTGGCAGGCTCCTGTATTATATCAGTGCCCCCTACTGGCTGCTGGAGGAAATGCACTATTGTTCATTCCGAGCACGTATGGCATCAGGGGCTGGTAGAAACACAGTGGAATAGGCTCCTCATTTTTTTTCCTTGCTGGGCTGCTGGATATTTGCTAAATAAATCCCTCATGACTAGGGTTCATCAGCCAGTGCACTGCTATGTGCATATACCATGGATTAATCCACTTTAGCTCTACATTTTACACATTTAGCTTACACTATTTTCTAGGAAAACTTAACTTGCCTCTAGCAGGCGTCATCTAAAAAATCAGAAACATGAAGTTCCCACTGGCTTCTCAAAAAATGAACTTTATAATTGCATGGAATTTGTGTATAGTTTCCCCATGACCATGCTAAGATAATAAAAAACTGGACTAAAAAAGTCAGATAGAAAGATATGAGGTTGGATATGAATCAAAGGGGAAGGACTGACATCCTTAAAGAGATGAGTATTCAAAAGAAAGTCCCCAGAGCAATATATGCATAGAAATGGTATGAAGATAGAGGGTTAATGATTTCCTATCTATGTTAATGCTAAATGCCGCATTCTACATTGTTTACATGACTATAACAGGGCACAGGACTCAACTGTCCATAGAACAAAAGCTTGATCAGCTATATATCATTCATACTCTTCACTGATGTTAACCCACTAGAGTAAAGGGGCAGGTTTGCAACTAAAGGCGTGGGTTGACTTCCCCACTGGGATGGAAGCTTTTCTCCCTAGAGTCCCATCACACACTGTGACAACACTGGCAAACATCAAGGGGCTTTTGCTCGTTTTATATTTATATCCTCTGTCTTTTCTTCTCACACAACAGTGAAAAAGCAAGTTGCACAAGGATGCGCAAAATGGAACAAACACTGCCTTATTGGTCCATTAGCAGTTAGCTACAGGTCAATTAGGAGTGTTGAACCACAGGTATCTCAGCAGGTAAAAAAGATACAAAGTCAAAGCAAGGTATTTGAGAAAAAGGATCTTCCTGCGACGAATTTGTCCAAAGACAAATAGATACTGACAGAGACAAAAGTCATGAAGGAGAAAGCTCTGCACACAGCGAGCTGTAATTACTGGAGACATAAATAGGGTCAAATGCAGCCAACATAACATTGTGGCAAATGGGTTATGCCACATAATGAAATATGGATCTTATATTGAATATGAATTAGAGTGTTTTATTAGAAGCAGTGCCATTTTAAGACTTGACACTAATGAATACATAGAAATTTAAAGAAATTGCAATATCAGTAAAAGTATTAGATAATTAAGCTTTTTTTTCTTGTTTGAGAAAAGCTAATGCCAACCAGTGAAATGTCACAAAAAGTCCACAGTAACCTGAGAACTGAATAATGTTTTCTAGTCGTGTCCTCCTGTCACATTCATAACACAAATATGCATCTTATGCCCTGAACAAGTGCAATTATTGCTGCATTTTTTTTCTTGTAGCAAATCAATGCCGCTCAGTTTCAGTTTTAATATAATGGTTCTGTTGATGGGCACCTTCCTTGTGCCATCATGTCAAAGCTTATGCCAGCTGCACCTTGGGATGAGGTTGTTTGTCTTCATTAGCATCAAGTGATTCGTCAGTGTTTTCATTAACAAGGTCCCCTCCTGTATTTGTCAACTGCAGTGAAAGGCCAGAGACACAACAGAATCTGGGTCACGCTTTAATCGTTTTCATGCTATCTCCACCACTCTCCGAGGTGTTTGTCTTCCATTAGCCGAGGAGAGACTTTCCCACACTGGGGGTTTCTCGAGCAGCTGGTACAGCCCTACCCTGCCAGGCTTGAGAATGGAGGAGAACGAAGCTGTGGCTTCTGTTCTAAGCATTCCTCGTTTCCCACCTGCATGATGGCTTTTCTGCTTGATGGCAGCAATGAGATCCAGATGAGGTGAGGTACAATTTACTCAGCCTGGAGATAGCCAGGTGTCTTGTACAAACACACCCTCAGAGTAAGTAATAGTTGCATAAGCGGCATTCAGTAACAACACAACAGTGTTGCAGATTTTAGATTCTATTTTGTGAATAACACTGAAGCGGCACTTCCCAATGACCAAAATTGTGATGTTGAAACTTAAAGCCTGCATTGTAAATACACTGAGAATACAGGCTCAGTGATGCTTTAAACCTGAATGTTAAGCTTTTGAAGTAATGCATTCTGATTTTCAATGAGAGAGGACACAAATATATTTATTCAAAAATGTCTGTAGGGGAAATACTTGGCTATAATATACCTACAAAAATAACATTGCCTTATGTTAAATTTGTTATAGAAATCTTTTCCTGTATACGGACACTTATATTTGCCAAATCCATTATATACATTCAGATATCTGCTTAATTGTGCTAATTTACTATTGTGAGTCTACAAGGCACTCAGCTCAACACGAGTGCTAATGCATAATCATCACACATTGTGACCCTAATTACACTCTAAGAATAAGTTTCAGCAGGAAAAGTCTCCCTGACTATATTTATGTGTTGCCAGGTATAGAGGAAGAATTAAGGTACTGTCAGCAGTTTAATGAGCCTCTCACTTATTGTTTCCTGCGCTTTTTTGTGGAACCTCATCTCTGTTACTAATTCTCAATAAAAATGACTGTAGATACTGGGTTCAGTGTAAATTGCAGTGATTAGCTGCTGTGATCTAAGTTCTTTCTTAATTAACCTTGTTCTTTAATTCCCTCCCCCACTAATTTCCAGGAGAGACAATGGAAACTGGACTGACTTTTTGTAGGACTGAGCCTATTCTGACAAGGTTATAGAGATGGCGTATCTCACTGTGAGCAAATTAACCAAGTTAGTCTGTAGTAAGTAATGAAAATAAAATGAAATCATTAATCTCACTGACTTTGAGTGCATTTTTGATTATAGATTTTTATGTAGATGTCTTCTTTTATCTATTGCCTTCACCAGCTATGTTAGCCTCTGCCACATTTTCAGTAAATATTAAAGGTGTACTTACCTGGTACTGAAATGGGTCTGTTGAAAAAAATGAGTTTGTTAAATTGCCATGAATTGATTTCTCCACTCATTGTCAGCAGAGTGAAAATAACGAGAAAAAAACTCTAGTTATGCCAATTTGGGTATAGGTCCTCATTATTCCAAGAAGATCATATACTCTAAACTCGATGGACTAAACTCTAAACTAGCTACTTTGACTATCTAATCACTTCTATTGCTAACACAAAGCCATCTTTAAAGTTGAAAACCAGCCCAAAGAGCACTTCACAGAGAAATACTGTCTTAACTGCTGCAGGTTGAAACTGAGGCTAAGCCTGACTGCCCATCACTGTTTTTCTTACCTATTCAGCTTTGACTGCTTGACTTGGGTTGGCATGTTCTCCTTAAACCTGGAGTCTGGAGGTCTTTGCTATTAGCTTTGTGTTAACATGTTATCTTTTTAGATGCTTTACTGTCATTGCCGTGCTCTTTCATGCAATAAAAATGAAAATAATGTCTTTATCTGCGATTTTCTGCTTCCTCCACAGCTGAAGTCAGCTGATGTAGCAAGTGTGCTGGAAAATTGTTTTTTTGATTTTTGTTCTATCCTAAAGAAGAACTTGTATAACACTTTGATTAGTATCTATAGTTTGAATACAGGATTTTGTACAGTACTGCATTACAGAAAAAGGTAATGTAAATACAGTCAGTGAGGAACAGACTGTGAGGTCTCTAGCAAAGCCTTCAGCTTGTGCCTCTTGAGGTAGACCATTGAGGATGTTCAGGCAGATTTATGACAATTATCTTGTATGTTTTTCTACAATTTGCTAGAATTTAATTGAATCAGTTCTCTCATCTATTAGTGAAATGTTACAACACCAGTGGCATAATCAATCTACCCCCATGAAATAGTTGGAGAGGTTTTTTTCATTAAATTATTCTCAAAGAAGCCCATCATTTGTTTTTTATATCTTTAGACCTCAACTTACAGAAACTAGCTTAACCTTAAACTTATTGATAACTGCCATGTTTTAATTATTTTATGAACCAAGGAATTTGCCATCTGAAATTACTTTATCTACCTATAGCCTGTTTTGTCAGCATTATTTTAAGGAGCTATTTATATATTGGAATTTGCAACACCTGGCTGTTGCTTTCCTACGGATTATTGAGAACAAGCCCAAATCTTTTGGGGTTCCCCACCTTCTAAATCCTGTTCTCTAACTTTCCCATTTTGAAACTATAAACAAAACAGATTTTACTAACCTGGCTGAATATTGACAAGAACTTCCTTCAATTTAACCATCTTTATTTGCTTAGATTTCAAAAGGAATATAAATGGTTATTGTAATTATTTTGATCAGTATCGAGATCACAATTATTAGTCAGAATTATTCATTGAGTTTAGTGACATGTAAATATAGAGGCACTTTCACATTTGTGTTGTGCTACTCTGCTAATGTACAAATCTAAATAAAACTGGTATTCTTAAAACCTTATTCTTCTAAATTCTTAGTAAAATAAAAAGACAAAAAAAACGTAAAATTACATCAACAAGGCACTCCTCTCCTGTCACTTTTATATTGTTAATTAAAGTATATTTACAGAGAAATAAGGTATTTATTTAATGGAAACGAGTGCCTCACCTAGAGGCAAAATACAGTACAAAGTCTTTCACTCCATTCATTAGAGTTTCATGCATATGAATAACACTTGTACCTAAGTACTTCACAGCTGTGATATCCCTCTAAATAGGGGGGCTAGCATATCTTTTATCCAGTATGTTGACCATTTCCCTGAAGCCTTCATTACCCACTGTATTTATTTATCTTTGACCAAATGGAATGTGATTGCTTTGGTGATTTCAGTGCATTTTTGTGAGCTGGACAGATCCATTATCAAGCTGCACAGGCTCACTTTTATGGATGTCTGAGTTGATGTTGGATGATTTACATTAGCAACTTCTCTATTGTTTTTCCTTGTCTTCATGCATTAATCATACTCTAGTTTGTGGTGTGTTTTCTGCCAGTTGAATAGGTTAGCATAGATACAACTCTGAAGCATTTTCTGCATATGATTTGTCCCTGGTTAACATTTGCCCTGAATCCAAAGTATTTCCAAACAATAAATGATGGTCTGCTTCGGGTGACAAGCTCTTGACCTTCTGTTGTGCCAGACATTTGAATTTTGTTGTGAATCTCTCTCTTAATGTAGTGTTATCAAGGCTATATGGGAAAAGTTCAATCTGCGTAGTAAAGCAAATAGTTCTGCACATGCAGGCATGTGGTTAGGCAGTGACTTCAGGAAGCACTGCTTTTTGCTTTTTGCTTGTAGTGTGTTGGCACATATTTTCAGTATGGCTAAATCATGTTCATTTAATTTTGGGAAGACAAAATTTGGATATATACATGCACATATATATATATATATATATATATATATATATATATATATATATATATATATATATATATATATATATATATATATATATATATATATAAATGCAGAATGCAGGACAAATAGTAAGGGAGTGGCAAGCTAAATTCTAAGAACATGGACTAGCTGTCAGCTCATGAGAGGAGCTCTGTGCTCAATGATTATGGGCTGAATAGCTGGAGGCAGGGCATCAGAATCAGGTCAGTCTGTTTACTGATCAGCTCTGAGCCTCCAGAGAGCTATCGGCTAACAGTGCTGTGCAGCAGTGTAAGGAGTGTTTTCACAACCAGTGTAGGTACCCACCGCCAAGGGCCAAACTTGGCAGAATTTATACATGCAATGGAAAAAATATCTCAGAAAACTTGATATTCATCCATACGTCAATACATGAATCTTTATGTCCTTCCAATAAATGTGAAAACCAGGCTAAAATCTAAAATGTTCCCTTTTCATGTTTCCTAAAATTTCGAAACTTCTTAGTTAACAAAAAAAAAGAGAAAAAAAAAGACAGAGATTTTATTTGTTTTGTTTTTGGGGTTTTTTGTTAATTTGAATTGGAAAATGTTAAGCAATGTCAATTTTTTGAATTAGTTTGGTTTGGCAATGATGTAAATGGATAAACATTTGTAACAATTATTATTCAGCATCTGTTATTGGCACAAGGTAAAAATGGGAGAATCATTAAATGACCTGTGTGGCTGCAGCGTCTCATAGCCGAGACATTTCCTGGGTGAGGATTTGGGGCAGAATAGTGTGTTGTTTATTTGCAGTGTATGTATCGGAAAATGTTTAATAAAGCACATTTTTCATACATAGTTTTGAGAGATATTGAAGAGAGTGAAGTTAAGACAACAAACATCATTGCTTGGCTGTTTTTTTGTTCAGTCAAGATTCTCAGTGTGTGGCTCTTACTGGCTTTTCCCATCATGCATCACAGTTACTTTATCCAGCAAATTATTAGTGCCCTATTCAGTTTAAATGTGACACACCAATGTGTGTAGAGAGAGAAAGAAAGAACTGTATTATATCCAGCATCGGTAGCAATAGCTTCACCTGGTAAAACCTGTTGTTTTTGTACATGTTGTCTACTGTACAGTAGACAACATGATGGTTGTCTACTGTACAGTCTGCATAACAACAGAGAGCATGGGCCAAGTTTAACATATGGAAAGCATAAGGGCAGGATAATTATTTAGTGTATGATGCAAACTTTAGAGAATTTTAGCTGGGATAATACAGACAGCTTACAAGAGTGGAAACAAGAAAGCCTCTTTTGATGAATTCTTTGTTCTACTTGTTTACAAGATGCAACATTAACAATGCAGTACTTTTTTTCTTTACTAAAATGGATATTGTGTGGGATTTCTTTTGCAAAGTTCCTTTGTAAACATAAGAAGACTGCTATATTCAAGCATCTGCCATGCTGCATCAAGGATATGAAGCTGTGAGAGCAATAAGTGCTAATTCATAATATTAGCAGCTGTGACTTCTTTTTCAGACAAACACATTTTCTGTATGTTGATGTATATATGGGATTAATTCATGATATAGTAACCTTCCTGGTAAAATGCATCAACTAATCTCTTAAAAGTATGAGTGTGTGTGTGTGTGTGTTCCCTGCAAGAAGGTGCTGATTATTCCTATTAGATTCGTGTTGTGTTTCAGGCAGAGTAACAGCAGTGTCATCTGCCAATGTTATTTCATGCTCGGTTGGGTGTGAATCAATTTCATTCCAGGGAGCAATTACTGAAGATTGCAGATTTTTTTCCATCCTTCCAATCATAACATTTGAATCAAATCATTGTGTGCTGCTCAATATACAGTGCCAGACTCAAAACACATCAACTGCTCAGTGCCGTGAACATGCTACGTCTATGACAGGCCGTTTCAGTTTCCCTCAGTTTTAAGCCACAGCAAAATAATCCCCCATGTTTTCTGACCTCTTTTCTCTGAGTCAATAAATACCACTCCTGACCCTGGTGAACTCTGACTCAGAGCGTTTACATTGTTGGGCCACCATAGTCAAACAATATGCTGGATGGATGGGAGATAAAGCCTTACACATTCTCCCATTACTCACATAAAGAATGCTGGCCCCTCTGCGATGGACAGAAAGCCTGGATTCCAGGGGCCTAGTTGAGCCAACACTGACAGTTATTTCTGGCCTCAGAGCTGGAATGAGGCAGACTGAAAGAAGGGCAGTCTGCACAAGGAGCCATGCTTCAACAGTTAAAAAGGCTGATCAGTTTGAGGTTGTGCAGCTCTCACTAACGTGGAAGCTGTCATTCAAGTCCAGCTACCTCTAACTGGAGGACAGGTTCCATCCATGGATCGCTGAACAACACAGACAGGCCCTTTTCAATTAGAACTGGCTGCAATGTATCCGCCCCATCTTTCACAGGCTTTTAGTTAGACATAGACGACTATACTGGGAAGGCTTCAAATAAAGATCATTATAATTAAACTGACAAAGCTTCCAGGACACAGAAGTATTAAATTAGTTCTTAAATTTATTCTGAAATAATTGGTTGCTGATTGATAGAAATTAAAGTGGTACTTTTTAAAGTGTACTACAGTAGGTAATATACTTTCACTTTTTCTATTTTTTCTTTTTTTTTTTCTAATCTACTTTTTAAATAACAGATTTATAAGATAAAATACTATATTCATAACTGAGAGTTCTTCAAGATTAATGTGCACGTTTTTAATTACTGCATGTAATACCTAAATTATGGAAAAGTAATAACTTACCGGGTTATCTTTAGCAGCAGCAACTACAATCAAATACTCAAGTATAACTTGGGGTTTTCATCTCTGACCTCACTGTGGTGAAAATTGGGCACTATCATCTTTGCAGAAATACTTACTTACAGCCATGTTTGAGGCTATGCGGGCATGAACTGCACTTCTCAGCATTACAGTGGGGTTTGGGTCTGGACTTTGACTAAGCTGCTATACATTCTTTAGTGGTTGACTTAGTTTTATGGTTGGGATCATTTTTCTTGCTGTTCTTATTTTGGTTTATCACAAATACAGATGAACTGACAATCACCTTTACTTTTATGTCGTAGAAACAAACGTGTTTTCCTCAGTTATAGGAGGCAACTAGTTGTGATGCCATGACTAGAGACCATAGAAGGTGCGACATGCAAAATGGTGGGAACACAGAGCAAGCAGGTCTCAAAGTTTGCTTAACCCCAAGATAAGTGATTGAAGACTACCAATCTGATAACAATGAAAGGGTAGTAAATATGTTGGACAGCTGGAGTTTCCCAGCTTTCTGGTTTCCTCTTATAGTCCAAGTTCCTAGTCACTTTCTACATCAGCAAAATATCCCTATTTTAAGTTCAGTGTACATTTATTTAACAAAAACACACACTACATGCAGTTTTTATGTGGGCATGAACTACACTCTAGATTACATATATTTATGTACATACTGACATAATTACATAAATATAGTAGTAAGATTATAGTAGGTACATCTGGCACTGTATTTGTTGAGAGATGATGAGATAAGCTGAAAACTGTCATTAACCTTGATGATATCAAAGCTTTTCTTGTTAAGAAACATTTCCTTATGATCCTTATGATAGGTCTGGTGTTTACTGAAGTAATGTTATCAGCAGTTCTACAACCAATATATAGTGCAGACTGATAAAGTTATTGTAATCAGCCATGCAGTGTCTAGATATGCCTAGTTTTAACAGCTATCCAAATGTTTTGTTCTCTGTAAATGCCCTAAGAAAACAATGATAGCCCCCCTGTGCATGCAGTGTTAAGACAGTATTTCTCCCTATAGGCCCCACATCCCTGCAGAGGTGGCCAGTAGACTAAAGGTCACCAGCTAATGAGCCTGGCTACAGTAAAGACACAGTAACAGCTTGAACTTTTGCAGAACCTTCAAAAAATGAATTCAAACATTGTGAACAAGAACATCCATATTATTCAGCCACAATGAATGAAGTGACCTTTTTTCCTAGGGTGCATTTCTGGAAATTTCATTTAGTTTGTTTATATATTTGCAGGCAGCTTAGTGAAATTAGTACAGTTTCATTGGAACAGCAATACTTGCATGAAGCCTGTATCGTTTTTCTAACAAGTCCATACTGAGGTATGACATTATATGTCAGCCATAAGGGAACGACTATTCTAAAAAATCTGATTGGAATCTGCGGAGTACAAATTGCTTTGTAACTCATTCCAGGATAATGTATTTCAGTCGCCTACTTTTTCTTTTCTTCTGGTATTTTTGTTGATTTCGGAATAATGTGCTACTGGTGAAACATTTTAGTCAACTTTACGCCTGTGAAAATGGTCATTGTAAGCGATGGTGTGATTAAACAAAGCTGGTAGTAATCATGTCTGGTTCAGCCGCAACCCGTTATCAGTGCAGTTTGTCAGGTGTTTTTTTGTACTTAGTAACTAAGGGGGTGTACACTTTTTCCCACAGCCGCAGTTTATCCATACATAATTCAAAACTTTTGTTTTCTCTTGTTGCCTTTGTTTTAGATTGTAGATGATCTGGCACGCTACTTAATGTCGCACATTTTGTTTAATTCCTAATGAACACATGCTTATATTGTTGCCATCGAATGTTTTGTATTAGCGTGCAGTCAGATAGGGTTAAATTTTACAGGCGACATTGTTATAGATAAAATGTCTGCCATGAAATGTTTTCTGAAATTGAGCGAGGAGCCAATAATTGCATCTCCCCCTTCCAGAAAGATTATCTGTTTTAGCATCATGTCTTTCCTTTGTCACAGAGGAACACCTGGGAGAGAGTGTGAGCACAGCATACACAGATTTCCGCCTTTCATGCCTTGTGAACTACTCATCCCTTTCCTGTCCATATCACACAGATAGCCGACTGCTTTCGACAAGGCTGCAATCATCGAGCCCTGATTTTTCACTCAGATCTCCACAATATCAAATTGACAAAAGGAGAAGAAGCTATTTCTGAAAGAGGCACAAGAGCATAAAAAGCCCCACAAATAGAAGAAGAATCGATAGAGATTCTCTTTTTGCAACATTGGGGATGTGCGATGTGGTGTATTGTATGGTACATCAACCTTCCACCCACACTTTGCAGATCTAAACAGACACTTCGCTTGTTGTTCGTTGTGTTGCCACAGCAATATTTCTATTTATCCTGTGAGACAGCTATACAAATAGATGAAGTGCAACAACATGACATTTTCTGTACTTCAATTACTTTGCAGGGCTGGGCCACGTGGGTTAAAAGCCAACAAACCATAACTTTCCCTGACATTTCCTCCCCCCACAGTGACCGTTGATGGATTCTCCCTGACAAAGCATTCATTATCGCAGAGAACAGAGAGTGCACTAAAATCTCTTCTCTTTTCTTCTCCCCTCCATCCTCTGCCTCTCTGTCCAAATCGAGATGAACTCAGCTGCAGAAGGAGAATGGGCTCCACACGCACACACCGTCTGAAGGAAAAAGCGTTGAATCGCTGCAGGATATTCACTGGCAATCAAAAAGTATATCCTTATTGCAAGGCAGCCATTATGGTGCAGTGGGCAGAGGGGCATATCAAATGGAAACAACTGTTCTGTGCCAGCTCAGATTTGATCCTGCTACAATGAAAAGCCTTCTATGGAAATGAGCTACGATGGGATGCCATTGAAGATTAGCTCCCTTTTATCATTTATCTCAGAGTTCAGTGCACTGAAGCTCAGTGGTCCAAGATGCATCAAGTCACCATACGTGACAGGCAGTGCCCCAACCCCACCGCCCCACCCCCCATAAGCCCTCTGGAAGGGTGTAGCTAAGATGTACTATTCAGACAGCTCAATCGGTGAAACAGTTGAGCATGCATATGCAGAGATTGAATTTGAAGTCTGGCTCAAAAATAAACCTGTGCTCCTTGTTTTACTTTCTTTCCTTTTTTTTGTTTAATGTGATCGCATAGTAGTCAAACATGCGTAAGGGAGCAATTTACATGCCAGAGTTAATGTCTTAATCACATCTCTTTTGGATGGATGCAAACAAACATACACAAACACACACACACACACACAAATACGCACACATTTTATTCACCTACAGGCAGGGGACTGATTGTCTGATAGCATTAGCATTCCTGTCCAAGTCTGGTAGAAGCAACACAGGAATCAGGCTCACTTCAAGAGGTGCACATCGCAGACAGAAACACATCCATTCACTGTGGACAGGGTAATAAATAAAAGAGTAACCCTGTGGCAGTAACAAGCCTATAAAGTATAGCTATGTTTTACAAGTGAATCAGACGGATGGGCAAGAAAGATGGTTGTCTCGCGATAGTCAGGTATTTTATAAGGCTGAGAGTAGTGTGTGACTGTGCAATACTGCACTCTGCTGCAGATTGACTCTGCTTCATCATGATATGAAAATCTCACTGTCACAGCTTGAGTTATCATGTTTACACTGCAGAGATGACACGCTTCTCAGGTGATGTGCTTTTTTCGTAAGATATGAGCTGGATTAGAAATGCATCCAAACATCTTGACACAAAAACTCTCTTTTAGAGTTTAAATACACACCTGTTTAAAAGCTTCAAAGCACTTTAATTATAAACTTTAATCTGAGAACAAAACTAATTAATAGATCAGTGATGTAGTACATTAATTTATGGCTATAAAGTACTAAAGAATATTTTGTATATATCAATTTCCCAATCCTTATGATTTGATTTGAGTTGGAAAATTCATCAACTCTTAATAGGGCAAAGTTTTGTTGTCATATAAAGAATTGCTTGAATGGCAGTAGTGGTCAAAATATGGCACTTCTGGCATCTAAGATGTATTGATCTCCTGTTTTGCAGTTTGGACAGATTGACCCAATGATCCCGTTCTGAGTAGATTATAAAAAAGTGAAATAACACATAACATGTTGTAATCTGACTGTATGACAAAATCATTTTTCTTTCATTTTTTCTCTTCTAGACACAATTTCTGGTGTTTTGTTTCAAAAACAGCTTTCAGTGATGGCACTCAGCGTGTGCCGGAGGTTCTAGTCATGCAGGATGACCTGAAACTGGAAAAATCAACCTTTTAAAATACTAATATGAAAGTAAAAAAGTCTATTTATTCCTGAAAATGTATTGGAATTATTAATTTTGATATTATGTTGTAAATCTTTTGTCCTTTTAAATATTACAGTATGGATACTTTACATGCTCTCCAGTGTTCTTATTACCACACTAGACATTGCAACCAGAACACAACTATATCACAAGTGGACAAAAGATAGAGAAATTGCTCTGAGGCTCCAGTCTGGCTGTCATGCCACATTCACGCCTGGTAGACACACCACTGCTCGGTAACTGACTCTATGTCAGCTCCAACATATGCACATCAAATTGTGGATCAAAACGCTGGTGGACATAGCATCTGTTTCACAAGAACTAAAAGCCAACCAATCAAAGCAAGCTAACTCTGCTGCCTCAATTACTGGGATCGCCTGAGCAGCCAAAACACTGGCCTCATCATGTGAGCGTTAGCCCTACTCCTGTCCGCCGAGACTGCAATCAGCAGCACACAACACAAATATAAACACATTAGCTTTAATTAGATTGTGGCCAGCACTTTGACTCCATCAAATCTAATACATGTTATGCTGGATGTAATCCAGCTGGTTGCTATGGTATTGTTGCTGTTGCAGACTATGGGGGCTGGGCCAATGCGTGCTGCTGTGGAAACAGATCTTTTTGACTGGAGATTTAGATGGGAGAATGTAAGTCTGGTTAATATGAATGCGTGTGCAGCTCATGCTCAAAAAATGTATACGGTTTTTCTGTAGGTTTGCATACAAGAGGGGAGTTTGTGCGAGTTTGTTAAAAGTGGTTTGGGCATAGCTGTTTGTGTAAATCCATACCGCACACACACGGGTCTGTACAACCATAAACCATCTAACATATGCTCTGTAGAAGTTCACTTTGGATGGAAAACGAATTGGGGCAAAAGGCAGGTCTGTTCATGAAACGATCCAAGAGGATAATGTGGAGCACGTTTGTGTTGGCCGCACAGATGACCCTGGGGGCCTTGAGAAGGCTGGCGATCTGTTTGCGTCCTGACTGTTATTGTCTTGTCTGTTTACTGGCTGCTGGAATGCAAGATGCTATACAGCTATGCATTCCAGCATTTGGAAGAAGTGCAGTCATACACATTGAAATGTATGCACAGTTGTAAACACATGGCATTTGACTGGTGGACTTGTGGTCGTTTGTATACAGAGTCGAAGCTTTGATGCAAAACAGCTCAGGTCTGCAGTTCATCAGATTGAAAAGCAGTGGTTACAAACAGAGTACACACAAGCACACATGCTAAAATTATAACCAAACACAAGTGTAGATAGAAATATAACTTTGCAAACATCAATACACAAATATGCATGCACATTTGTACAGGGTGAATTATATGTGTAGACACAGTGATGTACTGATTGCTTTTTTAATGCCATTAAAAATTCAAAACTCAAAGATAATTAGGAACATCACATGAGGCATAGAAAACCATAAAATTTTCATCATTCAGATGCTTAAGTGAATGAAGTGGTTTGTCCTTAAATAATGTGTTATCATAATGGTTCGTTAGATAGGATTTCCTCAGTCTATTTTCAAATGTGTCCATTGTCATAAATACGTCATGGGTATTGTCATTGCACCAACTCACCATCATCAGTAAGAACTCATTGTTGGCATACTGCCCTGCCTATATTCTACATTTCCTAGTTTTACCTTTACCACATGACACTGGTCAGAGTCTGACAGCTCCAGAGACATCACCGCTGCCATAGACCAGAGTCTCTTCAGCTCCCTCAGACAAGTCCTGCAGACATTTCAGTCCTTTCTCTTTAAATTTATTAAGACACCTAGGGGGCTGGCCCATCCACAGCCTTGCTTCTTATCCATTATGACCTCAAGGAAACCCCTCAGGTTCAGCTGTCACTCCTACTGTCTGTTTTACAATGGCATCCCTATTGCCATATTGTCATTTTGTTTACATGGTGATCTATAAATCAGAACATCTAAATAATCCTAACATGTACTTTCCATGACAAAGAGAGGTAAAAAAAAAAAAAAAAAAAAGCAGGAAGACTTGAGGAGTATTATTCCAACCTTAAAATGTTAAAGGAAGCATCTTATGTTTCTTAAAAGATAACATTTTGCCTAGTATAAGTGTTATGTTTCACACAGCAGTTATTATATCTGAGGAAGAAGATGCCATTGCTGATGGTGCTATTCAAAATACTAAACTCTTATGCGGTCCTTTGATAATTAAAGACATTGGAAAAAAAAGTAAATAAAAAATGCGTGGAATTTGAAAAAATAGTAATTTCTTTGCCTTAATTACTTTGAATAAAATAAACAGAGGAATTGAATAAATGAATAAACATATATAGCTCCTGAAAGTTATGGGAATCTGCTTCCTTCATAAAGAACTGTTATGTTTCTGTCAAAATCACCCAAGAAAAATGTTTATTATAATATTAGATTTATTATACAGCAGGAATGTCATTCAGACATTGTGTTTTTTTTCAGCTTCAGATCATCAAACTGTGACCTAATCTGCCACTTATACTTTGACAGGATGCGTATTTTCACAACAGCAGTTGTATTCCTGAAAACTATTAATAATTCCTTGAATAAGACTGTTATGGCCAAAAGTTGCTTGTTTTTGATTGGCTGGGATGACCACTGATACTGTAAACCCAAATATTTCAAATACAGTTAAGTGCATCTAATGATGTGTAACGGGTTGGTTACATAACAAGGCTTATATAACCAGCTTGTCATACACTATACTGATCAACATTGTTGGTCAGTCAAATTAAAGGTAAACTGTTTTCCCACTCAGAGTGCTGGACACACTTGGAGAAAATAAAGTGCCATGTTTATAAATTGCATTAGAGATGACATTAGGTGGTGGGGATGGACAGCAGTTACATAAATTACATAACTCTTCCAGCAAAACCCTGGCATCCAGAGTTCTGTTTGTGGTTTGGTTTATTCAGCAGAAGCATTTTGTTGAGAACATGCAAAAACTGTGAAAATAAACAAGCTGGAGCTCACTGTGGATTATTTCCATTCATTTAAACCAGACCTTGATCGTTCCCCACCCCTTACAAGGAGTTTTACTTACAAAATGTAATAATTAGAGGGCAACAACACAGTTCATGACATATTTGCCTTATAGTTAATAGTTTTGGTAACACAAAGACAGTTATTTTTATATTAAGATAAGTTCCTTGCAGCCTCTCCACAGGATGCAATGTGAAACTTGAAGGTTAATAGTTTTGATTATCTGTTAAGACAAACAATATAAGCTGTTTATAGGCTATTTACAATATGGTGCAAAAGTCTTGAGGCACCTTATTTCTTAATAGTTTGCTTCCAATGAGCCAAATGTTCTATATACTTTTCAAAATGGTCTCAAAAATAGTAATAAAAGTCCAGTCCCTGTACCTGACACATAACACCATTTGAGAAACATAAAAAAGTATTTTTGCACCTGCTATTACCCTGAAATCTAGAATATATGGCGTATAATATGGAACCAGCTGTCTGTTTTATCTTTTCCTCTCCCAATATGCACCATGACCAATGTGACATTTGCAAATCCATTTCTGGACCTCCAGTAGAGCCTATGTTTTTTCCTAGTGTGGACTAGTTACATCCAAATTGCATTTGTCTAGAACGACGACCCAGAAAAACCAAGGTGCTGCTAAGGCATGCCATCAAGTACGGCAACCTTGTCTCAAATATCCCACTTTGTCTAAGTATCAGCCGGGCAGGAGGTTTAGCTGTGCACCTACTAAAGCTACGAAATCTAGCACATCTGGTGTGTAATATGCCCAATAAAAAGTGTAAAACAAAGGAAGTGGCAGAAGGGTAGGATAGAATAGTATCTGAAAGCCATTGTTTTACGAAATAGAAAAAATCCAGCAAAGACCTGACACAGGACATGAAAGGTGCATCGGACCCAATACTCACAGAAGGGTCTCAGTGTAAAGTTGCTGTCAAGAAGCCAGAGAAACAGTTAGAAAAGGCTGATGTATTATAGGTGCCAAATTACACAAAAACTGGACAATAAATTAGTGGCAACATGTCTAATGTAGTGATGAATCCAATTTTGAGATTTTTGGTTCAGATCTTCATCAATACATACAAAGGAGGTCAGTAGAGAGGTACAACAGTAAGTGCTACAGTCATTTCTAAAATCTGGTGAAGGCTCTATGAAATAATGAACTATAAATTATAATATGAACACAGATTTTGACCCACCAAGGGAGATAAAAAAGAAGAGCTTTAGAATGTCCTTCAAGAAGCCTGGTGAGCTATTTCTGAACACTACTTAAAGAAATTACAAGAAAATTGGCCTAAAAGAGTTCAGGCTGTGTTAAAGAATAAAAGTGATCCAATGCGTTATATACTGCATTTCCATGTCTGTCCACACATGTTCCAAAAAACGCTGCACCTGTTTTCCATTTTCCTACCAAAATATAAAGAAATGAGGGTTGGCTCAAGAATTTGTACACTAACATATACTAGATTCAGAATGTAGATGTACTGTACGTGTGATATTGATATTGTTTATGCTGTGTATATTCCTCTATTCCACTTTTATAGAAACAACTCCATAGGTTAATTCTTACTTTGTTGTCTGTCTTACTGTGGTTCTTTATATTACCACAGCTTCTTGGCTATGAAGGGAAATACTTGAGATGGGGTTTTTTTTTCAGTGTGGAGTGAACCCAAAGAGAAACCCTACAAATGACACAGCCGCAGCCTCAGCAGATCTCTGGCCAATGGATACAATCTGTGACGCGCAGAGCTTTTGCTGGTGTAATGTGCAAACATTACTGTTTGAGCTGATCTGGCTTTAGCCTGCACTAGTCTCTCTGCCTCTCCAAACTTGGAGAGCAGCACCCAAAGCTGTGTGCAGTTACACGTCTCTAATCCTGTAATTACTGGCCCATCAGCGCCTAGTAAAACCATAATTGGAACCAGCTGTCTATTTGTTTTGTCTTTTCCTCTCCCAGTATGCACCATGACCAATCTGACATTTGTAAATGCATCTCTGGACCTCCAGTAGAGCCTATGTTTTTACCAAGTGTGGACCAGTTAGGTCCAAATTGCATTTGTCTAGAACGGCAAGCCAGAAAAAAGAAGGTGCTGCTAAGGCATGCCATCAAGTACAGCAACCTTGTCTCAAATATCCCACGATTCCACTAAGTACCACCAAGGCAGGAGGTTTTATATATATATATATATATATATATATATATATATATATATTAGGGGTGCAACGATACACAAAATTCACGGTTCGGTTCGGTTCGATACTTTGGTGTCACGGTTCGATATTTTTTCGATACAAAAAAATGTTCATGCATTTTTAATTTGTCATTTATTAAAATTATAAATATATATTTTAACTCAAAAGTACAGTTTTTAAATTTAACCCTAACCCTTGTGCGTGTTTTTTATTTTGACAGCGAATGCGCACCTGCGGACCACTTATGTGCAGCCCTGGTTATTTAGCTCGTCATATTGCAGCCACAGAAATTCTTTTGTCCATGAAACCATAAAGCTGCACTTTCTTTTTGCCTTATAGTCTGATTTGTCATAACTTCTCCGTTTTGTGGTAAGCTTTTCTTTGGCTGTCACTTCTTCACCCTGACCTGTCTTATTTGGCTCAGCAGAACTAAAATATATATCTGTCTGTGAAGGTTCTCAGTCATCCAGGTCATCGTAGTCAAATATAAACCTCTCACATGTTTAAGCTTGCTGCGGGAGATTTCACTTGTCATGTTTGCATAGTAAGCTAACGATTAATAAGACGATGTCAGAGGAATTGGTGCACAAATTATCATCACTCACAGATCAGTGCTGTCGCTCTCTATACACAGTTCGCACGATTGCAAAGTGAAAGCAAAAAAACAAGCGCAAATTCAAACGCGACTTCAATATGTCACATATTGACAGTGGCTCACCGATGCCAATGACATAATTACCCAGCTATATTTCTGAAAGAATGCAAAAGCATTGACATATATTTTTCCTACAATAGCCCGACGGGCAGGGCAGAGATAGATTTTGGTAGCCGGACTGAAAAAATCGCTAGCTCCGGGACGTCGGGCTAGCGATATTGCGAGCCCTGTATCTGATTGAGGAATCACTCATCTTTGGAAAAGAGAGTTTATTACAGAGAAATGGCTCTTTCCAAAATAAAAGCTATACTATCCGCTTCTTCTGGGCTATATTCTCAGCAGCATAAGGAGAATCATGTGCTAACAGCTGTCTAAATGACTCGGCTAAAGTTAGTAGCATGCTTGCTTTTTTTTTGTCTGCTTCCACTTGTCTTTGCACTAGGATGATGTCGGTGTAAATGTGCAGTCATATTCGTTGTGTTCCCACTAGTGCTTTCAGGTTAATCTCGTTGAAATGACCTTAACGCCACAACACGGCAAATCTCCGTTAACGAGCTACCGCCGATTGCTCCGTGCATGGGGCTAGACGGCCAACACGTTAACGAGCTAACTGCGCTAGCACACTAGTTCACACCAATGTAATTGAGCATTGCGTGGCACATCCAACATACTGTTTTACTTTAGTCCATGACTCGCTTACCTTCAGGGTCATACTTCACATGAAAACCAAAATAATTCCAAACGCCAGAACTGAATGAGGGTGGGGGAGGTGCCCTGCGCTCTTCCTTCTGACTATGCTGTCTGTGTTGAGCGCTCAGTGGATTTCCGCTGGACAGTGCAGCCTAGGCGGAGTAGTCGAACACAGATTCACTGAGCGCTCAACACAGACAGCATCGTCAGAAGGAAAATTGATAAAATAAATTACAAATGTTGTATTGTTCGATACATATGCGTACCGAACCGAAAGCACTGTATCGAACGGTTCAATATCAATACGAATATCGTTGCACCCCTAATATATATATATATATATATATATATATATATATATATATATATATATATATATATAAAGGATACTCAAACATAAACTGACAGGCAACCAGAAGATAAGGCCGAATGAGACAGTTGTATTTATGTAAGCATTTCCCAGAAGCAGCTGTGTTCTTGAAAAAAATAAACACCTTGGTTCAAGAAATGTTTTCTGCTTTCATAATAGGTTATTTCAACCCTGTTGACCTACAGAAGCAAAAATCTAAATAACTCTGTAAAATAACTCTGTACTGACAATAAAAACATAACTGTGAAAACACGGACAAATCTTCATAGTTTCATCAGTTGACACGTTAGCTACGTAGACTGACACCACCCAGTTATATGCACATGCATATGGTTACTATTGCTAGAATGCACTATAATAATTTGAGTACAAGTGAGGCAATAAGAACTTGGGCATTTCCTCTAATCTGTCATTCATTTGATAACTGCTGCTGCATATGCCCTTAGTTTTATTTGCTTGGCTAATATTTAAAGGCGCTCTGTGGTGTTTCCTTGTACTGTAAAAGTACAAAAGTTAAAGTGCAAAGCATTGCAGAAGGAACACCTCCAACTCTGAAAATTGGAGAATGGCAAAAGCAGACTCTTTTATAAACCTCTGCTGCTGTTGTGTGTGTCAAGCACAGAAAAAAAGAAAAAAAGAAAAAACATTTCTATCTGCAAACATTATTCATTGGGTGAATAAAAACAAACTGATACAAGTTTATTTTCTCACAAATAGTAAGCCTTATACACAAGTTTTTAAAAAAAAAAATCAAAGCACATACTTGATATTTTGGTGCTCATTCCCTGTGCATAGATAAGTGTTTACTACTCCAGAGAAGATGTTCCTCACAGCTATTCTAACCTTCATTTTCATTCAATTTTCCTGGTGAAGGTCATTGTTTGCTTTCCCCCCCTCTGTATACATTACATTTCACAGTCTATTGCTTCATTCTCATCTAATGACTTGCAGGCTCCACTGTCTGATTTGCCAAAAATGAAAGTAGTCATGACAGACTAAATGACTTCAATTCTACTCGGGAGTAGAACTACATACCCTCAATGAAAACCACGCACTTGATAAATAGTGAATAGAGAAGCAGACAGAGCTATCAAGAAGTACAGTCATGATGCAATAAAGCTGAACCACAAAAAAGACACGATTAAAGTTGTTTATGCAATACAAAAAAGGAAATGGTTATTTTATTTTGAATTGTGCTTTTAAAAAATTGCATTTCGTCAGACTCTGCGTGATTATAAAAGCCGCCTGTGCGATGTTGTCTTTTAATAGTGCAACTGTTTTGTATTTGTGAATTTCATTTGGAACAAACATAAGGCACGAAACAATTCAGCTTGGACATATTTATTAGAGTTTATTCCTGATGATTAGAACTACTTTAATGGATGTAAGAGGATAACCTGCTATCTAAAATAAATGAATGAACCAAACTGTATTCCAAAGAGTTTGGATGACCTTAGCAATTATTGACACCACTTGATATGCTGTGTAACACTGATGTCTGATAATAGTACTGCTTATCTATGTTATCTCAAATTAGATAATAACCTTAGCATATAGAGTTTACAGATTTTGTTCATAGTGTTCAATAGAGTACCTTAAGCCAGCATCGCCTTTGGGCTCAAATTTAAAATGCTACAAATGCTGTAACAACACAGGATAATTTAATAGGTTTCTGACTGCCAGTCCCCAGGAGCCAACACGAGACAGGAGGGGAAAAAGCAGCTATTCTAATGTGCGCTTGGCTCTCTCTTCCTTGCAACTAGCTCTGATAGGAATGATGGTTTTTATATGTATCTCTTTCTGAGTGGAGGCAGATGTTCTGCATTCTCCAGCAGTGCTCCGTTCCAGGGGGAAATCAGGGAAAACTACGCACTATAAAATTAAACCACTGACACTTCACCGGCCCTGAAACCAAACAGGGCCTGCAGCATCGGCAAGCTGGAGCGAATCCATCATTTCTCATTTTTAGAGGGTTCCATCTGCGCTTACTTTCATTAACACTAGCTATATCTGCAGTGAGTTGCTTTATAAAAGATAAACACTGCGATACTTATTCGTCAGGTCCCATTGTGTCCTGCATGAAAAAATTTAGGAACACCACATATAAACAGGTACAAAAGCTAACATTATCTGATTTTATTATGTGCAAAACATCAGTAATTATTTACATCATTGTGTGCCACAGTGAGATTGACTCTGTCCTAACAAAGAGACAGCCTGTTCAAAATATGTGTTTCAGTCTGAATAAGATATTTTTGGCTCAGGATGGTACAGATGGTAGGGCTGATTTCCTGGATGAGTCATTAGAGCTTTATTGTTAAGTCCATTTTCCAGAAATGATTTGTTGCTTTTTCAAACTAGGAACTAAAAATCTACTAGTTAGCAAATGCACTTGAATACTGCACACACACTGGTGTGCAAATGTTTTTGCCCATAAATGTAAATTGGGGATGCTTTTAAAAATGATGGCGTGAATTGTTTTTAATCAGGATTGATTCAGTATAAAGCGGTAAACAAGGGACAAAAGTCTCACGCGTGCGGTTTTTTAAAGTAGCTGGCAGGTAGATTGTTGTAAACACCTAACATCTGCTTTACAGAAAAGAAATAGAAGTCAAAAAGCTGACATGGTAAAACAGTTTTGGTGGACGCAAATTTGTGAGTTCTTTGATTATTGGAGGGGCTACAGTTAGAAATTCACTGATATTAAGAGATTTCCTTTCTATAGAAATGACTACAACCTCCCATAAATAATGTTGTGTTAAATATGGTTCTCCAGACTGTGGGCTGGTTCTCATAAATAGAGTAAAGGGGAACTGTTCTGTTGATTGAGGCTGTTTCAGATACTTGTGCCTCTTTATCTAAACTTAGTCTGATTTGATAATGTTGATAACAGATAATAGATCATGACCACATTATCGGAGAACTCCATGTTCTTCTTGTGGCTAAACTGTCTAGTACAAAATGACTCACAGTATGTTTTTGGTCATTACCATGCTGCAGAAGAAATCTTACACATGCAGTTTTTCATGTATATTTGTTACTGTTGCTCTGTTTAGTAAAATGTTTATTCATACTGCATGAGAATAAAAATAATAATAAAATGAAAGTGAAAGCAAAATGTAATTGGAAAGAAAGGATAAACATTGGATGCTTAGAACAAAATGAAAAGATGCTGTAGCCTGTAGCTTGATGCACTCTACAGTATCTCTGCATGTTCCATTTGAAGTCAAAAGTTCAGAGAATTTTCAACTTGTAGCAGCTTCACAAACCCTGATTTAACAGTCCAAGAGGGCGCCAGCATGCACAAAGATTAGTAAAACTGCACTGCTACTTTTATGTATTTGTGATTTGCTCCACTGGCCAGACTCTGTATATGAATGTGTTGCAGCAGTGTTATAAAGTGCAAGAAAACAAGCACTGAGCTGCATTGGTAGTGATGCGTGAATGGCTCTACCTCCTAAGGAGCAAAACAAATGCTGTTTTTCTTTGTTTTTTCCACTTTATGACAAAAACACAACTCAACTCACAAGTGACATCACTCCCAGCTCCAACATCCCACTTCTGCAGTATGGAATTCAGCACCTGACCAGTTCGATCTCCCTAAGCTTAATTGATGGCGTTAATAAAATGTATAAAATCAGTGTATTTACTTTCCAACACAGATTTAGTATAAGATCCTCATACAGCCCATTTTAATTATAGTAACTCTATTAATTTCTTTCTATTTTTTTGAGTGAGTCCATTGTAACTATTTAGCCTTTAAAGTTGCCTCCACTAGTAGCCAATGACACCCAGTTGAACCTGGATAAGAGGATTAGGCCTCAAGCATTATGGAAATGGTAAAGATCAAAAGAGAACCAGCAATGGTCAGGCTGTTCATGCAGGTAGACTGGTGGAACAAAGCCTTTTTAATTACCCTTTTAATTGCCCCTTTAACAGCATGAATTAGCATTTTAATGATGGGTGTGTAATTAGGGTGGAAAAGGCTACAAGAGCTGCAGGCTGCTAATAATGCCTCTCAGCTCAGAGATCACAGCAACAGGAGACAAGAGCAGCTGCACCTGAGTGCCAACACACACTGCATCACACAGCAAACAATGAACAGATGCTACATACAAACACCCACACACACACACACATATTAGAGCTTTCTGCACACACAGATATATGGATTCATATATACAAAAGTTTAGCAGTCACTGGGGTGAACAATTAATGGACATCCAGAAATGAAGAGAACTCAGTAACAAACATTTTCTCACACACGACTGCTTGCCAACTCTACAAACGCCTGATTAAATCATTAAACTGATCATTAAAATAATTACACATCATCAGTCACTACCCTAAACCTGGCAGTTTCTTGTTTGTGTTACATTGTAGTTCTATATTGGGAGCAATGATCATGTTATCTACAACATACAATAACAGACGCACTTGCAAACAGACCACTTAAATACACAGACTCATACGCGCACATTTCGAGCACGTAGCCTATCAGTGCACGACTTACAGAGGATAGCTTTGAGGACCTTGGCAATTACACTATTAACTACAACCTCCCGAGCTTCCCCACTCTCATGTTGAGATGGAAACGATGGTAAAGGATGAGAGTAGTTTTGCTAAAGGCTTTCCAGCTAATTAAAAGACTAACGTTGCTTCCAAATGACCATTAGGATGCATTTGGCTTGTATGCAAAAAAGGCAGAGATGTACATCTCATCGTAACATCGAAACACAAGTTGAAAGCAGGCACCATCAAACTTGCCAGTGTGTGTATGCGTGTGTGTGTGTGTGTGTGTATTATTTGTTTCAACAGAAACCTTTACCTGTGTTTACACGCAATGCAAATTGTTCAGCAATCTAATTTATTTACATATGAACAATAACTTAAATCTGCCTGTAGGAGACACAATGCAGGCAGTAATTATGTGACATAATGACGATGTTTGAAAAACAACAGCAGCCACATATCTGATTATACTCTAGGAAGAATATCTGCAGTGCAATAATGGAGGTAGCTACCTAGAAGCTCATTGTAAATTCAAAGTATTCTTTTTCTTTTCCACATAATGAAATATAAATGCGCTCCCTCTCATTGACCCTAGATTTGTATTTTATGAGAATCTTTGCTGCTAGTATTTACATTTAGACACTAATGCCATGTTTGTTTGCTTGCAGCTTTTTATTATGTGAAACTTGTAATCAGCCGCAGTCTGAAACCTGCCATTCTTTTCACTTGTCTTATTTGATTGCAGCGTCTTTTTACAAGCAAGTAAGTTTTATTTACCACTGCAATAGGATTATTTAACCAGCACTTTGGTCTATCATGACCATCTTTGTGTAGTTTTGTTTCTGAGGAAGAGAGAAGGGGTTATTATGCTCTGGACGTTTGTCCTAATTATTTTTCCCACAGATGAGGTTGCATTCCTCATGACCCAATCACGGAGAGGGGATAGCTTGTTATTAACGATCTGAAGACAAACAAACATGCTGACTAAATGGCATCCATTCAAAATAACCTTTTTCTTTTTTTTTCTTTTTTATTTGGCTGTCCTCGCAATGATAAAATTCAAACAAACAAATGTAGAAACACAGCGAGCAAAACAAATAAGAGAATAATCTTAATATTTTTAGCATGAGACTTTCAGCTTTGGAACAATGGAACAGATTTTTCTCTTTTCCCTTGAGGCATGCAGGACTGTGGCATGATGACACAGCGGGCAATAATGCCATTAGCAGACTATTACTGTTATTTGATGTGCATGAAGCAGCCCTTCTACAGATGGTTTAGTAATGTTCAGGGTATTAGGCCTGTTGTCATGGTGAACACAAAGGCTCCAGCAAACTGTCGGGGAAAATTATTGAGATAATAAGCCTTTCTTGTCCTAATGGATTTGTTTCCAGTGATGTTAAATGTTGAACACACATAAGTGTGACAAGCCAAAAACACAAGCCAAACAGACAAATACAAACATTCAGTTGTATTTGCTTTATTATCCTTTTGATATATGGCATACATTAAATATGTAGGATTTCTCAAGTATCCCCATTCCTTTTCTCCCCTTTTGTGGTGCTTGGAAGTCAGTTGCAACGTTAGAACGAGGCCCATTCTGTTAGAAGTCATGTATACTCCACAGACATGTCAGATGATAATGAACATGAGAGCCTGTGAGTGGGGGTCTGTAGTTAAAGACTCAATAGCGGATGGAGTGTTGGATGAATATATTGGCTGTGATATCTGTTTGGTTTTTTTCACAGATATTTGTGGTCAACTTCCTTCAGCTCTGTAAATAACTATCTTGTATGTAAAAGCATATGCTAATGGAAAATGTAGTATGATTTAAATTGTCTTAACCAGCCCATCAAATACTGCTATTAAAGCTGCTGGATTCAGAGATACAAACAAGATGTCCTTTGCAGCGGCTCATGGTCTCACTCCCAACCTTTTACATGTAGCCACTCATTGTTTTCAATTTTAATACATTTGATACTATTAATCGGAACTTTTATATTTTTGATCCAAATCGTGATTTTTTTTTTAAGTAATTTTGTTAAAATGTGGAATGAGTATCCAGCATACATCTTTAGTGACTTTAAAAAACAAGAATTGGGTGCACAAGTTTGAATTTATTTTGAATTTTCTCTAATTCACACAGGATCAAAATGATTGATGTGGGCTGAAATATACAAGCATATAGTATGTATTTTTAAAAAGGTTCCCCACTTTCCCTGCGGGTGGTCTTCAGACCAATTTGTCTTATACTAACTAAGGGGAACTACCAGTTGTAGGTAAATGATTTTGGCCTCGTCAAGCTAAAATATGTTGCAGAGCCTTTGGCACCAGTTAATAAAAGATTTAGTGAGTATATGTGTTTATTTGAGCCTAAATCTAAACTTTTGATTCTGTGTCGATTAGAGAAAATTCAAAATAAATTCAAACTTGCACCCAATTCTTGTTTCATTGAAGTCATTGTAGATGTATGCTGTACAATCAATCCAGTCTGAGTGAGAAACACATTAAAAACACCAAAATACCATGACATTACTCATGGGCAGGCATTCACACCTCATCATACTCTAGATCCTTTTGGGTTCCTGGATGAGTACAATTACAAATCAATGAATTTTTTTTGTCTTGTCTTTATTTTTTTCTCAGTGATTGAGGGTGGCTAACAGCATCGTCAGCATGACCTTGGTTTGTTAAGAAAGGAAAGGCAGTTAGAAAGGCAGTTAAAGTAAACTGGCCTTGTTATCTGAGCTTCTGCAGGCTACCATCCTTGCAGTTTACTTTTTGGTACTTTGATTACAAACTCTTTCTGTTTAAGCTAAAATATCCAACCCATAAAAATGAAACAGAATCAATATAGTATGCGGTTAATATTTACATTCATGAACAACACAAAGCAATAACATGTACAGAATAATCACCAGTGGTATTAAAATCTGTTTAGACAACTCACAAAGCCTATATAGTGACACGCGTTTGCTTTTACACACTTTTTCTTATCAAATTTGATATTTCAGAGAGCTCACTTGTCCACAGTCACAATAGGAAGAGCTGATTCTGCTGAAGGTCACCCTGACATCAGAGCTGAATGAATGACATTTAGAGTACAATTTCCTATTTTTCACCATTTTCTTTGAAAGGAGTTATGCTACGTGAACAGACCATGCATGCGTCCACAGAGCCATACTCGCACACAACCATACAGAAGCCTTTCAGCTGCCGCTAAGCTATTGTATTCTACTACAGTGAGTTACATTAATGACTTGTCCTGTCCCCCGGCCACTTCCTTCCCATCAGATCCCATCAGAATTAAAATATAGACTGATGATTCAAAATGTATTTAAAATTTGAAAATGAATTGATGGTCAAACACTGAAATAGAATATACTCAAAATAAAGTTCTTAGGGAAACACTCTAAAATATTTCTTAAGAGCCTTTGGTTCTCTTCTTAATCCCCAGAAGAATCAAGAAGTACATTAGACATTATTTCAAAAGATTATGTATTATATAAACATTCTCTTTTTGCTTATATAAATTTCCAGAATTATAGCTGGTACTTTTGCTTCTGTTATTAGAAGCTGGTATTTACTTTCTAACCCTGTTGCAAAAGGACATGTCTCTTTGTGCTCCTTTCCAGGATAATCAAGTCATCCTTGTTCACATGCCTCCCTATATCTTTCCCCCAGCACCTTGACCTTTATCTTCAGCTAAATCTTATTTGCCTTCAAGACTTTATAGGGTTTCCCAGTCATTCATAATCTATTTGCAGTGTCCTACAGACTTTTCATTGCTATGACATTTGACAAAAAGCTTAATGGTAAGATATTTCAGTCCCTGTATTTGTTCACTGTTGACTTTTAGTGATTTATTTTGGAAACATTGAGTGCATATGTTGTGAGATGCTTTCCTCGGGTTATGTTTTCCACAGTTTAAGGAAATTTTAGATATATATTTCATCAATCATTTATATTTATGAAGGCAGAGGAAGAAATAAGAAAAAATATTTTTTTAATATGTTACTGTTTACTGTCAAGTTTCAACAGAATGCAACGCACTACATAAAAAAAACTGTAGAATTACAATTATTAAGTGTCACAAAATATCGAATATAGTTTATGTACAAAGTATATTTATAATCATGTAAATAATATATAAAAATCTTGGACCTTGAAATTTCTTTCTACACATTTTTTAGGATATTTAGATGCTCATATTTCCAAACTGAAAGTACCCTGGGGAATACCAACACGACTCTGATTTGCTGTCAAATCCACAGAAATAGCTGAATTCTTACCATAAACAGCTTCTAATAAGATCTGGACAATATTATCGACAGCATTTGGAAGTGCTAAATGAAGTTTAGTACCATGGATACTGTGGTATTATGCACAGTTTCCATTGACAAGAAAAGAAGAGCATAGAGCAGCAGGAATAGGAGAAAAATAGTTCCCAAATAGACATTTCACAGAACTGCAAACAGTGCACACAATGATTCAATGGCTTGTAGAATGACCTTTAACAGCGTTAACTTGAAGTTAATGCTTTCTGTATAAATTTATCAATTTCTTACACTGTTGTGGGTGAATTCAATTGAGGTTTGCAGGGATTTATTTAGGCACAGCTCTGTTGAGGTCAAATACAGCATTTAGTCATTCTGTTGTCGATTTGCTACTGTGCTTGGAATCTCTGTCCTGTTGCATGACCCAAAGTTGACCAATCTTTAGCCGTTGGACAGATGGCCTGACATTTGACTCTACAGTGCTCTGGTGTACAGAAGAGTTCATGGTCGACTCAATGACTGCAAGGTGCCCAGGTCCTTGCAGTCATTGCAGCAAAATAAGCTCAAATCATTACCCTCTCCACCACTGTGCTTGAGAGTTGGTATGAAGGCTTTGTGTTGATATGGTATGTTTGGATTTCACCAAATATTTCCACTTTGGTCTTGTCTGTCCAAAGGCTGTTGTTTTAAAGGTCTTAAGTTTTGTTCAGATGCAATCATTTTATTTTTTTCTCCTGGCAACCATTCTAAACAGGCCATACTTGTTCAGTCTTTTTCTAATTATACTATCATTAACAGTGATATTTAACATACTAGCATGCTAGGTTTTTGTAGTTTCTTTGACCATTGCAACCTTGGGTTAAATTCACTGGGAAGTCCACTCCTGGGAAGATTGGCTGTGCCGAATGGTTTCCGCTCGTGAATAATCTTTCGCACAGTAAAATAATGAACTTTAAATTGTTTGGAAATGGCCTTACAACACTTCCCAGATTGGTGGGGAGCAACAGTTGCTTTTTAAAGATCATTACTGATGTCCGTCCTCCTTGGCATTGTGTTAAAACCCCCCTGACTGCTCCAGACCTACAAACTGCCAAAACGTCTGATATAGAGGTGGTCACACTTACTGATGATCAGTTAATTACGTGCATTTGAGTAACAGCACCTGGCTCCTCTTAATTCCTGTGAAAGAAAATTAGCAAAATGGATGAAGACTGACCTCCAAGATCATGACATAATACTTTGCCAGGTTTTGCATCATTTGTCACATAAAGTAGATTTAATGAAAGAAGACAGAAGGAGAGCCCAAATTCAAAGTCTAGTTGCTCTTGCAGGACCCAAAACCTGCAGCGAAAAGAGAACAAAAATGGATGAGAAGAAAATGTTGGACTTTTCTGAAGCTGTTTGTTGTGGAATTCCAATTTAGTTCCACTTTGTTTCTAAATAGTGTGCTCTTCGCTGAGCAGAAGGGTGCCATGGAATTTGAGACAACCATATCTTAGTATTTAAAAAAAAAAACAACTGCAGAAAATGTTGTAAATGAACTGTTAATTTAATGTGTCAGCTCTTCAAATATACTCATTTCCCCATTAAAAAACAACAAAAATGTTTTTAAAAATATAAGGTGATGGAAGCAAGTCCATATCCAAATGGAGCTGTTACAGGAATTAAAATTTGCAGGTGTGATAATGTTTGTGTTGTGAGACAATGGCATGTTTGACAGCCCACTTTTGCATCCTTTAAACAAGCACCACCAACTCATGAGTGTCAGATGACATACATGCGATTTTGTGTGCATTTATGTACCTTGAAATATTTACTTGCATCCTTGGTGTGCATTTGCCACAAAAGGTTTGAAAACCGATAGAATGGGGGTTTGCTACCAAACATTTGGGTTTAAAACCACATTATTTCTCTATAAAATAACATGTTTCTCAACAACTCTTCTTCTTTTGTCCTTTAGAGCCGATGGACTCAGGACCTCATTTATGATCTGCTTCTAATACCTGCAATCGGTAGCTATGGTGCAAGCTTTCTTGATATCTTCCTTAATGTGGTTTCTCACGTTGTCTTTAACGCCGACTTTTGCAACTTCTGTTAGGCTGGTCTTTTGCACCATGGGAGCTTGGGATCACGGGTATCGGCCCGTGATCCCAAGTACTTAAATTTGTGAACCTGAGCCTTGAGATGATGGTTGTTGTGATTTGACACTGCATAAATAAAACTGAATAGAATAGAAGTGAATTGGACTTTAGCCTGTATGAGTATGCATGAGTTCATAGTGATTCCAAAAGAGGTGTCCGTGTCTGTGAATATTGAACTATCACCAGCAAACATCAAATGAGTTAGGAAGCCATCTTCCCCAAAATTGGACTCCAGTGTTCAATTTTTCTCCTTTATAAGAGGTTTGGAGAATAGTTTATGAGTCACCTTTACTAGTTTAAACATATTTGAGAGAAAATAGTTTTTGGTTTTTTTGTATTTAAGTGGAAGTGTAATAGTAATATTTGCCTCATCTGTAAGAGATGTCATAGTTTGATATAACCAACACAGTGATATATTGGCTAAAGAACCTGAGAGGACTTGTGCTTTGATATGATAATATGCACTACCTCGTTTAGATGTGTTGAACCAAAGATTCAAGCACAGTAAAAAACAAAAACAAACAACAAAAGCACTTCTTTAAGATTCCTGATTTAAACATCCTTGTTTACGTCTGGTATCACATAATGAGGCACTCTGACATCCTAAATGTATAAATTCATCTACCGCCACGTTTAATGCCTTGAAATGCAGTTGATTGATTCAAAAACTATGTTGGCATTATTTCTGAGCGTTTTCCCAACTTTAGTTTTAGTTCCCAAACTTTTACAATTCATGGTTGCAGCTTTTTCTCTTCACACTTGTTTCTGTGGGCATTATCAAGCGGAGCAATTTGGGACACACGAACAGATAGATGTCAGACCCGGAGACTTCTAGCTTTATTATACTTGGAGAAAAATTATTGTTTTGGTTTTTTTGTGTATGCCAAATGTACCAGTGTTGGGGGTCTATATTACGTCTTCAAATATAGATTAAACCAAAAACGTGTTATATTTCTGATATGAAGTCAAAGTGGGTTGCTCATTGAGAAAGTCTTAGCTATTTTTATACAATCAGCTGTTTACGAACCAGCACTCCAAAGGCCTCTGGGATCAGATGGTAGTGACAAGTTCTTAACAATGTTTTTTTCTCTTTTTTTTGAAAACACAAAATAAAGAAAGCCATAGCCCTCTAAACAACCAGAAACATGTTCTTGCACCACACTGTGAATAGGATGGTCTCTGTAGCCTGCAGTTGTGAGGGTGGAGGAGGAGGAGGAGGAGGGTGCAGGCTGGTTGGAATCAGTGACATTCTTCAAGGCCAGTGTAAGATTAAAGACCAGGGCTGTCGTGCCTCTGATCATATATTCACAAAAGATACCCTGTGAAGAACACATCTTTAAAGAGAGGCTGGCTGAAAATAACACCACTACTTGTGAATATTTGTGGCAGGGTATTATACATATCATATAAATGGTCTATTACTGAGTAAGGCGCTTACAAACCAAATACTTTTTGTAACTTGCCCTTCTCATTTTTTCGCCCTCTCGTTTGGCACAGTTGTGTGAGCAGCTGCCTCCAGTGGCATGAGTTTGTCCTCTGTGATTTTTTTATGTGTGTAAAAATCACAGATCCTAGATTTGGATTTAACTGAAAGACTTTGCAGTCTCTCTAGCTCTATTTTTTCTGATCGCAATACCTCCAACATCCTAGCATTGTGGCATTGAGCTTAAAGAGCACTGATTAAAAAAAAGCTAACAGCCTTGGGCACAGTGTGCAACCACAAGCATTTATGCAGAAATGAAAAATGTCAATAGTGCTTCCTTCCATAATATTGCCTATTTCTCCAGCACATAACACTGGCCTGTGACTCATGAACATAAATTCAGTGCACATAGTATACTAAACCGAGTAATGATTAATATAACTTTCATCTTGGGTTTGCTTCACTTGGTGTGGCCTTGAGCTTTTTTACAGTCATGGCATAGTGGAAAAATGTAATGGCTTGCTATTCTGCATGTCCTTCAAATAAAATATTTCCATAATGGATTCTCATTGGTAGATATATATACATAGACTGCACCATAAGCTTTGCCCTCTTTGTATCTTTCACAAGAGAGTTAATCAAAAACTCTGCTTGATCTCACAGCCCCTGGAAAGCAACAGCAAATGGCTGTTGAGAAGTATTAATATAATAATCAAGCGTTTCAGGTTGCTCTTAATTCAATTGTCTCTCTTAACATTTCCCAGCTATGTCAATCAATGTGCCTGCCTTGTCTTTAAAGCAACAGAGGAGTTATCCATTCCGGCACCATTAAAACATCAATGTCTCATTTCTGCTAAATGGCAGAGGAAAGATAATTGGCATGTGTGCATGCATATTAATTAACTGATAATGAGACGATAAGGCCCCCTCTTTATCTGCAGGTGTGGAGCCACTAATCAATTGGCAGTGAAATGGGGTAAAAATGCGCTTCTTTTATCCCACTACTGAAATTAAAAACCTATTTAGTACCACGTTTTCCAACAAAGTGCTTTTCATTTATCTTCTCCGGCGCATTATTCAATCACACTTTCCATTTGTATAATGGTAATATTTTCATGTAATTTCCCACTGCCTCTGAGATGGCTATTTTTGATATGGCTTTGTAAAATGGCTATTCCATTCCAGCTCCATTCACTGGTAATAAACTTACAACCTATATTTCAGATTAAATGTCTTCAGCAAATGGAACCAGCCTCAGACGTCTCACAGCAGCGGGGGAAGATCGCTCCTGCTCCCTGGTGGCGGCAAAGGGAACTGTTTCCCCTGTGTCTATGCCCCCTGGTGGCAAGGAACATAAAGTTCTGGAAGGTCTTCTCAATCCAGCTCTTGGCAGCAGTTTGTTATTTGTTGTATAAAGACTGTCCAAATGAACACCGGTAGCAGCCCTCTCATATGCAGAGCATCCCATCTAGCTGAGAGCTGCAAGGTACACAGAGCTAGCACATAAGTTGACTGTCTTAAAGAGTTGCTGCTTTAGCCTACAGCAGTATTGGAAGCATTTAAAAGAGAGTGTTGTAACTATCAGCTCTGACCAGAGGTGTGTGAGTGCAAGTAAAGAGGAGAAGAGAATGAAAATAAATGATTGTGAAAAAACAAAGCAAGGTACGCCGCAGGAAACGACGCCTAAAAAAGAACATAAAGGCAACAGAGGTTCAAGACAACACAATGTAATACTCCAAACGATATATTTATCACAAAATAGTTTCTAGACTTTGACAATAGGAGTCGGATTTCTAGAGAAGTGTGCGTATTTGATTATGTGTGCCTGGCCCAGATGACAGACGTTGATGGACAGTAGTGCAGCGTCGCCTCATCCTGCTTACAGGTCCTCCTTCACCCTCGGACAGGCCAATCTGTGCACACACCAACACAGACACCACAGAACGCTTCTCAGTCACCATGCAGCCCATTTGTCACGTCAAACTGCTTCAGAAAGACACGGCGGTCAAGTTACAGAGGTAATTGTATCAAAGTGACCCCTATGCAATGGTCATAGATTGCTTACTTTACAGAGAGGTGCTGTATCCTTGTTGATTGATAGAACTAAAAGGAGAATGAAAGGACATAGTCAGGTAATAACTAAAAATCTTAAAGGCAGATTATGAATAACATTTAAAGAAAAAATGTTCTTACAAGAAGAAGAGTTAGGTTCGGTGTAAAGGTGGCGCTCAGCTGGAACTCTTCGTTTTTTCATCTTTTTCTTTTGTTCCATTCGTTTCCTCTGCAGGCGCCTGCTTGGTGGAAGTGGCAGTTTTCGGCCTGTCCTCTGGCTTTTCAGAAGGGTCAACCACTGTGGCCCCCCTACTTGTGTTGCAGCCCATGATTTTTCAAAATTTGAGAGTGTGCAGCGTGTCGTTCAGCTGATGGTTGTCCACAGGAGTATGAAGTGTCAAAATCCTGGTCGTCACCTTAAAACTTGTGTGTTGTGGGCTCAGGTGCATTTGTTCTCCATGGCAACTATATGACTTCCTGTTGTGTTAACTTTGTTGGTTTATTTTACAGTCCTTTGTCTGTTGTATCACATTGCCTTTTTGCAAATACATCCCTAAGCGACAGTGGTTGAGAATTAACTCTGAAGCAAAACATGGTTACTGATAAACACTGAAGTGGGCTGTGTGTCAATCACACAGTAGCTATGGTTACTGACTTTTCCACAGTGGAAAAATTTGTGTTTTGATTCCCTTGGAGGAGTTTTAGCCATCGTCATTTCACAAAATCCAATTTACATCAAACTTTATAGAGCAGAAAGAAACAGGTGTAAAAGTCAACAACTTGTGATCAGAAACGTTAGAATTTAAAAAAAAATCTTCTTTTTTTTTTTAGATATTGGATCTATACATGACATGTTTCTGAATTATCTTTTTGTGAAGTGTCTTTCAAACTCTTTGAAAATTGGTTTAATTTACAGGTTAAAGTGGTTAATTTGCATTGTTGTAAAGTTTACAGTATTGTGATATGCTGGATGGTGCAGAGCAGGCTGTGGTGTGCACGGTCACTGGGAAGTTAAGAATGTCAAGGGTGGCCGACATTAAATTAAATTTAAGGGGATGATGCTGTTTAGATTCATTCACTAAATTTGACCTTATATACTAGCTTTATTGTGTCTAGGGGTTTGCTCATATCTTTCTATATTTAACTGCCTAAATCCACAAAGACCAGTAAGCAACTGGTCCTATTCTGGACACAGTAAACTCTACTGGAGCTAACCACAGGAATTCTTACGTTACGTATTTCTAAGTTATTCCGTCGCTGAAGTACTACAGCTGAGGGTTACCCCACCTTTGAAATCGCACGTTAACTCTCGATGTAACACAACATAACAAAAAGGAAAGAGGCAGTATATTGTGGTGCTATTCAGGAATAGCACAAATTAGTTACCAATTAAATTTTTCAAGGACGCAGATTAAATTAGCAAAATAAAAATCTCCACAAACAGAACTGCGGCTGAACTGAAATTTGAAAAATTCTATAGAAATAGAAAGGCATCTGTTCCATTGCCAAACCCTAGTTTTTTACATGATGTTGCACTGGTTGGCAGTGTTTCTTGGAGGTTTCTGGTCCTCACTGGGTGAAATTGGTTGCAAAGAACTGGTTGGGAAATAGACATTTTTCCTAGCAACAGGTAGTTGACAGGATGTCACTGACTAATCTGTAGGCCTGCATGACTGGGATATTAGCAATCATTTTCCCAGCGACTGCCACTAACCTCCAACCATTTGCAATCAACTGAGGACTGCTCATTTCCCCCCTTCATGATGGGTTGTTTGCTGAGGGGTTCACTTGATCCCACATTATTAATTGTCATCAAGTTAAAATCTTGTGGTTAGTGGTCACGTGTCTTCAAAAGCTCGGTAATACCTACTTATTGTTAAACTCAGATTTAAAGAAACTTTGTTGCATCAGCAGATGATAATAAAGCCAACTTCTGTCAACTGACACATGTATCATTCTGCGCAATAAATCTCAAAAGCAAAACACTTTTCTGTTTGGAAAAGAGCTTTAATAAAATCACCATGCAGTTTTTGACTGATGTCCTGTTGAATCAGCTGTGATACTCAGTCTGTAATAAACGGTGGCTAAAACTGCTGACTGGATTTTTAAAGATTTATTGAGACTGAATTTGTTTTAGCTTCTACATTTATGTTGACCAGTGCAAGTTTCTGCTACTGTAACAGCACTTTTCATTTATTATTTTTGCAAAAGTCTTACTTTAGTTTATCCTCAATAGTTTTGCGATAAGTTGAATGTAAAAACAACTTTAAATTAATTTAGAGTGGTATGCATCAAACCCCTAGTATCACCAATATGCAGTCAGAATCAAATCACTTCAAACTTCAGTATTCATGCAAGTCATAGACTGGAGTTAATGTTAGTATGTACACTCAAAATTCCAAAAGTAAGTCAAACATAAAAAACAGATCAGTCTAGTGAGAACAAATGAGTACATCCTCAAATTAATCACACAGGGCCTTCAAATATGGTGTCAGTTATTAGACTCTTCTTAGAGAGTAATAAGTCTTATTTTAACCTCAGACATCCAGGGTTTGGTGTTCCCCAGTTAATTTAAATCAATAATTCTGCAAATCATCTAAAAAAAATCTTGTAGCTAAATTTAGCTAAATTTAAAAAAATAAATAGCTGCCAAATTGTCCATAATGGGTTGTCTCAGCAAATTATGCAAGTCTCCAAAGACCCCAAGCTTTCATCAGAGGATCTGCGGTGAACTCTTTGTGTTGTAAACAGTGCAAAAACTTGACCTGCATAACAGGAATGCCCAAAACAGCAAAGCTGTATTTTTATAGTTAACATAAAGGCAAAGACCAAGGCTACTAAGGCACATCTAACATAGCCATGATAACAGTACGTGTGTGGATATATTATGGTTATGGGAATGCTTTGCTGCCTCTGGGACCTGGCAATTTGCAGTCATACAACTATGAAGTGAGAATGAAATTTAAAATATGCTTTAAGATAACCTTGAGTTGAAATCTTTCAACAGGACAGTGATGAGCATGCTGGAAAATCCACCAAAAATTGAGTTTAAAATGTTCATTGAAACATTTCAAATAAATAAAACATTTTGCATACATGTAAAGGTACCATGTTATTATTATTATGTGAGATTTAAGTCATTAAGATAACGAACTATAATTATATAAATGTTCTAATTATGCAAAAATGACTAAATCAAAATTTTGTTTTGTTATATTAGCTTCAGAGGCCTAAGTTACACTTTTTTTAACAGAATTGTTAAATTTGTGCAGAAAAAAAACTTTTTGCCCAAATGTCTATTGGATGCATTTGTGGATACATTTATGTTTTCATATTACTGTAAATATTAATTCCTGTGGATGCAGACAAACACTAACTAATCTGCCTTTTAGTTGCTAAAGTCCTGTCTCAGTCCTTTTTTTTATCTAAGAAAAACTCACTGGGCACTTTGCAGCCTTGTCTTTCTTTAAATTCATACAATATCATGAAGGACACTTCCATCAGGCAGCAACCCAGGATGACCAGTCTTCTATTACTGTGCTGGGGATAAAGTGGCTTATTCACAGACCTTCACACATGACTTATGGTATCAGAAAAAAATGGTTCCAAACAAAAGAGCCAAGCAACGGAAATTTAGTCCTTTGAGCTGACAGAGAATTTGTCAAGAAGTAAATGTGTGCTTTACTTCCATCGGAGTGGAGGTTAGGCCTGTTAGCTGGAATAAGCTAGACCTGGTCCTGGTTCATTCTTGTAATGCGATCATTGAACACATTTCTCAGTCGTCTCTGCCAGGCTGACTGCCCATCCAAACGAAGCCTCTTGGCTGAGGATCCATCTCCTTCCTCATCTCTATCCAGTGATACCGCGTAGCATCGCATGTTTGGTGACCTGCCCGTTTTGATCATGTTGTTGATCTCACGCAGAAGCTGTGAACAAAAGGAAAATAATATTCTACTGTGTGCGAGCAAAGTCAACCATTTTTATTCACTAAATCATTTCCAAAATAGGAATGTAAAATGTATTCAGCCTAGATTGTACCCCAACACACAAAATTTTTTAAGACGATCATGTGAAAACAAAAACACTATATCCACACACCTCTGGAGGACTTGAGTTGAAGTAGTAGCAGAGCCCAGTTCTGTGAGGGGAAGGGGTTTCTGTGTTGTATGGTGAAATGGAGATGGACGGGCTGTTGGACAGCTGATAACAGCGAGGAGATGCTTTCCACTGTCGAGGGTATGGAGACAAAGGAGGGGTGTCTCGCTGGACAAGAAATGAAGTGTAAGCATTACATGGAAAATAAACATTTCCCATTTTTACTGAGTTCTTAGTTTTGTGACGTCAGCTCAGAAAAAAGAAAAAATGTTCACTTACTAATGAGGTTTGAGCAAACTGTTTGGCAAAATGCTGCATCTTTGTCGTGTAGACCTGGTTGTAAAAATGGATGAGATTGCCCCGTTCCTCCTGCCCAGGTCTTGGATAATGTGTTGATGGTGTGTTGGGGGTTAGGATAGTGCTGCTGTGCTTTCCGGTATCTATAATCAACAATATAATAAAAAGTTACTTATCACTGTGGAATTACTCTGGGATAATGGATATAATGCAGGTAAAATGTTGTAAGTGAATCATTTGGTAACTTGATGGGTGTCATTTTTCTTGTGCAATGAGGCATTGCTATGAGTTCTACCTCTGTATAGTACTTTATTTGGATCTAACACAACACATGCTGCATTCGTTTTCTTTAACTCTACCACCACCAGTGCCACTGTTTCCGAGCCACATAGCCAGCTAACAATACATGCGCATTTCTTTGCCCACAGTGGATTGCAAGCATGTGAGCATGCATTACACATATAAAGCTACGATGGCAGTGAGGGCAATGTGTAGTCCCATTTTCAATACTTATTGGGACGCATTATGTACATTACTGTAATTACAAGGCTATTTTGTAAGTGTGTTTTTTAAAACAGGTGTTCCATAATATTTAAAATATATGACTTTTTTATTTAAAAGCTTTCTTACTGATTTTTTTAATGGTAGAATTTTCCTCCATCCTTTCTGAAATCAGCACGTTTTTGCAGACCTGCAGATAGAAACGGTAAATGCTGAAACAAGTGCTTTGAGTTGTTACTGTCAACCTGCTAACCTCCTTGCAAGACTGAAATGCTCATGTAAAGCAGGTATAATGATATTGTCACAGTTATTTAAAAAATGTACCTGTTAACATTAAAACATTTGATGATAAACACAAAACAGAATGTCGCTAAAACTGATGGAATCTTGGAATAAGTGGGCCCAGCTGATACACGTTTCAACCTGTATCGCTATATTTTGTTAATTCACAGCTGTATACTAAAGACAGCAAAAAATAAAAACCAAAATAAAAGAAACTTACACTTTTGTTGGCACGTGGCTGTGACTTGTAGCATTTCATTATCTGTTTGAAGGGTATCTCCATCTTGGTAATCTGTAAAGGCAAATGCCACCACTTAACTGCTGAGTATGTGTTTTCCAATGAAGTCCATGCATTACCAACATGGATTCTTTTTAGGATTACAAATACAGTTTTCCTTTAATTTCATGTCAGTGAAAAGCGATAAAAACTTTTTCAGCTGTCAAGTGCCCTCACAACAGTCTTTAATTTTATTTAAACACCAAGTAGTTCTTTTCCATAAAACTGTAAATCTGTAAACCTCCCTGAAGGTTTTACTTCTCCGTGGTCAGGGTGGACTCAATTTGGGGCAGGTGTCCAACATCAGAGGTCTAAGAAGTCTGGCCATTCTGATTTACTGTGGCTTTGATTTACTGCACCGTCTCTCTGTTTGCTGTTCTCCCTACCTACATCTTGCTGGTACTGCATTAGTCATCATCTGCAAAATGCTGGTATATCTTAGCCCACCCTGAACATTTAAATGTATTCCTCACTCCCTAAGAATTGTTTAAAGTTTATTATTCATCTTCTCTGAGACAACCACTTGCATTTTCCAGTTGCATTGTCTTGCATTATTTTAGCAGATTCTGGTGGGTTTTAATAGTATCTTTTAAAACCCACCTTTGCTATGATGTAGATAGCACACATGAGCAGTTGGTCCAGGTGACGGTCTTCCATTAGACAAGAGCAGTGGACCAAGGAATACTCAAAGCAGGTCCAGATCTTTAATCGCAGCTCATCAGATATTTCCAGCGTGGAACACAGCTCCCTCAGACGCTTGGCCATCAAGCTGTAAACCTGAGATAAAGACAGACATGACCACACTAAACATGCCATATAACAACAATGGCAACTGGACGCATGATATAGAACTGACCTTCCGAGCAAACAGATGGAGGGAGCTGCATCTCTCTTGTCTGTTTATAGCTGATGGGGAACACTGCTGCTCTGTCCTGGCTGAGTGGTTCATCCCCAAACTGACATCTACTGGCAAAAATAGTTTACCACTCAATCTATAGTAATAGTGTAAACAGTTTGCAGGGAATGGTTTTATTTAAAATGAGTCTTTAGTGCACTGTGTTAATACCTCTCGGCACACCTGGATCCGTTTGCATTGGACCTTCAAGCCTATTTGGATGCATTACCTACATTTGACACAAGGCAAAACTCTCATTAAAACCCGAACTGCTCAAAGAAAAATTTAATTGCTTTGGATATGTTATAAAATTTCCAAATATTGATCATTTATGATGTCAGGCAAAGAGTATTTGTGTTATTCCAAACCTGCTGGCAGGTGGGCATATGGCCCTCGTTGGGTGTGATTTCATCCCACAGTGGTGAGTCGCTGATCCAAGCCAAGTTCTCCAAAACCTTTTCTTCCACTTGGATGAGGTGTGTGACCACATAGTGAGGCAAGCCTGACCCAACCCGCCAAACAGGCTCAATCACCTGTGAGAACAAAGAAAAACAAAAGAGGGAGCATTCAAATCACAGACTAAATGTTACTGTATCACTAAGTGTACAGTATATGGCAAAAACAAAGTACCTTCCAAAAGTGGTATGGTTCCAGTTTGAGGATCTGAAGGAGCAGCGGGAAGTCACATGGTAAGCTGTTTGAGGTTACAGCGATCTCCAAGCAACAGGCCACCAGACAGCGCTGGAAAAGATCATGCTCCAAGATGCCCTGCATCAAACACACCTGTTTTACATGCATTACAAGCACCAGCTGCTTTACTTCAAAGATGACTCAAAATAAATAAAATACATAAGTTATGAGATCACAGGTGCTGTGAGACATTTATCTGTGACTGCTCAGTTAATATGGTCAAAGCTCAGTTCCATCTTTGGCCACCAGATGGCGTGCACTTACTGAGATGTCACTGAAGCCCAGCCTTTTCCTCTCTTGACTGATCAGGCTCTCCAAGATTCTGTGATACCAAACCCCTGCCTCGTAGCAGCACTTTGCTGCCAACTCTGTGAACAATATTAGATAGATTATTTTTTGGCACGTATCAACAACACGGCCTTTATTCCAGAATTTCACACCTGCTATCAAAAGACAGCCTGCTCTCTAATCATAAGAATTTCGGCTATCAACCAGATACACGCTGAAGGCCACATTCCACTGTAAAATCATCACTGTACCTTTGGTCTTCTCATTTCCCTCGTCATCCCTGTAATGCTGTAGAAACATTTGCAGCATGCATTTCAGTCTTGTTTCAATCGCCTCAGTCGAATCTCTGGAGCAAGCCCTGAATCCAAGGCATCGTCACAGAAATTTGAGCAGCACAAAAGGAAATGGAAAATGTAATTCAACAATATTCTGCCATTGGCATAAAGTGGAGGTGTAAGTTCTAAACTGTAAATGAAATGCCACACGTGTGTTTTTTAAAGCTCTTGCTTACAACAGTAGAAACTATATTAAAGAATTCCCAGTACAGAAACTTTATCAGCTCTGTGTGCTTACACATTATTGATCTTGACCACACCCTCAGTGCCTTTTAGCAAAACACCAGATGTTAACTACACTATGTAGCTGTTAAATTGATCTAGCCACATTTGTACAGTGTGTGAGGCAGACTGATGAAAGATCTGAGGCGCGTTGTGCTTTATTGCAGCTATTAGTGCTGCGAGTATCAGTATCAGGTTGACATACACACAGCCTACACAGATAAACACTGTGTGAGTCAGTAATGCTTTGTAACTGCAGGGCTAACCTCAACATTGCGATCAGACAGTCACTAGGGCCAAACCTTGGCTTTCCCACAATCCCCTGTGGCACAGTTGCCATGGTGACCTCCTCACTCACACAGGATGAGAGTTAGAGCAGGAATCAAATGGACACCTAAACATGGAGTGAAAAAAATACACATTTTGTTTACAAACTAGAGGTAACTTTGCATGAATCATAATTGAAAATATTAGCTTGTACGAGGACCTGAGGCATAGGCAGACTAAGCAGCTGCTTATCACACACCAGATAACTGCATCATCATCAGTGTCAACTAATCATTTTCATTCTAAATGGCTCAACGTGGTTCTCTATTGGACGGTGTGCTGGCAGACCATAGCGAGCTGCAGTGAGTGTGTTTTGCCACAGGGAGGCAGTGTCCAACATTTGTGGTACAATCAATGTGTGTGCGACTCTTGCTTGCGCTGTTGTTGGTCTGTGCAAGTCACGATGTTACAACATACAAAGTACTGAAGGAAAACCAAGTGTTAGAAATATTCAAAAGCGTCCACTGCAGACCCTTGTCTGCTTCAATTCTGTATTTTTGAGCTTTGATGAATTTTGGCACTTTTACTGTTCCACTTTCACCCCCATTCTTTTCCAGTTGGCTTGTCCACCAATCAGCAATCACCTTACATCCAGTTGAGCTACTTACTATTTTAGAGGATCATGTTTGCATAGGTTAAAAACCCCTCACTGTAGGCAAATAACTAGAAAAATACACGCAACCTTTTGACAACGACTAACCTAAAAGCAACTGAACGGGGCTGTGGCTCAGGTGGTAGAGTGGGTCCGCTACTAATTGGAATTCCAGGGAGGGCTGTCCGGTGTTGTGCGCATGCGCAGAAACAACGGGTAGGATGGTTTGCCAGGTAGGATGGATTCCCAGAACACCGGCTCCTCCTGGTCATGTGTCGAAGTATCCTTGAGAAAGATACTGAATCCCAACTTTCATCTGTTGGAGTGAGTTTGTGAGAATGTTAGATAAAAGTACGTAGGAACACATAAAAGCACTGCATGATTTTGTGTGACTGGATGAATTAGACTTTTAGTAGAAAGTGTTTTGAATGTTCAAATTAGTAAACGGTACTAAATAAGTACCAGTCCACTTACAGCTACACTGCTATAAAGCTAGCTGTTTGTTAATGGACTGCAACAATTGTGTCTCAAAAAAAATAAAATAAAACCACACTTTTAAGCCTGTTAATGGACAAATGGAGAATATATAGTTAATACTGACTGGTGATGGATTTTACTGGGAAGGGTGCCCAAAAGCCAGCTTATTTACAGAAACGTCAAACTATGGTCTTACACCTGGAGTTTTATATTTGCTGCTGCCTTTCTTGTTATGGATGCATTAGATGGCCTGGTGGTCTTGTTGACAGCACCACTTTCCCACTCTGTTCATTTGCCTTTAGTGACTCACTCATGTGTACTTCCTGCTCTGAGGCAGCTGTGAATAGTCACTTTTGTTCCTGTGCACCTCACATACTGAAAACCTAAGAAAAACATCTCAAACTCAGTTTCCCTGTGCAGGGCAACTGTCAATTTGGCAAGTCGTGTAACAACAAGAATATTTTAGATGCCAGAGAAGACTCATGAGGAAATAATAAGTTAAATACTGAACCATCCTTGGGTCACGTGAATAATAATGGTGGATAATGTTGACTGTTAATCTCTAAAAAGTGTGTTTCAAAGCATGGTTCGATCTGCTGAGAATTGAATACTCCGTCCCCTCGCGGTAAAGTCCCCTCTTCTTTTTACAGTCTCTTTGTGTGCTACCACCAGCCTGAACGAGACTCTGTTCCTCTAACCATTCTCACATGTGCTGTTTATTACTGCCTGTGCTGAGTCAGTCTACAATGACTGCGGATGACACTGTAGGTGGATAAGAAGCAGTTTTGCTCAAAAATGTGCCATAAGGTTTTCAGAGTAGAGCACGTCACACTCAACATTACTATTGTGATTTCCTAATATTTCCTTTCATGTGGCTATACTTTCCCCCCCACTAACAAGACAAAATCAGAACCAGAATTAGTTTAATTCTGACCTTTTGCTTAATCTCCAACATAAGGACATTTCTATATACTTTTGTGATCATTGCAGCTTAATGGATGCCTTTTGATTCTCTGTGTTCCAGATTTGCTCACAACTTACTGTTCGTGTTGGTTGAAGCAGCAGCTGTCTGATGCGTTTTCCATGTGGTGAGGTAAAATGGCAAGAAAAACTCTCATCGTGCACTCCAAATTTTAGTCCAAATGCTGATATCAGTCCAATGGCATCTTAAAACATCAAGTTGTGTCTCATTCTGACGGACTTCCAGCTGCTGCATCTCAGAAGAGACAAACAGGAAGTTGGAAGCATCAATATGCATGCAGCTTCTCATAAATATGAATCACACCCTATCTTGTTATCTTTAGCAGGAAGATCCTGGAAGCACGGTGTCGATTTAAAAACACCACAGATGTGTTTTCTGCATGTTTGTTTGCTGTTTTAATTTTGCTAAAAGCTGGCACAATATCTAAATCACACCCATTTCCTGTTTCCTCTGGACTGGACTCCACTCAAGTCAACTCACATGCAACTCATGCTAAGTGAAAATAGGCCTACTTTCACTTTCTAACATGTGCTAGTCCCTTAAAGAGAATTAAGCTAAACATTGCCTTTATCTTGGTTTATAATCAGACTTTGTTATTCAGTGCAAAGCCTGCTGAAAAATAGCTATATAGATGGTTAATGTGTGCAGAGGATTCTTTTATTCTGCAGCTTTTGGGAACACTGAAGCAGATCGTGTAACTGTTGCATTTTACTCCAAATAGTCAGCTGACTTCCAGTGCAGTTTATTATCTCTGTGGAACTTTCAACGTAGCTCAAGAAAACAAAACTCATAAACCAGGATCAAAGTCACTCACCAGTGTCAGTGGCTCTTCTGGGATGGTGTTAGGTCAAACTGACAGACTTCTGCTCTTAAAAATCTCTCCTGTGTGTTTGTCTAGTAGCAGCAGAGCAATGCAGCATGATTCAGTGCAGCCAACCTGCTGCTCTGCAGGGTGAGGAAGTTCAGCCCATTGGCCTCTCACATTAGACAAGCCTCAACTTGTCATCTGGTCTGGTTGCTAAGATAAGTGCCAAACAGCAGTAGAAGCAGTTAAACAGGTCACTGAGCACCACCCTGAGGAGAAAAGAAGGACTTGCAGTGAAGAAAGGCCCTCTGCTGCAAGAGTTTGGTATGTAGCCTTGTTCATTTCCAACATTGCTGGAACAATATGGGCACTAGAGTTCTGTGTCTACTAACGTTTATGCAGTGTTTATGTGCAAATGGATCCATTAAATAAGCAGTAAATTGAATATTTAAAAAAAAAAAAATCACAAGGCAATATGTAATTGTTTTTTTAAGAAAATACTTGGGAGTGAAATAAATTATCAAGCCTCATCTAGAATATTAACAACAAAACTATGTTTTTCCTACTGCATTATTTCAGTCACACATACTTACCTGTTGTGTCTTTGCTCTACGGCCTAACAGTTTGGGTGCTCGCTGCTTCGTCATTGTGTATTACTGTGAGCTAGTGCCCTGCTGCAGTATGTGTGTAACTAAACTAATGTTGAGGCTACACAAATATATATACACACACACACACACACACACACACACACACACACACACACACACACACACACACACACACACGTATTTTTGCATGTGTTGTGATGCTGAACAAAAATTTGATATATACCTGTACAATTTTTTTAAAGGATTCAAGACAAAGCAGTCAACTCCTTGATATAACTGAATTCTTCAAAAAGTCCCTGGGACAAAGTAAAAGGCACACTTAATTGATAGTCAGAAGAATATGTTTAATAAAAATAATTAAACCTCAATTTCCTCTATAGAACTTCATAGAAAGTAATCCAATAAATTACAAATGACTTTTAAGACGTGTTTTCCTGCACTACATTAAGAATTATTTTGACTACACAGACCACAACTTGCAAATATATCAACTGTCCAATGAGAAAGAAAGAAAAAAAAAAAGAAAAGAAAGAAAAAGACACAAACTGACCAGGGTGACATTTAGGATACTATCAAGCTTGAAATAAAAATACAAACCCCATGATGGTAGTTTTGTCATCTCAGTGATTACATGTATGAAAACCTCCCTGTACAGCAGTAGTGTGTTTTGTCGTTCCTCTTGCATATTGGTCATTGTTTTCTTGTGTCTGTGTTTAATGCAGATTCAGCACAGCCTCTTTAGCAGCAAGCAGTGCTTTCAAGGTCTGTATACAATATAACCTCTACAAAAAGAAGGAAAAAAAGGAAGGAAAGCAATGAAAGCGAGAAGTCCCATCTTGTGTCTACATTTATCTCTTAACGAGGATTAACACAGTCATCAATCCATCGCTGCGGGGCAACAAAAAGTAGCAAAAGTCATCAGTCAGTCACCTACAGCAGATGTAGCAGTGGCTGGGTGTTTGCATAAGGGCACTACAAGTTTAAAGAGCGTAGAGGTGCAGATATACAAAATGACAGTGGCATGTTTAAGTTCATTGCTCAGACATAGAAAAATACCGTACTGTTAGTAATAATAATTAAAAAAGAAAAAATGCAATTGCATTGCAAGCAAACCCATGACGAGGTCTATATATAACAGGCATACAAGAAAACCACATTAAAGCAACATTAGAAATCAGGCATGTCTTCAGTCTTTGTTCATGTCTGAACCCACGGAGAAAAATGCTACAGCTACACTTAAGAACTAAACAGGTTTTTCAGCGGGCTGTCACCCTCAGCCCAAACAGAAACCTCACCTCGGAAATAATTTGTGTATCTAACAGTCCACTGTGTAACAGCAGTCCTAGAGCAAGCACTGTTGTGCTGAGAGAGACTTACAAAAAGGTACTTCGGTTCGAGTGAACTCCAGTGTTTGTGTGTATATCCTGGTTACAGGTTTAAAATGGACATGTGCACGGATGCTGAGCAAAACACACAAGCATGGATAGTGAGCGTAGATGTGAGCGGTGAATGAAAGAGAGTGAGGTACAGGATAAGGGCACTTCTACATCTATCTGAAGCTCTGTTCGTCAGAAAACAGAGTTGAGGGTGAAGTGAAATAAATCAAGACAGCGCTGAAAACTCCCAGCAACAAAAGCTATTATTGAGCCCTTCCTGAAGCTAACCCGTGTGGCACTGCGTAAAATTTAATACTTAGACAATGACAGTGATACTACAATCTTAGCCAGGAACTGAACTAACTTGTGCTTGTGCCCCATGGGCTTTGTAGGAACACAGGTTGCCATGCAATGCGTATCATCAAGCACTTGAATCCTCCAAATTTCCAAAGAGAAATTTTTGACGGTATTAAAAAAACAAAACGACAAAAAAACCAAAAAAAACAACAGCAATGCGGTTTTTTACGTCTCATAGCCTGTCAGCCCCCACACCACCACCTAACATACAGCCTGGTGAGTTATGGATGCGGCGAGAGGAGCAGCTCAGGAAGCAAAACACAGAGGAAGGTTTCATTTAAAATAAAATCAAAAAAGGCCTCTGACACACATTCCAGCAGAGATGAGAACATTGTGTACATTGACAGATCACACACACACCCATGCACATGTACATTTGCACAGTGAAGCCAATCCATTTAGCAAAGTTGAGGTAAGATTCAGTCAAATACATCGGGGTTGTAGAAATAATATCCATCAACACTACAAAGACCAAACAACTCCGTCAAGACCGCCAAGGGTCAAAGGGCAGTTTTTTGGCACACAGTAGAAGGTTTTTCTCTGTTACCGCAGCTCAAGGAGCTTTTAGTTATAATTAAGAGATGTGCAGGTGAATGTGAATGCCTACTGTTGGTGGCTAAAGTGCGCCTTGAACATGCTGTGGCATGTTTGTAAGGTGATGGTGAATATTAAAATGTAAAGTCAGACAGTAGAGAAATGAATTATGTTTAACTTCTTCTTTTTTTTTGAAAGACAGATTTAAGCTTGTGTACGTCTGGAAAAATAATAATTTTACCATTTTTCCAAGTCCTTACTAAGGAAGGAATCATTTCCTACCTGGACAAGGAGAAGTGATAAATAACCTCTTCAAGATGATATGAAGGTATTTGACAGGTTTGTGAGAGTTGTGCACTCGGGTGGAACATGGCAGACAGAGAATCTACAGCTTCAGTGACATTCATTAGCTGCCCAAGTTATTGCTGACATATCCAACGTATGATCTGCAAAGCATAAGTGTCAACGAACCTGTAAAAGTACTATTTACAAGAGAACCCAAAGTGTTTGTCAAGTGTCATTCCCCACACCCCTGACAATCAAAATATATTAATAGTACAGCTCAAAGAGCGTGTTGATGTAGTTTTACTTCTTTTAATAAAATTAATCCTGACATAATTACAATAATGCCTTTTTTGTTGCAATAATTGCATGGTACAAGTTCAGAGTTCAGAAATCTACTAAAGTCTGACATGCAAAATGTCTCAAAACAAGACTGTACCTTGTGAACAAACATTGACATTTTATTTCAGTTTCTTTAGGTCAGTTTTTCCTATTTTTTTATTTCTTTTTTAAAGGTTTTTGTAGTCTTTATTACAGAACATTGTAGTTAGTTCTTGTATTTACATGTAAAGAAATCACAACAGAAGTGCTGGAAAATCCATATATATATGTGAATATATGTATACATTTCTAGGCAATACATAAATAAATTTATATTTATATATTTGTAGGATCAGTCCTCATCACTTGAGTCTGAATCGTCTGAGGATGAGGAAGAGCTCCCAGACTCTGATGAAGAAGACTCTGCTTTCCCTGAACCTTCAGGACCACTGTTATCCTTTTGTTCTATGGATTCATCCTCTTCCTCCTCCTCCCCCTCATCCAAAGCGTCTTCCAAAAGCTCGTCTTCCTCCTCTCCATCCTTGTCTCCCTCTGGCTGCTCTGTCTCCTGATGTGATGACTGGGAAACTGAAGGTAGAGGAGGAGCAGTTGGAAGGGTGGGGTCACTGTTTGAGCTCTGTGGCTGTGTGGTGGACACAGGAAGGTTAAGGCCTGGAGTGAGAAGCGTCCCTGGGTAAAGCATACTGGAGAGTAACAAGGGGTTAAGAGACAGTGGCTGACTGGAGGCTGCAGAGGCAGCTGAAGCACTTTGTGTGGCGGAGGAAGAGGAAGCAGAGCTGGAAGTGGAGGAAGGAGTCGTGTTTGAGCCCTCTGTCCTTTCTCCTTTGGTGTCTGAGGTGTGAGAGGGGGCTTTAGAGGCAGTTGGCTCTCCTGTCCCACCGCTGGTTATTCCCTTTGTTTTCTCTTCAGAGCCTCCTGCAGCTTCCTGAGCAGGCTTCCCAAGCAAGCTGCCCATACTGAGGAGGTTTGGCAGTCCAGCCATACCAGACAGCATCATGGGAAACATGGCAGCCAAGTTACTTGCAGCCAGGTTACTAGCATCAGACGGCAGCCCCATCAGGCCTGCAGTGAGCTGCAGGGACTGTAAATTCTGGAGGTTTTGCTGGAAGGCCTGCAGACTCGTGAGGTCCATTCCAGAGAGGAGGCCGTTTGCCAGCAGTGGGTTCAAACCTAGTGCCGAGGCTGCCGGGTTAGGTGGTGCTCCTGCCGCTGCAGCTGCAGCTGCCGCTGCCTTGGCCAAAGGATTCTTAGGTCGCCGTCCACGCCGACTTACCTCCTCTGGAACAATGGGTCCAGTCAGGATCCTGTCAAACATGCTCTCTGGGAGGTAACCCTGGAAAAGATGGAACGATGTTGGTAGGGTTCCCCAATACAAGCAAATAGTCAGGTAGTGACAGTGACAACAGTTCACTGTTACTTAATTAGGCTCATTGAGATAAAACTAATGTTGTCCTAAGAGAAGAAGAACAGCACATATTTGAACATATGCATTAAGGTTAGTCAGGCCAGTTTTACTACTATCTGCACTCAATAACATGAATGGGGTGAATTTAAAAACCATTTTGATGGCACCAAACTGCCGTCTCTAAAATGATCAGAAACAGGTTAAAACCTTCATGACAGTAGAACTTACGCCTGTTTAAATTTTATAAGGTATAAATTTTATAATATGTGAGGGAAGTGTTACTCTGTAACTTACCGACTGTTTAACAACATCGGCCCATTCAGGCGGGACTCCATACTCTGGGTTTTCCTGAAGGAATCGGCATAGGTCCTTCAGCGGAGGAGCAAAGGCTCCACCAATCTTCAAGAAAGAATACAGACAACATAAACCCAAGTGCACATCACTGTTATAATGTACACACTGTCAAAATGATTATTAACAAATTAAAAGCCATCTTTGTATTTGTATGGCTGGTTATGACTTAAACACCACCAACACACCTTGCGTGCGTTTCTCCTGTTGATGATCTGGACCCTTTCTTCTCCCGTCAAGCTGTTCACATCAATCTTGTTGGGGTTTCTACAGCGGTGCCTTTTCTGCTTTGGCCGGCCATCCTGGAAGTGGAACTGCATTTGCATCTTATTTACCCCCTAAACATGAAATGTAACGACAGTTAGTTACATAGAATGTCTAACTACAAGAAGTTTTCTGCTCATACTGGTTCCTCTGTTTTTTTAATTAAATATGTACTAAATAAAATAATGTTTCTAAATATCTATTATTTTAGTTAATCAGGAATTGTCTCTTTTCAACAGACAAGAAGAATTTGAAGCCCTTGGAACACTTACACAGATAAAAGCTCCTGTGTCTGCCACAAAGCCAGGGTTTTCTTTTAGCCACTGCTCCAGTTCTTTCCTCCTGGGGGCATCATCCCCAGCCAGCCGGGTGCCATCTTTCAGGTTGATAACCGGGACCCTGCTCTCAGTGTCTGCAGGGACCTGACTGGGGTTCTGACTGTAGCTTGGTGCAGGGCCTGGAGTCATGCCCACCTGGCCAATACCCCCCCACCCTGGAGGTACCTGAAAGCATATGAGCATGTCATTATATACTGTATACTTTGCAGAACAGCCATTAAAAAAAAAAAAAAAAATCAGAAGAGCACTTTTAACAAATATAATTGGTTCCAAAAATAAAATAAAAAAAAATCAGGAAACTGCCATTTGTGATTGTTTTCTGATTTCTAGCATAACATACTTACTAAGAAGTATGCTCAGCTAACAGAACAACTGCTTACCTGATCGGGAACTGTTGGGACTCTACTCTTGTTCATGAAGAGCAGGTCCATTCCCTCAACGTTCTTCCTCCTCCCTCTCCTCCTTTTAACCACTGGCTGGCCATCTATTACTCCATTTGGCCTCATCTGACCAGTAAGACCTGTAGGAACTGGAGGAGAAACAGCCTGTTAGCAGTGAACTACTGTGTCAGAAAAAGGGCTAACTCTAAATCTTTTCTTAAATTGGAGCCACATTCATATTTTGGTGTCAGGACTTTGACTTTTTCTTACATTTAAGAATATTATGAACAGACCAGATGATTTTCTTACAGAATTAAGATATTTAATAAAGAAAATGTCTGTATTGAGTACGCAAAGCCAATGCAACAGTCCAGACTGTTTTTCTCTGATCCTTTGCTACCATCTTGTGGTGCTAAAGAAAAACAGCATTGTCCATTTCAGCACACTGTGCACGAACAGATGCTCAGATCTTTGCTCTATTTACATTCAGATATATTTTAGACAGCACACATCATCAGGCAATACATTTCTATAGTGCAATGTATTCCCTTTTTGGATAACACCAACTGTTTAACTGCACACAACTAAAGCCTACTCAAATATGAATGGTCAACACTACTTGGACTACAAACAGAGAACTTCTGCTGCCTAAAGTCTTTCCTGTTGCCTAGAGATTTGCGTATTCATACGCCAAATCTGTTGAGGAAGATTATTTTTAAAGAAACATACCCGTCTGGAAGCTGGACTGAGGTTTGGTGATGTCAGCAAGTCCTGTATCTGAGGCACTCTGGAGCTCATGAAGCCGAGCCAGGTACTGCTGCTGGGCCTGGGGACCTTCCTCAGACTCCAGGGCCCTCTTCAGAGGTAGACCCTGTTTCTGGAAGGTCAACTTCAGACCTCCCTCCTGTTATACAGACAACAGTGTAAGACAAGTCTAGGAAAATGACTGTCGGGGAAATGTACAGATTTATAAACAAAGAAAAGCTTTAGACTTTATTTGTTGAGTCTGTCTGAGACTTTCCTGAATGATCACATTCTTTTTGTCTTGTGATTTAAGGATGACTAGGACTGCTGTTCTCATTGCTCTCTCTTAATGGAAATGCTTACTTGAGATCTTTGTTAATTCATCTTGTAAAAAGTTTCTCACAAAATAAAAACAAATCTTGTTCAGATATTTTCTGGTTAGTAATACTGGGACACATGGACACACAGTGGGTAGTGCTTAGCAAAGCAGTGGGTAAAGCTTTTTCAGACTGGAGTTGAAAGCCATGCCAAAGCAATAGCTGCTGTCAGCATATAATATCTTAATATTGAAGGTAACAAGCTTCTGGTGTTTAATGATCTGTGATGGTAAAAACCATAAATTTGGAAAATGATCCCCATCAAAAAACAGCATAAAAGGAAAGATGAATACAAGCAAATCTGAAGCCTGCCATGTTAATGGCCACATTGCTTAGGAGCATATCAGAGAACACCCACAGCAGAGGTCTCCATTTCAATCTGATTATTAGCAAGACCCCCTTCAGTCTAGAGAGGCTTCAGACTGAACCTTATTATATTCTCATGACTGACTGATTTGTGCTCATGTAATCACAGCCCAAGAGCCCAATTCAAATTGAGTGTGTGGGAAAAGAGAGGAAGGCTGCTATTAAATTAATCTCTCCTCCTGCCAGGCAGTCAAAACCACTAATCATACCCAAAGGAAAGCAGGAAGAAAACCAGAGAAACATGCTGAACACGGCAACTAACACCGGTCATGGCAGCAGGAAGTGGTAGGGTCCTAGGATTAGGGCGAAGCGGAGGGAGGAGGGGAGGAAGGGAGAAATCAACATACATCGTTGAGTTTTACTGAGAACTCCTTGTTTTCTGCAACATGCTTGGTCACCTTTGACCCCTGTGGTGAAGCAGAGGGGTCCTCGCACATGCTGTTGGCATTGTCCAGCAGCTTGGTGGTGTAGAAGGAGGCCACAGCGCCTCCAGGCTCATAGACCCGACGTGTTCCCGGCCATTTGCCTTTAAGCACTGCCTGGCAAATGCTGTCCAGGCGGTTAATAATCACGCGATCCTTAAAAAGCAAGAGCCACAGAATTTTAGTGCGATTTCCCCACAGCACCTGACCACACTGTAAGTGGACATATTAATGTGTTTTCAGCATTACATCATCAGCAAATTATGCAAACCGCACATATGCATAGTTAATCACCTTTGGCCAGTATGATGCAGCCAGCATGTACCCTCCACCCTGGAAAGGGTGTGAAGAGTTGTTGGAGATGCCATTCTCAGCTACATGGGTGTCTTGTGTTTCATCCTGCGTAGCGCTGAGAGATGCCACACTGTCCTCATCAAATCCCTTTACACTTGTAACAGTGGGGACTGAGAAAAATCGGCAAAAAGACATTTGAGATCCACAAAGAATGAAACAGAGAAAATGCATTTATTTGAACCTAGAAAAGCTCACTGTCAGCACTCCTAACAAAACATTACTTGCTTTAAGTTTTCTGGAACTTGCATAAGAAAGTACTCACCCTTCTTTTTTCCTTCCTCTCCCTCACTTTCACTGTCATCAGAAGAAGATGAGGAGGAGGATGATGATGATGAAGAGCCAGAAGAGCAAGATGAAGAAGAAGAGGAGGAGCTGGACCCTGAATGTGATGAGGAAGATGAGGATGACGATGAAGAGGAAGAAGAGCGTGACGTCGAACTTGAGGAGGAGCCATCTGAGTCGGACTCTGTGCCATGCCTGGCGTCCTTGCGGCCCCTCTTGGTCTTCTTCGGTTTCCTCTCTGAGGAGTTGGGTGTGAGGGGTTTCGTTCGTGCTGCCACCATCTGCCTTTCATTGTCCCTGGTTACTGAAACAGGCTTCTCTTCCAGACCTGTGGGAGTAGCTGGTGCTTGAGTCGGGGTCCAACTTGCTCCCTGTCTTTCCTTGCTCTCCTCACCCTCTGAAATTGGTTCCACTTTGGGCGTGACCCCACATAGGTCTGCGTCTCTTTGAGTGGGTGGAGGCAGTGGAGAGCCTGTCAACACTGAAGTGGTAGCTTGGTACTGAGGGTGTAAGAGCGGTGTGGATGTACGTGATTGCTGCTGTGCAGCTTTTGTTTGACTGTAGTTGCGTTGGGCAGCCATGAAGCTGAGTTCAGGGTCTCTCAGAATGTGGTAATCAGTGCGACTTACACCATGCTTTGCAGCACCAATTAGCAGGTCACGGTCATGACTACCAGCCTCCCACCAAACAGGTAAGTCAGAGCTCATCTGACACAGTGGCAGACGCTCGTACAATAATTGATGTCGAAGGACTTGTTCCCTCACCTGCCGAAGCAGCTCTATTCTGTACAGGGTACGAGATGCTCGCTCTTCTGTAATGGGCTGGATGTTTAGAGAAGGGTCCACTGCAGAGTCTGGAACAAAATGAACAAGCAGGTTTGAGAAAAAAAAAAAAATTCTCAACAGGAAACTCTCAGACTTGTTTTTGTCTGGAGCTTCAATGTCACAGTGTTTATCTTTCCACAAATGATTAACCTTATCAGTCAGTCGTCTACCTCAGAACTGCTGAGCCAGCTTGTTTACTAAGGTGTTACAGACCATCCTCCAAAACAGAACCTTGGAGTCAGGATTGAGTGAGCCACATACTACATGAAGCACTGTTTTCACGTTAAGTTATCCAACTAAATGGATTTTCTTGATGAGATCAAATGGCTTAGAGACACTAACTGTTGAAAATAATCTGAAGGATCTTCCCTTCAGATATAGGTGTGACTGGACCATAATATATGACATTGTGATCTGCATACATGTCTGCAAATAAGAAAATGAGCATCTGACCTCCCTCTTTAGGTGGCAGGCGACACACACGTCGGCACATGGCAGTAAAAGCACAAAGGTATTTCTGCAGGCTCTCATCAGTCTTCTTGTGCAGCCGAGCCATAGCCCTGAACTTGGTCCAATCAAACCGCCCGAGGTTTGGGTCAAAAACGACACCAAAAGTAGAGACAACGCGATAAAAGTCAGCCTCTTCTCGTCTGGTCCATCTGTTGAAAGTGGAAAATAAATTTAAATTCTATTAGTTAAACATACGCTCTCTCTTTAAAAAAAAAAAAAAGATTTCTGATGTCTGGTTGGCATACTATTGACCAGTCATGTTTGAAACTGCGATGCTAAGAATAGAATTTGAAAAAGTGCATCAGAAGACTGATGGCTATCGTTAACAATCTTGATTTGTATTTACTATTTTTACTATTTTTAAAACTGAAAATGAATATCCATTGGCCCATTTGAAATCCTAGAAAATTGCCTGTTGCTCTGGGAGGCTATGTCAGCAGATTGGGTAATGGGTTCCCACACTGCCCAACCCCGACACATAATATTCTGCTTTTACGAGAGCATATGAATATTGAATTGCTTCTTTTTTAGCCATCACTGATATAATCTGTGTTCTAACCTTTGTTGCCGTTCAATCTTGGCAGCCATCTTGGGGTTGAGGGTGTCGTTGAGAGTGGGGGGTAGCGGGCAAAGTGGAGCAGACAGCACCATAGTCTGCTGGGAGGACTGAGACTGAGTCTGGTGGATGTGTAGGATCTGGCGGCTCTTGGTGTAGCGCTGAGAAGCTGTTATCAGACGTCTCAGCCTGGCTGTCAGCACTGAGGGGGAGGGCCAGTAGGCACTTTCACTTTCTGTCACTGGAACAGGATCTGAATTAAATAAACAGCAAAAAGAGTGGCATTATTTCTAATATTTTTATTGAATTTACCACTTGAAATCTCTAGATTTCTCCTGCCCGTGGGAGGCCTGTGCTTGTAATCATGATAATTTGCTGTGAATTACAAGCATCTAATACTTACCTCCAGCACTGTCAGTGATAACCAAGTCTCCAGGAGAAGAGGCGTCGTCCTGAATGAGAAGAATATATGTTTAAAGAAGATTACTGGAGAACTGACAACCCCAACAAGTCAAATTAAGTATCAAATATCTTGATGCATGCTCAATCATCCAGGTAAGGAAATCCTAAAAAGTTGATTCTGTTCAGCTGAACAGAAAAACGCTACATCCACATGAACAGAATAACATTTTGGGGAATAAATATCAAATAGCAACATTCACCTTTGAGTCTTGTGACCTTACCTCCATGTCGTCCTTTAACAGTGCTGGAGCAGGCTTGTATTCTGGATCATCCACATCCCTATCCACATAGAGAAAGTTTGTGTCTTGTTGGGTTTTTTTTGCAGATGACAGATTAAAAGATATCTGGACCAGCCTAATCAAATTAAAGTAAAAGACAAAGTATTTTAACAGTTCAGGTGGGTGTCGTGTACTCACCCATCCATGAAATCATTGTTTCTCTGTTCAGCAGCGATGGCCTTCTCATCTGGTTTTCCCACACGCTCTAGGAAACACAGGGTAGGGTCTCCACGAATAGTGTTGTACTTCTCATAACCTGGGAAAGCACAGGAGGATAAGTAAACACCAAAATTAGTTAAGGATAATGCATGGAAACAGATATGAAGTAGACAAGCTGGTTCATTTCCCACCAACGAAAAATATTTTAGCAGGTTTCCACTGATGGTACTTTAAATAACAAATGCTGACTTTTCCTTTTCACCAAACTCACCACTATCATCACGGAAAAAGCTTAACTTAAAAGCTAACTTTTAGTTGGAACTTAAAATCCAGAATTACATTTTTTGTACTGAAGTTTTAAAACAAACAAACAAACAAGCAAGTCACATTAGTAGAAAAACTGTGTTACCATGCTTAAAGACACCCAGCAGAAGACACTTGTCAGAGATTGCATCCCACCACAGTGCTGGAAGCTCTGAATTGTCAGGCTCTGGAACCCAGATCTTTACTTCACTGTAGAGGACAAGAAGACGCACAGCTTTAGACGGGTATTATGGGGAGTGATGTTTATACATTTCAATATACTTGCTGATAGTTGTGACCGTTTTTCAAAAGATACTTCTTGATGCATTTTTAAAAAGCAGCTGGATTTGATTAAACAACTTTTTTTTTTTTTTTGGTCGTTAAGAGCTTTATTTGATATAATGATTTTCTGCTCAGAAATACAAATGTACTGTTTGAAATAAACAATTTAGCATAAAAAAATATTTTTTTTTTTTGATTAAACAACTTAAAAAAAAACAAAAAACAAAACCCTTATACATCTATTTGCTTCAATACAAACGTCTTTTATTGTTAATCCATACAAAGCTATTTGTAAAATGTAAATAGTCATTTCATGTTCATGGCAGTTGGCATGTTTTTGAAAAGATCACAATGTGGCATTATACCTTAAATACAAATAAGGTTGCTATAGTGAATTTAGTGTTGAATCTGGCCACGTCAAAGATGCAAAAGCACTGTAGTTGAACCATCTTGTTCTTGAGCAGAAAATAAATAAGTCCTGTCTTTCACCAGCAGGTGGAGCTCTGCAACCTTCTAATGAATTTGGCTGATCATTTGTTCCCTCAACAGGTTGATACCATAGGCTAATGACACCACTCCAGGAGAGAAGTCTGTGGCAACGCCTTTAACCCTTTAACCAGAGTTGTCATTTAACATCTCTATCAAGGCATTTACTGTTGTATTAAGGCAGAGGAAGCATTGGTCTTTTCTGTACAGTGAGATTGCGAGTAGTGTACAATTATAAAAATGCTGCATAAAGGTTTAAAAGCTGTCTACTGCTAAGTATAAACAGATGAGTTATGTCCTAAGAAGAGTATAGTATAGTCCTTGCCAAAAATAAATTCTAATGGAGACCCAAGCAATAAGAGTTTCAGGAAAAACTCATCTTAGTGATAAACGGTTTTAATTCTCAGTGCAAACAACCCAAGTTGACATCAGACTAGGTAAAAGTCAAGCTCACCTGGAGTCCACGCCATCTAGCACCTTCTGGGCCTGGCTTCCTATCACCTCTTGTTTCAGGTAGTAGAGCATTCTGACCCTGAGCAGCACCCTGCACAGAGAAAACCCACTGGTCAGAACAAAGCCCTGACCACTCAGCCCTGCTGAGCAAGCAGAAGTAATACACAATACACAGACATACGCACACAGACTCACCAATTTGTTGGGCAGAATGCAATTAACTGTGTGGTCAGACTACAGACTGTATTGTATACTCATTTCATTTTCACTTATACATTTAGTCACATTCATCAATTTATGCCTATAATCTCTCATCTTTAAGTGTACTAAGAGCAAAGTACAGCTATAAATACTCCACTGTACTGGCCTTTGACGGAGCAGGAGACTCTACCCAACTCTTCTGAAGAGACCGGCATATGTGCCAACCCTGATCAATTAACTATGAATTATTGTATCACTTAGAGTGACATTATTGTATAGACGTCACAAGGGAGTCATGAGCACATCCACAGCTCGGCTCTGAGGACTGAATGAACAGACAAGCGTCTCTCTCCAGTTGTCATGTGGTTGTACTGGCAGTAGATGAAGGCTGGGAAGTCGAGGCTGACAAGGTAGAGAGGAGGCTGACTCACAGGGGAGACATTAGCTCTGTGATGCATGATCGCACATTACAGGCAGCAGGCTTTGAGCGCAGACAGTGAAGTGCTGGGAACCGATGTGCTGGTGTACCAGAGCTGTAGCGTCTAGCAAGCCTTGAGATTTTCTTGGTGACGAAGACCTACGGTCTAGTCATTCTGTAAGAACACATCATGATGCCTGTTGGCCAATTTTGGCTCTCAGGTTTCAAGGACAAAAATAAATAAATAAATGAATGAATTTTGAAAAATCCTAAAATGATTTTTTTAGGTCACATCTCTGTTAGTACCATTGTTGGCAGGCTAGTCTGCTTCCTTGTATTTGTGACCACTTTTTCTCATCACTTATACCACTATATTCATACATCATCATATGGATCCATTGCTTCTCCTGCCAAGGCTTCTTTTCAGCACAGCTTTTCTATCAAGAGCACTGAAAAAACTGTGGGCTGCTGCTCACAAATACATCATGTCAGGCATTCCATCTTTCTTCTGGTATAACTAGGCTAAATATTGTTATAAATGAGCCCAAAATCCTTCTTTCATTTACTGACACGACCATGAACAACCGGAGGGCTCCAGAGTCTGTCCATCTGTAGGAGTGATGGATGTCTGTGTTGACCGGCCTGGACTTGTGGCTCTGGTAAATTAGAGCTGAACGTCCTCCTCCCTCCGTCCTCCACCCTCCATATTCCTGTGTGACTGGACCCGCCCAGGAGCAGCTGCTGCTTCCTCTGCCTGTCAGCACCCCTTTTCCAAGCCTCTGTTAGTTGCATTTGTGTTTGTGTGTGAGAGATGTGGTTCACTCAGAGAGGCTGCAGAGGATCTCAGCACAGTCAAACACAGTCTTTCAAAAACAAATAACCCAAGTATGTCCGACATGAGTGGCATGCAAAAAATCTCCAATGGGCTGTACATAGAAAACACCATCAGTGTAACAGAGAGATTCTTCATCATAGATAATATTCTCATCCAAAACACGCAATGACCATAAAATGCCTTCTTAAACCTGCATAGTATAAGTATATTTTCATAATTATATTATTCAGCATGCAGTAAAAAGGGGGAAAAAATCTACTGCATTTTATTCAGTAAGGTCCAAGATGTTCACATCGTTATCACCCACTATGATCCAGTTTCATAACCTGTTGATGCTTTAAACTTTTCAAGTCTTTTAGCAAACAGTCTACAGTAATTTACCCCTTCTTCCTATAGCAACCATTGCTGTGCAAGAGCTGTGTCCTACATTTGTGGGTCTGTTAAGAAGCCAGTGCACACCCCCACCCCACCAGTCACATTCCAGGTCCTCAGAGGGAAAACGCACAAGTCAGCAAACCCTGCTAGCTGCATGTCCCCAATTGCCCGGTGTGTCACATATCAGACAATCCCTGGATTCAGCAATACTGGAAAAGGAAACAATGGAGAACTTTCTATGGAAGCTTCAGTGCTCTGCATCCAAAGCCCAATGGACACAAGCTCTGCGTTTTACAGCGCTATTCCCCCCTCTGTAAATAAGAGAGATCTATGACAGCCATTAGATGGGCTGAAGCCTCATGAAGATTCTTATCAGCTAGTGTCAACGTCAAGTCTGTTAATCAATCAGCGAACTGTCAGCTCCAATACATGTTTTAGTGCTTCCTAATTATTGTTGCTTGAAGATGCCGCGGTTAAAATTTGAGCCACGTGCAAACTGTATTTTCATACACTTAGGCTTCATTACACGAAAAATAACTTGAGATCATCTTTGTTAAAAGAGAATAATCACCACCTGCCAGTTTCTATAATAGCTTAAAGTTTTACATCAGCACTCACACACCTCTTTCTCATGCACGGGAGACTAAACAACACAGCAATAGACAATTAATCCCCATCTCCACTATAAGCCAGTTAAATGCATACTCTCTTTTATCTTATAATGCTTTTGAAATAGCAATATAGAACCTCTATATTGTGGTCATTTGGAACATTATTTGTCTTAATTGATGAAACTCAAATTGGATGAAAAGTGCCATAAGTGAATACTTACTTGTTGCAGTGGTGTTTCAGGTGCTTCTTATAGCCATCGTCCTGAAGCATATGCTCAGGGTTGTGCTTCCTGAGCCACTCAGCCTTGTGGATGTCAAAAGAACTAGACTGGGTTTTCATCTTTTTACCCTTTCTCCCCCGAGGAACTGGGGCAGACAAGCCTAGCAAAATAAAAAAGTGTTGTGGTTCAAATTAATTCTTACTACTTACTGATTGTAATAAAGTCAGTAAATGTCGGCTTGAATTGCTGAGACTCACCTAAGTGATTCTGCAACTCCTTTGTGCGTCCATCCTCGGTAGGGGCTATGAGGTCCCACATGAAGCTTTTGATTTTGTCATCTCCACGATAATGGACCAGGCAGTAGGCCAACAAGGCCCTGCAGATGGACTCCACATCCCACTCAGTCAACTGCTTCTTAAAACGGCCATGGTTGAGGATATCCTTCCAACGACCCCATCTGGAAACAGAATGGGAATGCCACACTTAGGAATACTCATTTGAGTATGGAAGCAGACTCTATATACAGTTTGGATAATGTTTTTTAGTGTTAAAGCAAAAATGCATATTGCTGTAATTTATAATCCTGATGGTCTTGTTTGTTTGTATGTATATGGACAAATTCAAGTGGAGATAATAGGATGTTTAATTCAATCTATTACAAATTTTTCAGGAGCCTCTTTGTTGACAAAAATTCAGATAAGTCCTTCCAAATACCAGCTATGTTATTTAATAGTTAGTATTAGGTTAAACTTATTAAATGTATCTTACCCATAGACAAGCAAGTTCTTCTCTACTCTGAAGCACTCTGTGCGGCCATAGCTGTTCAGGCGATCGTAGTTTCGTCTGAGCTTAGGTTTGGTCTCATCGCCGTCACTCTCGCCCTCTGAAAGCTCTGCTAGCTCATCCTTGGTGGCACTAAAGGGCCTTGTCTGCTTTCTGACACGAGGAGTGTCAATGACCAGGCTGTTCTGTAGAGGGGGAAAAATTTCATGGACTTTATGTCTTTTATGCAGTTAAAAGGGAATAGATGTCCTGTGTATGTCACATTCCAATTATCCATTTCTGTGGATATTGTATCCATTTTAGTCTGGTACTCACTCTGCCATTGACCATATCCATATCAATGTCAGCCTTTTTGGCCCACTTGTCCCAGAAATTAGGGTCATCCAGGGAGATGTCTGTACGGTTTCCAGATGCTACAAAACTGGCCTGAAAGCAGACATCAGAATCACATTAAGTTATAATCATATTTGTTTTTCCCCGTATCCCTGAGTCAGGAATGGGCACAGGTTGAGAATTTTAAATAGCCAGCGATATGCAATCTCCACACTCATGTACACAAAAGGCGATAAAGCTGATGTTAAATCATTTGTACTTAACAAGTTCTATTTATCAGATTTCTTGTTTTTTACCTTGGCAAAAGTGGATCCTCGTCCCTCAGACTCAATGGTAATGGTCTTTGTCCTGCGCTGCAGGATCTGGTCAATGTCCTCCTCACAGAATTTGGCCCCTTCATCCTCCTCATCCATGATTGCCCCGTAGGCCCCACGTCGCAACAGATCTTCAATCGCCTTTTTGGACAGCTGCTGCTGCACAGCCTGTAAGGTAAAGAAAAAAAAAATCACATTAAAGTCATGAAACTATAACACTGTTATAATTACATGATAATAGACCTGAAGTCTACAAAATAGACTTCAGGTGTGAAATGGAACCACAGGAGGAATGGCACTACATAATGCATGAGTTGATCAAATCTCCAGTTGACAGAAATAGCACACTAAATGCAGGCACACAGATAGAGCGACAAAAAGCGTGCCGAATTATTAAAATCACAAAATTAGCAGCTATATATCCAACCCCGGCATTTGTTTAGTATGCAGATATGTTCAGTCAAACCAGATGTAGAAAACTGCTAATACATCCTCCTTACTGTTCATATAACTCCCAGGGGACACAAACTGCAGCTAAGCATCCACCTACACACCTCACAGTGTTGACACACTCCCTCACAAACAGATTAGACTAACAGGATCGGTTACACTTCAAGTGGAAATTTTAAGAGTGACCTTCACGTTTTAGTTTTTATTTTTTTGTTGGCTTGACAAGAAAAAATTGGCTTAGTGTCATTTCACATTTGCTACAGTGTCCTCCTAATGTAATTCAGTATCCCGGGTATGTATGTCAAAACTTTTATGTTACTGGAATGGCAGCTGAAAGAAATGCAGCATTGATCTCTTGTCTTTTATAAATGTAATAATTTTCAGGAGATCATTAACTTGTTTCATATCCAGCTTTTCAGAGTTTAAGATGGCAAAGCTGGAGAAGAGAGTGGACGGTGTACTGTTCGTTAACAATAAACAGAACACTTCGATCAAAAAACAAAAAACATGTTATTATAATTTATTTGCATCTCCCCATATGAGGCATTAGTCATTGGCGCTGGGGCTCGTGTAATTCTGCAAGATGGTTTCTAATTTACAAGATTTCAAGATTTAACTACTCATTTCTATTCCAGACCGTATGGACAATTCTCAAACTTACCCCTCCCCCAGTGCCTCCTCCCAGGCTGTTATCTCGGCCACTCATGCTCTGCAACACTGCTTTATCCAAACCCAACTTGAGGCTGGCGCGATCAAACATTTCTCGCTCATATGAGTTCCTGGTGATCAAACGGTACACCTTCACTGCCTTGTTCTGACCGATGCGATGGCAGCGAGCCTGGGCCTGTAAAGTATACAAAAACTGAGGAAACTGCACCGAGCATATAATTTGTTTTAATATCTACACATTGGTTTGACAGACAGCTCTTCTTAAATGACTCATTAAAATGAGATTCAACAAATAACATGTAAGTTGTTTGTGGAATGACTGAGCATTCACAACATGTACTTTTTACTAGACACAGTGTAATGCACTTCCCATGGTGGCTAGTTTTGCTGCCTATTAATTGCACGAGCAGATCTCAGCCACTTTCTCGAAACAGCAATAAAACAAAGTCTACAGCATTTCGCTGAACCCACTGCTGAGTCCTACCTGCAGGTCGTTTTGTGGGTTCCAGTCAGAGTCGAAGATGATGCAGGTGTCTGCTGCTGTGAGGTTGATTCCCAGCCCACCAGCTCTTGTACACAGAAGGAAAACAAAGCGATCTGAGTCAGGCTTACTGAAGCGGTCGATGGCAGCCTGTCGCAGATTTCCACGAACCCGTCCATCAATACGCTCGTACAGATACCTGCAACATAAATGAAATAAATATGATGAATGTTTGTACAATACCTTTTTAAATAGTTTATTCTGAGTTCTTGTACATGGGATCCAGGTATAGTGCTTATCTAATCAAACACCAAAATGTGGGCGTTATTCTTTGACAGCCATATTAATTTATCCATACTCAAAACAAGACCACAGTACTTATGGTCTTCACACTATCAAGTATTCTTGTTTTGTTTTGTATTCCCTTTTTCTTAACCCGAGAAATATAAAACTATTTCTACAAGAGGTGAGTATGCTCTTTCATCCTCGAGTCCACAATCATCCCCTCCTACAATCCTACCCCTTGCTCTTCCTGGGGTTATCCACTTCCACTCAAGAGAAACCTCAGAATCTCCCACTTGTCTAATGTGATGGAGCCCTGAGGGCTTTTGTAACCTACTGCTGAACCCTGTCTGAGGTCTGTGTTGCACAGCACCTCACATGTTTACAATAGCTTGAGGTTTGTTCTAGCTTCTGGTGGGCAGCCAGCAGAAAGAAAGAAGAGAAAGAGAAAGGAAGAGCTAGAACAGGACAGTGAAGGGCTTTAGCTGGAACTTAGTTTGTACACATTAGCTTTATATCTTTGATGAAAGAGAAAAAAAAATAATTCACGTATACTGATTGAAATAGCTCCGTGTATTGCACTCTGAAATTTAAACCTAAAACCCTGTGATGGAACTGAGACATTATCAAGTTACAAATGCTAAAGAGAAGATTAAAATAGCAGGCTGTCGTGTAAAGTGCCTGGCAGTTTGGTGTGATAATTTGACATCTCTTTGAACATAAAGGAAATTAGAAATTTAAACAATGCAGGTAGAAAGGAACATTTAAAACTACTACTAAGTGTACAACTAAAACCTTGTTTGGTTGTGTACAACAGATATGGTGCTTCCTTACTATCAGACTGGATAGAACGAGGTCAAAGGTAAGCGAGTAAGGGTGATATCACATTTGAACTGCAGGACTACAGTTTGTCTAGTTACATCCTGTTACCTTCTCTGAATGAGGTAGTCTTCCAAGATGTCCAGACAGCGGACCATTTGGGAGAAGATGAGCACCTTGTGCCCTCCTGCCTTCATTTTAGGCAGCAATTTGTCAATGAGGACGAGCTTCCCAGCAGACTGCACCATAGCCTGCAGGTGAAAGTCTAGGGCAGTAGGGCTGTGCACTTCCCTGAAGTCTTCTAGGATCTTTTCCTCTGCTCCTGTCATAGCAAAGACATGGGCGCATTAAAAAAAAGTATTGTCAAAATTAATTATTTTATTTAAAGCCGGATTTCGATTCAATGACTGATATTTAAGAGCATAATTATATGAGAAACAATGGTACTTGTGTACCATAAAAAAGCAGATTACAGAAAGAAAGTAAATTGGCTAAATTTGGCTGTTAGCTCTAGAAGGTGAGAACAAAAGCTGTTAGTTTGCAGTTATTACAGAACTTCTTTATTTAAGCTTTCAGCGCTGTCCTACCTTTGATTAGGTAGGGGTGGTTGCAACACTTTCTTAGCTCCATCATAGTGTTGACCAGGTTGGGCATATTTGCCGGGCCAGCTCCTTTAGCCAGGAAAGAAAAATTCTTCTCTAGGATGGCACGGTAGTATTTCTTCTGAATGTTGGTGAGCTCAACTTCAATGATGGTTTCCTCTTTCGGAGCCAACTTCTTCTCCACATCTTCTTTCAAACGACGCAGCATCATAGGCTTCAGGATACCCTGAAGCTTTTGCACCTGTGGGTCACAGAGACAGTTTGAACTCACCTTTGGCAGCTGCTTCTATGCTGCACTTGTTTGGGGTCTAAAAATTGTATGTTTGAAAAGGATACAACTGTAGCTGTGTTGGGTTATAACGAACAGTATTATCCAAGTCATCAAATTTCCATTTTCAAATTTAGATTTATTGCATTTAATAAGTGTATTTTAAAAGTTACAGAGCAGCAAAAAATGAAGAAATTCAATTTCTGTTCCATATCATAGACAGACACGTATCATTACACATGGAAATGTGTATTTCACAAGTATAGCGGGTGATGCAAAGAACCACTAAAAGTAGATAACATACATTATGTAAATAATCACTGGCTAGAAGTGTAACTCGGTGTTAGCTCAGCAGTTGACTGCAAAATTATTTTCATTTCCAGCTACTGTTAAGAAATGCCACAGTGGGGAAACTATTTGCATCATTTGGTGTTAAGCGCAACCATAGTAACACATACAATTTCACTCTTAAAGCAGAAGTCGCTGAAGAGTAAAGCTGATCCAAGCACAGTATTTTATATTACAGAGTCACCTTCTACATATTATCATTATTATTGTAGCTTGCCAAAGAGGTATAATCTAGGCCATCTCATATGTATGTCTAGTAATTTTTCCTTCATCTTATGAAGACCTACATCTCACAAATCATGAATTTGTGCTGTAGTGCAGCATCACGGTCTAGATACTATTACACTCCAAGGACTGGGCCAGCTTTACAAAGTGCTTTTTTTATTACACACCCTGTGCAGGACTTCATTTAATATCAGTTATGCTGTGTGGAGAAAATAAGTCTCCTAACAGCACCAGCAGCTTTTACTATGAAAAGAATTACACATTTCTAAATTTAGTTCCATGTGTTGAACACTGGCTGCTCCACACTTCCACACTCCTGACATTGAGATGTTTTCAGCAGCCTTCCATTGAACACCTCTTTGGTAACACTGACTAAAAATGAAATGCCAAACAGCAGTATGTAGCAGGAAATGCGAAACTGTCACATAGTCCAGCACTGAGCAGTGCAATACCTGTTATCAATTGTTATTATTCATCATGTGTTGGATGTGTGCGTTTTATGACTGTGCCCTAGTTAGAATAGGCTCCAGTTCAACAGTATCTTCACTGATGAGCAGTGTGTTTGAAATTTGGCTGCCCATTCATAAAAAAATACTGAAACCAACACTGAAAAGAAAGATCTCTTTTAGATTCTGCAAATATTAAGGTGCTGTGTGGAGCCATAAAAGCACAACAACACAACACACATTGATGCAGTTTTTCTCTAAGGTGTATTTTTGTCATGGAGAATAAAACTCTTGAGACAGAATGTGCACATATCTAAGCTCACCTGCTCTTCAGTCTTAAGGTCTCCAAACTCCTGCATGAAGGTGTTTTCAGAAGGGAAGCGTGCCGGCTCCAGAAAGTGAAGCAGGCTGAAGAGCTCTTCCACTGTATTCTGGAGAGGAGTACCTGTCAGCAGGACCTTGTGTTCCTTGAAGAGGACAAGAGTTTAAATGTAAAGTGAAAATTGCTTCAATTGGTATTTCTGAATAAAATTCGGACAATGTGTAATAATTTTCTCTAAGCTCATGATTTATCTACCAGGTTCATGAGCTTGAATCCCTCTAGCAGCTTGCAGTTCTTGTTCTTGAGACGATGGGCCTCATCAATAATAACGCAGCGCCACTCTATGGCATTGAGTTCGGGACAGCCTCCAAGAATCATCTCAAATGTGGTAATAACAGCCTGAAACCTGTAGGCACCACGTATGATACGACCCTGAAGACAAAAAGGGGAGAAGTGTACATATTTCATCCGTTTAGTTAAAATATCGTATTTTATTAGCTGAAGTATGCTCAATGTGTTATGTGATTAAAACAATGTTGTTTTCTATTTACACAAGCACTGAATCTGAAAAAAAATGTACTGGAAAAAGTGCTATAAACAGATGCACATGAAAGGTACATAGTTCTTCTGACAAAGCTTGTCCTTTTCTGTGTTGACATTAGAAACCTACATATTTGCAACCTTTTTAGCTGTTGACAGCAAACACAGGGTTTCCTTTATTTAGACTTCTCAAACATCAAAAAACATACATTATGGTTAGGAGGCTATCTACAGCATATCCAGTACACAAGCACCTGCCAGTGAGTATTTATTATTTGTTTATTTGTTTGTTTGTCTGGGGAAGCGTTGCTTTCCCCCGCCCCTCCATTTGTATCCATTGCCTTGACAACAGTCCTCAAGGGATACTCAGTTATCCAGTAACCCCCTCCCACAGCCAGCCAGCCAGCCAGCCAACAGGCTGCTGTTGAGGAGTCAGCCACTCTGATATGCCTGAGCAGCGATGACAGAGATCTCCCCGTGGGGGCTGCTATGACATCACAGGCTGCCTGGGAGACAGGCTGGTGGCGGCTCCACTCTGTTCTCCTCTCGCCTTAGATTCCTCCTACGTTTCGTCAGAATACTAAAAGGTCCTAACTGCCTGCTGTGACACATCACATGGCCTGCCAACCACATAAAGCTTCTGTTCAAGGCTCACTAACTACCTAGCAGCCTACATATTGTCAGGCACGGGCCCTATTTGGATTCTTGCTATATGCATATCTTAGTATTATAAACCAGATATTTGTTGAAACGCTATCTCTCTCTGAGCAAACCCAAGCTGTTTATAGATTTATATTTTATACAGGCTGACAAAAATCAATACAGCTACAAAGTGATACCTTTTCAAGCGATTCTGAACACAGCCTTGACACAAACCTTACAAACAACTTGCACCAAGCACAGAAATCCACTGTGCTTGAACTGTTGTTTGTTCCTGTCTTACAGCAGATGAGTTTTCCTTGAAAAACATGGTGTTAAATGAGGTTGCTGCACTAGCTATAGGACTGTAAAGGGTATCTGGCGTTTGTGTTGCACACACAATCACGGTTTTCCTGGCTTTTCAATATCCGACTCCTATTGTTATAAGAAGGCCTCCTGCTTTGAAACATATCATTACACTACTCATAGGATTTCATGTTACTGACACAGTGCTGCTGTTTTTTAAAAAGCACTGTGATTACTTTAATCTAAGTGAATCACAGCCTTTCACTCTTAAAAGGTAAGCACAGCAGAATTGAGTTCTGCTTGCCTGTTTTTAAAAAGGAAAAATTAGGTATATATATTAAAATGAACTAAAAGACCTCCAAATCCTTACATTTCTCTATGTGGTTGGTAAGAGAAACAAGCTGGGAGTACCCCTGTGCATCCAGAGCTGATTCCTTTATAGGTCCTTAAGTCTTCTCATAGCCAAAAACAGCCAGCGTGGTGATATACAATCATATTACGGTACCTACTACACATTGGCCAAAACTATATGAAAGGATGCAAGTAATACATAGCACATTTCAGCTTCTTAAAGGGCTCCTTTCTATATTATTCTCTTGATTGTGTGACAGAATAACACTGGTACTTGTAAAATAAGAACTACTGTACTCAAGAGCAATAATTGTGAATTCTTGTGTTGAATCTGCTGTACTCATTTTAAAATGTATTATTTCCTGCACTTGATATATTCATTTACCTGTGCATCCCTGAAATACATCTCATACTGCTGGAGCATCTGCCTGCTGACCATGCTTCCATGGTAAACGATGACATTGAGGTGGGTCCAGGTACGGAACTCCCGCTCCCAGTTGGTGATGGTGGAGAGTGGGGCAATTATGAGAAAGGGCGCTTGGATTCCAACGCGATGGATTTCTTCTAGGAAAGTGATGGACTGTATTGTTTTCCCTAGGCCCATCTCATCTGCCAGGATGCAGTTCCGTCTTAGAAAAGAAAACACAGTGGATTTAGGACAAAAAGAAAGCAGGAGAAAATAAATTCCTTGCTTTGTACAAAAAGTAAAGTAGGTGTGTGGGGGGGTGCAAATGTTTTGAATCTAAGTACTGTATGCAATTTTATCACAAACACAGCGTGGTGTATATTATGAGAAATTCTTCTCTTCTAACAATATACAAAATGTGTACAGATGGCCAGGGGAATAGGTGAAAAGAGGAAGAGCAAGAAAATGAAAGGAAAATGCAGAACTCCGGTGACAATAAAAAACAAACAAAAAAAAACAAACAAAAAACAGTGAAAACAAGATAATCAGCAGTAATAATAGTCCCAAGATATCATACAGCACACAATGGTAAATGCAACTGCCTCTGCTGCGTGGTGTACTCCAGCTAACCATTTATTCAGCTGTCCAGTGGGTGGGGGTATTATGTCTTGATGCTAATTGCAACGTGCAGATATTCCCACTGGCCTCTTAAGCAGCTCTCTACTTTTGATGAATCTCTCTGCGTAGGCATACACAAACTCCTGCATGCTCACACATAACAAAACCAATTCCCAGGGTTAATGCAAGCGCACTGACACTGTGTTCAGCAGATGTACTGTGCAGCACATCTTTTGAGATTGTAGGCGAAGAAAAGCAAATGTCGCAACAGTATGCACCTTGCCAGGAAATTTGACTACCCTCACAGGCCTAAACAAATAATGTGAATACAGAAAAACACAAGATGGTCCCACACACGCAGGATTCAAAGCAAGATAAATCATTCATTATTTATTATCTGCAATGCCAATACACCCAAAAGACCTCTTCTTGAAACACAAAATGTATGTAAAATAAATCAAATATACTACAGTATCCTGAACTGATGGACGTTTCTGTTATTAATCCAATTTGCACTGATACAAATAGAGCAAAGAAAACAACAAACAAACCTCTTTGTACAACGCTAAACAGATTAGCAACACTACATATTATATCCCCAAAAGAGACCACAGAATTGGATAAGCACATCTCTGAAGTATAAAAAACAAAATATTATTACCTTTATGAAATTAGGGCACATTACATAACCACTGCAATTTGTGATGTGTATGAAATTATATGCCTTTATTTTTATAAAACAATGGTTCCATAATTAAATTTGATCTCACTTAAATTAAAAAGAAGCGTGTGTGGGGGGCTCTGTGCAACGCGTCATACAGTTGACTGCTTTTGGTTTGAATCATATCTATGAAATAGACTCCAATTTGTTCATGTAAATGGAGAGTCCTCTTCAAACACCATAGGTTAATTATGGAGTTCCACAGAGTCACGTGCTAGGGTCAATTCCTTTTACATTATATATGCTTCCCTTAGGCAATATCATGTATCATAGCATACATTTTTATTGCTTTGCAGGTAATACCCAACATTATCCATTAAGCAAGATAGCACACACCAATTAGTTAAACTGCAGGAATGCCTTAAAGACTTAAAGACCTGGATGATTTTCAAATTTTCTGCTTCTAAATTCAGATAAAACTGAGGTTATTGTACTCGCCCCAAAAATCTTAGAAACGTGTTATCTAACCAAATGCTTACTCTGGATGTCATTACCTTGGCCTCCAGTAACACTGTGAAGAATCTTGGAGCCATTTTTGACCATTTAATGTGCATAACAAACAATACGTAGGAGTACTTTATTATATTTGTGCACTCTCTCTAAAATTGGAAATACCCTGTTTCAGAGTGATGCTGAAAAACTAGTTCATGCATTTATTACTTCTAGACTGGACTATTGTAATTCAGTATTAGTAGGCCCTCCTAAAACTCCTTGAAAAGCCTTCAGCTGATCCAAAATGCTACAGCAAGAATATTAACAGGGACTTGGAAAAGAGAGCATATTTCGCTCATGTTGGCTTGGATCTTGTTAAATCATGTCAAATCTTATCAAACAGGTTTCTTTAACACGGCAATGACTTCAATGGAATGAAATGCTCTCCAGGTTTTCTATTGGGCTGTGATATTGCAACCCAATAGAGCATCTCTGGGGTGTGGCTGAGTGGGAGATTAACATCATGGATATCCAGCTGACAACTACAAAAACTACATGATGGCATAATTTCTGTACTGTGATACCAGTTAAAAGCTATTTGGGTTTTTCACAATAGCTGCAGATTTTTTACAGGTATGCATACTCACAGTGCTTAAAACTAACCTGTTGTACCAGTTGAAAAGAAGCCAGTTGACTCCTTCTAGCTGGTAGTCCCTGAGGCTGTTGCCATTCCTGTATTGCCTCGATTGTTCCCTCTTCTTCCACAGATTGGCAGGAGGACGCTCCTAAGTGACATATATGGCAGATTGGAAGTTAACTTTACATTTTTGATGAACACTTTTCCATAGAACGTAAATATTACAAATGCATGACACAATTTCTTATACATAATGTTAGCATTATGACCGTACAATTGACTGGCACCCCATCCAGGGTTTACTATAGCCGAGATAGGCTAAAGGATCTGTAACTTATACAATAGTAAATTGGATGTGGAGCTAGCATTAGTGTTCATAAGCAAAATGTTGGTTATTCAAGCAAACTGGAGAATGACATTGGTTTAGAATATATAAAAAATAAGGAAATCCAGCAGTGTGACATACATGCAATATAAAAACAAAATCTCCAGCACGCCAACCTTTCTGCATCTGCAAACCTATATGGTAACATTGCACGCAAAAAGATATACACACAGGTGTAGAGGTGTAAAAACTGACCTACTGTTACAACCACAGGTATGCAAAGTGTGAACTATTGTAGTGGACAGGGAAATAAAAGACGAAAGATAACCTGAAACAAAAACTGTCAGTCTTCATAGTACAAGTTACACGACTGATCTCTCTGTAGTCTAGTTATAAATACAACAATTTGTTTCTCAATAAAGGGGAACTATAGAGTATGATAAAAAACAAAAACAAAAAAACATTGTTCTCTTTGAAGATTCGTCTATTTCGTTTCTCCTAATTTTGACTTCCGTCTGTTCAGTACGTCTTGTGAATCTTCAATAGAAAATGTTTTCCTAGTTTTACCTTTCCAATAAAAACATCATTCACTGATGTTGAAGTGACTGACAGCAGGGGTTTGTCTTTCAAGCTCGCTCATACCCCTGTGTGAGTGTTGTCTTATTTAGATCACTGTAATATGCGTGTACACGCACACGCGCAAGAGTGATAAAGAAACATGGAAATACAGCGATAACTGAAGAAGGCTGGCAGGCACAACTTACCACCCTGCGTGAGTCTGGCTTGGCTGCCTGCAGCTGCTCAAACTCCTCAATCTTGCTCTGATCTACATCGTCCTTCAGCTCCCAGGTGCTGTCTTCATAAGGCAGAGAGCACCACTTCACCAGGTAGTACACCACTTCCTGTAACAAGCAGAGGAGGATTAGCACTGAAAAAGACTAGAGTGAGGCCAAGCTTTGCTTTTACAATATTAACAAAGGCTGCAAGGAAGCCCATTAGGATGGCCTTGGGCATTTCTGAGATACAAAGACATTGCTAGAGTGGAGAATCTTTTGAAAGGAACAAAACCAAGAAAACCATTCAGGAACTTACACAAATACAGAACTCACGTATGTGATGAAATGAAAAAGGATTCGCTTACCTCTCTTGTATCTTTGTCCTCGCAATATGACACCTCCAGCACTCTATCTACTTCTACATAGTCAGGGTTAAATGGCTCCTCTTCCATCTGAGCGAGACAGAAGGAAAACACAAAAGGAAATGAAAAAGATTAAATAAAGGGAATAAACCAAAGTGCCCACTCACCATCTGGAAACTGAGATAAACATTATATTGTATCAAATGAGTGAGTAAAGAGACTCAAATATATGCACGCAGATGTGTACTGAACGTGCAGTTGCATCCTAAAAGACACACCAAATTGTGGAGACACGCACACCCACTTATAGAAATGTCCTCGACAAAAAGACCCCCCCCCCCCAAAAAATAAATAAAAATAAATAAATAATAACCAAATATTTGTGTCGACACGGGTAGTACAGTACGTCCCCAGACACAAACCAGTCGCACATCCTTACATCTGCAAAGAAGAGTGCCCTCTGTGCCTGTTTCATCTTGAAGCGTTTGATCTTCTGCTGAATCCTCTTGTCCTTCTCCAGCTGCTGTTCTGTGGCCCACTCACAGTGTAGGTAGGAGCTGACACACACACACACACACACACACACACACACACACACACACACACACACACACACACACACACACACACACACACAAGATCAGTAAGGTAAGGGACTCTTGCAATCACCTAAACAGCATCTGGGGGAATTGCTGAGGCCAGCAGGTGTGATCACAGATTGCAGATGTGGTCACAGTATCCACTGGCATGCTGTTCTCAGTCATATTTGTTTAGAAATATTAAAGTGTTTTCACATTCATATTTCCATCCTCGTTATCATTTGGCTGTGAAATGATGGATGTGATCTGGCTGATGACAGATTATCTGCCACACACAAAAAAAAATTCTGGGAAGCTGAGTATGACACTTAAATCTTAATTTCCAAAACATTAAAACTGATAATTTGGTGTGTGAATACGCTAGAATTTGTATTCTTCTTTATTAACAGAAAAAACAGTCATCATAACATTGAGGACACGACAATACTAAAAGTTGTCCCATGCATGCCTGTGATGTACTGACATTTGAAATGTCAAAAGTTCTTAATTACATCCTCTAGCTTTCATGTTGCCTCTGTCTCTATAGATATATCTATAGACAAAAACATATTTGCCACTAACCACCCAGAAACTACATATGAATAACTTACTAGTTTTTGTATTTTACAAAAAACTCTTCCACCTCAATGACCACTCCTGGAGAGACCTAAAGAAAAAGAATGCAAAAACATAACAATGAGAAGCAATGCTTTCATTTAGTTTTAGTGCTATAATAAGGGGGAAAAAAAAACATAATACAACAATACAACTCAATACATAGTCCCAAAAATCTATTAAGCTAAAAATTTGCAAGAGAAGCTTTTATCACAACTGTGCAATGGTTAAAAAATAAGGCAAAACAACAAATTAAATATTTACCTCCTTCTTAGCAATACGAGAAGACATGATTTTGTCAACAACAGCAGCATCCTCTTCACTGGGATTCTCCTAGAGAGAACATTATATGGTTAATGTCAACTGATAAATTCATAACAGTCACCCCAGAGCATTAAGTTGCATAAATGTCTTCATAATATGATAACAAAAACAAACACCAGATGCTCTCTTACGCTTTACACATCATAAATTCCTTTGTCAAATTTGTGATTCTGCATTACATAAAAATATCCCAGAACTGAAAAAAACAGTTTTAGACAACAGAAATTAGAGGACAACTAATTTTATTTTTAAGCATTAAAATGTTTCTGTGGCCCTTTCTAACTTCTGTGCTGTTGCATCTAAATCATAAAAAAAGGACAGTGAATATTATCCTTCTTCTTTTTAAAAGCCTTACTGCAGGGGTCCTGGTTTGTACGTCACAGTGTGTTGTTGAAAAGAACAGGCTATTCAGCAGAGCAAGCAGTCCTATTGTTTTTTGTTTCGTTTTGTTTTTTTACTGAGTGTGTTTGTGTTCTTTTATGGTACAAAAATAAGATCTTCCCAACAATGTTTATGTGCATTATTTCCACAAACAATTCTATTTCTTTTCAAGTCAAAACTCTTAATACATGTGAAAAAGAGAGACAAGACCAAAGTGGAGAGGTTTGGTCATAGACCAAAGCACCATGGTTGACAAAAATCAAACAGCATATCAGCACAAACACCTCATACCAACTGTTAAGAGCAAGTTGGAGGGACAATTATTTGGGCTTGTTTTAAGGCCACAGGACATGAGCACCATGCAGTCACCAAGTCGACCACAAACTCCCCTGTATACCAAAGTATTCTAGAGCCAAATGTTAGACCATCTGCCCAACAGTTAAAATCTTGGTCTAAAATGGGTCATTGGACCATGATCCCAAACACACCAGCAACTTTACAATAGAGTAACTGGAAAAGAACCAAGTTGTTGCAGTTGCTCAGTACAGACTTTAACCCAATTCAAATACTGTGGCGGGACCTTAAGATAGCTGTGCATAAACAAATTCCCACAAACCTGATAAAACCATGCAGAAAATAAGTTACTTCAAGTTATTGCTGCTAAAGATGGTTCTACCAGCTAGTCAATCATAGGGTGTGCTGTATCTTTTTCACAAATGCAACATCCACTGATTCCAGTTAATACACTGAAGCTGTATTTTCCCATTTATGTTATAACTGAAACAACTGAAATTAAACGTGTTTCCCACAGAGTTATATGCAGAATTACTTACTACAAATAGCTGAAGAGCGGGTTCCTTGGATGCTGCAGTATTGGTTTTCTTGGCTTTGACAATAACCTTGACTTCTTCATCTGACAACCTGGTCTCCAGCTCTTCAGCATACTTCTTCCTCTTCACCTGTCGATTAGACCGCCTCTTCTAAAAAATTATAAGATATAAGCCAAAAAAAGGAGTAAGAAGCACATTTACACAAAAGACAAAACAAAGTAATCTCAAATACTTCATTAATCAATTTTGAAACTGCAAAATAAAATTGGTAATTAATGACTGCTTCACATGAAAATTTCCCATATGGCTCTAAGACTGAAGATTTGATCAAGACTGAGCAGATGTTTTCTAACAGAATCTTGAGCATGGACTCATTTCATTCTTAACTAGTGTGCCTGTTACAAACCAAAGCAACAATGTAACTACATCACATAGGTCGCCAAAGCAAGGTAATAAACTTAGCTAAAGAAAACACAAAGAAAAAAAACGCTATATGATCAGGTTCATGATTGACGTATTATCAAGGCTCAGAGTGTCCTAGGGCTGTTCGATGTATATATATCGGATGACGATATAAAAACGTCTATCGTTTCATTTTACGTTATCGTTTGTTTCGTGGTGTCGCAAAATAAACTGTTTACGGCAATATTTTTTCATCGTTTTGATGGTCACTGTAGTGGCTATATTAATTACTTAAAGTTCTCTCTTTCTCTTATATTTTATATAACCACACTATGGACGGACAAGTGCCTGTTTTTATGCATTGTGGTTAGCAACAACAACGGTAACAGCATCGCGTGTCCGCTTGTTTATGTTCCACATAAACCTTTCACAATAAAGCTCAAGATCCTGTTGAGACTTTTCAAAATAAACTGAATCACGTGAAAGAGCAGATTATTTACGGATGAAAATTTAAAAAAAGAGCCGCCAGGTGCTAAAAAAATAAACCTTAGACTCAAACGTTAGAACGCCGTGTAATAAATACAAAGAAAACGGCGGCCTTTACAACTTATGTGTAAAAATGTATAGTTTCATGCATCGGTTAAAACACTCGACTCCAGCTACATGACGCGCAGCTGGAAACACTTCCTGCAAGACGAGCTGCCCGAGATTCACAGAAAATGTTAAATTTTTGTGATTTATATATCGTTATCAGGACGATAGATTTCTTATATCGGGATATGATATTTTGGTCATATCGTACAGCCCTAGAGTGTCCCACTGCTTAGTTAAGGCAAATTACACATGCATTTACGCTTAGTGTGATTTAAACAGACAGCAACAAAATCTACAAACTATTTTAAAGTTGTGACTAATGAGCATGCTTTTACTCATATAAATCCCTGCCAGTACTTCCAACATTTTATTATTAGAATTTAGAATAAGATTAGAAAAGCATTAGGCTAACAATCAGGTCTACTGTCAAATATATTTTCTTTAATATTCTATGATCACAGATGTTATCCTTCTTCTTGCTGGTTGAAAACACAAATGGCAAAAGCTAGGGCTGTGCGATATGACCAAAATCTCATATCCCGATATAAAACATCTATCGTCCTGATAACGACACAAATCACAAAAATTTAACATTTTCTGTAAACTCTGTGAATCTCGGGTAGCTGAAGTTTTTCCAGCTGGGTGTCGTGTACCTGGAGTCGAGTGTTTTAACTGATGCATGAAACTATACATTTTTAGACATAGGTTGTAACGGCCGCCGTTTTCTTTGTGAGTATTTATTACACAGCGTGCTGCGGGGGAAAGCCTGTTCTAATGTTTGAGTCTAAGGTTTATTTTTTAGCACCCGAAGGCTCTTTTTTGCTTCTCATCCATAAATACTCTGCATACTTTTTCATGTGATTCAGTTTATTTTGAAAAGTCTCAACAGGATCTTGAGCTTTATTGTGAAAGGTTTACCTGGAAAATAAACAAGCGGACACGCGATGATTTTACCGTTGTTGTTGCCAATGACAGCACATAAAAACAGGCGCTTGTCCATCCGTAGTGTGGTTATATTAAATAAAAGAGAAAGAGAGAATTTTAAGAAATTAATATAGTCACTACAGTGACCATCAAAACGATGAAAAAATATTGCCATAAATAGTTTATTTTGCGACACCACGAAGCGTAAAATGAAACAATAGATGTTTTTATATCGTCATCCGATATACATCGTTATATCGAACAGCCCTAGCAAAAGCACTTAACATTTATACATTTCCCTGTTCAAAATGATAATATAGAGTTTTCCATTGTGCAGGCCATTGCCCAACATAACCTATTACTGGCCTTACGTTACTAAAACCAAGTCAAAGTCCAGAAAAATATCCTTAAAATCAGAAAAAAAAGTGCTCTAAAATCCGGCTTCTTTCTATTCCTTCCTGTCAAGCCTTTATAATTATCATATGCGTGGGCAGCTGCATCCTGCATCAATACACGAGCCCCTCCTAATGATAATATGTAGTTAATTAGGAATAAATGCCACTGAGCCACAGTTAATTAGGTGTGCAGCACAGTATTCCCGTGGAGATATACCCTCACATTCACAAACCCAAACTGACCAGAAGCTGGAGACTCAAACCTGCCGCATGCCACAACAATAGGAGCGAGCCCCTGAGGAGATCATGCTCCTGTTCCAGCCGGCGGCCAAGCTACTTCAACCTCTTCCACAAGATCATCATAAATGAGTCATCCACCGACTATTTTAATTAAGTCCTGGGGTGCCACTTAGCGGGCGTAATTATATCATACAACACACTGTAGTTAGTGGGGTGTCGTCCCCAGTCATTCATTCATGTCACTCATAACCTTTTGGATATCTGTCAGAACCTACTAGTGAGAAAAGCTCCACACAGACCAGAAGTGTGTTTTAAATGCTAAAGGGTAAACTCAGGTGACACCTAGTTCAATTTGCCATTCTATCATTGATGCTCTGACCTAGATAAAAACCTCTGCTGTCAGTTTTCTCAATCATCAACACAGATGAGAATGTGCACTTGAGATAGCCACCCACTGTATGACCTCCATATGAACCAGAGAGTGGAGCCTTCCAGAATCAGACTAAAGCTGTTAAGTCTTCTACAATGCTCAGCAGCAGTGTGAACAGCCAGGCCGAGGACACCACTTAAGTTTTATCAGAAAGCTAACAGAAAAAGAGTCTCGTATTTCTCGTCTGCTCTCAACAACACCTGCACAAAATCTGAATAAAGTGGGGAAATAACACAGTCAAATATAGCCAAGTTCCAACTTAAAATTCTAGTGTTGTCTCATATGTAAGGTTCATAGTTTGGTTTGATAAACGGCAATGAAATGCACTAATTTCTCCCAGTCTCATTAGAGCCCCTGTTCCTTGTTGGCTTGTGCTGTGCATGTATGTCTGCATAAGTTTGTGTATACTTTATACTGGAACTCACAGAGTCATCATCCTTCAAAGTGTGTTGAGGGGGAGGGTCATCATCCGACTCCTCTGAAGACTCGGGCTTTCGCCTTTTCTTCTTTCCAATCTTGATGACAATTTTCCTAAGAGAGAGAAAAAGACCCCATGAAAACAATAAAAAACATGTACCAAATATACAATTTTTACTCTGCTTTAGGCATATTTTAGCTGGACAAATGCCCTAATGGTACAATCCAGAGGCTTCTGATTAGTGTTTTCTGCCTTTTCGTGCTTGATTCGACACTGTAAAATTAATCTACATTTATTTTCAAAACATTGTTAAAAATCTTGTTTATCTCACAAATGTGTCCATGTCTAGAGTTCTTAAATATGAAATGATAAAAAAAATATCTACCCAATAAACGTGTTCAAGTGTATGAAGTCCTGCTAAACATTCTACAAGCCGTTTATCAAGTAAAAATATTCTACATGGGCAATTTGGCTTGTTCATTGTTTTTGACAATTCTGCACTTGCATAAACTTTAGGGAGTATATTAATGCAAAGTGAATGCATTTTTAAGAGCTCATCACAGAAAGCAAAAACACCTCAAAAGAACTGACATTTATTTCAGAAGAAACAGGGTTATTTTGAACTAAATCTAAAGTGAGACATTTTAACAGCTTTTAAGTGGGTGGATAAGGAACTACTTCTAACAAAAAGGCTATCATTAATGACTTCTAAGAGAAGGGTGGAAAGACAACCAAAACTATTGGGCCCCTTGCAAACATATACAAAAAAAAGAAAAGCATTTGCTGCACTGTACTCCAAAAGGAATAAATGCAGTTTAATGTCAAACTCCAACATACATATAACAGCAGTGGAACGATTGTAGAGAATGGCTGCACGTATTAACATGCTCACAATGGACGCTGCCTCAGTTTATACAGAGAGGAATTCGGTGCTTTACTAAAGCTCCTCCTTAAATGGAAGATTCACACCAACGTCATTCGATCCTAATTTGGTAAATATTTTTTTCCTCTTTAAAATACCATTCCTAGTTTGTGGGTGATGAAACTCTTACCTTGGTCTAATATACATTTATAGTACCAGAGCTCCAGATATCTTCAGCATCTCAGCAAATATCACTAAACTGCAGAATGACTATATGCAAGCTTTTAATTTTTTGCCAGCATTTCATATTCTAATCTCCTCTCTTTCAGTCACATATCATTTCTGTGACCTTTCTCCATATATTCTCTAACCACATATGCAGACACTTCTCCACATGCATAATCTCTTGCTAGCCGCAAGTGGTAAATCTTTGGCTTGGTGTGATATTGATAGGAAATGTATATCTTCTTCCCTATAAGCTTTCAAACATGTTAAGAGTGTGAGAGGAAAAATATGTGCAACTAGGACAGCAAAGAAACAAACTGTCAAGATAGCAACTTCAATATGTAAAGCCACTAATTTTGTTGTTTCCGATTTATCATTTCATTCCAATTTAAGACTTCTTTAAAAGTCTTATCTTCGTATATATTTGTAAGTGTGCATAAATATCATTATAACCCAATTTTTTTCATAGTTAAAATAAAGTAAAAACAAACAAAATAAAATTCCTCGAAAACATATTTTTGACACTTTTTCACACATTTCACTTTTAATGTCAAAAAATTAATCATCTGAAGCTTATCTACATGGAAAAATACTTGAAGCAACATAGAATTAGTGGTCTGATAGACTAGATACATTTCAGGTGATACAAACACTCATCCACATACCCATTATAATATCTGACTGTGTAAGGTAGAAAATAACAGACTTCCAGCAACACTGAAGAGCTGTCCCCTCAGTTGGCATCCCTGTCCCTGTCCCTGCCCCTCCACCCCTCTCTGGATGATATTACATCTCACAAATCCTCTTGACAATGACACTTTATGGTTGCCATGCAACATGCCCTTGGGAGTGTATTTGGCTATGTGGGTGTTAAATCTTCCTCATGACATCACTTCCTGTGAAAACAACACCAGTACATGGTTACTAACGCTACGAATGGCTAAGATATATGCCAAGTCAGAGTGACACAGTGGAAGAAAAAAGAAAGTTTCCAGCTCTGACGCCAAGAAAAGAAGACAAAAACCAAAATGAAACAACACAAAAACAATACTGATAATAATGATAATAAAGTAGCTAAATGGGACTGAACACAATGTTTATCGTTGACTAAATAAAAGCTGGCTGTGATATGGGTCTTGCTGAATAGCAGTGTCACATCACCATTTAGCAGCTCGGCAACTAACAGCACATAACAGGGCTAAAGCATCTCTCTGACCCCCATATGGGAAAACTTGAACTGTGAAGCAAGATACTTGAGGACTGTAGAAACATCAATTGAGCCAGAAAGTGAAGACAGAAAATACGGATGCCGGTGTGATACATTTGTATCGACATCTGCTGCATGTGTGCATGGCATTTACGAGAGTCACGTGATTTACATAGATGCCATAGTAATGAAAAATAGATTCTACACTTGCACACACAAAAAACAAAACCCACATCTTAGTGATGGTAACATCCTGTTCCACCGCTTATGTGGCTGATACACAGGACCACCCAAAGATTTACTAACATCAATACTAATGCACATTCTCCCTTTGACTGGATAGCCTTCCCACAAGCTGAAATATGGTAACTCAAATGACAGGGAATAAACTCAGACTTTGAAGTCAACCCCTTACTGACAAAAAGTGGTACAAAAGCAGACTCTTCTGGGTAGTAGTTAGTTCTCCCTGATGCAAAGAACTTTAAAAGATCAGCATGAAAACCACTGAATTACAAAAATTCTATTCATTCTCCTAAGTATTCAAAATGCCTAACAGCCTGACCAGGCAAAGAGACAGCTGTAAAAAGAGTTTTGTTTTTTTTTATATTGAAGGAAAATGCCAAATTTATGAGAAAGTGAACACAAGAAGAAACTGTCTGCAACAAAGTCTCTGTGGCATGTGTTAAACAAATAATTATCTTATAATACCAACAGTCAACTCTATATTGATGCAATTTCTCATGTTGAATTTTATCAATCGGGTCAAAACCATTTCAAATTATTAAATTTGTTCTCACTGATGTTTCCCAATCTTGAGCAAAACAAATGACCTTCAGACCAACCCTCCGAAACATTATTCGATGAATAGTTTGTCCATTAAAACTAACTGATATCAGAAGGTGACTTCATAACTTTGGCAACCATGTCATGTTTCTTGACATGTGATAACCACTATGGTTGCAGAGGACACCACTTCTACTCATTTTTGTTTCCTATATTTGTACTTTATGGTGCATTTCCGCCCAGAGTTGCTGGGTGGAAATGTTTGTTCCTGATAAAGATTCCAAATTTTACAAGGCCATGTTCAAGACATAATCCTACATCTTTAATTTGACTACAGTTGTCCCTGATCTGACATTACTCTGTATCACTGATGATAGGCTATCACAAGCTTTTTCCTGAGAGTAATAATCTAGTTGCTCGGCTTTCTTGGCTGCTTTTCCCCCATTGTGCCAAATAACCCCATCCCTTGTCCCCCAGTGTTGTCCTGTCCTACTTGGCATGCCGCCAGTGAGAGTGCATGAGTGAGGGTTTGATTTTAATAGAATCAAGATCTGATGGTGCTTTGCCAGCCAAAACTGCAATGAGGCATTTCAGCATGTCGGAGGAACAGTATTCACCTATTAGATAGCCTACCTCAGAAAATTATGATTTTGAGTGAACGAATTATACTCAAAAATGCCGTTAAGTATGCTGCGTGTTTGTGTGCGTTTCTTATCCTGAGGGGCTTATTGACACAGCAGTGCAGGTCGTTCTCAGGAAATCCCCCTTCTTATGAATGGAAGGCTATAATCTCAGTACCACATAGCAAACAACTGGAAACAGTAGCAGCAGCAGCAGCTCTATCAAGCACCCTCTAAAACACAAATACTATATCAGCGCAGAGCACATGGCCTCATGGGATTTCTGCTTTATACAGCAAACATATTTTTTTTTTAAATTAAAAATGGGTAGTAGCCTCTCTCTCTTCCACACAGACACACACGCGCGCACGCACGCACGCACACACATACACACACACACACACATATAAGAACATCTGAGTTTGCATTAAGACATGCACAGACCCCCAGAATGTTTATATATCACATGCCTGCACATGTGAACACGCACAAAAATGCACCCTGCAAGGGATTAACTAGGAAAACAATAAAAAAAAAAAAAAAACAGCTTTAGCTTTCCCTAATGAAAAAAGTGAGGGAGAAGAGATTAGACAGCTAGCAGGCAAGCATTGAAATATGAACAGCTATACGCTGCAGCACATACACTAGACTTAAACCTCCATTTTCTATCATGTAATTGATCTCACAAGCACCATTTTGTTTGATATTTTCCTACTACCCTGCTGCTTTGTAGTATCAGCATATTTATAACATGCCTGCTCACAGGAAGCATTGGATGCACAGCTTTGAGCATGCTGATTGAACCAAATTTATATTAGGAAAAAAAATGTAAAGAGGAGGGGGAGGGTGGAACAAAAAGAGCAGCACACTGCTTTCATCTGATAATTATTTGAGGGTATTTTTCAGCAGGTAGGCTGCACAGAAAAGCACATTCCAGCCTACAGAGAGCCGTGATCGGTCAAGCCTATCCAGTAAAATAACCACCTCCTCTCCTTAGAGTAGATAATGTTGGTTAATATTTAAATTTATAAAATTCTGGCTGAAAAGCGAAAAGAAAAATCTATCAGTGCCCTAGTCCTGTTTATTAAGATTAGGTGTATTTACACAATATTAAAAACAGGATATGCAGGTCCTATGGTGACCCTGAAAAAGGCATCCTGTCCACAACATCTTTTAGGGTCAGTCCATCATGTCACGCTGAAAGCAAGTAAAGCTTTTATAATTAAAAATGAACTATTTTACAATGATGGGTTAACTCACTAATCTGTTTTACTATTACGGTCTGTCATTTCCAAAGCATACCACAAGCAATTTTATGTATGATATTATGGTATGATATATCTTTGAGGCACAAATACGTGCTTAAGTAACGCCCTTTTGATTAAAACAAAAACAAAAAAACGCCACAAACGAGTGAATCTGAAGATTCAACATAAACACCTGTAGTACTAACAGTTGAAATGATTCCCCAGGGTTATCGCACCTTATAGCAGCAAAGCATAAGAGCTTCCATGATGATGTGTCTGATTTGCCTAAATGCTGTGGGATCTAATGGTCTATGTTTAAGCTTTGATAAATATTCAGCAGTCATAGTGATTAAAGTCAATTTAATTATTAAGACGGTTATAAACCAAGTTGAAAATTAGTCTCTAGAATTCCCCAATAGCTGATTTTAATGTACCACATCTTGTTTTCCCAAAGTAGGACATCAGTTAGGACTTTAGTGTTGGGAAATTCTTGTTGGGCTATAGTTTCATTAAAAATCCCCAGATAAGAAGAGTCATTTGATACTGAAGCATATTAGCCAAGACAAAGATAACAAATATGTAACATTTGTTCTCCGGTTTGATTTTTCTTGGATATCTGTCATGTCCACCTGTCACAGCGGCTGTTGCACCCATATTTTAATCGGCTGCATTAATTTATTTATTCTCATCAGACAGGCAGATTTTCCATATGATTGTATGACCCCCCAATTTGCTTTCCAAGCATCTGGTGAGCAAACTATCCAAGTAATCCAGAGGACACTTATTAGGCATTAAACAGAATTGATTCTCCGAGAAACATAGGTAGTGATTACAGTATAGTGGTCTCAGAGAAACAGAGCCTTAAGTATACCGACAATTAGGGTAATGGTCTTATCGTGGGATCCAATTCCCTGCTTAAAGAACGGTCAGACGATGCGATGGAAGAGTGAGCACATACTCAAACAGCACCAAATACACACAACCTCCAGCTTTCAGAACACAGCCAAGCACACACCCTCAACAGAGCAGAGCCTGAATTAATGACTTTAGCGGAAGGTTAGTACCTCTGCAGTCGGTATACATTAATATTTTATGTGGAGATCCTTGGTGGTGCATGCATATAAACAGGACTCTCTCCACTATGAATACAGAAAAGACGCTTCGTGTTATAGTCTCAATCACCGCAGTCTTCATCACAAGTGCAACAGATCTACCCCTCCCTGTACATATATAAACATATTCCAACTGCATCTGTGTGGAGCAAAAATAGAAACTGAATCTTCTTCACAAAAAAAGAAAGAAGTAGTAAACAGACTATGCATTATACAACATATCTATAATTAATTGTGTACTCTTGAATGTATGCAAATGTGTGTAGAATTGGGCTTTTATTGCCAGACCAAGAGTCAACCTGGGCAAGAGGCCAAGGCACAGTCAGAAATACAGCCATTCATAGCCTTAATGCAAGAACACTATTATGGATAGGCCCTGTGAAGTAGTTCTACAAGTCCATAGTCAAAATGTACAATGCAAAAATGAAAATAAACACTGTAACTGTTACAACAGTGCCAGTCACTTCAGTCTTTTATAGCTGGTATGTTTGTTTTGTTAGCCTGGAAAGTTTTCTCCTTTCTGTCTTTCATCAACAAGTAGTCACTCCCTGTGCATTTGCAATAATACATTTACTTCATTACTGTTTAGAAAAAAAAAGTGGGTGTTGAAAATGGTATTTATGACAAAATCAGGCCATCCAGTGCTCAGGACAATGGGTTTTAGTTTTTATGTTTATGATTAGAGTGCTGTGAGACTGTGGCGGATCATGTTTTGACTTCGTGATTCAAGGTCTACACCTGCCTGTCTCAGTTAAACTGGACTTGCTGGATTTAGGTGAATGCACATTCTATTCCTGTAAGTGTCTTTGTTTATATCAACATGGCCATCAAGAGTCACAGTTATTTTGGTTTTTGAGTCTTCAAGCAGCATCATTAAGTGGAGCTCTTGAAAAAGATCCGCTCCAATTTGTCTGTTCTTTATTTGCTAATTAGCAAAGTAAAAGCTCCATTAGCCTCAAGATTTTCTTAGCTATGAATCTTCACACCTCAGAGGAAACATTCACACACTCCTACAAACCTCTTGTCATATACAGACAGCTATACGTCACTGCCGTGTTCGCACCAAAGTCTTTTGCATTTTAACAGCTTAACATATTTAAGAGCAATTTTAATAGCTTAAATAGCTTAAATCCCAAAATATGATTAATTAAGGCATAGTAATGTCATGTAATGTTTAGCAAAATATAAAGCAAAGCAGTCAAACTAATTTGAAATGTCGTGCACTTTATAAATTTCTCAGTATGGTCATTCTAGTCAGATGACCGGTCCATCATCTGACCTGAATACACTTCATTTTTCAAAATGGCTGGAATACATGAAGAAATGGGTGCTATAAAATGTGGTCTATATCACTGACTGTATTTTGGTCTGACTGTTTTTTTGTTTTTTAAAACAACATTTACCCCAGGTATGGTTGCTTGGGTTACTTAGCTCATTAGCTTATAACAACAATGACTGTTATCTGTGACACATTTAAATGACAGACTGCAAACACACGGTTAGCTGTCCTTTAAAGCCATCAAGTCTTAGACTGCACTTGATTACATACTGATGGTTTTAAGAACTGTCTCAACGGATGCAAGGTGGTTAGAAGAGTAAAAGATCTGGGTGTGCACTCTCTAACCAATATGAGTGAAGCTTCCTGATCTTAAAAGTCAAAGATAAATAACAAGTTCAAACAACGCTTTCATTTTAAGATCACACCTGAGCTTGTTCAAAAATTCAATCACATCCACAAACCTCATGGAGCTCATCATGGAGCTGAGACATGACTTAATGTGAACACCAACAGACACCTACCTCCAACTAAACCTGAAAGTGTAGGCAGACTGTATCACAATGACTGATGCCTCCATCATCTCACTGTTCTCCCAAACATTAGCACTTCCAAAACTTTGTCATTTTCACACACAGGACATGTGAAATTCATTATGTGCTACAGATTTTCTCCCTCAGCATACCTCATCTAATTATTAACCAAGGCCGCAGCCAACCAGATATTTAGTTTGACCATTTCCAGCCACTCTCACGCTAGGTTTCAAATGTGGGTGCTGCTTTAAAACCAATAGTGATTTTTTTTTTCTAGCTGTACAATGTGATATATTTAAACATTCCCCCATTCCTTCAGTTCCCTGCCTTTGCATTCACATCTGCACCAGCTGATATCTTAACAGGCTGCGCTGGGTGTGGCTTAGAGCTACATACTGCTTATAGCAGTTAAAAACGGGGGGATGGGAGACAGATTAAGGTATCTTTACATCAGCACTACTCACAAAAACATACTAAGAAGCACTGTCCTGCATGTAAATGGAGTCTTTGTGTGCTCCTCCCATGTCTATGCTGATGACTGAGCCTGGTTTATTGTTATGGCGTGCAGTAAAGTCTGTTGAACTTTGAGCTTCCATCTTGGCAACCACAGGCAGAAAATAAATGTAGAAATGTACCAATAAAAATCAACCGATGCACAAGAACCTAAAATCAGTCAAATGCTGCTGCTTTATTGATGCAAATAGCAAGAAGGAATTACCTTAAGTCAGAAAAAGACAAAGTACATGTATAGTAACATTAATTCAAGTTTAAACTTACTGATCTGTGACTTGGGAACTTGAAAAAAATTTTTTTCCCCTTATTGAAAATTGCTCTTTTTAAACTGGCTCTTAAATCAAACATTTAGAACAATCATCATAAATATGTAATAGTTTCAAACTCTAAACCATCCCTTTAAATTCCTAAGCTTCAGTGAGAACTGTTAGAAAAGTGGATGTGGATGAAGTGAAGTGAAGAGCCTCAACATAAACGTGACTTTTACTGAACGCAAGCTATGTGTTTAACCATTTTCCAGTAGTGACAAAATAGTGATCAATAATGTTAACATGTTTTTCACTACATAATCTATAGAAAATACAATAGCTGACATAAGCTTTCCAATATGTAAGATTTGGTCCTGTAACTTTTCATTTTATATGAATCTCTGTCTCAATGTATTGTTTATCCTATTTACATATTAAAGTGGTGTATATTATTGCTATACAATTTTTTAAAAATCCTAATTTGAATTCTGAAACGCTGAAGCTACGATTTCTTTGTCTTTTGTATATTAAGTATAATGACAGATAGTTAATCAGTGGCACATGTTACTTGCGCATACGGGCTCATGAAATGCCGCTGTTACTAAAGCATGAGTTGAGTTAAAAGACATGAGATCAAAGCGATGCTTAGTGGATTATTTTTTGCCAAAGCAACAGCGCACTGCAGCAGTTTATAGCTGAGCATTAATGGTTGTGACTACATACCCGATCTTGGCCTTCTGCTTGGGCTTGGAGGAGGGTACAATACAAGCTTTCCTGCAGGCCTTCTCCTTGGACCGTGCCTTCCCATTTCCTTTGTGCTCATGATCACGGTGGGCTTTGTACTGCGAAGAAGAGCTGGGGAAGCTCTCTGGGCTCATAACCCTTGGGATGTTTTTCTCCCCTCTTTGCCGAGCCTTTGCAATAGCCTCTGATATTATCCTATTTGCCTTCTCCTGCTTGTCCTGTGGAGTTGAATCCATCTGATGATGCGTCCTCCGTGGAACCCTTTTCTCTGATGAGGAGCTGGATGAAGATGAAGAGGAAGATGAAGAGGATGATGACGAGGATGAGCTGCTCTTCATTGGGGGACTGAGGACCCGTATCTGGCTTCCGGGACCATTAGCGTTCTTTCGAGGCTATGGTCAAAGAGAAAAATAAACAGAAACATAGTGAGCATGGTACTGTAAAAGGTGTGTGATGTCATCGAGCCTTCGAAACAAAAAGCTGCACCTTAGAAAAATCTAGTGATGCAAAGATCTTTAAAAAGAAAAAGCTTAATAACAAAACAAATGTCCAAATACTAGCTTCAAAACACTGACTCACAAAAAATAAATAAAAAATGCAAAACAGGAAAAAAAACAAAAAAAAACAACAACATCAGCCTTAATTTACATAATGCATATAACAGATTACAAAGCCAATGAGGTACAATGTGGATGTACTGATACAGCCTGCAGCCATTTACAGGTTATGCATTTCTACTTATATAGGTGTGTTGTCACTAGGTTTGGTAACAAACAATTTTAAAAAAAAAAAAAAAAAAAGGAAAAAAAGATATTGTTCAAAACATCTTCCTGTTTTGTAACACCATAAGCATTTATTAAAAAAACAAAACAAAACAAGCCATTAATACCACTGCTTGTATTTATAGCTGCATTCAGCATGTGGATCCACTATAGTCACACAGCTCAGCTAACACAATCGAAATATTGTTTCCTTCATAGAATATCGTGGAAGCACAGTGCGATGCCATTTTACTGTACAGTAAGCAGCTGAATGTAATAAATATGAAACAAGGTCTAAAACAAGGAAGAAACTAAATGTTAAAATCCAGCCTTCTATGAATTCGCAACATACTAGGGTGCATTCGTGTGACGAATGAAAATATCACTCATTCAGAAAAACAGAACCTTCTCAAGGCTGTGTGAAGCACTCCGGCAGCAGAGCTTGTTGCTGTCCCCATCTCAAAAGCTGGGGGTGGGGGGTGGACCTGCCATGCTCTGCATGATGCTCACTTTAACTCTACTCTACTAGTAGACACTGAGCTTGATGAAAGGCCAATGTTTCCTCCAAGAATTCATTTAGATCAAGGGCAGACGACCCTCTGTCTGAACTCTGAAACCATGTGACATCAAAAGTCAACTGAAATTCTTTTGGCTCAAGTAAGCTTTTCAAACGGAGGGTTAAACACTGGTTCAATGTAGCAGGTCACAGTGAGCCTCGCAGACATAAATAATCTAGCCTGCCTGATACATGATAATATGTGCATAATAGATGGCGTGACTGCGGTTATGACTACACAAGCACCCTGTGGTGGGCTTTAAGCCCAGCAGAGAGGGAACCCATAAATGGATGACCTAATCTAAAAATGTGTTGCGTATGCCTACATGGCCCAGGCGCGGCTGGTTGCTTTTTTTCCACACTGCTAGCTAAATAAAGAGAATTAGCTTGAACCTCACTGACAAAGTGGGGGAGGGAACTGAATAACTAGCAATTCATTTGGAAGAAGTGGGGAGAAAAAAATACACACATACACACAAAAGCTGCATTATGATTTTCACGTGTGCCACGCCGCTGAGGCTATTAGGAGGAAATTTACCAGATCATGCTGGAATGTTCTCATTTAAGTTATTGGTGAAAAGAAAGAAAATAGAGAGAGAGAGAGAGAGAGAGAGACAGAGGGAGGAGTAGAAAGTAATGTTTAAGAGCGGAAGAACATGAACGCACATGAAAGAGGTAGGAAAGAGGAAGACTAAATATGAAAACAGGTTTCTATCAGAAAGGCAGCGCAAGGGAGAGAGAGAGAAAAGATAAAATGCACCAAAAGTGAGAGCACTGCAGCTGTGTAATACATCTATAAATAACTGAAATTACAGCCTGCCAGCACTGCAGTGATTTCAATCTCTCTAGCAGCACGCAGTCCCATGAAAACGGCAGGGACTATTACAGCTAATGAAAAGGTAGAGTAAGCTCCATTTGGGCCGGACACCTTTCCCTCGCTCCCACCCTCTCATTTCCACATGTAGTGAGGTCTCTGGTGACTGACAGGCTCAACTCATAGAGGGCACAAACACATGCGCGCACACGCACACACACACACACACACACACACCATACACTGTACATAAACTACAGAACAGGGCAGCAGAATTCAACTGAGAATGAAAAGTGATGTATGATTGGACAGTGGGGATGGGGAAAATACTGTACATCCAGTAAACCATGCTAAGGTCCAGCACAGCAAAGCAAATGAATATAGAGGGAAAGGGGAAAAAAGCAGCAATGAGTTCAAGATGGCGGCAGTGCAGCATGAGCCAGTAGCAGAGGAGGTTGTTCAGTTCCTGCCGGCCCCTCCTCCTCCCCCTTGTCCCTCCTCCCTCCCAGCTCTCAGCACAGCTCACTTACCCTTCCTCTTGGCCTCTTCACTGTAGACATGGTGTTTTTTTTCCCTTCCTCTTTCCTCCCCCTCTCCAACCGGCTAACAAAAGCCTTGCCCTTTCGCTGGGTTTCTTCTCTCTCCGTTGCTCACTCACACTTTCTGTTACAAACACACTCACTCTCTCCTTTTCGTTTGTCTCTCACTCTTCCTTGAGCCGTGTGTCCCCCCCTCCCCTCCCTCACTCCTCGTTTGCCTCCCCTCCTCCTTCCCGGTCAGCTCTTCTCCTCGGGCAGTGCAAGAGCGCCGGATCTGTTCGTCTCCTCCTCCCCCAGCAGGCAGGGCTCAAGAGGAGCGCATGGGAGCTCACTCTCTCTCCTCTCTCTCTCCCACTCGCTCTTTCTCTCTCACCCTCGCCTGTCTCTTCACAGGGTGATGGGGGAGCAGCGCTGTTGGCGGTAGAGGAGGTGCGTGGCAGTCCAGGAAGCTCTCATTCTGCTGCTGTGTGCTGCTTTACTGTCGTCCGGCTTCACCCAAGTCTCCCTCACTCACTCTGTGTGTGTGTGTGTGTGTCAGAGTTGCCTTCCTCTCTCCTCCCCTCTCATTGATTCCTCTTTTTGCCTGCCTTTCGTGAGTGCACTCAGTGCCTCTCTGAGCCTTCACCCTCTTGTTTCTTGTTCTTTCTTGCTCTTCCCGCTTAGTCGTTTCTCTTTTTGTGCCTCTCCTCGTCTTCTTCACCAGCTGGGATAAGGTAGGTTACTCCTTTTATTACACACAAAAGCCTTTTTTGTGTTATCTTGCTCGCTTGTTTGGCTGATTGTTTTTTCCTCCTTTCTCCCCCACTTATCTTTTTCCTTGTTCTCCCTCGCTGCCCTCCCCTCTCCTTGGCTCGGGCGTGTGTGGCGAGCTCGAGACTCTGGCAGGCAGAGCGACGGAAAATGAAAGCACAAAGCAGCAAAATGCATCAGCATGAATATTAGAGATGTCGTTAAAACCCAGACTCGTTTTTCTCTCCCTCTCTCTCTCTCTCTCTCTTACTCACTCTCTCTCTCTCTCTTTGTAAGGAAGTAGGCCAGCAGATGGTGCTAGCAGTTATTACATTAACTTTCACAACTTAACCCCCAAAGTACTGGATTTCTCCCACGCCACAGATTGTCAACATCGTAGCTTTTCACTTCCTCATATTGGTTACTGATAGTGATATGTTGATTTATAAATAGAACAGCAGATTCCAAGAGAGACAGAAGAACAAACAGAAAAACAAATTTCCAAAGGCTAAAAATAAATTTCTCATACAAACAGAGTATAACAGATTTCAACTTCCTAATTAAATTGGCACACACAGCCTACACTGTCTCCAGCGGTGAATTCAAACACTTTTACCGGGTCAAAGCCAGGTCACCCTGCTACGAGTCTTGGGGGAGGGGTGACCAAGAGTGGAAGCTGGGATGTGTCCAAGACATGGAGCTCTTCCTGTGAACCACAAACTCTTTGAGCTAGAAGGCCTTTCAGGGAACTCCTGACAGCACAATGTAGGGTCCATGTGCACAGCCTGGCACATGGTATTGGGAATTATTTAGACACAGGCTGGCTTGACGCCAGGTACAATACCCCCCAACGACTGGGTTAGGCCTAAGCTACTGACGGACGCCATCAGCTGTTTTTAGTCTGTGTTTACTGTGCAAAACAAGGTAAACCAATATCCTTCCCACACAACACAAAGTCAATTTCAAATGCAGCTGCACACAACACAGTTTGTTGTCTGTCCAGTTCAATTCAAGGAAGGACACACTTTTCATGCCGTTTCTAAAAAAGAAGTTATTCTAATGGCCAAATCTAAGACACCAAGAAACTAAAGGACTAAATGGTTGCATTCATGGGATGAATAATTACCACAATTCAAAACACGAACAGCTTTTGAAACACATGCCATCTGACCGGTCAGGGTGACACAAGCTGCATGGCGGTTGTGAAGACATTAGTAAATAAAACGCAGAGTAAGACATTATCCTAGGAAGCAAGGAGTCAGACTTCCAGGCAGGAACACATCCCATATAGTGTTACTTTATATATAACTTATTATATTATTAAATGCCGATCCTCCTCACATGGGTTGTGAGTTTATGGTGTGAAATGTGTGGGGTAGTGTGTTGAGGTTACAATACAATATGGCTTTACACTCCATGTTGTACACATATTCTAACAGCCTTATTCAAAATCTGTATGTGTGTAAATGGGGGTGTTGTTATAGCAGTGGCTTTAGAAATTCTCACACCATCTCCCTCTGGTTTGCTCTTAAAGCTCTATATTGTCTTTTCTACAGAGATCACAGCCATGTGTGCACAGCAATATTCCTTTCTAAGTGTTTGCAGCAGCGTGCCTTGTATCAACCTGCCAAGTCAGGCCTTGGAGTTTGGACTTTAAAGCAGACCACATGCTTGCTGCGAGCAGAGCAACAGCATTATCTCCAAGCGAAACAAATCTATTGTCAGATAATGTCCACCAGGCTACACTCCCCAAGGATGACTCGACAACACACACACTCACACTCACATTGTAATGAGTTCACAGTCACATATTGCATAGTCATATATTCAATCCACCCTAGACAAACATAAACATAACTAAAAATACAGTCTCCTCACAGTCCTCATTAAACTGCAACAGTGAAAAAATAAAGAAACTTTGTCATTCATTACTTTAACTGCCACAGGTTTACACAAGTATGCAATTTTGTACATCCCACAATGGTTTATCTTCAGGAAAAAAAACATCAAGTATTTGAAGAATAAAATAACCTGGTACAAGCCTCCAGAGAGTCGGAATAATGCCTCATTTAAAACCAGATTCAGTAACTATGTTGCTTTTAATGAAACATTTTTGCTCCATGGTAAATGTTTTTTCTACCCGGACTAGATTTTAAAAAATGAAGGGGAAAAAAAAAAGTATAGCAGTCAACAACGTACACATGCTTCAACGGTCACATGGCATGAAGCCACAGCTCCTTGGCAACTAGACAGTTAATATGCAAACAAGCCTGGCAGCTCTGTACAAGGGGAGTGGCTTCGTTTTAGGACAGATGAGGGAGGGGAAAGGAAGAGGGGAGGGAAGTAGAGAAGGGGAGGGGAGTAGCAGAGCTGGTAAAAGGAAGCGGGTGGAAAAAAAAAATGTGTGTGCGCATAGAGAAGCAGCGTGGCTGCAGAGGCACAGGTGTCTGTCGCTGAACACTCCATTACTTCCTCATCAAAGGGTCTGTATTAGTGCGCTACTGCTCTCATTTCTTGCCTGAACCACCATGAGAGTCTCCACCAACTCACCATTAAGAAAATGGAGAGCTCAGAGCTAGCAATGCACTGGCTGTAAATGACAAGATGGCTAGCACCCACGAGGCTCTAGAGCCAAAAGCCAGCTGTTACTCTCATATCCCAAAAATTAATTCCTTATCCAGCTCAAATGCAATGACACCAAGTGTCAGTGACAACACTGTGCGGGATGAAAAAAAGGCTGCACTGGAATAGACAACGCACACACTTCACATTTTTAAATGTTATTTAATAATTAAATTTGAAAAGGTGATTGACAAAACACTACTTCTTTCATATAATGAGGTTTTCACTGGTGAATAAGTTTACTGCCATGTTCTCAAGCTAAAAATAAAATACACACAAAATCAAGGACAGCTATTCTGTAGCGGAGACTTAACTGTGTGATTTTGTTTTGTCTTCAGTGACCAATGCTAGATCCAATCTATCCTTGCCATGATTCTGAATTAGACATGCTATGATGAAAATGGATGGTGTCCTGTTTAACCATTTTTCTTTTTAGCCAAAAAAAGAAAGAAAGTTTAAACAGGCCTCAACAATATAATGATTTATGCATTTCTTGGAAAACAAAGCCAGCCTTCAAAATTTAATGAGAATCAATTCACAATATTCTATTATATCTATCTACTATTTTCATTTCATTTTGTAGCACAGAAGTAGATAGTCCACTTAAGTTGCAAGTGAATGAACACATAAAATCACCTGTAGTGAATTCACCAAATAGTTACCTGCCTTCTTGTGCTAAACGTATGGTCCTGTGATTTGTCCACGTACACTTGCAAACGTACACTTGTGCAGTCCTCCAAAATCCCAACTGCTCATTGCTGGATATGGATGACATGCATTGCATTTAACAGAACAAGTAAGGGAGTGATAGTGGCATTTAACCGGAATGGAAAAAGCACCCCCCAATAAAACTCCAAAGTTAAAGAAATAAAAGTATGAAAGTAGAAACCTAGTTGCAGTGGATTCATTTTGTTGCTTTAAAACACTGTTTCATTTCAGCTCGTTGTATGTTTATAACTTCGCTTTTCTCCGTGGCTGGCTGATGGACCAACAATAGCACAAGCAAGAGTAGCCCACAGACCGGTTTTACCACATACTTCTGATACTGCCCCTATCTAATGATTTCTACAGGTAGATGGGCAGTTTGTAGCTGCCCATAGACATCTAACACACTGCCAATGCACTACAATCCCATGTGCACAATGAAACATGACATGGACCTTTTAACTAGGGAGCTCACAGAGTAAAGACCACTTGATGACTGCTTGAGCTGAACCTGTTATTTGTGTTCTTACCTCCACCTCAGTCTGGAAAAATTCTGGATGACCATGACTGTTTAATTTCAGCCAGGTTGTATGTTTTGAAAGGAGATGGGCAGGTTATTCATTCACCTTCCAAACAGGTGTTCTAGTTTAGAATAACAGAAATTGTTTTGCAAATATTTAAACTTAAAAAACAAACAAAAACAAAACATTGATACCAATGAAAGAGGTTTTGGCTTTCTCCAAAAGAAAAAACAAAACAAACAAACACCAGAACTGCTATTTTTCACAAGGACTTTCTAAGCTGGGTTTAATATACTTAAGATCAAAATGTATTTTTCTTTTTCATATGGTGAAATTTAAGAGGGAAATTGAGAGACCTCACTTAAGTCGCTGCCTGAACTATGTGCCAGTTGTTCTTATATTCTGAGTCACTCCCTAAACATTTAAACCAGGAAGAAGCCAGCTTTGAATATTTTTAATAAACTTTAAATTAGACATAGCGTTTCTCTGTCTTCTGCAAGTGTGAAATGTGTTAAACCATCAAAATGCTTGTAATGTAGGTGTTTTTAAAAAGGTGATGCTGCAGCTAGAAATAACAATTGGTCACATGGGAGTTGTTCAGGCCACTTTCATCTTACTATTAGTTCAAAACATTTAGTATAATACAGATAATTATAATGCTGCATCCACTGGGTTAACCATTCAATAAACCCAACACACCCAAAAGAAGTGAATGAGCATGAAAACTGTACTAGCCTAAGGAGAAACAACACTGTCAGCACACTATGCATTGTGTGTGCACATGTATGCATCTGTGAAGATAATTATAGATAACGTGCAAGTAAACCAGGATCTCAAAGCCGAAAAGGACGTTTTCTTTCCTCCATCCTTTAACAAACAAACATTCTCCAACAGACTGCATGATCTTTACATCAGGGTTATTTCAGTACAAATACAACACTAAATGTACTGGATACAGTTAACTAACTAATAGGTCCAGCAAATTGAAGGACAGGCTTTATAAATGTAATCATGCTACACTCCTTAGAAGCACAACAACAGATCCAACAGGCTTTCATAAAGAAAGACCATATATCCTTGTGTTTGTGCAATGCACTATTTGACTTCTTCCTTTATTTAAACAAGTTTAGCGCTGAAAGACATTCTTAATTCCAACAAAAAGCCTTTTGGACGCAGATGGGATATAGGTATAGTATGCTGGACGTAATCATCTAGCTATGTCAGTTTTAAACACTAGGGGGTGACTGTGAGGAGACAAAGCAGGAATGTGAGGTATAGAGAAAAGATGTCTACAGCCACCTTATGTGATTCACATCCAAGTATGAGTCCAGAGTAAATGTCAGGCCTTTGTCTAAATTCCACTAATAAAGCAAAAGAGAAAAAAAAAGAGGAAATTGATTTTACATTAAACAGTATTGTTTTTAACTCCTGAAGTACTATCACAAATGGGTAAATATTTGAAACTGTTTCTCTCTTTGACTTACTACCCACTTAACCAAATAAAACGGAAGCACTGTCTGCCCCGCAGCAGTGTTTCTAAAGTTACTAATTAAACTAAAGCCATGTGAATAGCAATAACGTCTTTCATTATGCTGATGACTAGATTTAAAATCATATTTTGTTAATTAACATACTGAGGAAAATAAACTCAGGCCTCTGTTTTGTGTTTGCTTTGCTTATGATGCTAATTTTCCCAGTGAGTGAACATTTTTAAAAAAATTAACAGCCATGACGTGGGTTTGGGACTTGGTCAGAATACATAGTATGGTCTAGTCTGGGCTCTTTGACAACCAGGGCCAATGACTGAGAAGAGAGAGAGAGCAATTCTAAGTAGGACATTTGCCCCTCTTGCATCTTTAAGTGTCAGCTCAGAGGGCAGACACTCAGTGAGGTTTAAGATGATATTTCAAGGACTAGCACTGCTTGCATGCACGAATGAGTAGGAGTCAAAATGAAAGCAAGAGACCATCCATCCAGAGAGGGACAACTCTCACAATTAGTAGCTGACAAACACACTTTACATACCAGCAGTGCAACTAAGGAGCCTCACTTCTGAGTACTGGTTAATATAATTAGTATACTTTATTCTTGACATTCAAAACAAATCTGTGTATGTCTTATCGCACATAAACACCCCCACACACTCGGTCTTATCTTTGTGGAAGTGCTATCTATTTGTATATCACTTTCAAACAGAGGAGAGGACCCTATCCTAGACAGAATATAAAACACAAAGTCAATGTGACAACACCAGTTAGTGAAGTCCTGTCATGAAGGGTCAGTTTTGACTATTGCCATCTTGTTGCTTTGAAACTGGACTTTTCAAGCAAGAAGTGTAACTGACTAAGAAATTGACGGACGGTGCATCATAATTTATATGAACTTTCTCAGTCTTGCTACCCCCTATTTATACATCACAGTTTAAGTGTAGGGAGAGTTTGGAAACTCATCTATTCCCTACAAAAATTAGTTTTTATGTCGAATCAAAAAGCTATTTGAGCTACTTGTATTGTAATATTTTTGATTCACATGCATTCTCCCAAATATATTTCTGTAGAGGGTCTACTGTTAGTCTCAAATGCAAGTAAATTCTTATGCTGCCCAAGATAACTAGCATTGCCTCCCTTGCCTCCAATCCACATAAGCCTCTTTACTTCACTTTAATGTGGAAAAAAAAACCCTACTAACAAGGGATGACATTTTTCAAGGTAAACTCATAACTCTTATTGGTGGTAACTCCATCACTGATCACCACAGCTGGCCAATCAACACTGTTTTCCCCTTCAACTCTGATAAATCCTGAGCTCTGCACTCTTTAAAAACATCTGTAGCCATGGCATTGATTCATCATTGGAACAAAACTAGAGAATGCAGGAGGACCTCTTTGTCTGTTATCTTGATTTAAATTAAAGCTTAATGTAAAAGTCTGTTTGCAGAGATACTCAGTTATTTCCCCCCTACCTCACTGTAGGGGCCTGTTTGCAAATGAAAGACTCCATAGTGTGGTGCCTTTTGAAGAAGGGAGGAGAGACAGACAAGCTATTTAATACTCATAGCAACAGAATGAACGGAACAAGTTAGAACTTTAAGCATAAAGAAAAAAAAGAAGCAGCAGCAAATTCAATGACTTAAGAGTTTTAACTTTGTAGGTGATATCCACAAATGTACGCCCACTAATTACGGTAGGCTCGTTATGATCATTCAACACCATATATGCACAAATGTCTCCTGCTGGTATAGCCTTACATGTCAGGCTGGAATTAGAAAATAAATCCAATTGTGTCTCTTTATTTTGCTAGCAGTCGAGCTAGTTGGATAGCTTTGCTCTGTGTTTGAGCCACACAGTACACAAACATGGAGATTGGACAGTGCCACCTTTGCATGACTTGTCCCTGCACAAGTGGTTTCACTTACTGGCAATCTCACAGGAGGGCAACAAGACCAATTCAGAAGATTGCCCAACCCTACCATATTCATTCAGTGGAGACCTGTCAATCACAATGTAGGCCCACTCTAAAGGATACCCTGCGTTACTGTACTTTTTCACTATCAACTGAAATGATAAAGTAATAAACATAACAATCATAGATCAACTGAGCAGTAGGGTGGTTTCCATTTTCATTTGTAAACTCCTACTTCTACAAATGGACATCCAGATGAGTTACCTGGTCATGAGAAAGAATGCATGTTAAAGGGATCAGTGTGTCTGTACTTTATATTGATTGATTGATTGATCATACTTTATTCATCCCGAGGGAAATGGTAAATGGTTATGGAGTCCATGGTCCATTCTCAGGGCTATGTGCTCATTCTAAAGTCAAATTTCATGGGACTTTGTTCATGCTGGAAGACTCCACTAAGGCAGAAACAATTTAATATGGGGACCAATCTGAATTGCTCTCTTAAAAATTGTGAAATGGGACATTTGCCTTGGTGGAGGATGTGCTTTGAAAGTGCCCTTCTAGAGGTTTTTTGAGTTAGTGTGTGCTGTGGTTGTTCTGAGTAATGATGTGGTGCTCTCTGAATCAGAGATGGCACAGCAGGTCAGACACCAGGCAGTGAAGTGGAACTGAACTGTGCAAAACAAGCAAGCCGGATGATGCCATTCATTAATGGGAACATCGGTGCAAACTGAAGAGTGGAGCCGAGAGGAGGTCCCTTAGGATGCAACAGAGAGAGAGAGAGAGAGAGAGAGAGACAGACAGAAGGAGAGGGAGGGAGGATGGGAGGGATGAGGTGGAAGAGAACTCAGCAAAGGGCTTACTGCCAGACCTTTACAGCTCCTTCATTATTGAAGCAGTGCAAAGGCAGAGCAGGGCCAGTGCCTGCGTAAGGAGGAACACACATAGAGGCAACCACATACATTCATGCACAAGAAGCACAGTGCAGGTGTGTAGTTAACCTACAGCCTTCAAGATTTGATGAAGTGAGGACTTTTTTTTCCCCCCCCAGCTTTGATTTCTACCTTCTCCTGTGCGCATGGCAGATATCTATGAAACGAAGAGAGCGAGAGTGCAGAGCAGAAGCGTTTTCCCCGCAAAAATGGAAAAAAAAAAGGAAAAGAATTACCTTAGTTGCATCTTAACTTTATATTAAGATAATGACATTTTAACAGTTGAATCCAAATTATAGATCATTTTTATGACATGTCTCATAAGCTGCAACATAAAACTGAGTTGTTGTTTTTTTTTTTCCAAACTAATATGCAATCTGAGCTAAAGGTAAAGAAGGTAAAAGAGCATGGTGAGGTCTAACAAGATCGGGTCGTCACCCCCAAGCCAACTGAGGCATAACGTAATTCACACCTCATCAGGGGTTCCCTGTTGACTAATTTACTAGTCAATTAAACATGAAAGAAAAAATACACTCAAATTGAGAACAATCAAAAAGGAGTGGAAACTGTATCCAAACAAATGTGGTTACACACTGCTCCTGTCGAGTTGCTACGTGCCAATTTACTCATTTTTTTGGTCAAACTACTGCCTTACTTTACCCCTTACTAGTGGTAGGTGGGTGTGTTACATCTTTGAAATGAACCTTATGTGTAAGTTCAATAAGGAAGATGTGTAATCACACATCTGTGTACTACCCGAATGTTTGGAGGCTAGACAGTGCTTTTCATTACTTCCACTTTCCCAAGTTATCAAGCTCACTGCTGACATCACTGGTCTGGACCAATCATCTTTCGGCCCACCATCTTCAAGCCAATCGGCCTCCACTTTGTGCACTTTCACTCAGTGCTCATCAGGCATTCTCCCTCAAATTCAAATTTTATTTGTGTCACACACACACACACACACACACACACACACACACACACACACACACACACACACACACACACACACACACAACCATACACAGTATGACATGAGGTGAAATGCTTATAGCTGTGCAATGCCCGACCATTAAATGACAGTAGGTTTACAGTAAGATATACAATGAAATAGGGCTGCACGATTAATCGTTAGAAAATCACGATCTCGATTCATACTTATGTGCGATCTCATTTCCAAATGACAACGATTTAAAAGAAAAAAAAAAAAAAAAAAAAAGACGACGACGACGATTGTACCGCATTTTGATCCGGGACGTACTCTGCATGAAAACAAGCGCTCACTCTTCTTGCTCAACAAATGACAAGGGCAGAGCCTTATACCACGTGATACAGAAGCTGTGCCGTGTGATGCTAAAATTAGCAGGGAAAAAACAACGGAGAGCACATCAGGGATGACGAGAAAGTAGGGCTGCTCAATTAATCGAATTTTAATCACGATTACGATCTGGGCTTTCAACGATCATTAAAAATGACTGAGCCGATTATTAGCCCCTCCCTCATTTATCCGCGACACCTTAAAGGCCTGTCCGTGAAAATATTGTCGGGCATAAACCGGTCCGTGGCGCAAAAAAGGTTGGAGACCGCTGATTAAGAGGACCCGAGGGAAGCTCAGAAAGCTAAGCAGAAGTTATTTGAAGAGGAGAGTGACTGCTGTTGGTTGAAAAGAGAGGTTAAAAAAAAAAAACTTCAGTGGTGTTGCACACTATTTTATATTATTTTTTAAAGTCATTGTTAACCCTTTAAATCCGGTCAGAGCAGCATGCTCCGTTTTGTGTAACTATTTTTAAATCCCTGTAGAACCTGAACCGTGTAAGCTAGCGCAATAATTTGTTTTGCATATGAAACCGGAGGAGTTGTACTTACATCTTATGCCATCAGCTTGTCCTCGGTCACGGTTTCCTTCCACATAAAGCTTTGCAAATATTGCATAAAAAGCGCTTGCAGGAACAAAAACATAATATTCCAGAAACACGCTTTGCCGATTCGATCAGCTGTTCATAACACTTCCCAGAAAAAGTCGTCAGTGCGAACTATCACATGTCCGCCATTTCCTGGCCGAAACAGGAAGTGATGTCATTTTCGCGGAAATGTCGTTTTTTTACTTGTAGGCCTTAAAAACCTATACTGGTCATGTTTGACTTTTCTGAATAGTTTCTGGGATGCTTAGAACTCAAATTGCACTGCTGGAAATAGTTTGTTTTGATGCACCTGCTGTTTTCTTTGCAAATTTGCATCATAGGATTGTTTTTTTGTTTTTCCTGTAGTATATAAAAATTGCTGTATCTCCAAAATAAAACTATGAAGACACTCAAAATAAATTTCCTGTTGTTGTAAACTATTTTTTGCAACTTTTTTGTATTTAAAGTTTTGAGGGATAAACCTCTTAAATTTCTCCAAGTAGAAATATATGTAAAAAAACAAAAACGATTTTCAATTTTCTTGTAGTTTATTGCACTTTTTTGCAATTAATGTAGTTACTATGGACTTAATGCATACATATTATTAAAATATGGGCTATAACAGTTGTATAGCAACTTGAAATGCTCCCACAAATGGCACTACAACATGTAAAAAAATAATATAAGCTCTGGTGGACTTGGTTCTATAGTAGGTCTTAAAGGGTTAAATAAATATCGTCAAATAATCGAGATCTCAATTTCAGTGAAAATAATCGTGATTATCATTTTTGCCATAATCGAGCAGCCCTACGAGAAAGTGACAGGAGAAAATCCGTCCCGGTCAACCACTCAAACATCAATAACGGGAACCTTATACAGCGCTTCCCTATACACGTCGAACTCCCGCAGGCACAAAGAAATTACGGAGGCTATCACTTATCACCTGACCAAAGATATGGCTCCCATCAACACTGTGCAAAACGAGGGATTTAGGAAAATGATCAACACCCTAGACAAACGCTACACAGTGCCGTCCCGCAACTATTTTTCTATTGTTGCACTACCTGCTCTATACACGCAGCGTCGAGCAATGGTGGAGACGGAATTTCAAGTAGTACAACATTTTGCGGCAACAACAAAACGTGAGACATTTGTTGTTTTTATGTTTATTTATTGTTTTTATGTTCAGTCTCAACTGATACGAAGTTGATGTGCAGTTAATAAGTGCAATAAATATTTATACTGGAAAAGAAAATCGTGAGAGAATCGTGATCTCAATTCTAAGCCAAAAAATCGTGATTCTCATTTTATGCAAAATCGTGCAGCCCTACAATGAAATATACAAATTTACAGGTTACCTTCGTGTAAACCACCAGCTCCTCATCTCTGCCTCTCTCACATTACCAAGAACTTCATCCAAGCCTCCGTCTTCATCACCACCACCAGCATCTAGACTCCAGGGGGTCTTGCCTAAGTCATCACTAGGAATCTGTACAGCTGTGATGGGCCATTAAACTCTAGTTGCCAAATAGCTTAATTCAATCATGACTCGTGTTCAATCCACCCTAATGATCTTTTCTTATTAAACTTAAAGCTAACTGAAGTGAAATCAACAATATATGATTAGTTTAACCAACTAGCATTTCTGGTGCCAACATTTCATCAGTTAGTCAACTAGTCACACATTTCACTAGTCCCTTGTGGGGACTATATTCCTGGCTTTACTTAAATTGACAAATTTGTCCATCTTTTGTACTAGTATGAAATCACCATAAGTCAAAGACAGACAGCTGTCAGCCACAAATGTCTAGCGGCAGGGACGAGTTATGGCCAGAGAAGAAGCAGCTTCCCTGCTGATACTGTTACAGCTGAACCCCAAAATAAACACAGAAATGCAGGGTTTAAAACACACTTCATTTCATAGTTATTCAGTTTCAAACAGACTGTCAAATTTTCATCAGTAAAGAACAACATTATGAAATGTTTGGCCACAAAATATAAACTAAGGCTCTTCAGGTTTGTTTTCCTGATGCATTATTGAACAAAGTACATGAAACGATAGTTATTTTTGATAAAATTTGTAATTTTAAGACTATTTTTATTTTTTTATTTTTTATTTTTTTTAATCACAAAATAAAATACAAAAGAGTCCAAAATATTTATAACTGAGTCAGAAATACTAAAATGAAGTATAAATATATTAAAACTATAGTTAGGTAAATTACTTGACCAAATATACTGGTACCATCCATGCTCTTATTCAATGGCAATGAAACAAGTTGTATGAATCATATCAACAGTATTTGTACTATATTTTATTTTTACGTTTTTATTCTTTTCCACTATGATCTCAAAATTGTAATGCAGATTTATGGTGTGTGAAAAACTCTGAAGTTATTTTATGCTATTTGCATTTCTTCTACAAATATTCCACATTTAAATGACAAAAAAATAATTTAGCAGTTTTTAAAGGGAGCAAGTTAAAGCAAGTCTTCAATTATGCTTCTGATTTCAGCTTTATTTAAAAAAATAATCTTGGCTATGGTTGAGTTTAATGTTTTCAGAATGTACTTTACAAAAATGTAAATGTATTTTTTAACATACGATATATGTATTAATTTTACTGGTGTGATCAAACTGGGCTATAGACACTACAGTACAGAATAACCCCCTTACCTCACTCTAAGACTGCAGACTTACTTTCCTAATGTACTTAAAAGTAAAGTGGGAGGTACAGCTTCAGCTTCCAGACCCCTCTTCTGTTGAACCAGTTCCCAGGTTGGATTCAGGAGAGAGAGACACCTACTCTACTTTTAAAATTAGGCTTAAAACGTTCCTTTTTGATAAAAGTTAGGGCTGGATCAAATTACTCTCGATCCTCCCTTAGTTACGCTGCAGTAGGCCTAGGCTACTGGGGACTCCAACTGATGCATTGTTTCTTTTTCACTCACTATGTATTTATACACCACTCTGTATTTAATCATTAGTTATTATTAATCTCTGGCTCTCTTTCACAGTGTGTCTCGTCTTGTCTTCCTCCCCTCATCCCAACCAGCCGCAGCATATGGTCGCCCCTGCCTAAGTTCTGCCGGAGGTTTCTTGCTGTTAAAAGGGAGTTTTTCCCTTCCCATTCTCTCCAAAGTGATTGCTTTAAGGGGGTCAAACAATTGTTGGGGTTTTTTGTTTTCTTTGTGTCTAAGGGAATGGGGTTTTGGGGGCTAACAGGAAGAGAGAAACTGCATAGAGCATGCAAGACTACAGCTCTGCTCGGTCCCAACTCTACATAGTTATGCATCACACAAACAGCAGGTGCTGCTCTCTCAAACCCATTATTTTCAGTGGCTTTCACAGTACAACAAAGAATGACTGGACCTTGTGGTAACTTAAAATGGGCCTTGGGGTGTTGATGAAGCAGCTAAGTATGATTAACTCAGTTGCATCCGCACTTTATATAGCGATATAGCATTGTCCACATAACTGTTTGCATTTGTTAAAACAGGCCCAAGAAAAAAAATCCTTGTGCCAAAAAAGTCCACCAGAGGATTAAATGACTACAGGCCTGTCGTGCTAACATCTGTGGCTGTGAAGTCCTTTGAAAGACTTGTGTTAAGCCACCAGAAGGACATTGCACTGGAAGTTCACCTAGCTTCCACCTGTCAGTGGATCACCAGACCATTAGCACCAGCCTCATCCAGAGATGTGTTCTCTCCGCTGCTCTTGTCTCTCTAGACAAATGAGTGCACCTCAGGAGAACCATATGTGAAACTCCTATAGTTTATCAAGGACACCACTGTCATTGGTCTGATCCAGAAATATGATGTGTCAGCATACAGACAGGAAGTGGATCCCCGCAATCTGAAGTGGTCCTCACATATAGACTCTGTCTGAAAGAAGGCCCAGCAGATGTTGTACTTCCTGCAGCTACTCAGGAAGTTCAACTTGCCACTGAAGCTGCTGGTCATGTTCTACACTATCATCATCCAATCTGTCCTATGCATGTCAATCACTGTCTGGTTCAGCTCAGCCACAAAGCAGGACAGGGCCAGACTGGAAAGGACAATCATGTCTGCAGAGAGGATCATTGGTGCTGATGTTCCCTCCATCCAGGACCTGTACAGGTCCAGGGCTAGGAGATGGGCAGAAAACAGCGCTACAGGATGTCATTTACTAAAACATTTGCTTTGACCACAGTTTAGGTAAAAAAAAGATAACCCCCCCCCAAAAAAAAAAAAAAAAAACCATCTGCAAACGTACAAATAGCAGCTGTTGATATAGCCGGTGTGAAACACCTCCAAACGGCTGGTGTTTGCTAGTTTTGCTGAACAAAAGAGAACAGCTTTGATTGAACTGATGGATTGTGTCATTGTCACCAATATGCGATCCACTTTTTTAAATCAGTATCAGATCAGTATTTGGTTCAAATACTTGACTGGCACATGGCTAATATGGTTAAGTGTGGGGTAACTTACTTAACAGATCTCTGTGCATTTTCCTGTTGTTTCTGGATATTTAAAAAACAAAAATTAAATTGAAGCTTGATGAAATGAAATTTTAATGGCTGTTTTTTGTTTTGTTTTCCTTTGGAAGGCCAGCACCTCTTTGATGGTGACCAACATTTTTTGTCATATGCAAGAAAAACCCTGGCTCCATGTGGATTACATTTTGTAGGTTTGCTACAGCATGATCAATATAAAAAAAATATACCCAAAAAGACACAAATAAAAGTCAGATTTTCACATTAAAGGCCCAAAATTAAGGTGACTAAAATACTCTTGTCATTTTTTTAACCTTTGCAAAGCCTGTCTGACAACACTGTAGCCTGACTCACAAAACGGGGAGCAATGATTGATTATGACATACCGGTTTCAACAGTCAACCCTCTTCTGCTAAGGTAAACAGTTAACTGAGTAAGTCAAATGTTGTTAAAAAAATGAAAAACAAAAAACACACACACAAGCATAACACACAATAAAAGTCTCCACTTACAACGTCCATGGCAACTATTTAATGACTTCCTACTGACACAAACCTGTTTGCTGAAGTTACAAATCACTAAGCCAACTGCCGTCTCTCGGGACAATACAATTGACATTTAGTGTGTCAAAGTCAAGCTGTGGTGCAAAAACCACAGACTGGAACAGAATGACAGACTTATGCACTTATTCCAGTCTTATTCACTTTAGATAACTTTCCTTAAGTTTTTAGTCATATTAAGGGTTTGCTTTTATCCTCTCAATTTTCTCACTCATTGTATAGGTGTAAACACAAGGACAAAGGGGTCATTACTCCTCTGCGTCTTTTCTTATTTCATCTGTTGCACCCTATACTGAAATAATTTACAAGTGATTTTTAAGATGTCCCCCTTGAACTGAATCTTTTCATACTCAAGAGACACTGTGGTAGTCCAACCGCCCTTTCTGCCAGTCAAAGGTTAGCGTGAGTTCAAGAAGGTTGCGTCACAACCAAAAAGACATTCCAGTCACATACACACACAAAAAAAACCCTTCACATTTTGACCGCTGGGCAAACACTCACCCACCCATCACCCCCAAAAATATTCAAAGCCATTTAATCCCTGGAGAAGGAGGCAAAAGAGAGTAGAAAGGAAAGAAAAGCAGCATAAAAGGGCATACTTTAAATTCAGACCTACTGTGCAGTTGAGGCTGGCAGCGTTCCCACATGCTCCTGACACACTCAATCCAAGTACAACTCCCTCCTCCCTCTCAGTTCTCAGCCCCTCCTCCCACTGAACCCTCCCCTTCCGCTCACAGCAAAGGCCGCCTGACTTCCTGTCTACCTCTGACCCTCAGTTATCCCCCGCCCTCATCTGGCAGGCCTCCAAACAGACAAGACAATCAGAGCGGATGAAGCAGACAGAATGCTTCGTAGAGTGAGCAACCAAGACAGAAAGTGAAAGACAGACAGAAGAAGAAATGCACACATACAAAGCTCTGCGTGTCACACTGGAGCAGGTTATTAGACAAAGTGGAAAGTGTGTGAATAAGACAGGCTATCACCATGTGGGCACAGTTTTCTCCAAGTACAAGTGTGTGTGTGTGGCACATGTCGGTTGTGGGGTGACAAACGGGGTGACGCATGGTGTCATGTTTCAGTACTGATTATGGCATTGCTTGCCCAGTTTGGGTGGCTAGAAGTTACATAAACCCCAGAGAGGTCAGGAAGTACTCAAGCTAGCCTGTCACAGAAACAGCAATCCTTTTTACAAGCATGCATATTCAAAGTTGATGACTGGAAATACAACTCAGAGGAAAAGGCTGGGCAGAGAGGGGAAAGTAGCAATACACCAGCGATATAGAAAGCCAGCGGGGATGTACCTGCTCAGTATCACTGCTGGGGGGCCCCCCAAATGACTACAGCCACCCAGGCAATCAGTGTTCATCAGTCTCACTTCTCTTTTCTATTCAGCATGAAAGCCGTAGCCTCTAGTGTTATGAAAATTACAAACAGTAGAGTGTAGTAGCATGCCAAAGAAAAAATGACAAAGCCATTCATTAACACAACAAAGCTAGCACTCCACACATCCAGGTGCCAAAACAATGACAAATAGGGCCTTATATTTGCCACAACAGAATAAAATGAACTGAAGCTGAAATAACATCACATGGTAAAAACATGACTCCATAAGAAAGAGAGGCTTAATGGCAAAAGTAGTTGTCTTATTTCTTTTTTTATAAACTTGCAGCATCAAAATCCCAGTCCCAATCAAATGTGTAAGACCAAAATATGCAATGTAATGTCATATCGGCCTTATGGACTGTCAGTGAGCTGAGTGCCCAGAAATATTTTGGTTTTGAATGGAAATGGGTCCTCAACACCAAAAGGCAATACATTCAGTATTCAGCCTTTTGTTTGGCAAATATCTGTTTGGCAAATATCTTTCAGTTTGAGTACACTAGGAACAGAAGTTTCAAATAAATGAATTTTCGTTTTTTCCACCCAAATTTAAGCCAGCACACTGGACTGCTCTGAGACGTCTGAAATTAGTCAAGTACAACATTCAACCACTAAAACAATTTCTTCTTTTTGGGTATGCAAGTGAATAACAGTAATTTGGCATCTTAATAAAAAAATAATACTGTGCTTCACTTTTTCCTGCTTTTATATAAAACAGTCCATTTTAAAATAGTGGATAGCAACAATATGTATTAAAACATTTAATTTTGATAAATAGCATTTTGTTAAAAGAGCTTGCACACATACTGGTGAATTAACCACTACAGAAACATAGAAATTTCGTATTTAAGGAATTTGTCAATCTTCTCAGAAGTGGATGCCCAAGTCTCAATGTTTTATCCAGTTTTCCTTCTGATTTAAAATCAGAAAGAAATACTTTTTTTCAATTACTAGTTACTTTTTAGTTTTACTAACTAAAGCACACAAGGTTCACATATTCACATAGTGCTTTTAATACAAACATTTCCTATTACACATATTTACTCCTATGTCTGCATCAAATATGCTGCTTGCAGCCTGTATTACATATATTTACCTTCTTAATATTTTTCTAATATCACAGAATCATCATATCTTCCTTTATAAAATTGGCCGCTCTGCTAATATACACTTATAATGTAGAGCTGTCCTTGTTTGGGACTGGTCATATGCTGCCAACTCTACACCTTTCATGTGAACGTGTTTGTAGTTACATTTGGAAACCTTAGGTTGACTTTTCAAGTTGATAACCACCTTCTTAAGGCCAGATAATGGAAAGATATCCTGGGTAGGCTGAACTTGTTTTGTAGTATAAGCCTTGGCTGACCAACACACACAATGAAGCATTTTCAAGTAAAGCTAAAAAGCTCTAGCTGAGCTTGCTAACTAGTTTAGTCGATAGCTGATTTAAAAACAGGGCTAGACAACATATTGATATTCTTAAAAGAAGAAAAAAAGGGGGGGGGGTGAAGATAATCATATAACTTATATATCTAAGGAGATATCAATGTTGAGATTTTAAAATCATCTGTCCTTCACAACTAGAATCTCAAAATTCTGAGGACACAGCTGCCCTGTTTCTTTGTACAGTGATAAATAAAGTTAGAAGAAAAAAAAGCAAAAACAAGAGCATGTCCTCGGGGTTGGAAAGGCCACAGTGAATTCAAACCCAGGACCTTCTTGCTGTGAGATGACACGCACCATTGCACCACCTATATAACCAACAATTAATTTTCAATTTGTAGCTCTAAAGGATTACCATACCCTTAAGTCTTTCCTGCAAAAAAGCCTAAGTCAAAATGACTTGCAAAAAATAAACAAAGTGATATGTGTGTGTATTTAGCAGACTTTCATTTTGCTTTACTGGGTACACTGCCAACATAGACACCAAACATTCAACAACCTATGACACTGGATAAATGTCATTATTTCAAACATGCCTTTATCAAATCAATTCAAATTTCAGTGGCCAGTGTGACTGCATGGTGGATGAATATAAAATGAGTATTCATTGCAGTCTTCTCTTTGTATTACTCAATACAATTTCCTGACAGCACTAGGGATGTCAGAAGACCGATCCTTACAACACAATTTAATATCAAAATCCTGAAAACATGATGGTACTTGGTTTTTTTTTGGCATTGTAAGCAGTGTACTGACTGAGGTGGCTACTCTTCCAGAACTGCAGGGGGAGGCACATGGCTACAAGTATTCTAGTCTAGCCTTACCTATTGAAGAAGAAAGAAGCAAAGGCAAAACTAGAAATGGCACAACATATGAAAAATAGTGAGTAGTGTAGTGGTCACAATAGCTCTGTTCTGAATCACTGATGACAAGGGAAGATTCAGCTATAGAAGCACTTTGTGTTTAGAGTAGGGTGGGTTGAGTTGGTGGACCAAGACATTGATTTAATTGATTCACAAAAGCCAATATCCAAACGATGCTCTTTCAGTTTTTGAACAAAGGGACGAAATACTTCCAATTTAGTGAAGACAAGCCTCCAGATTTCTTCAAAGTTTCAATTCACGGTAACGACATCCACAGTATTACCTCTCTAATTTTATCCTGAAATGCTTGTTACTATTTTGTTTAAGACAGCTGAGACTGATATTCTGAAACCAGCTTTACTCCAGATACTAAAATATTTTTCAATGGCTAAAATTAAATGCCTATGCTAACATAATATAACTAACAGTAGTAGGCCAGAACAGCACAGTAAGGTGGTGGTTAGTAGGGCTGGGTATCGTCACTGATTTCTAGAATCGATTCGATTCCGGTTCACAAGGTCCCGAATTGATTCGATCCACGATTCGATCCAATTCGATTCGATTTGAATCTGGGAAATTTTGCCTCAGACGTTCAGAAATATCATAATTCAGATCAGTACATTTACATATTTTTGTATCTATAAAAAGGAAGCTGACACTCGCAAGACTTTATCAAAGGTGTAAGCATCACAGCAGATGCCTTTGTGTCAAAGTAACTGAGGATAAAACACAGAAAAACACCAAGGTGATTTTCCTGGCCTGGGATTTTATAAAATTATTCTGCAGTCGATCAAAAACGAAAGAAAACCATTAATCAACATATGAACATTACCTCTGAAGTTACAGAGGTTTTATTAGAGACACGACTAAGCGTTTTATCGTAGTGAAAGCAAAACAGCAAAAGTCTGAGCGAATTCAAGACAATGTTTATGTGAAGTGTAGTTTGGATCGTCTTTTGTTGCCGGTTTGGTCAATATTGTTTGGAGAGAGATAAAGCTTCAGAATCAGCGCAAAAAGGGCATAAGCACAAAGCGTGGACCCGCTGAAACATCAGAATCAGTGAGCTGTTGGCTTTCAGCCCCGACCGTGTCCGTGCCGTCGGGTGAGAAAGGCGACATCTCACTGCTTCTGATCCGTCGGCGGATCTACGCTTTGTGTTTACATCTTTGTGCAGAATCCGTGTACCTGCTCTCATTTACTGTTTTAGCTGTTTGGTGGTTGTTGAAATTTTATGAGGTTTAACCTGAAATTCTGGCTTTTCGGGCAAAATAAATTTATATTACAAAATCGATTCACGATTTTAATGAATCGATATCACGTTATCCAAGCCAGAATCGATTTTAATCGATAAATCGATTATCAAAACCCACCCCTAGTGGTTAGCACTGCTGCCTCACAGCGTAAAGGACCACACAGTTTGCATGTTCTCCCCTGTGCTTGTGTGGGTTCTCTCAGGGTTCCTCTCACAGTCCAAAGACATGCAATTAGTTGGGTTAAGTTAATTGCAGATAGGTCTGACTATGAGTGTGAATGGTTCTCTGTTTCTCTGTGTACAACCTGACCAGGGTGTACTCTGCCTCTCGCCCTATGGTAGCTGAGATAGGCTCCAGCCACCCCCAAGCAAACAAAGGACTTTGTGTTTAAGTACAACTGAATTTGGCATTGTGAATCTTTTAGTTCTATTGGTATTGGTACCAACTACTAAATTTCTAGTACTGTAAAATCCCCAGTCATCACTAGCTCTAGTTTCATTATTGCTTTTACTACTGGATCAAGATGCTGAGAATTAGAGATCAACCCTCAGAATTTTCCCACGCCTAAAAAAATAAATAATAATGTAGTATGATCTAATTGATTATTTACTCAAATTTGCAACTTAGTGTAGAGATGAAATGACCAGAAGAAAGGTACTTTTTAGTTTACCCATGTTTAAGGAACAAACTAAACAATTACCAAATGACCAAAGAAATGCGAATCATGAGAATCAGCCCACTAGCATGGAATACATGTTGCCAAATTGATTCATGGAAATAAAGCAAGAGTTCTACACATATCTAGTAGTAGCTGAAATACTGCTGTGGTATAATTTTCTGTCACTGTGACAAAATGTGGTACTATTGCTTCTGGAATAGCAGGAACTATTCCAATGTTGTCTTGAGTACATCTGGCAACCGTTTATGTTTGAGGACTGATTTTTGTCAACACTACAGTCGTTCAAAACCAAGTCCAGAAACGTAACAGGTATGTAGCAAAAACCAAAATGGGTGTGGTTCAACCTTTGCTTATGTAATAATGCAGAAATTGCTACCAGGTAGGGTGTACCCAGCCTCTTGCCCTATGACAGCTGGGATCATGGGCTGCCCTTCCACTAAGCGAAAGAGGATAACCAAAGCTATCTCACTGATTTAATGTCAGTATGCTGACAGACATGATATTTGATTTGGTTCCATTCCAAGAAGGTCTGTTGTTTATTTTTAAATTTATTTCAACCGAACTTTGACATTTTCTAAATATTTAATTATGTAAAAGTACAGAATATTGAAACCTGTGATAAGTCTTAAATCTTAACCCTGGCGAGTCATTACATCTGTAGCTGACCATTACAAACATTGGAAATCCTAATTAGCCACATTCACTGTGGGGGAGTGAAGAGTGGGCCGCTATCCCCTGATGCCTTGCCTGTTCAGCAAACACACTATCAGCAGGCTCTTCACACATCAGTGCACATGAATAGCACAGTCAGCCTGTAAGCATCAACACAGGGCTGGATGTTGACACAGACAGGGAGAGGCTTGTTCATATGGCTGTGGTTCATGGCCCCATTTCAATCAAGGACCTTTGCAGATGAGCAAATGGCCTGTGTGGATGAGCTCTGGTTTAGGCGCAGCACCAGTTTTGTTATCACCTGCTGAATGCTGGGGTATAGATGAGCTACTCAAAACACAAGTTTTGTTTTGGCTCTGGGGCATATATTTGCTTTTAAAATTGGGGAGACATAATGGACCTGCTGCTAGTAAGAGGTCCCTGTTTACAGAGATTTAAATGAGTCACTCAAACACATACTATAAAATTGTAGTAATATAAGTGTTTACTACACTAGGGTAAGTGCAGATACAGACAAAGGTGAGGTTGGTACAATATTGCCAAACAACACTTCTGTACGGTTAGTGGTTATGAGATGTTTTGTCAGTAGAGGGCCATAGGAAACACAAGTGCTTTTATGGTTTTAAAAAAGTGCCTATATATAAAGCGTGCCTTAAAAAAATAATTTTCATTGTTTTAGTAACAAAAATTCTGAAATCTAACACAAATGTTCTCAAAAGAAAACACAAAAATATGTTTCTATCTACATATGCACATAAAGTGTGCAGAGCATGATGAAAGGTCTGTGACTTTAGCTGGTGGTCATGTGTCACTCATGGGCGATGGTAGTGCATGGATGCTGCTAAGTTACAAGCCATCTGAGGTCCAGGAACCGCCTGAAGCCTGTTACAGCCAGCTAATGCATTCACCCAACCTCCCCCTCCGCTTCTCTTCTCTCTGTCATGCTCTTCCTTTCTGTCTCTTTCCCTCCCTTTCTTTCCTAAGCTCTCCTTTTTCCATGAGCTGCTGCCCTCTCCATCTCTCAAACCCCCTCCCCCACTCTGAAGTGCTAACCACTCTCCTTCACCGTGCTCTTTTCCTACCGCTCACTCTCTCACACGTGCACACGCACTCACGCACAGACACACACAGAAACTGTGGCAGCTACCACAACAGCGTGCAACCTCCCCCACACTCCAGCGAGGCAGTGTGCAAGTGCTTCTGGCTTGCCCTGACCCACATCTTGATATAGCCCTAAGTATGCTTACAGCTAAGTCCTGAAGACTCTCCTGCCACTCTTAGCCTAATCAGGCCTGAGCTGCTGTCAGTGCACTGCCCAGACAGACAGGCCAGGTTGGACTGACCATTATCATTTTCAGATAGCTTTCAGACTGCCCAAGATACACCTTCCCCTTTCCACTGCTGATTGCAGGTTTTCTACTAGGCAAGCACATGTTCTACCTGAGATAGCTAAGCATTATATGAGTGGCCGAATTCTGTGCCATAATATGGAAAGAAGAAAATATTTCTCCATTATTAAAGAAAAAAAATATTTAAAATTGTGAAATTCAACACATCACTGTTTCATTTCATTCAGCTTATTCATTTTCATTCTTGTCACTGACTATAACTTAGAAATGGGTGTTAAGTATGAGGTGTATGGTTATATATAAAGATCAGTGCAGTGCCTTTAAACAAATGCTTTAGGAACAAAAAGGATGAAATGTGTTACCTTATCTTCACTGTACTCAATGGGTGATGGTTTCCTGTACTCAATTCCAATCTCCTGAGTAGTATCAGTCCAGCCACAGTTAGATTTGTCCTCTTGCTTAAAAACATGCTCAAGCTGGGGCAGTAGGTCAGGCAGGAGGTCAGGAGGCTCCAGGCCATCCAAGTCTTCATCATGAGCTGCTGATGGTAAAAGGCTGTCTCCCAAAGCTTGGTATCCATTAGTGTTGATAACCCTACAACTCTGAGGCTGCTCAGAAGGCAGGTGGGTGGTGATGTTGGGGTAGGGTCGCATAGATTCACCAAACAGCTCAGATGACTTGCAGTTTCCCTGGGTTTCTCTGGAGCAACGTATAGCACGGAAAGGACATTCCTCTGCCTGGCTAATTGGGGTCCTAGTGTGCTGCTGACTCAAATGTGCAGTGGATGAAAACTGGCATGGTGTCCCTGTAAGTTCGGGTATTGTAGAAGTGAGTGGTGCAGTGGTGTTGCTGGGCCTAGACACCGAGGCTGAGGACAAAGATTGCTCATTGAGACTGGGTAATTCTGGCTCCCCAGGATAAGTAGGGTACTGAGTTGGTTGATAAGCTCTGGCAGAACTGACAGAGCATATGGGCAGGGAATGAACCATAGATGATGAGTGCATGGGAAAGGACAGGTTAGATTCTTCCAGTCCTGTTCCAGGGAAAGCTTGACATTCCCTGACCAACTGGTAGTTACCTTGCTGTGGCTGTGTTTGCAAGCAAGTTGCAGTCATAGAAGCATTCTGACTTTCCAAATAATGCTTACTTGGAAGAGCTCTTGAGTGGAACTGCTGCTCTCTCACAGTTAGTTGGCGCTGAACCTGCTGCTGAGTGTGGTGAATTTGCTGTTGGCTGCTGGACTGGCCTCCCTGGTGAAACGGGAAATTGTGATGCTGCTGCTGCAGGGACACAGTCTGTGTGTTAATTTGTTGGTGCTGGTTTAACAGCTGTTGCTGATGACTTTGCTGTTGTTGCAGCTGCTGCTGTCGCATTCTGTGCTGCTGCTCCTCTTGCTGATAACAGGGATGGTGCTGTGTTTGATGTCTGCCATGAAGTTGCTGGCTTTGTAGTTGTTGCTGTTGATGACAAAGCTGCTGTTGAGGTAAGGCCTGGTACATGTTCCCATTCTGGTCTTGGTTACCCCACATCGGACTGCCACTGTTACAGAAGAGCCCATTGGATTGAGGAACTTGACTCATGGGAGCATTATGGTATGAGCCATGTTGCTCTGTAATCATGCCTTCACTTATGCCCTGAGAACCAGAAAATGCCTGAGCCACATTGGCCTTAATGTCAATGTAATGACCCATTGACTGGCTGTAACTAGGCATAGCTTGTTGGGTAGAAGCTGGTGGCATCATGTCTTGATGCTTCCCAGGGCCAAGAGGCTCCACTTGGAGCGGTTCAAAGTCAGCAGTAAGATTTAGCTCATCCACGAGTGATGGTGCTGAAGCGAAGCCATCGTCATCCAGCCCTTCCAAACCTCCACCAAAGAGGCTAGGGTCATTAAAGAAGTCCATGGTGGAGGCTGGAGGATGACTGGAACCTCTGGAACACCAATGGATCCAAACTGGTCCCCAAATGCCTCTCTTTAGAGCTACAGCATGCCGACTATATAGTTTTCATGCCCTAAAATGAAGAGAAAAAAATATAAATTATAATACTTATATCAGATGATAAAGTTTCAGCTGGTAATCTATGGCCTACATCAGATTTCATTTGGTAAAAAAAAAAAACTTATTAGCATAATCAACCTTTAAACACATGCACAAATAATTTCCAGTTAAAAGATGACACAACAGTTTATCAAGTATATTTTTGTCCACCATATTGAACTTTGTCATCCACTTCATCATCAATGATGCATTCTTTGAGAGCAGTAAAACTGCATGACTCTATCAATCTGACATATAAAAGCACTTATCCAAGTGAAGGCTATGTCATGGTTCTGGAGAAACTTGGTACTGTCAGTTATCTGTCAGCATTGCCTTTCATGTGTGCAGCAAAGCAGCTGGTGCAAACCAACCGCCAGCCACCAGCAGGTGCCTCTTCCTGTACCCCCACCCTTTTCAAATACACACATACGCACAAATGCGCCTCAACCCCCTACCTTCACAACCAATGAAGCTGCCTGCCCTGCTACTGCAGAATGTGTGGGAGGTGCAGACAGCTGATAGAATTTCAACAGCTAAGGACAGAGGCAAAGGAGGCCCTTTAAGCATGCGCATGTGCGTGTTCTGCAACCACAGACCAGCGGAAGATGACAGAAGCCTACCGAGGTCAGTTATTATGCTGACTTAACATGCACACAGGCACACAAATGAACACAGACATTTGTCCCATATTTTTGTCTGGCATCTTTTTCTTTATCACAGCATATATTTAAAATAATAGCCATGCTAGTAAATGGTTTAACATAACATTCTACCAGCATAAAAAAAATTATGGTGCTCTCAACTACTGACTGTGTGATTTGTTATCAGAGACACCAGCCTAATATGGATAATATTATGCAAAAAACAACAACAACAGAGCAATGTGCACAAGCTAATAAACTAAAAAATGATTCCTAAAAAAGATAAAGTCATAAGTTTGATTTTTCTTGTTTAACTGGCAGTTATCCAGCTGCTGCTGCAGTTTTGTGATGGCTATAAGAAAAGCCCACCTAAAAAATCCTTTTGACTAAGTGATTCTAACAGCCAACTTCTCTGTATGCAAGTTAAGTTCACCTTAAGGTGAACCAGCATAGGTGGCCTGCTTGGCCCATAGCAACAGAAATGTCTACATGAACTCTCAGAGTTAAACAGTTCCACTTGCTACATTACGAGTTTTATAGTGACTTTATAACGTTACTAACATCAAACCTGAGAAATGTGTAACCTCATATATTAACAAACAATTCATAACATTCTCACCACCTCATGCCACTGCTTTGCATTTTGAAAGCAATATTTAAATCTTAAATTAAACATACAGAGAAAGGAAATCTACTTTACTGTACTATCACTACATTTCCTTTTAAGACTCATTGTCATGCACATTACCACTCTCCCCACTAACCACCAGGTCCCTGCAAAAGTCAATTCACACAGGCATGAAGCAATTCCTGTTTTCACATTGGGCTGTTCTTCAAGCTCAAGACTCTCTCCAGTGCTTTCTCTAGTGATCATTATGTTTATTGGGAAATCATGTGACTGCCATGTAATTACTTGTCAGTTTTAAGTTTCTGTAGATCCCTATCTATATGCAGGTTCCCTATAGCTAAACCAAGCAACTGCTAACCTTCAAACGCCACCCATCTGGCTCCGAGGCATAGACCAGTCCCCTCTCCCCTCTGATGCTTTCCAGCTGTTTCCTTCATAATTGTGACGTTGTGAGCACCATCCAGGCACGTGCAACTCATGCCTAATATCAACATGAACTGTGTTTATAAACTGCTCCTGAAATTTGGGGAGATGTCCGTGTAAAACTAACAAAATTGAAACAATATCAATTTAACTGAAAGTTGAAGCAAAAGCTAAGCGCGTATACGAACGCTTTTCAGTCCACTTTTAGGAAACTTCCAAGGTTGTTATTGGTAAAGTGTCTCAGTTGGCGACATGGCTATACCTCTGTGGTGTTTTCAAAGCCCTTAAGCGACCATGTTTAAGCAAGACACCGAGCTCACCTCTTGAGTTAATATCATCCTCTTCATCTTCCCTCAGAAATGGCTACAGCCTCTGCGAGCGCGGTGGTTGATAAGCCGACGAGGCGGCAATGTGTTGCGCTACTTTAAGCGCAACTGCTCGGCGAGCGGAAAGAAAATGAACGCACGTGGAACATTTGAGTTTTAGATATAAAACTGTTTGTCGAGGTGCGCACGTGCACTCGAACCGTATAACCTAAGGATTCAAAAGGTGTCGTGACGCTGCTCACAGAAGAAGATAGGGAGGGGGAGGGGGCCGGAGATGGATGGAGAGGTCGTCAATGATTGTGACCGTGATAACAGCCAACTACTTTATCCTCGCCTGACTTTCGTTTTCATTTCAAATAACCTGTCGAAGTATTGGCACTGTTAAGTACATCGGCGTCCACATTCAAGTGCCATGCTGCTTTGAGCCCGGCTGGTCGCTGTCAGTTCAGGACCACCATGACCAAGAAGAACCCACTAAGGAGTACTTTGGAGACACGCGCATTTACATGTAGGCGTCAAACTCTGAAAAAGTACGATGATATTTGCTGCTTTCGATGCGAATTCAAAGAAAACAAACAAGTTTTTGGCTCCTGAACACCCTTGCTTCTACAGGGAAGATACACAGCCAGCTAGGCGGTGTGTCATCAGACAGCTGAGGCGACCCTCATTGACTCACTGTCCGAAATTTGACAGCTACTTGACTGTATGAAACAGAAGCCCACAAGTCCAAACGCGTCTCAGAAAAGTCAACGTAATTAGCGCAGTTTCTTACCTGAAAGAACCACAAAGCGCAGCTCCAGACGCCAATGAAGACAGAGTGGTATTAGCGAAGTTGTTACTGTGTTGTTAGTTGTACTCCTGCTGGCGACCACGGCACAGCGGCTCTGCTGCTGCTGCTGACGTGACTGTGATAACGCCGCATTTGCATATTAGTAACCCTCTCTGTGATTGGACCGCTGACAATTTGCCAAAATCACTAATTTCCATGTTAAATTAAAAACCGGTTCACCAACTGTGACTACTTTGAAGACGGTGGCGCCAGGGCGTTGCTGATTAAATCATGTCATCGTTTGTAAAGTTGCTGTGTTGACAGAGTGCATAAGATGGCCGCGTCTAAACCGGAGCCAATCCGGAGAGGTTTTATATTCGCACATGTACCCTAGTCTGTCCTCAGTGCGAACGTGACAGAGCCGGAGATGCTTTCAGCTGTGGGTACATAACGCCATCTGTTGCCAGAGGGAAATACTTCGCTAAAATAAGTAACTTCAAATTTGAACGTAGTTTTCTTTGATAGAATCATTTCTAGTATAACAGAAATCGCCACTTTGTATCAGTAACTGTATCGAGTAATGATGTTTGAAATACGTTTCTTGTAATCAGGTTTTCATTAGTTCAAAACAAACACTTGAAAAAAAATACATAAACATACATAGCTTTTAAAAATCCTTTTATTGATTTCAAAGAATACCGTTTCAATTTCAAACCTAAGCAGTCAAGAACAAATGGTTCACGCATCAACACATCTGAACTTCTGAAGAGCCCAAATGGCATCATGTAAATTACAATTATTGTTACAACTTTCCCTCTTACAGCAGCTCAAACAACTTTGGCCAACATACCTGCTGTGCTCATTTCTTTATTGAATTTATACTGATTTTAAATCTATTTTCCTACAGTATTTCCAAATACAGCAATCAAGCCAAATTCCTCTGCTTGAAGACTTCAAGTTTGAACTGACACTGGCCTGTAACTAAAGAATATGAAGCACCCCAGTTTATTACCATCCTATTTTGCTGTTGAGTGTCCTAAATAACTAAACTTTATCAAAATAAAGGCGTTTGTCTTCCAGACTTCTGTAATTCTAGAGTAACGTCATTTATTTGGGAGTAATTTACAATTATCTACAAAAAAAAAGGAAAAAAAAAAAAAAGACATTCTCTTACAGAGCACCAATGCAGATGTCTCTTAAACCTCAGCATAGAATCCATTATTTACACATCAAACCTTTAATAACCAATGATATATATATAAAACATTCAAAATTATTTCAAATCTGGCAAAATACATAAGCTTACTTACTTAGAATCTTATTTAAAACCATATTTGCCAACTCTGCTGCAAAGTAAGACAACCGTTTACACAGTGGAAATAAAAAATAACTCATTGTCCAATAAAACACAAATATAAAGCAAATGTCAACCTAACTTGGTAATAGAGGAGGATGTGACAGGGGGTTTTTTTCCCCACCAACACAGCTGTGATTAAACATTCCGAGTCTTACAAATAAACAGTCCTGAGCCAAATTGAACAAGTGGTATTGATATGCAATCCACTGTACTTACAATAAGAATGAAAATAATTTCACTCACATCGTCCACAGCCTTTTGCAGCTGTATGTCATAACGTAACTAAATATGTGAATGGATAAGAAAATGAAAATGAGAATGTACTTTGATTGCATCTTACCCTAAAGGATGTTGACGCATCCATTTGTCATTGTTGATTTAAATATGATACAAACTTGGTTTCCTTTTTCTAAAACTCTTTGAGGCCTAAAAAAAAGCTTTTAAAGCCAAGCAATAAATGTGAAGAGCTAATATAAAGTTGCCAACTACCAAGGTTCTACTTTCACACAGATGGCTGATGCAAGCCTGTGGCATGGAATCTGATGCTTCTGACTCCCTCTAGTGGCCACTATCTTGACATTGCAGATTCAGCTCTGGGGAGGATTGTCTTCTTTGCTGAAGGGCTGTGTCGAGCCAGGCTTTACCCAAGACAAACCCGATGCCTGAGATGCCTTGTGGTGATCCTCAGGTCGTCTCTAGGGCAACAAAAACAAATTAAAAGCTGCATAATAAGAATCACCAGATAAAATATGCAGATTAAACTCTCTCCTGCTTCGAAAGTGCAAAGTTTTAATTTAGCAAAACTTACCTTGTATGTGAACATCCTGTCTTTTGCTTCTTCATGTACAGCTGGGTTCCATGGGGAAAAACTGAAACCAATGGATCAAAGTGGAGAACCGAACACAAGATAATTTTTTCCCTCTTTAGAGTTTTAACAAACACACACACTTTTTTCCTTATTGTGGTCAGCACTAGAATGTGAAATGGACAGTTGACCAACCTTATTGCGTAGGGATCATCGATCTTTGGCTGATCAAAAAGATGACTGTTGCATAGTTTCACACTATCTACCACTTTGCTTTTGAACAACTGCACATCCTTCTCGTAGCTGGGGAAAAGAAAAAAAAAAAAAAGCAAGTGTCAAACTTATTTAGCTAGAAACATCACTTTGCACCGAGTGCTAAAAGACCAGTTTCTTAGTCGAGATTTTAATTATGTTTTTCTATAAATGACTAACAAGATTTTTTTTTTTTTTTAACATTTTCAGAGGAAAAATAAAATATACACACACAACAAGTTCCATTAAGGGAAAAAAAAAAGGCAAAAACCAAGAATGTTAAACTCACAGTACAGCAGCCTCTGGGTTGAGTGGGTCTGTGGTGTTAATCTTGTAAAAAACTGTACGTGCATACATCAGGACTTGCCAGATGTGGTTGTGATTCCGTCTACACACACACAGGTGGATGAAGTCAGTAAATGTTTGATTTATTTTAATTCAGTTACATATCGTATATAGAAAGCCAAAAAAATAAAAAATAAAATAAAAAATTACTGTCGCCCCAAGGTGCTTTATATTGCAGCATAAAGCACATATAATATTACTTTATGAATTAGTTGGTGTCACTAAGATGATTCCAGTGCAGCAGAGAGAAATACTAAGTTTGTTGAAGAAAACTTGCTAGCAAGCAGGTAATTTGTAAGTTAACTCTGCTTCAGGAACAGATGAGTTTTCCTCTGTTAACAAACAGAGCTGTTAGCTACATCTGCATCATGGAGGAGTGCCAAGATGCCTTTAAATGCAAAACTTGTACTACAGTCCATGCCACTGTCAGTCCTTGCTGAATAGCATAATAAACTTGTTTTTACTGCCTTGTGCGTAGTTCAGTTTTTGATAACGTCGAGAAGCACAGCTAGTCATGGCATACAGTTTTTGGATTTGTGTTACTTTTCAGAATCACGTTTCCTGGTGCATATCTCTCTCTCTCTCATATTTTACACCTGTTCAACTGTATGTTACAGCAAATATCTCAGGCAATCGCATGACAGTAAATCAGTCAGGCATGTAAACCTGGTGACGTGCTGAATTTCAAACCAAACATAAGAATGGGAAAGAAAAGTGATTTAAATGACTTTGAATGACTGGGTGGTAGCATGGGTGTGGGCACCAGACAAACTAGTCTGTTTGTTTAAGAAAATGCTGATCTACTGGGTTTAAAACACAGTCTAAAAATAGAAAACATCAGCAAGTGGCAGTTCTCTGCTGAAAATGCCTTGTAGGCACCAGAAGCCAGCGGCGGCCAGTTTCCTTCCAGGTGATAGAAAAGTAACAGTTACTCAAATAAGCATTTGTTACAACCAAGGTATGAAAAAGAGCACCTCTGTTGAACCTTGAAGCCTACAGCAGCAGCCCACACTGAGCTTGGTGATTCATTTAGTTGCTCAAGTTTTTCCAACCTCCCCCCCCCCAATTCCTTCCACTTCAAAATATAATTCGAGAAAAGTAACAAAGCAAAGTACATAAGCAGAAAAATGATAAACCTACCTCCATTTGGTAAAAGCTCTTCTGACATCAAGCTCTCCAGACACAGGGTCAACAAGTGGATGGAAGACTGGTATGTCAAATACTAATTTCTGAAACAAATTGTTTGCACCATTTTTTCTTAAACCATATTTTATGACAGTTTATGTATACATCATTTATGCTGCTACTTCTTATTTATAATGACATACATCTTGCATTTTCCAATGTTTACTCTTTTTAGCTAAATCATGCAATCTCACTTTTTGGTAAGGGGCAAAATATCAAACAAGAACATTTTTTTAATACTTACAGGACACTCCCCATCTGGATAATTGTCTGGAATATACACAGTGAACTTGAAGACACCATCCTGGTACAAGCCATGTCTGATGAATATGACACCAAACCACACTAGACAGTGAGAGATGCCATTTTAGAATCACTTATCACTTTTTTTGTCTTTCCCCTGATATATAAAAAGTGATTAATTGCATGAACTTTTAAAAGTGGAATCCTTACTTAGTGCAGACTTGTAGGATGGCTGGACATAAATTCCAGGGAGCTTCTGCTTTATCACTAATGTGCTGCAGGTCACAAGAAAAATCAGAAGGGAAACCAAATAAAAACAATTTAAATGATACTGTGAAACTAGTTTAATACAAAATGTATACAGTGGGTATTTTAAAAACAAGGGCTACCAGCATATTGGAGCATGCCAAGAAATTAACAACAAACTGAAATTTAAATTCTGATACTGGACCAATACGTACAACTCAGCCAGCAGAGAGTACTCCAAGTAAAAAGGGCCATAAGAGGCATGCGTGCCATTGGCAGACTGGATTGGGGTACCCATTGGGGAAGGCTTGGTAATAGGGGCTGCATTCTTAGGAATCGGCGGAAGCTGCTTTCTGCCGAAGGGCATCCGGGCTGGACTGGCCCTCTGCTCCCCATGCCCGCTTTGTTCCTCGTTGTCAGATCTCTGCTGTTCAGGATTGAAAACATGACAGGGATCTTAACACATCAAACATTAAAGCCCATGCTATGTGGGAGGGGAAAAAAAATCAGAAGGAACCCCCTCAGTCAAATTTAGATAGTGTATATAAATGCTCAAACGGTAGACCTAAGGAGTAATCCGATGGCACAGGGTAGTGACCATGTGCTGTGAGTGACCTCTCAAGTTACACTGCCCATCTGGTTTGTAGCTCGTCAGGGAGCCATGTCTAGACAAGAGCAAGCGTTTTCATGCCTAGCTGTAACGCCATCTTACTGATGACGCAAGGATGATAGGAGGAGTTGCGGTAAAGTGTCACAGTGCACTCTGAACACAAAACAGAAGAATGCTGTTTTGAATGGCAGGATACATCAGGAAGCCATAAGAAACAGTGCAAGAAATGCTTGCAATAAATATTGCACTTAAAAAAAAATCACTTTAAAAAAAAAACAAAAAAAAAAAAAACCCAACAACAACAACAACAAAAAAACAACCCTTGACTGTAGAATGTGTTAAAATGTACCTTCAATGAGACAAACAAGGTCACTCACACCGTTTTCGTCCCTCCTAAATCCCCTCCCCACCACTGTGAGTGCTGGTGGAAATTTAGTCAAGCAGTAGCAAACTTCACCAAACACCACAACACAGAAAGAGTGGAGACTTTGTTATAATGTAGTTTTAAATCATATGGTTATAGTTATACTTCACACAATATAAGCATATTTCCCCCAAAATGAGTGGAAAAACCACACCCTCAGGTCGAGTATGAAAGTTTTCCAGTTTAACAAGATTTGTTAACAAGCTTAACAATATGAATCCAAGTGGGAACAGGTGCGGGAATCAAGGCTGAGAAAAGACAAAGCTATACATTTTCTCAGTTTGATGTTTGTCCCCTCAAATGTTAAATTATTAGGACTATCGAAATCAAGTTTTGGCAGACAAGTACAGGTTTTATTTATTTATTTATTTATTTTAATCTTAGGAAGTGCAATCAGCAGAAATACAACCTTTGTAACCCATAGTAAGCTCTACTATACTCCAGGTTTAATAGGCAGTCAAAACATTTTATATGTGAAGATTTTAGTTAAAACAAACAAAACTTACTGCACTGTTAAGTCATCAAAAATCTCCTTTGCAAAGCTCATGACTATCATGTGCAGCACATTTTAGAGAGAGGTTTCCACAGGCTTGTACATATCTGAAAGGCACCTAAGGGCAAGCTTCTGGACACTAAAGTGTTGTATCAATATCAAGTTTGCCATTTTTTCCACAAAAAATACCGAATGGGAATGGCAATGTTTACAGTATGTTTACAGCTTAAAACAAACAAACAAAAAACCTCCACAACGTTTACCTTACGACTTGTATTGGTAGACATGCTCCAGAAGGGGTTTAAGTTCATCACTCGTTCAGAGGTTCAGACTGATGTCCCTCTTTTTATGAAGGTCCCACGACAAGTAGTCTCCGGGCCATTCGCTGCCTTGGTGGAAACAGGAAATAAATGCTATAGTTGAAGTCAAACACACACAACCTAAACACGCATCTCGAAAAAAAATAAATAATAATAATAATAACAACAATAATACTAATCAAGCATCCCATGCAAATTTAGCTAGCATAGCTACTTGCCACCACAAAGTTAACACTAGGACGGGTTGTTTCGGCTAGCTTAGCTTCGTGCTAACCTAGCTGTTTCATTGAAGAAGTTTTAAAGCTTGTGTGTCTAACGTTGTTTGTCGGAGCCGTAACAAATTTTAAACTAATGTTCTGATTTTAACCAAATGTATTGTTAAAGTCTCGTTATTTCTAGTACAAGCATGAGCGATAGTGTCATTCACCACAATCTGAGATTACAGTGCTACGTTAGCAAATGTTATGGACCAGGGTGTTGCAGCTGAACGTAACATATTTCTACTTGACAGCTGGAATTTTGGCAACATAAGCGGTCAAAGCATACGACGAGTTAATTTTACCAGATTTACACAGTCTCATTTGTTTTACTTGACTTACCTAACGTCAGCTTCAGGTTTAAGGTTACATTTGACGTTGCTAACAAAACCAGTCTTTAACTGTGGATCTTGCACTTAAGAGAGCTTATTAATTAAACTCACCGTATTTGCTTGAACTGTATAAACGCCCCTTTAAATATTAATAAATGTTAAGGCGTGTTCCACCTTAATTTTCGAAGGAAAGTGCACAGCTGCTCACCATTCCTTTGGTTACCATTCCAGCTAGCTGGCTAACGTAGGTTAGCTAAATAATTTGACAAACAGAGAAACCGGAGATCAATCTAACAATGAAGGGCGTTTTGCTGCTGTACAACGCGTCCTTATTGGTTCATAAGGAAACAAATCTTAGCAGGTGATTTGCTGGTGACTTCGTCACGTGATAGACAGCGTGCCCTTTAACACACAGGCCTCGAATTCAATGGGGACTTGGATGTTTGAAATAATAATAATAATAAATAAATCCACAAATAAATAAATCTAAAAAAATAAAAAATCTAGAGAATAATGACATCCGAAAACCCCCAGAAGAGAGCAGTTCCACCAGCACAAATATTACAGTCTTCTATTTATGGTGACTTGAATTCAAAAAAGACAAATACTGCAATGTGAAGAAAATGTTTGATGTTTAATGTTTAAAGTTTAATTTAAACATTTGCGAATAATACACCTTAAAAGTAAGTCATTGTCTGTAATGTGGATGATAATTTATGTGATAATTTCTGTACTCTAAGTAAAAAAAATAAAATAATAATCATTCATATATATATATATATATATATATATATATATATATATATATATATATATATATATATATATATATATATATATAGATAGATAGATAGATAGATAGATAGATAGATAGATAGATAGATAGATATGTTTTATTTAGGAAAAAAAGCATGTAAAACAGGCACTTTTATGATAGAGAGACATTGTAATTTATTTTGTGAATAACTCGGTGGATGAAAACATTTGTTTTCCAACCCGTCTTCTCGTCATTTTTGGTAAGTGTCATATAAATAAGGTAAAATGGACCAATTGGAAGCCAAACTCTGTTATATTTTCAACTGACATCAATGAGTTTTCTCATTCAGTTGAAAAATAAGAAGCAGCAAATAGCCTAACATTATCTAATACATATACAATTACTGACTAATGTCAACCTCTATCACCCCATGTTTCAATATATCTTTTTCTTCAGTGTTATGTTTTACATATTCCGCCCACATTTTACCTTTTTACTGTAAGTCTGTTCATATACTGTTAATATTATTGTTATGTGAGAAAAAGTAGATGCTGATGGAATCAGGTTATTAGACGTTAAACACTTTTTGAATCATATACAGTGGAAACAGTAAAGCAGTGATTATTCAGGGGTTACATGTTGCAGAATTTTGAAATGATTTACCTTTTTTTAAATAAATATTAGTGGATCCATGGATCTAGCATTTTAAATAAACATCAAAATACACACTGCGCTGTAGCATTACTTTAACCTTTTGGTGTACTGCATAACAAATTCCCCTGGAGGCAAGATGGATCCAAGCCATGTGTCACACATTTTTTAAACTTTTGACCATGCTTCATTGACAGTTTACTCTCTTGATTGATTGATTTCTTAATAATTACCGCTAATTATTTTTCTGGGTGAGAGGGGGGAAAAAACTAATTTAATGCATGGGTGATTGCACTAATTGGAAGAAATGACATTGTCCAAGTTTCAGAGTAAATACAAATTATTGACTCTGTTATTGTTATCTGATTGTATATTGTCCCAAGTACACGTCACTGTCAAAAGTAATTAGTGTACTGCTTTTTTATGGGGCAGCCAACAAGGCAAGGTCACAATCACTACTTTGGCATGTACAAATCAAAGACCACCTCAAAACAAATAAGTTTATGCCTGCTTTGCCTTCTTTGACATTGGGATAAACTGTGTGACCCCAACAAGGGTGCAAATATCCACACCACTGCTCCTGTAATGAGTTTTTTGTCTTTGCCATTGATTCTTTATCTAATCAATTATTGTGACCTTGTTTGGTCAAACAAATATACTAATGAATGTAATTAAAACGAGGAGATTGGATTACCTAATTAAATATGTGACCTGTTGGAGCTGGATTTGCTTTTATATTGAAATTTTTTGTTTAGCTGAAATGGCCAGAGTCAAATAGCATACCCTCAGCAGCATTCACTTTTTTTTCCTTAAGATCTATTTGAGCAGGCGCTTAAACAGATTCTAAGTTTGCCAGGAGATATACAGCAAATCTGGAGTGTGCATTTGAATAGGAAGCATCATATTGGCATCAGATCCCTTTATATACATTTGCCAAGTAGATCAGTGATGTAATGGGATATTTCTCTGTCTGATTGTTCCTGTCTAAAAGATTTATATAGTATATAGTGGTTTCAGCAGAATTTTCCAGCTGTGCACTTTTAGATGGAGCCAGAATTTAAATTTAAGATGAAATATGTTCCCTTCTGTCAGTCCATATCTTTAGAGAATTTTAGGCCCGCTGATTCAGATCTACAATTTAGTTTAAATGACAGTTAAAAATTACAATTGGCAGTCCCTGGTGAAACCTGACTTGACAGCACATAGATAAAAAAAAGTGAAAACAGATGACTCCACATCCAGATAATATGTAATAACAATGTTAGTTTGAATAAAGAAAGCCAAATCTAGATTCAAATGTAATATTCATTTTAGAAATATGAACGACTGGGGAGTAAAGGTTAAAAAAAGAAAAAAAAGGACAACATCAACCAAATCCTTCATATAGCAATAGTCTTTCCTTATCCCTGAGGCTATGGCCTGGCTAAAACCTCAATGCAGCAATTATTTGCTGTAATGACTGCAGTTGAAATAAGCCTGGAGATTTTATTAAACCAAATGAGAGAATCATCTGTGTATTATCACCTTGTGATTGACAGTGACAAGTGTTGGGCAGGCTCGGATGTGAGCATGATGAAGAAGCTCTCGGCAAAGCTCTTGATAATGTTACCCCTGATAAAGTTGCCTGGAAGACCTCAGCCAACATACGGGGAGGGAAAGCTCCACGCATATTAATTCCAATTGTCAGATCCCTCCAGTATGTGCGGGGGGGTTCTAGTCTGGCTGGCAGCCCTGGCTGCCCCTCTATTCACTGACTGGCATTTTACACAACTAATGAAAAAGAAATCCATTGTGCTGATCATATGCATAGATTTCATTCTATAATAATGATGAAATAGAAATATTCATAATAAAAGTAAAGGTCACTCACTGCTGTGGCTAAGCTTCCTAAGCTGCAACCTTTGCAAGAGCAGTTGTTAGGTTCCAGTGATAAAATAGGAAAGAAAATGGAGAGACGTCAAGTTTTAACCATACAGAAGCCAATATGTGAAACCCTGTGACCAATCCAATCTGCTGCGAACTGTACCACTACTGTACCATGTGTTTATCTCTCTCTCCAAAACAACACTGTTGATGTCTTCGGATTGAACTAACAGGCCTGTTTCTTCAGTGTCCAGTGGCAAGGTTAAAAGTCAGATGCACAGTTCTGATTTACATTGTTCTCTCTCTGGAGTGAAGTTTGACAGCTAGTGTATACACACTGCGGATTTGTCTGTCTAGTTAATAAAACACAGGGAAATATTAACAGCCACCTTTCCTCTCTGCAGCACACTCATCCTCCATATGTAGGTCATCTGAGCTCCTACAGGTATATGAGCAGTGGAGCACAGGGGTGGAAGACAAGCATGTCTCTCCTGTGAAGGACATTCACAAGATTATTATCACCCGCTACCACTTCCTCGCTGAGCCTGTCTTCATATGCATCATACATTGGCATTTATTAGTGCCATGCTCTAAGTACAGGCCATGTTATTGAATTTGAATATCAGCTCCTAGCCACATTCACAGGCCTTGGAAATATATTATATTAAGATGAAGCAATCTCATTTAATAACACACAACTAATAAAAGGAGAACAGATTGGAAATTAAATTTATGAATATTGCTTGGCAGCAGGAGAGATAAAAAAAAAAAAGCCAAGTTGGTCTGTCATATGCAGATATTTCTTTAGCTGTAAGCACAGGTATTGGAAATTTTCTGAGACCCCCCTCCCCACAACCCATGAGTAACATGTTGAGAAGCCAGCAGCCATTGTATATGAACATGTTTTCTGTTCTTCAGTTTTTGTCTTTGTTTAAAAGTAGAACTACAGGCTACCTTGACCTAACTGGATGGAAGAAGTTTGGACAAATTTTGCAGGATGGTGTGTTACACGTGATCTTGTGTAGCATTAAGTCTCCTAAGTTTTGGTTATCATTATTTTTACCCTTGTTAAATTGTGTGAGCATCTTATGGTTAAAGAGGATTCTTTTAAGCCAGTGACAAAATGTATAAAAAAAGGACATGGCCAGCAAGTACAAAAGCCTTTTTCCCTTTTTTCTCTAAAATGTTGAAAAACTGTCTTTCTTCCAAGAGCAGTCATATCAGTCTGTGCCAGAGCCTGGTAGCTCAAATGATAAAATGTCAGTTCTTCACTTTAAAGACTGCGCTTCAAATGAGCCCATAATTTTTCCCTCTTCTGTCATTTATGGGCAACATTCTGTTGGTCAGTGTTTTAGTGCTGCGTATGTGTGCACGTGCATATATCCCGCAGCATTTTGCCAAGACATCCGACAAGGCCGGCCCATCTGTGTGTAAATGTTGACTCCCAGCGGAGCTGTGACTGTCACTTTTGTCAGCCTAGTGCCAGGCATTGATCGCTACATATATCTTGCTCTGTAGGCTACTTCCAAAACTTCATCAACAGATGCAGCTGCAGAATTGATTAGCAGCGAGTCAATGACCAAATCTCTTAGAAAACATTTTTATTTATGTGTGTGTTTATGTGGATAGCTTAGAGGGCCATTAGTGGGATTACCTTTGAGGCTTGGCTGAACAACAGATGTTCAAGGATAACTCAATCAATTTGACTTACAAGAGGCCGCAGTTGCCGGAAACAAGTGATAGGATTTTGTATGTGTGTGTGTGTTGGGGGGAACTTGGGGTGAGCAAAAACAGTTCACTGCGGTAATGAGCAGGTGCAGTACGCCCATTTTTGAGAGTGAGATCATTGACAGGTTTTCTAAGATTACAGCACAAACTTACCAAAATGAATACCTCGCTAAAAATCTTACAAAAGGTTATTTCTTAAACGAGTTCTGTCTTCTTTGACTGCATGCTGTTATTTATAGATATAGGTAAACACAAATAAATATAAATTCCTAATTTCTATTAAAGTAAGTAAATGTTTAAGACAATAATGTGTTTGGCTTTATGCTAAAAAACCTTATTATTGCTGTCATTTATTATAAGAAATATGTAAAGTACAAAATATATGTATTAATTAAATATGAGCCCAAACAAAACTATAAATAAGTAAAACATTTTCAATATAAGGAGCACCAGCCTCCAGGAAGTTTTAATTTGTGTGGAATATTGCATATAATTATACGAGCATCTATACTGAATTCAAATGAATGTTTGATATGGATATTTCTTATTATATTTAAATAATCTCAGTTCGGCACAAAATTGATTATTTCTCAGAGAAGATCGCGTTCTTTCATTCTTTTCAATTTTCCCGTTTCCTCTCATGAATCAAATGGTGAATAAATGTGTTGCAGAGACTCACGATCTGCCTTTCAAGTCCATGCTTATGCTTCCTTATCTGCAAACTTATTAAAATTAAGTCGGAACACAAAATGGTATTTAAAAAGTTTAAGTGAAACAATTTGCATTGGGAGTGTGTGAAAATGCTAATGCATTCTTTCACTAAGCCTCACAATCACTGTCATCCACTTTGAGCTCTGATTGTTTTCCACATGGATGGCTTCATTCATTATTGCAAAATTATAAACATAAAGAATATCTCTGTATTAATATTTCTGCTTTTTGTAAAAGCTCAATCAACCATAATGTCCTCATTTTTTCTCTGTGAACCTCATTTTATATTATCTCACTACTCAAGGAATGGATGTCCCAAAAGGGATTTATTTCATTTATCAGGATTATTGAATTAAATTAAACGAGACACTTACCCCAAGCCAAACAGTGGTACCTTATCCACTTAAAAGGTAGGCCTGCTCTTCACTGCTATTTAGGCAAACACATTAGGCAGCAAATACCTTTTGTTGGCTTAGCTTATGTTACTGCATAATTCATTTGTTCATTAAGCAAAAGTGTTGAAAGTGCTTGAGGTAAGTGGAAATGGTCTAGTATTGAATGGATCTTTAATTAAGGTACTCTACAATGACAGCTACACAACGGACGACATATGCATCATACTTGTTTACAAGCAGAATTAGTAGGGAAACAGACAATAACTTTAAAACAATGGAAAAGAGTTAGATGGGCTGAATAGGTAAATACACATGTTTACTTTAAAAGAGTATTGATCTGTGCATATGGACAGTATAAGGTGCATGTGCGTCTAAATCAATTTCACAAGCTATCGTTTAATTTTTAAAAGCTTTTTTGTGTGCAAAAATGTCATTTTTATTACCTCAGAAAGGCAAATATCTAAAAGCTGAAGAGTCTGGAGAGGCGTTCAAGAAGCCTCCTGTCATACTTGTGTTCAGCAGCAGATGGCAGGCTGTTTCCACTGATGGACTAGATCCTGACGCGAGCACATGCTGAACTTGTGTACCCCGCTGTTGGTTTCCCAGACCTCACTGCTCTTGCCTGTGAAATGCATTCCCATTAAAAAGGCATTTCTAAAGCCAACGCCAGTGCTATAACAATCATCTCCCCAAAGCCAAGCCTCCACACCCGGGAGCACGGCACTGCCACACAGGCAGACATGTGGCGGCTGCCACAAACAAAGGCCCTTGCTCTCCTCCCTATTCCTCTTCCCTAAGTCTCCACATGGTTACAGGCCGGCCTGCCAGGGCCAATTACACCCACAGCCCAGTGTGTGAGGTCTCACAGAGACCCCAATCACCACTAACAAGATCAAGGCTAACTCTCTATCACATCACATACACTGCAAACACATACACCTGCACATGTGTGTGCAAACACTCTGACGCCTTCGCCTAACCCAGCCTCTCCCTCATTCTCTTCCTCTCTCTTTGGCATGGTCTGAAATTATAACACATTTTGAGTGGCTGTGGAAAGTATATAGCTTTTTTTTAAGAGCAACAGAAATAACAGGGTGACAATCACTGTGTCAGACGTGGCTGTCTCATTTTACTGTATGTCACCAAGTTCAAGACTTTGTCTTGGTGTCAGTGTAGCATAAATACATCGACATGCTCCACTACACATATCCAGTGCATGAAACATTTGCAATATATTAAGACTCAAATGGTTAACTAAAACCAGAAATAGTCAACCAAAGTCATGTATACACAGTAGACCTTAATTTTAGATATGTTTGCTCCCGTAGAAGTTTTCGTTTGTCTTTTTTGGTTTTTTAAATGCACCACATTTCTCCTTTGTACTATTTCTGTTGGGTCTGTGTCACATTTTCCTCAAACAGGACTGATATCTGATATTGTTTTGTCACTGTTGATTACAAGGGCATACATTTACCCTTCTTATCAGACCTGGCGGATGTGGACAGGGTGGATGGGTGACAGAGAGAGAAACTGTGGCCCTGTACCCTGATACAGCCATCAATACCCATGAGGCCGTGTGTCATGCAGCAAGCTGCCTGAACAAAGGTTCACATACCTCCTATGATAGGCTATCTTAGTGAGAGCCCATGCTTTGTGTCCTCACACCAAGCACTGATGTGGCAGCTTGCTAAATAATTTGTGCTTCTTTACCGGGGTCATTGGATAGAGAATCTGGCTCTTGAATAATTAATTGAGACATAGTCTAAGCAGCCGACTTCTGTTTCTTCCTAGTTTCAGCCAGATTGTCTGCCACTGTCTCTGCATTCGTACTGACTTGCTGTCTAATTCATCTGGATCGAAACCTCCATCATAATCATGCTGTAGGCAGACTGGTGTCAGGAGTATCTTGTCCTGAGCATGACCCATTCTTGAAAAAGAAAGCCACACACAGCCGCAGAATCTATTTTAATTTTGTGGATAAAAATAAAACAACAGCCTATTACCACCACAGCTTTGTTTAGCTGCATAATTGCTTTTCATTATTGAATGCACAATTGATACCCACAGCGTAGGTTGAAAGAGGCACAGTTGTTGGAGTAAGGCTGGAAATTAGATCTTTTATTGATACCGCTGTGTCTCAGATCTGATTCTTACAAATGCTGAGTGATAAAACTGGAGCCTGATTGTCTGTCTGTCTTTGTGAATTCTAATGACACTCTTCGGGCAGACTGATAGTAGCCTAGAGGGTGGTGAAGCTGGCGTGTTACTGGACAGCTCTCATTCAAGTGAGATGTCATAAAGGGTAAACTGCTACAGAAATGATAGCTCTCATTTTAAGGGAGGTTTTAACATTTTGGGGAAATAAGCTTTGCTTTTCTGCAAAAAAAATTATGACTCATGTCTGTAAGAAAATATAAGATGACTGCAGCAGCCATTTAATTAAGATTAACACAAGGACTGGAAACACAAGGGGAATGAGTTGAACTGGCTCTGTGAAGTAGTTGCTGGCCCCTGTAACTCATAGTTTTTAACTCATAAATGTAAAGTGCCAAAGATAAAAAATACATACAAAAGGAAGAAAACCATAACAAATGTATTTGCAGCATAAAAGTGAAAGCACTCCATATATACAAACAAAATACTCTGTAATTATTCGATTTTTTAGTAGAATTACTAAATTTAATAAGTTCACAAAATACCTCCGTTTTCAAATTTTCACACATTTTAGTAAGGCACACACAACAGAATAATGAACGAATAAATAAATAACTTTTGCCACCACTGAAGTTTCCTCAAAAAAGGAATTAATGTTTGCAGATAACAGTTTTTCTTTGAATAAATAATGCAGTGTGACTAAAAAAAAAATAATTAGACAGCTTTTTAAAAAATGCTCCAAAATGCCCCGAGGGTATCAGCATTGAGCGTGCCTGACCCCAGCGAGAATCTCACTTCGAAATCAGAAATTTCATTCGGATACTGGGAGTGTCATTATTGGGAAATCAGACACCAATGAGGCATAGCATCACTATTTTGACCTCCAGAACCAAGAGTCTTGTGCATGCATTCCTGAAATACTTTCCCATCACGGCAAATGACACTTAGCTACACTATCTGTTACTGTGCTCATCACTAATAGTGTCCCACTTACATATACATATATATATATATATATGTATATATATATATATATATATATATATATATATATATATATATATATATATATATATATATATATATATGTATATACTTATAAATTCTCTTTGATTTACTTTCATATATTGTCCTTTTTCTGTTGTTTTGTGGTGTATGACCAAGGCTTGTACCTCGGGATAATTCCACAACACGGCTGTCATGGTGTGTGTCCTTCCAGAGCAAGCATGAGAGATAGGGCTATAAGTCTGAGGTGTACGGTAAAAAGGACAGTAAGAGATAGAGCTCTTTAGAAAAATACACCAAGACAGGAAGAATGACACTTAGCCCTTAATCATCTCTGTGTCTGCAGGGATTCCCTGTACTTTTGTGTCTATTGCAGATAATGGTCTTTCCTTACTTGACAGCATGTCTTTGCCGAGCTGGAGCTCTGTAACCAATGCTTAAGTGTATCAGGGTGACAAAGCGTTGCTAGATTCGGTGGTGTCACAGCTCATCATGTAGTGACATTGCTGACAGCTGTGGTGTTAAGACAGGGAGGCTGTTGAATGGAGTTAGAATAGATTCTAGTGTACTAGACCCAACTTCCATAACAATGCCTTCCCCAAGGATCATGCTGCAATATGCAGTCCAACAACACCAGCTGGAACCACTGGAAGACAGGGAGGGGAAGTAATGGAAATCTGGGAGTGCAAACCGAAATGCTGCTTCAGTTATTGGAACACATGGGTGCTTGTGTTTCAGGATAAAAACCAGAGGCAAAAAGAGTACAAGAATGACAATGTTTTTTGTGGGATTGAGCTCTCACGCGCTAGAGTGGCTAGAGGGCTGTCCAAATATACTGGCTCCTTCCTCCGAAAAACTAAGGAAATGGTCTGAGCCTTCAGATATAACCACACCATCTTGAACGTGTCCAATCCCATCAGTTCTTTTCTATGAGACTGTCAGAGAAGACAAGTCCTTGCCAGGTTCTCTGCTAGTTTTAAGCAACTTCCTGTTTGCTGAAAACGGTACCGACAAATTGTATAATGACAAATGGTGGCCCAAACGTCGTGGGAGCATGTCGTCTCGGGACCTCAAACTCAGTTGCAACTAATTTTGCCTCAACCCCAAAACAAGCAGAACAACATGACAATGATCAGGCTTTGTCTGTTTCTATGCAAAAATGGTCTGTGAGGTTTGGCTTGAAGTGAAGAGAGCTATACTTAGACTTATCCGCTTTCAGCTGGACTGTGAAAAGTTTTTTGAATAAGTGTGTTCAACATTACACACGAAAAAGTGCATTTTCTTCTGTCTTTTTACATGTAGCTCATTTTACCCAAGTTGGAGGACGAGTGTTCAGTTTAGTACCACGATGCGCTTGAGAGACTTTCCTTCTAACTGGATTTCAGTGTTTAGGCTGCTGATCGAGACCCTGGATTAGATTACTGTCATCCTCTATCAGATGTTAAAACTGAAAGAATCCAAATGTTATAGAGTCATGTTGTGAGTCATCTTTACGTCCACACTTATTAAACTATATAGTCCCGCCTGTGATTTAGGATATGCTGGTGTCTTTCACCTCCTTGTGTCTGGTTATCCTGCCTCTTAAAAATGTAAGAATGGGGGAAATAAAGCTCTAGTAAGTGTTGGGGAAAAGCTTTACAAAAGGTATCTTTATGCAATAATCACCTGATCTTATTTCATGCACAAAGTAGAACTAAAACTCTGGTTATGTTGCTGAGATACAAAGAGTTAATGCCTCCTGCTTCCAACTTAATTAGCGTTGGGTTTTAATGTGTCACTTTGTAACTTTTCACAGTAATAACTGATAACCTTTTCACTTAAGTGCTGTCTTGCTAGGTTGTTGAGTATTGAGATTGAGTATTGAGTCTTGTTTCCCTGTTTTTAGAGGACATTGTCATTAATTGTTAACTAATCAGAGTGAAGATGATTTTCAGATTGATCATATGTTGTATTTTGTCTTGCTTGCTGGCTTGTTAACAATGATGCACACTCAATAATCATCTTGTTTTGTAGAAGAGAACTTTAGTGCTACTCCTTATACCACCTCATCACATATGAGAGGTAGTATTACCTCATCAACAGCCCTTTTCATTTTTATCACTCTTTGTTGAATTACTTCCTTCATTCTTATATAGCAGCAATACAACACTATAAACATTTCCTTAGCTCACAGCACAAAGTCCTTCATATCACCAAATGGCCATCTTTAGAAGCTGCAATTGTTTAAATGAGGATCTGTAATGCTGACCGTGTGCTTATGTTTGGCTGCTCACAGTGTCACTGAACTGTAATAAATGTTGTGGTAATCTATTTCATCCCCTGACCATTAGCAGGCTGTGAACACTCTCTAATACCAGTCTAGGCCTCATTTTCCAGGCCTCTGATCGCACCAAGTAGTGGGCACTTAATTCCCTCAATGAAATGGGGCTAGTGATTACCCAGGCAGAGATTTACTATATCACAGAAAATTAGGTTGATTTTAATAAATTAACCATCCCACAGAATAGCAACATATGCTCCCAGCAGAGAGGTGGAGAGGTGAAGGGAGGGTGGCGGTTCTCTGGTGCCAGAGCCAGTTGTTTTAACAGTTAACATGTATTAAAGAATAGCAGAGGAGGAGATGGGTGGGTCAGCTATGGGGTGTCCCATACCTAAATAAGAGATGTTAGCACTTAGTTGCTTCATGACTTTGGAGTCCTTGTAAACAAGGCCAATTAAAGCTTCTGGTTTTATCTTCAGGCTTCTCATTGGACTCCATCAACCTCCACATCTAAACGATCTATATTTATAGCTTCCTGGACCTCCCAAAAAGCCACTGGCCCTTCCATTGGCAAACAGCAACTTGTCACACAATGCCCGAGTAAATAAAATATGACTTAGTACATTTTCACCATGTAGCACAGGGTGTATTTTACTTTTATGGCAGCATATTTTGCTCATGATGGAGGGTGAGCGCGAGAGAAGCCGAAATGCCTCTATAAATCATTCCTTGCGTTCTACCTCAAAAATAGTGCTCACATGATGAATGCGAGTTTACTGGAAGCATTTTAACTTTGAACAATGAGTCTGTGTGTGTGCGTCTGTGCGTCTGTGTGTGACAAATCTGGAAGCATTTTATGGTCAGCCGCAGAGGCCTCTGTGATTGGACAAGATATGTCACTCCTGGTCTTAAAAGGCTTTGCACAACTGCGAGGGCATCCGCGAGTCATCCCGACATTTGTGGGATGAGAAATTCCACGGATTCACCACACAGTTCATTTCTATCCAAACTGCTTATTCTATCCGCAGGCCCTTACAGGCACACGATTCAGCTCAGTAATTTGTGAATGTGGTACATAATCAATATCCTTGGATTTCTGAAGCTTCATACTGACTAATCTTAAAATGGATTTGTCATTGTTACTGGAAGATATTGTAGCTCTGAATCACATCACTAACTCTCTAATGTGTGTATGTTATTGTGAGCCAGGCACTCAGGGAACTACAGCTTCTCAACGGTGAACCTCCTCATTTTGCTGTCTGAATGAACTGAACAGGATAGAATATTTTCTTGTGGCATATTTTGTGCTTTCACTAGTGCATTTATTCATTATGTTTTGTAAAGACTTTGATTTTACCTCTAGTGGCCATTTATCTACACTTTTCAGGTCAGTGCTTTCCCTTTTGCTCTCTCTTCTACTCATCTAGGATGACTCATGGGTTGTGCTTATGGTATTTGCTTCTTTTGTCTCCTCAAGAAAAACGTAATTTTGATATATATAAATTAGCAACTTAAATGGCCAACTTCACAGTTAATTCATGGGGCAACATTAACATTTATTTGACTATGTATCTTGAATACACGTAATATGTGTTGACATATGTGTTGCTATTTGATGAATTCAAGATCAGCAAACCAATGTCTGGCTCTTACAAGACAAATTAGCTTGTTGCTAATTGTATTTGGCTATTGTTGACAATATGACTTTCCTGTTTCTTATGTGAGGGCATGAAATGAAAGTTTTGGACCAAAACAATAACGCAGTTTCTTTGTAAGAAATACCTTTTTACATTGCTTATGATCCATCCATAAATCATTCCATCCATCCATCCATCCATCCAGTAAAAGGTGGAGTAGACAGGTCAAATCTATCAAAGTGCTAACACGGAGAGAAAGAAAACTCTTCATAATCTGCATGTATCCAACGGTGCTAGCCATTGCCCCACCATGTTGTCCTTGTTAACATAATGATATATAAAATATATTAATTAAACAGTATTCCAGTGTCCAGGGATGTCGTTGGGGTAAAGGTATATGCTTAAACGTTTGTTAACATATTGGAGTAAGGCTTAGTGTAATATACTAAAACGAGTACAGCAAAAGGACATGAGGAAAATAGCAAAGATATCATAGCGCTGTAAGAAGAATTTTACACATTTAATTCAAAATTGTAGAAACATAATATGAATTGCAGACATGATGAATTATAGATGTGAAAATGACATCAAACAAGTTTCATTTCTTAAATTAAAACTCGCTCGCTAGTAATATATTTACACATTCTTGCTAGTGGATGTTTGGGTTTTGTCATAAGCTCTGTGAAACGCAGGGCTTCCAGAATTCGTCATATCACCACATTGCTGCTTCTGTATTTCTCAAACCCATTCCAAACACTCCCCCACTTCCCATTCAAGATAAATATGAAACCAAAAGGAGAAATTCATGCTTGGAGCAAGAGAACTAATCTCCCTCCTGCCTGTTTCACTTCTCTGTGTTTAATTGATAGAAATTGCATGCATCAAAGAAAACGCACACTGAGATTTAATGGGCATAAAATGGACATTAGCATTTTAAAGAGATGGATTAACACATTAATCCGGGCAATTTTCATCCAGCACTTCCAATGAGATCGTCACAGCACACAGGCTCCTAATGGGGCTTAACTGGCTTTTTGCTTTAGTGCTGCTCTTAGGGATAACACCAAAACTTTTAGTTTTTGGAGAAGGGGGAACTGAAGGGGCTTAATTTGTGTGACGGATCTTTCAGAAGTGAGCTTTTACTTCTAAGCGAACAGACGTCCGCATGACACATTACACAAGTTGCAACAGTGCCATGGGTGCACTCTCGTTGTGCGAGGGGAGACGAGAGACGTGCGTTTTAGATGGGGAAATTGCCCGTGCCTAAAAAGCAGTCATCAAAGGACTTGCTGTTGGATGAACATCATGGAGTTGACTTTTCATTCATGCTGAACATATGTGGTTTTGGTCAGGGAGGCACACTGGATTGTTTAGCACAACAACTATACGTACAATAGAAGTAAGTATATGATTTCGCCACTATGTGGTCTTGTTTTATGATCAAACGATGTACAATGTGTGCACCATCCAGCCATATGAAACATATTTGGGATGATTTTCTGTGAATAATATCTACAGATGTGCAATGATTGGAAGTTCCCACACCCGACCCCAAAGGTAGAAGCTGTACTTTACAGCTACGGATTGTTTTTGACATGCAGCTTGTCAAACCATTTGGCTGCTAGCTGGCCCCAAAGGAGTGCTGGCTAGGTTTCACGTGCGAGGGGACAAACTTGTAAAGGATGACGAGTGCACGTGTCCCAAGCTTTTCCTTCACACACATGAATATGAAACAAGTTGACACACACGTTGCACCAACACAAGCCATGATCAGTGGCACAAATCTTCCGTGGTGGTGTTTAGACTACACCAAACTCTCTTGATGCAGTGTGTCCTCTACAGTGCTACGTGCTTTCATTTCCATCCCCATACGGCCGCTCCACCCTTTTGTTCAAGTCATTTACACCGCAGTTTATGCACACAGAACATGTAAGCCCGCTGTACCTTCATGCAAAGAGAATGTAATGTAGGTCATCAAACAGAGCCGAGTGGGAGACAGTTGTTGTTTGTGAGCAGTGAGGAAGCCTCCAGAGTAAAGAACTGATGTGAAAGGAAGGGTGTAAAAAAAAAAAAAAAAAACAAGCCAAAAGAGAAAAATACAATGAAGCAAACAAAAGCTTCTTCGACAAACTGTTAAAATGTAGAGTGCATCTGTTTTGGGTGTTGTCACTAGTGGATAGAGGTATGGAAATGCAGGAACACTGCTTTCTCTCATTCGCTTTCCACCTGTCTCGTGCTCTCTGGTGAATAGTTTATGCTACGCACCTTCTATTCACCTCTCCTGTACTTTCCGTCCCATTATCACTCTAACATGAGATTGCACTCAACACAATGTTGGAATTTTTGATAACATGAATAGTGAAACTGAAACACTGTTCTGAATTAATAAACAACACAGTCTGGAGCTTTTAGAGAGGAATCTACCCTTTTCCTGCCTTTTTGCTATGTTATTAATAAAATAACTTTTTCATTCCCTGCCTGTTATCCAGTACCATCTGAGTACTATTAGAGAAAGCTCTCAGCTTCCTGGACGGGAATCAGGGATGGGTGTTTCCTAAAACATGCCCTGACAGGATGCTGTGATTTGAGTAACCCCTGAGTCCGCAACACAGATAACACGGAAAAGACAGACTACCCTCACCCAAGGCAATGTCTTCCCCCTTCTCTCAGCTACTTTTGTGCAAAAGTCTGCAGGCACAAGTGCTGTCCTATGAATGTTTGAATTGCACTCTGGCCCATACTGGGACCAGAGAAGATAGATGGCACTCTCATCTAGTGAGAAATCATTTACATGCAATGAACACATACAGAATCCCATAAGTGTATGGCAGTTCTATAGAGCTTTTATCCATAATTTCCCAGTTTCCCAAATACACTTACTTTCATCCAACTTTCATTTCCCCCACATGTTTAGCAGAGACCCCTTTGACCTCCTCTGTGAAAGATAATGCGCACATTCCTGTGGCTACCACTCTGTCACAGTTGGCAGTTTCTTGCCAGACAATAAAACACACAAATATTGTATCCAACATGTCAACAACACCATAAACTTCGATAACCTTTTAACCTCACTCACATTAAGCTATTTTTGTTATCACCTTTTCCAAGCACTCATCAAGGACTCCTGTTATGTAACCCCAATAACATTTAAACCTCAAAATGGAAATGTTTCACATAGGAAGAGGCCTACATGGATTTGATCGCTGAGAGAAAGAAAACTCATAAATATACAGCAAAATGGTCACCCAGGGGCAAAATACAGGCTGCGTTTGAAACGCAATCAGAGAAATCTTCTTCTCTCTGTCCTTTGAGAATAATTACACTTACTGTATCTGCTGCTCAGTCTGATTCGTGTTAGCAGTTTGAGAGACAGCCAAGGCACTTGGATGAAAAGGACAGAAATTTATTGCACAATGCTTGTCTTTTCATTTGCCTTGGCCAGGCTTTCGACAGCCTCAAAAAGCTGGTAAGCTTGGATACTTTGAACAGCGTGATAAGGATCAGCTCAAGCGAGACAGACGTTAGACTAAGAAGAATCCAATTTTACATAAGGACTTTCAAAGAAGTGCGACATCTGTAATTGAAAATAGAGTACCCTGATAAAGTGATCAAAGCGGAGCACTTGCAAAGTTAATAAAAATAAATAAAGCTTAAAGTGCAGTTCTCTTTACTGACAGAAAGGGTTTAAAGATGATGCTGTTTCATCCGTAATGCTGAGACCTGCTTTTTAATAAGGATCATAATGAGGGGTTCCCTATCTCAAAAAAAAGAAGGAAAAAAAAGACCAGGAACAGGACAGAATTTGTTTAGGACATCCGCTCTGTTCGATGTGTACGTGTTCACGTGTATGGCTGTGAGTGCACGGAATAGATCCATTCATTCCTGATGTGGCTCTCAGCAGTCGACAGCTCTGCCAACCGTTGTCATTTTCTGGCAGGCAGATTACTCTTGGGGTGGCATTTTCACAGTTGTCAAGTGAGGATTTAATGGCCAATTATCCTCAGATAAATATATCTCTGCTGAGGAGAGGGAGCCATCGTGTGAGTGGGAGACTATTGCTTCTAATTGTGAGCTAAAGAAAGACGAAAACATGTCTGGTCAAAGCCTCCGGAGACTGGCCGACATCCTATATCCCCGCACTGCCACTTCATCATTACCCAAGATGGCAGTTGGATCCCTTAAAATAAAATCCACTGTACTGTAAATCATGTGTTATGCTTACAGCACAAAGTACACTGTCGTTGTTAAACAGGGTGTCGCCATCCTCACTTTGACCACAGCCCCGCTGTCGATTGCTTTTTCGTTTTTTTTGTCACACTGGTGTTCAAGACAGAGAAGGAAATTGCTCACTGAGGATACTGCTCAGGCCAGGATGATGACTAAAAAATGGGAATGATGGGTTTATAGAAGGAAAACATAGGAAATCAAATTTAGCACCTTACTGCTGAGATGCAGAGGCAACATTGAGGAGAAAACCAAGCAGATTTTTCTAAAACATCAAAGTCAGATTGAGTTTTTTTTTTTTACATCATGCTATGTTTTTATTAAGAAACCAAATCCTGTTTAGACTAATATACTTTTAATTCTTTGTGCGAATTTTGTTTTTTGGCACCATTTTAAGACAAGAATGTGTAGTTATTGGCTAGCACTGGCAAGCTCGGCTAGAAAAGCGCATCAGGCAGGCAGAGATGGCTGCTAATTAGTGTTAAGTGACCTGCTAAATCGCTTTTCCAACTTTATTATTTCTTAGTTAGCTGCTTAAAAATCCTTTGTAACAGCGTGTGGAATTCTGGGTAACACTGGGAATTTTGGAGCCAGTCTCCTTTGGAGGGACTGCAACTTTTTAGGCATTTCTACGTTAGCCTAATCAGCCCTTGAGGTTGCCACCTGGTAGGACTTAGTCTCTGTAGTCAGTAAGTGTAGCTAATTAGCATATTTGACAAACTGTTTCCTACCAATGAAATAAAACTTCAGGCACTTACAGGCCTTTTAAAAAGAACTTTGGCAGGTGATTGGATGAAGCCTTTTTAATGCCTCACATTTGCAGTCAGTAGTCTGCTGATTGGTCTAAACCAGTTATGGCTTGGCTACAAGGACAGTTTGAGCCTGTCAAGATCGATCACCTTCTGATAATAATACCATAAATCTTGCAAGAATCTAGCTGCCAGGCAAGGTAAGGTCAAAGCACCCTAACAATAATTTTAAAGCCATTTAGTGAAACCAAAATAAAAGAGATAAGACTTGTAACTTTCTTATTCCCATTCTTCACTAAGAGCTGCATCAGTGACTCTGAAAGGGTCATGCTTATATTGGTTTTGACTTATGAACTGAGAAAAGTTTTTTCTTTTTTCTTTTTTTTTTTGAGAGAGAGGTGGCAGTGACAGAAACAGGCTGGTTGCAGGCTCCAGTATTACACAGACACACGTCTCTGTTGCTGGCAGGTTAGCGGCGTGTGGATGTCAATGGGGATCGTGGCTAACAGGCTGAGAGGCCTGCACTGACGCCACCTCAGGTTAATGACGGTGACAGTCTCAATCGCCGGGCTGGTGGAGAAGATTTAATGCTTCCCCTTTGGCACCAGGAAGTGCTGATAATGATGGTGGGTGGCATGGAGCGTGTCCCTTCTGACACCAGCAATGATTTAAACTTCTGCAGTTGTGAGCAAGTTCGTATTCACACATACACACTCATAGAAACAGAAGGACTTCCAGTTATTCTGTCCAAACTATGCCCCACCTAACCTATTGTCATTTTTTATCATTAGAAAGAAAATCCTTGACAACTGATTAATTAATCAGGTCTGAATTAACATCATAAGTCAGGTCTTGGAACTTTGGTCAGTTGGGTGAAACCTGTAACAAAATATATTAACTGTGTAAGATCACGTACTCTTTTCTTTCTTATGCACCATGTTCTTTAAACATACTATCTGTACGAATGCCTTATTGAATGGTTCTGCAACATAAAACTAGATTGTACACACTGGCACTGTAGAGAACCAACAGCAACAATATCCCAGATTCTATTGTGACGGCTCTTTTGTATAGATTTAATAGGAGTAACTGGCTTTGTGACAGCAGTCTTCAATTTTTGTGCAGCCTTTTGGTGGTAACAAGCTACACTGCTAACCAGCTATCAGATACAACCATGTGCAATGACCTGTGCTACACATGTCACAATCTAAGCTTGTCAAACCAGGAACCAGACATATTCTATGCATATAGCTCATTATTTTTGGATAGTTACATGCAATTCGGTGGTGTTTAAAAAAAAGGCTAATTACAAGTCATCTTTAGGTTGTCACATTGCATGTCAATATAAAGTAAAATTTGACTTATTAAGGGACTTTTCTGTCAATTATTGAACATTGCCTGGCACTGTTATGCTAACATTAGCTAAAGGTACTGTCATTCATTAAGCATGATATTTTGAACTCTCAGTGGTGTCGATCCTAATGGCCACTCCCAAAACACTCCCAGAGAAAGCACACTCAAGAAAACATAAATAGTATTTCTATGAACGTGACATCATGCAATGATGACATATTTACCTCTAAAAGTATCACCCAGCCTAAAACACTCTGGCACAGGTGATGTGTGAGCTCATCCTACCTGCTGATGCAAAGTAACCAGAGTGTAAATGATCAAAATTAAACTGAACGTTTTCCCTCTCTGTTGCTACATTGTTCACACTTACCATCACTACTTCAGCTCTTTAAATCGAGCCTTTCCTTGTCGTTCCCTGCTATTCTCCGTTTCCTCATCTTTCCTGCCTCCACTCTTTATATTTACATTATCGTCATTGACATTGTAATGATTGGTGTGATTATGCATGCAGACGGGGCTGTGAACGGGTGTGTTGACACGGTGTTGACAGGCTGGCACGGTCACATCTCTCCCACTGTCTCAGGTGGGAGCTCTGGTTATGCACAGTCTTCATTTAGATTCGATTACAGTGATGCACGCCTTATGGGTGTCACTTCTCTTCCGCTTCACAATTTAAGGAGAGAGAATGGGCAGTAATTGTGCTACCTGGGTGCTGAAGCCCTGGTGGCAAATCAAGCAGCGGGTGCGTAGTGGCATATTGTCTGGCTGCTGTTCCCCAGCTCATTTATTTGCCTCCAGTTGTCAACGTGGGAATATCACTGTGTGCAAATTAGCTAGCTGGGCCTTCAAGGAGCCACGCTGCCTCATCCCGCCCACTCTGCCCGAGTGATGCCTGTTATGTCCAATTACACACTCGGTAGCCATGATTAGCGCATTTAACTAGCAGCACCAGCTTGAGCACCCATGCACACGCACTCATAAAGGAAACGTACGCGTATGGCACAAACTGACACGCAAAAGATACACAGCCTCATTCGCATCTGCTTCATTACCCACGATCCCGCTCACAGCAAGTATGGTGTAGTGTCTCCTCTGGGTTTTCATCTTCCTTAAGCTTCCTAGGGGCCCTCATGATGTGCACCACAAAGCTGAGAGAAGCTATCCACTCATAAGTGAAAAGCTATATAGATAAAATACATTTTACATACCTTGTCATGCACATTTGCTTATCTTAAAGGCAATGCAGATGAGCACAGATGTCACACTTACAAACAATACTATTATGTGACACATGCCACTTTGACACATATTCCCAAAGTAAGGGAATCTGCTGGGAACATAAAGATCACAGTTTCTTCTCTAGTCAACAGAGTGAATTCTCATCTTACCTTCTCCAAAGCCTTTGGGTATTGCATATTGCAAATAGCCTACAGCAGTGCAGTTATGTGGAACAGAATAGAAAAGCATGCTGGTTTTGGTTGGTTAAAAATGAAACGTGAGCTCTGTAGCGTTTACTGTCGTACAGTTGTTGTTATTTCAGTCTGTAGATATTTGCGGCACATCCCTCGACATGGTCCGACCAAAGAAGCAGCATTACTCAGGCTCTGGCCACATGTGAGCCGCACATTACGACAAGCTACGCTGGCCTCTGACCACCCCTGCTCTTAAACTGCGCTGAAAACAAAAGGAGACGGAGGGTTCAAAGTGGTGTCTGTTTTGTGTGTAGTCATGGTGGCCATGGTTGGATGCTTTCATCATATCTCTCAGTGATGCCACAGTGCCTGGAGGGGGTGATGTCACCACAAGGTCAATGTCAAATATGAAAGAGGTAGTCACGGCTGCCAAGGACTTGTGGGAAGAGACAAATTTAACCAGAAGTGTCCTGAGATTGGAGGGAACCAGGCACCATGTGGCACATTTGCCTATGCGCCTCCACATCAGGCCTGCATACTGTCAGCCAACCGTAGGCCTCAAGGTCTGGGGATGCAGATAGTCAACCACATGCTTCCGTTTATGTCTCTGTCACTCTTTGTCTCTTCTCTCGGTCTATCTGGAACGCAGTCAAATGGACAAAGCGCGCTGCGAACAAAGAGAGCATTGGTATCCTCAGTACGACGCTTACTGCTCGGAGCAGCTGTGGAAATGTCAAACAGGGCTGAGATGAGAGAAGTGTTGCGAGTGGGATGAAACTGCTGACACCTCATTTCCTTTCATTCCCAGTTCTGAAGCTACTTTTGTCACAGAATGTTTTATATATGTGTAGGCCCTATCTCTCGTCACTTGTGCTTTTCACCCGACATCAACCATAGAAACACAACACATGCTATCACGCGAACGGCTCCTTGTGAGCCATTTGTTCTGCCGTGGCAGCGTGCTCTTTGTTTGAACCTATACCGTCTGTTTCTCTCAAAATTTACTTTTCAGAGGGAGTACAGAGGGAGACGCTGTTATTCAGACTGGCTGAAGGTTTTTCTGCGCAAGTGTGTTGTGATTGCTGTCTCTACTATCACTATTCTTTTCTTCCTGAAATGTAAATCTCATGTTTTAAAGATTCCTTTAATGGGAATCAAAGTCTAAATATTTCAATACAGCTATTTTATTATTCAGGAGACTCACAGGCATTTCCAGCCATCTGACTGTGAGAAATCCATGTGCCTCACGTCTTAGCGGTGCAGGTACATGGCTTCAGCTGGCAATATTACAAGGATTAGCATGGCATATGAAATATTTAGTGGATTTCTTCTCCCCTCCCTCTAAAACCTAATAAATCAAATGACTGCCAAATGTCATTAAAGTGATGGTCTTTGACTGGGTAGGAGTGAGTCCCTTTTCATATTCAAATTTGGGGTGGAAGAAATGAAAGAGCAGAAAGGTTACTTGGCTTTAGCTGACAACCCCCAGTGCCCCTGATGCTGGTGGGTGAAGACTTGAAGAAGGGCAGATGGAAGGAGGAAGACGGAGTTGCGGGGCACTGTGACAGAGAAAGTATTGTCTGATGTGCCAGCCGGGCGTCATTGTGGCATTGGTCTCCTGTTGGTGCAGGCAGGGTGTCTGGCCTGCTGTTTTGATTAGTCTGAGATTTTCTTTTTTTTCCCACTTTCCTTCTCTTTTTTTGGGCGAGGTGTCACCTCGCAGTGGATCACAGGCAGGGGCGAGTGAGACAACCAGCTGTCTCTGTCACCAACTGTCACTGGCATTGTCTGTCCTTCCTTACTGGCTGAACAGATGACGGACATTTGAATGGCAGGCACCATTCTGCTCCCCCTCACATCTTCCCCAAACCCAGCATACAGAGGAATCATCGATATTCATCCCCTCGCCCACTCTCAGCCTCCCTTTCTGTGTTTTGAGTCATTCATATGTAAACTCGGAGATAAAACATATGGTGCTAATTTGCAACAAATCAACAGTGACCCAGGCTGACTCTCTACTCCGGATATTCAGTGAGAGTTACTAGACGCCCAGCACCTGTCTGTGTTTGAAGCTTTGCCTTATTCATTACCAAAGTGTGTTGGCAAAGAGTGTCAACAAAGGCACAGCAGGCCTATAATATGTATTCTTCCCACAAGGTGACATCATGATGTAAATTATCAAAGAAAACTGATTTTGTGTAACACGCCGAGGCTGTCTAATTCCATTGGCACTGGTCTCACGAGACGATTTGAAAAGAAAATTATAATAGATACACAAGACACAGTTTGTTATCTTAACTCCAAAGGGAAATCAGCTTCAAAATCAACGTGAACTCAATGAATGGCAGCTGTCCTCACGTCGACACCTAATCAGGAATGACAACACTGATCTAAGATGGATACAACGAGCCAAACAAACTTTGATTTCATTCCGCTTACATCACTGGAACCACTCGTAAGGTCACAACATAAGGTATCAGATTGGGAGACATCATGAAAAACACAGCCATGTTAAAAGGAAACAGCGTTGACAAAGTTAATATCCATTATGCATCAAATTGATAATGTTAATTTTGAATAAGTCAGAGGTGTGAAATATTCATGTGGAGCTGTCCAAAGTTTTTTTTAAGTTCCTTTTCTCTCCTCCTTCTTCTTCTCTTCATGTTGACTTGACTTTCTTCTCCATTAATTATCATGCCCAGGAGGTTTTTCAGTGAGAGGAGCAGCCATCAGGCTGAATCATCTTGACAAGGCGGCATGGCCCAATTACACCAGTGCTCCGCAGGGCTTTGATGTGGCGGAAAAGCAGAGAGATAGGGGCAAATTGCACAGCCATATTATGGTAATGATCTGATTTAATCCTGTCACTAAACTTTATGTAGCTTGTTTAAAGAAGATGCTAACGCTAATTACAGAGGTGCACAGAGGTGCAGGGTGGGATCGGGTGGAGAAGGCTGAGCCGAGGGGCTTGTGGCTGTGGTGCTGCTGCCGGGGCTGGTGGGAGTTTTCCGTCTACAAAGTGCAGCTCATAAATGTTGTAAATGAAAATGAGACAAAGTGGACTTATTTCTGTTTAATTATAGATCCAGCACAGGTGAAAAGGTCAGGAGTACAGGGGGGCATGTGTGTAAGCTCGAAACCTGTTGGGCTACTGTTGTTAATTAACACATCTGAGGATGGGAGGTAGGGTAGTTTTGAGAGAACGGGAAAGAGAATGAGACAAGAGGAAAGGAGGAAAAGGGGAGGGGGTTGTAGAGGGGTGTTACAAGGAACGCACGATAATATCAGCCTGTAATTAACTTGTCAGTTCAATTACAGCCCTTCAGATTGGAATTGTCTTGGGTTATGGCGCCGGGCCCTGTCTGTATGGTTAATTAGTCTGACGAGTAGCCACCGTGCTCCTCTCCGCTCTCCGCACTGTCACGCCTGCAGCAACTTGGTTTATTGTTCCTGATGATTGACTAGCATGGAGCGAAGAGGGGATCAAACTTAAGAGAAGGAGCATGACTGATCAGCAGTCAGAGGTAAGCCGACTCTATACTTTCCCCTATTATATTTTAATGGCTGCTCTTACTTTAAACTCTTTGCTTTCTTTTTTTCATCAGTTATTAATGTCTGCGGAAAATGTATTATGACTCAGAATGTATCTGAAATAAGCTCAAGTTGATGTTATCTTCAAACAGGGGGAGAGACATGAGCGGCAGCATCACTGCTGGCTGGTTAAACCTCACCACCGCTGGCTTGTCCAATAGAAAAGGTTTGACTAACCTTTATGTGAACTCACCTGTAAACCACCCACAAATGCAGATGACATTAAAGGAAAAACTATAAAAAAAATCAAATCAAAAGAAAAATAAAGCATTACTAATAGAGCCATATTGAAGGTTTCTTAAGATGTTTTTCTTATTTGTCAGACCACAAGCCATTAGTGCCAGTGGAGATATGAAAGCGAATAAAAATATCACACTGACAAATTGCAGACTAGAGAGCAGCCACAAAGCATCCTTGTAGGAACACACTTATCTTTGATACTGTCTGTTATATTCATAAGGTAAACCATGTATATATCAATAGCCAGAAAAAAGTAAACATAATTATCTGTTTGCATTATACTGAGAGGGGGGATCAAAGATATTTGGCATTCTTAGATACGTTTTTAAACTTTTTAAATCCAAGTGAAGTGCTATAAATATACATTAGAAAAGATAGTTCCAGTGTCTGGTTTGGTTTGTCCTCTGTGTTACCTCTCCTTCTCAGAAAAGATGAGGACATCTCCTGGGATGCTGAAGGCCTCTTTGTAAAGATTCATCACTTACACAGGCAGTTGTGTGTACTATCACAGCTCGTGGTGTAACTCTTTGAAATCTCAATCTTATGCAGAACTTGCACTTGTGAAGGACTTGTGAAGATGTGTCAGGCATTTTGACACAGGTATAATCCGCACTGGGCCAGAGTGGATTGGTGTATTTTGTCAGAGTCTCAGAGGAAACTTTGTCAGTTTTTCCTCCACAAGATACTAAATGCATTCATTTATTTCAAGAAACATATCCACATAGATGCTTAAATTACAGTGCTCAGATAGTCAAATTCAATTACTGTGCGTTTGTGTCTATTTGATTAGCCCTTTAGCTGTGTAGTGGGATTCATTTTTAGCAGACGTGCTAATGTGCATTCCACGATGGTATGCATAGACCAAATGCCAACTGGGTGAGAAGTGGGGCTGATCGAGAAAGGGAGCAGTGTGCAAAATCATCAACGGTGACAAAGGTTTTCATTGTTACAAACACTCAGTTTTAACAGCTGTACAAGCAAGTAGCGTAAAGATCAGCTGTTCTACATTTTTTTTTTTAAATTTTCCCTGGTAACAGTAAACAGCTACAACATTTAGATGATGGTCTGCAACACTGCGTATAGGCTCAACATAGGATCAACTCCATGCAAATGTCTTTCTTAGTAAAGCAACAATAATTTCACAGGTATCTTTTTTAAACATATTGAATAATGGAAATGAATTATTACTGTTTTGCAATACCAACAACTTTGAATTTGAACAAGGGCGAGCTGCAACTGACAAATAACTACCTTTAACTTGAATGCTCAGTGGCATAAAGCCCATGGTGGCTGTAGCTCAGGAGGAACACCAAGGTTGCTGGTTCTCTGGCTGCTCCTCTTTAAACGAACAAAGTGACAAACAAACTCCGCTGTCAACAAGTGGCATGTTGACAGAGTAATGCAGACACACCAGGGCACGAGTATGAGTGTAGACCAGGGGTCCCCAATCCCAGTCCACGAGGGCCGGTGTCCTTGCAGGTTTTAGATGTGTCCTTGATCCACCACAGCTGATTTAAATGGATAAATTACCTTCTCAATATGTCTTGAAGTTCTCCAGAGGCCTGGTAATGAACTAATCATGTGATTCAGGTGTGTTAATTCAGGGTGAGATCTAAAACCTGCAGGGACACCGGCCCTCGTGGACTGGGATTGGGGACCCCTGGTGTAGACAATGGCATAGGCCAGGGAAAGGCGACTCCATATCTCGAGTGCCGGTGTCCTGCAGGTTTCAGATTTGTCCTTGATCAATCACAGCTGATTTAAATGGCTAAATGACCTCCTCTGCATTTCTTGAAGTTCTCCAGAGGCCTGGTAATAAAGTAATCATTTGATTCAGGTGTGTAACCCAGGGTGAGATCTAAAAGCTGCAGGATGCTGGCACTCGAGGCCTGGAGTTGTCTACACCTGGCATAGGCTATGCCATAAGCTCTGCAGAGATTTAGCACCAGGCCTAAATCAAGCTTAAGAGTATGATGTTGTCAGGGCTCTTTGGAGGCCATACCATCTGCTATAATACTTTTTTATCTTGTTGCTCAAGCTGCTTCTTTGTAACTCTACTTGTGTGACTGTATATCTGTGTGGTGGGGCGTGGTCTATGGTGCCGCTGCAGGGGAGGCGCACCTGAGCAGCATCCGCAATGACGCCTTGCCAGCTTATAGTGTGAGCTAGCTCCTGAGCTCTTGTTGTTGTTGTAGAAGTGTTCAGCTGCCAGCTGGAAAGCTGCAGCTGTGCGTGTAACGTGACAAGAACCGGTAAATAAAAGAATAAAGATGTTGGAAACGTCATTCGGTCTGCCGTGGTTCTAATATAATCTGGAATCAATGGATAAGGAAATAAAAAAAAAAAAAAATGAAAGTGCCAAAAAACTTTGTGCACTGTATATATTTTAGACTAATAAATTCAACAAAAAGAACAGTGACTGACAAAGATACTGCATTCAAGAGTTACGCTCTGAACTGGGGTAAATCAAACATGTCTTTATAATACAAATTTGGAGTGACCTTGATATGTATATGTAAGGGGCTGTTCTGAAGTATTGGTAGCATGACTAAAATGGCCATTAAAGGGAGAACATTAGTTCTTAAATCCAATTCAAACAGCTGACACATCATTACACATTTCACCATACTTCATCAGTTTGAACTCTCTGCAAAAGATTTACAGATTAATAGACTGCAGTCACTGTGGAGTTGCTGGTGATAAAAAATAGCAGTTACACCCTTGTACAAAAACATTGTTCTTCTGTGAGCATCTGCCATAAGAATATGTCATCCACTTGAGGTTCTGCTGTCCCGGTCACTGAAGAAGTCTTGGCGATGAGGGGCAGGGGTGGTGGTTGCAGAAAGTCATGATGAGGCTTCCTCTCTGCCTTGTTCTCCTACATGTATCTGTCAGCTTGTGGCCTTCAGAAGTCAAGCCCAGAAGGCCCTCTGGGGCTCGTTGTATCTGACACTGTCATTACTGGACAACGTACAAATGTTGTGGTTTACAAGACTGAAAACAAAAAGGAATTGTGTTTCTTTTTCTCATTTCAGAGCGGCAGAGAGTGTGATTGTGCACATAAGAGAAGTGATCCATTAAAAAATGGCTGACCTATTAATCAAATCTGGCAACAGCGAGTAAATGAAGAAAGGCTTGTTGAGTCTCAAATCCAAGAAAGGATTTATGATTTTACTGCCTGCCATTGCACAGTATGTTTAAAGAGTTCATGGTTTTTCTTTCTCTTTTTTTTTTGATGATTCTTTTCTACTTTTTTGTTTTATTTGTTTATATCTGTCTCTGCCTTACATTAAAAAAAAAAAAAGTAAGATCGATTTGATAGAGTGATGATAATCAGATTGGTCTGGTTCTGATATAGTGTAAATGACATCACCAATGTAGAATGCACATTTCGTGGATAAGTTGGCATGCAAAACCTCTGTTGCAAGAAGGCTAAATTCAAATGAGCTCTGTTATCAAGCTTCTCCATGGTGACTTGCCACTGGCTGTACTGCTAGCATGGCCATTATCCAATAGCGCAAAGCCTTTGATCAGTTATAACCAATACTGTGGCAGCATCACGGGCCAAACTGAGGTTTGTACCATTCTTTTCCATTTTGCAACTTGTTTACAAGATACCGAGGAGCCTCTTCCCTCTTTGTAGCTGTCAGTCTGTTTAATTATCATTGACAGCACAGTTTGGCCCACAACACTTGGGACATGTCTTCAAAATGCGATGAAGACAACACGTTGGAAAATTCTGAAACTGCAAGGGGCTGGGTTAAAAGCCAAAATTAGTCTGACAATTACTTTGTGTTACAGTGCTGTTAAGCCCACGCACAAAAACAAAAGGTACTCAACTGATTAAAGTATTACCCTTTTTTCTACTCCCTGGAAGGATCAAACATAGACGTTCAGCCAGTTTCTTTTAGTGCTGCCATAAAAGTGTCCATTCCCACAAAGACATGTGAGGGGATGATGTGAGCGCTGGAGAAGCACGTTTGAAGACCACAGCATCATTATGTGCATGAACCAAATGTGAGCTGCACATGAAATAGTCAATGGCATTTGACCCCCTTTCCATTGGTCCAGTACCTTTAGACGTACTGTCTCAATTAGGACTTGAATGCATTGCTTTTAAATAAAATATTACAATACAAATAGTTAAGGAACGAATCTGGATAAAAATCTTGTTCAAAGATAAGTCTGTTCTCATGTCTTGCTCGTGTAATAGTGTAGTGTACTCATATCAAAAAGTTATCCTAAAGAGAGTAAAAAGACAATCATAAAGTTGTCACAGTTCACAAACTGTGCAGAGCTTCTTTATGAGATGACGCCACAAATACCAAATCTGTCTGTTATTGCAAGTGACATTGTCATTATGCACTGACACAGCATCCCTGCTCTAGTGGGGCATAAAAATGTCCTACTAAACCAGCAACATAAACACGCTGATAAATTACATTTATATGCCATCAAGCTGCGACATTTGCTGACACCAAAAATGTTTCTCCAGATCTGCAGAGGCGATGGTTCTCATTATCCAGCTGACGAGTGAGCACCGCTGAGTTGTTAATGAAAAATACACAGACAGTGACCTTTGTAAAGTCTCCCTGCAAATGACAGAGTTAACAAACTCCAGTCAGGGAGCAGTGAAAACTAGAAGCAGAAGGAGATGGCCTTGCTGCTCAGGATATACTGAAAGAATTCAACATTTAATCTGTCTGAATCGTCAGGTTATCGTGTTGGATGGACGATGATGGGGTCAGAAAGGTCACAGTGGTTGCTAACTCATGTGTCTGCTCCAGAAATCACAGCTGCAGAGGGGAAAGAAAAAAACAACAAAAAGAAAAAAAAAACCCTCAGGCCTGAGCTCTGCCCAGGCACTGGGGGAGTTGGAACAAGTCAAAAGACGACAGTTTGATTCCACAACGAGTGTGCAGGAATTTCTATAACAGCTAATGTCTTAATTAGCCCATAAGAAATAATAGAGCCCAGGACTAAAACGCAGCCCGCCAAATCATGACAAAATGGCAGTAATGGTTCACTTGGATTCCTAAAAAACATGCAACTCATTAAGCATTAGGGTAACAGGCTAATTTCCTATTTTGCAGACAAGGTTTTATAGGGCAAAATCAAATGCAAAATGTTATTAAACATAGGTGTGTCCAGCAGACAGCACATAAAAATGATATTTTGTTTCCTTTTATGTATCCAGATATGCAAGCTAGTATTCTTGTGGTATTATTGTACAACTGTAAAGGCGCATTGGAAAACAATTAGAGGATTTACTGCCAAGTATCAAATTAAACCGCCTGTGACCTCTGGGTTCACTCAGTCGTTTTCATAAATCCTTGCTTGGACTGATTTATTGAAAGACCTTAAGACGGGTTACCAGACGAACTGTGAATTTGCTGAGTTGATGATGGCACTGTGTTTTATATACCCCAGCCTATTAGGCTCCTTTGGAGCTTAGCTGATCACTGCTGATGAAAGGGTCAACACAATGACAGTTGCAATATGAGATGCAATCAGCCTTGGGGCCATTAATGCTGAGGTAATCATCCTTTATAGTGGTACCAGTTTATAAAAGATGAACACAGCATTGCCAGCAGACGGTGAAAAAGGATTATTTTGAATGCACTCAACTCTAACAAGACATGGGTGGAACTCACAATACCAGAATAGTATGGATCATGTCAGATGTGTCCTTAATCTCATACAGTTCCCTAAAATTGCTTTAAAGCTGTCTTTGTGCTGTCTAGTTTTAATCAAATCCATCCATCTGGAGAACCGAGACACTTCAATAAAACGCTAAACATTATTTTTAAATCCTAGCTGACACATCCTGAGCACCAGTACTGCCTCAGAAAGTTTCACTTTGTTGAGTTGTTCTTTGCTTCACGGCAGGTGCCCTTTCTCACGCTCTCACTGAGACCATATGGGCCCGTCCAGCCTCAGCCTCAGCCTGCAACAGGCTCACTGTTTGCCAAGGCCCTGTCACACCTGAGTACAGAAGATCAAAGAGCCCTGCAGTGCCTACAACCACACAGCTGCTGCACGTGCCAAACTTCCTTCTCTGCTCCACCAGCTTTGCTTTCAGCACATGTGTTTTCAAGGTTGACCACTAATCCTCCATTTATGTGCGTTATTCAGTCTCTAGAATTTACTGGAGTGACAGCTCTGGAAACTCTCACTTATGTCATTGTGTCTTCGCTGGTGTTATCCCCTCATGTCAGTTTAATTTTCAGGCTCTTTGTCTGTTTGTTTTTGTTTGTTTGTTTCGCCTTAACTGTGGAAAGCCACATTTTGGGAGTACCACTGAAGCGAGAGCTTCTGCCATCTCCCTCGGCCAAACCATAACCAGTAAGGCATAATTGTCGTTGGGGTTTCCACTTGTAAAACAATGGCTTTGGCCTGTGATAGAGGCAGTTTTTCATACCAGCCAGCTGCAGAGAAGAGTGTTTTCTGTTTAGCACTGAATTAAAACTCCAAATTGGGACTGTCATTAGAGAATTCCACAGGGACTGCTAACGATGCAAAATGCTTACTTAAACCAAAGCGAGAGGAACCTCGGGGCCAAATAAATATTCTAGATACAGCCTCGTATCTGAGCAACAAACAAACAAACAAATTAAAAATATCACCGTCTGATTAAAAAGAAAGGGAAAGGATATTGATTAGCACTTGGCTTGCAGACTTTTTTTTTTAATTGTGTCTAACACGTATGGAGGACAACTTGAAAATAAGCTCATATTTTCTGTCCTCATCCAGCAAACAGTTTTTATGTGATCTTATTGACTTCTGCAGATGCAGGCAATCTCAGTTTACTTTTTTGTTGCCAGGACTGATTTGGAGAAAAAAAAATCACCAGATGTCCCTTTAATGCTCTAAGCCACATTAATTTCCACTGGGAAATCCTTCTTTGTCCTTTTACATCAAGTGAAATGGGGATTTATTTGTACTTTTCTATCCCCTAAATGAAACTAGCCCGAAAGAATATTATCAACTGTGTATGTAGCTCTTTTTTTTTTTTTTTTTTTTTTTTTTGGCCTGTCCCATTTGGCTCTTTTGCCATCAGAATTGTTGTCTAAAGGCAAAGAAAGATGCCCAACGGATTTACTTTACCAAACTGACCATCCCAGCCTTGCCGTAATGCTCCATTTGATTCACCTTTTATTGTTTATTTTATTTTCACTTACTGAATACGGGACAGACTTGACTGGGGGAAAGAAGGGGAGAAAGAAAGAGGGAAAGAGAAACAGCTGAGAAGAAGGACGGGGGAGAAGGGCAAAAGACAAAAACCAACAGAACGGGCAGAGAAAAAAAAATGCATATATCAATCACCTGGATCACCTGCTGAGAAAGAAAAAAGAAAGCAAGCAGAAGAGAACAAGAGTAATAGAATAAACAACATCACAATGATATATGGGAATATGACAGTAAATACTAAATATTAAACATTATTGTGCAGCACATAAGATCAACAGAACACAGTGTGCTTTGAGGTAGGAGCCAAAAAGGGTGTAGTTTGTGGGTGTGATCACCCGTGTGTACACCTGTGAGCATGGACGCGCTTGTTTTTTGTTTTTTTTAAAAGGTTCCTTCATGTAATAATCTGCTAGAGGGTGTGGGGGGGCCACAGCCCCGTCCTCCAGGGCGTGAAGCAGGTGTGGAGGAGATCAAAACTCCAGACATGACTGTGTATGTAGCTCTAAATTAAGCATATTGTGCTTTGTCTTATGTTGTAGTAATGTGAGAGTAGTTTACATTGCAGTGTTTCTACTAGAAGGAATAGATACCTGATAACAGTGTGAAGACTGGATGCTAGCATTTTAAACATTTTTGACATCTGCACTTAAACACAGCAAAAATATATCCTCATATATCCTAAGGACATGAGATAATCAGCTTCATGTATTCATGTTGCACAGACACTTTAAAGAAATGAACTTTTTCATATAATCCAAACATATTCATTGCAGTGGCAATGGTAAGACTGTTTATGTAACTGTGTAACGGAGAAATACTCCAATTGCATCAATATTGTACTTATTGTCACATGTAAAATGTGGAAACAATGACAATCCTCACTCGATCTGTGCCCAGTATTTTTTATCAGATGCGGATGTACGTTTTGAATAAACTACGGTTCACTGAAAAAAGCCGCTTGCTCGCATAACTGATATTCACTGTACCATTACCAAGATGCAAGCAAGGCCACGCTTTTATTTTATGATGCAGATGTTTATCAGAAATGAGTCACAGCTCCTTGGCACTAAAAAGCTGCACTGTGATGTACCGCCGTTATTGTCTGACTGCCAGATGCGGCGGTCTCAATTTAATGATTTCATGACAACTGTTAAATCTCGGTGAAGCCGCAGTGTTAGCATATCCCCGAGGTCAGACGTGGACCACCGCTCCAGAGTTTTCCGTAAAGAGTCGCAGTCAAGATGTTGCAGTTTACTCTTGAAACAAGATATCTACTATTTGAATGAAATAATGCCTAACTGTGATTTACTTGCCCACAGCCCTGACAGCAGGATGTTTAGGATGGACTGATTTGGAAAAGGACTGGTTGTGGAGAAAGTAATAGACAATATGGTATGAATGGAATTCTTTGGATTAAAATATAAAATCAATTTCAGGTTAGACTAAGTGCCACAGCAGTATTGCCTTTTTAAAAAACTATTTAATTATCTTGCCTTTACTTGTAAGAAAACCCAGTTGAAAACATATGCTCCTCACCGACTTACAGCTGATCACTTAAAGGCTTCAAAGAATAGTTCTTCAACAGTTTTGAAAAATAACTAAGAGGCAGCATGGTCACTTTTCCGGGCCATTATTGGCAAGCCGTGCTGAGCCTGCTAAATCAAATGATGTACTATAAATCTGTGGGGTGCATATATTCTAGAGCATGTATCAATTCAAATACCACAAACCTGGCTGACAGATAGTATTTAAAAAATTTAATGCTGCTTGTAAAACATGGAGATGAAAAATGAGCATATGGTATGTTTTTTGTGGCGTCTTAATTAAACATTCTTGACCCAAACCCGAAGAGAGAAAAAAAGATTTAAATCTCTTGTTGCTTTAATTTAAAGACATGTAATGCAGTAATTTTAACCATGGATTTTACATTCCCAAAACGAGCCTTTATTGCCCTTTTTTATGAAAATAATGTTCAGATACATTGCAATATCTGGAACCACAAGCAGGCCTTCAAATACTGGATGGGTGTCAGCCCAACAAAATTCCAAACTAGTATTCTTACAGCGCTGTTTTCCGTCAAAAACTCATGCAGATGTTCAGAGTGAAAAGCAACTTTTTCAAGAACTGAGGATAAGTAAGCAAAACCAGTGCTGCTGAGAATGTTAGCAGACATGAATTGTATGTGTTATCAAATGACATACTGCTTGTGTTCCTAAGAGATGTGGCTTGTCAGCTAAGCTGTGAAAGGGTGGGAAGGGATGTACCAATAGGAACCAGAAGGTTTAGGGGTCATTTGTAAAGTAGTGACAACACGCCACTCACCAAATCAGCTTTAGTCTCTCTAATGTAAAAATTAACCATTCTCTTTATGCCGACCACAGCGGATTTGAGAGTTGCTGGGCTACACGGCTGTGCGCTGCTTCCTTCATAATTCAATAAGGATCAGTTTCACTACAGAGAGCACTGGCGTCAAGGAAGGGAAATCTTTAGAGCGAATACAAAGCAGAATGAAGTGCAAATGCTGAAGCTCGCCGAAAGGTTTCGATTTTGGTTGTCATGCGCTCCGTGTTAGGCTGGGGTTGCGAGCATTTGGTCCGTCGCCTAATGTGTTCGTGTTGGCACTCTTCTTCTCACCCGAATGGGTGCCAGATGTCTTTTTTTCTGATCTGAAGGGCTTGAATCACAGTGGCTCGGCAGGCCCTTACGCTGCTCCAGCAACCACCAGCAATGTACACGCTAACTGGCACCATTTAATGAGTCACAATTGCTTCAAAGTGAAATTACATCCATTTAAACCTGTCTTACACATCACACAAAGAAAAAGTGTCTACCTTCAATTTATAGCCGAATGAAAACCACAAAGACAAAAATGGGACATGTGCAAGTTATTATGGATCCATTCTATTCTCAATGATGAGAGCAGCATGTACAAAATGGGAGAGGGAGGGGTGGCATAATCTCTGCCCGACATATTTGTATGATACCAGACTTTGAAATGGAAAAATCAAAGCAAAGCTTTTTGGAACAAAAAGTGAACTCTCTTGCTGTCTCTTCACCGACCAGGCATGGACTATTATCATCATTTTAGCTATTGGTTCAGGCCATCAAAGGCTGTGTGCTCCATTACTATATCATAGGTGATCACAGGAAAGTCAGAAGACATGTTCGGTGAATAAAAGCAGGCTAGGAAAAAGTACAGTCTGAGCTGCTGACAGAGTACAAAGAGGGCAGATTGTTTTGGCATGTAAAACCTAGGTTCACATATAAGTGAATATAGGGCTATAAAGACTTAATACAACACTAGGGAGTTATGGAAAAAGTCGGTGCACGGCCTATACTTTGAGACGTAGGGCTACCATGTCCCAACAGCTGTCCACAGCTGTGTGGGTGGCTGAAACAGTGGCAATGGCACTCACACTGACATTGGATTTATCCAGCGTGCTTGTCGGAGCCAGAACACAGAAATATACAGCTATGGTACTGTCAATGGCCAACATGCTTGGGTGTGTGTGCGGTGGCAGGCCATTGAGCCAGTGTCAAAGACATTTCCCAGAGGCAGACAACAACACGCTATGAGAATTTCTATTATTAACAACACCAGAGCTAACATGTGAGGAGACCAGCTGGTTCAGGGAGAACCAATGAAATAATTCAATAAACACCAAAATGCATCGTAAAAATGAAACAAAAAGACTCAACAGTGTCTATCTTTAGCCATCTAATTTTGGTGCCCCCACCAACAATGTACGGCTTTGACACAAATAACATTTCGTGCTCTCAACAAAGCTATCTCAGTTCAGTTTGACCATGTGGCTCCTCTCTGACAAAGGAAACAGGCTAATAAATGTGCTGCTATGCCTTTGATACGACTTATGGTTTCTTCAGTCTTGCCGCACTCTCATGTCAAGCAGTTTGGCAAATGAGCTGACTCGAAGTCTGTAGCTGAACCTTAATGTCTTCCACCCTTCTAGTGTGCAGTGCGGCCTCAAACACCCTGGAAAAGAAGAGAAAGAGCAGGGGGAAGTAACACCTGGTTCCCTGGAGCCCCATTGAGGAAGTTGGATGGGAATAGTCTGTGCGGTGCCACCCCGAATGGCCCGTGTGCCGCTCGGCTGCGGCATGAGGGATGTTGAAGTGTGTTACCAGAACAACCAGCTGAGCAGATGATCTGAGGCAAGAAGCACTTAGCAATGACATTTAAACATCTAGGTCAGAGGTGGGGTAACATGGGGGAATGGGTTTGTGTGTGTCTGAAAGACTGTGTTTTGATTGTGTGTCAGGACTAGCAGGGTGAAATCAGGTAAACTGTCACTAATAAATCGTTGCGTCCCAAGCATATGCTTTACAGACAGCCCATCTTTCTCTGGCAGTTGTTGTAAAACTGTCAGCCACAAGAAGAAAAGTCCAGCCAACACGTTTTCTGAAACACACGCATATGACATGCAAGTTGAAATATTTGATCATGAAGGTGGTACCATTACACACACATGGAAGCACACGCTGGACTTGGCGCATCAACTTCACAAGACGTGCTCCTCTCCCACTGCGTTAAAAGTGGAACCACACAAAGCTGCGGCCCCTATCTGCACATCTGGAGGCGCTGCTGCAGGACGCCGCAGTCTCCTCCTCCTGCACAGTCCTCATAATCCTCAACCCTTATTATGAATCCCATCTCACTGTGTCCGTAATTATTCCACACATGCTTATGCAACAAAGCAGTAGCCAAGCCAAATGACAAACAGACCAAAGCTATAAATTAAGACCTATTTCTTATTTTAATGGCTTGAACTCTCATAATGTTTGCCACTAATTCTGTGCTGCAAAAAGTGGCAACAGTGCACTTTTCTCTGTGCATCACTCATTAACACGAAGTATCTAAGCAACACAGCAAATATAGCGTGCGGTGAGAATGGAAGAAAAAAAAAAAACATTAGTTGCCCCTTTGTAAATCAATTTCTCCAGTGCGTTTAAATAATCTGGCGGCTTTAAAGTCACAGCAATATTGTTTTAATTAGTGTCGTGAATCTTCATGCACAGAATCAGTCATCTCGCTTAAGACCAGAATTTAGAATATGAGCCAAAAGAAAAACATTTCTTTGGGTAAGTGGCACTATAAATCCCTATCAAGTGTCAAGCACTTTCTCAATTATGTTCAATCACAGAACACCACATAAATCCTCCAAATCTCTCTATTATACCAGCTCAGTTCATGGTATCATGCATAGATTCTGCTGTAAAAAGGAGAATTTACCCTGTCAGGTAAGAATGTTGTAAGTCTAAACCTATCTTTCTTTAAAAAAAGAAAAAGAAAGAAAGAAAGAAATGACTTGAAAATCTGTATCCGTTTATCTCTTTATAACAAAAACGTGAGAAAAGTTCTTTCCCAGCCCAAGGCTTGCCATTGAGCCATACCTTGCACTCACTTAATCAAGCAGGCATGTGGCATGATGTGGCAACTGCCTGGGTGCATAAGTACATGTCTTGTGGTTTACTCTGGTTTAAGACAGGATGGATGTGGCACTAGTGGCAGCCTGTCTCAACTTGTTCCTGGTTTGTTTGTTTTGACAGTCAGCTAAGACCCCATAGGCAGGCCCTCTCATTGCCTGGGTTGATCCAAAAACATAAAACATTGATTTTATTATTTTAGAGAAAGAAATAGAAGCCACATTATCCTCATATGGAATCCTTAATATGGAAAGATGTTGCCCAGAGAAATGTATTTCAAAAAATGTCATTTAATTTGTTTTACTTTTTTTAAATCCCCATCCTTCTGGCTTTTTAGAAAAGAACCGAGACACTTCACGGCACACCATATGTATGAGCATTAATCAAATGTTCATGGGCCTTGCCTTTAGTACCCATTTCACAATATAACAAATGTTCCTCCGAGCAGCACATCTGTAGAGGATGTCAATAAAGGACTTTGAAATGTACACCAACGCCAACACTCAGTAGACAAGGAAAGGGGGCTTTGAAACAGCTCCTACTTGAGGTGCTCACTGAAAGGAAGACCAGCGGGGTATTGAAAACTTTTTTCTATATGTAAATCCACATTCCCCACGGGTTCCGTTTCTCAGCGAGGTATCTATATATGGAGCCACTTTATTATGGACAAATCCTCTTTAATGTTCTTGTCGGTGGAAGAACAGCTGGAGCAGAGATAAAAATGAGGAAGCAATCTGCACCAGCTGTTGAAGTATTAATACAAAAATTAACTACTGTGTGTTGGTTAATTGCTTTCTGCTTAATGTGCTTTCAAAAGCCTTGATTCCTCTTTTCTGTTACACAATTGCAACTGCGGCAGGATATCAAGAGGCCTGTGAAATTAAAGATTCCATTTAAAGGAGCAGCCCTCCTTACCCCCATTCTTCTCACGGCTCAGCGGTCATAATGGACTCATGTGTTGAATAACCAAAATGGTCACATTAGACACCTGCTACTGTGGTCTTGGTAGATACAGATAGGGAACTCTTTCAGACTGCAGCAAACACAAGTGCCGCTCATCCGTCAAGAGCTCATGCAAACATTTCCATAAGTGAGACTGTAAGTTTATCATGCTCCACTCTGTCCCATTCCAGCAATCACACGCCCACACAGCCGGCTGAGTGACGACGAGTGATTTCAAACAGCACAGCTGGTATATTCGCTTTAACTGCCATGCGTTTTATTTGCATTATTATCTGTTGCCACCTCACTCCTCAGATCCACACTGACTGAGGCCACATGGAAGCAATTTAGAACGACGTGTCCCTTTACAGAAAACAAAGAGAATTTTTTTTTCTCGGTTTAAGGAGTCACAGCTCTCCTCCTCTGGGGCCCATACATGCACGGGTCGTCTCTCCAGCACATTTAATTCCATGCTGTAAAAACATTAATCAGAGCCAGATGAAGTGGGGAGAAATCTAAAGTGTTACGGTTTTATGGATAATTTGAGGTTATTTATGCAGGATAAATAAGAAAATAATGAGCCCCAGTCAGAAGTGCAGAGGACAGTGTTTGTTGTTTGGACATTCATTTGTTACAATTACTCCACTAATTAATTAGTCTTATAATAGATAGATAGATAGATAGATAGATAGATAGATAGATAGATAGATAGATAGATAGATAGATAGATAGATAGATAGATAGATAGATAGATAGATAGATAGATAGATAGATAGATAGATAGAGATTTTGACAAATAGAAAAACTATCTTAAAGCAATTTCTTTTCCCGTTGTTGTCCATTAGATGGCTTACTTGTACCACAAACTCCCAGCATATCTGAGGGGCTCATAGTTCATGATTAGGCTGACGTGGTCCACGTCTTCCAGGAAAACAATGTTGGATTAGAGAGCACTGAGACATATGAGAGGTCAGAAAAAGGGCTGCCACTGCAGAGCAAGAAGCCAACAGACAATGAAGTGGCAAGCCAATTTAATACACATTATTTCACTTCCAAACCCCAATATCTAAAAAAAAAATCAGAAAGCACAATTAATGAACAGCTCTTATGCTTTGAAACATTTGTTAATACATGCATGGATGTGCAGCAATCAATAAAAAAGTACTGTTTTTACCATTTTCACTTGGAATACAAATTTGCAAAGAAGAAAATACAAATAAGAATTTTTAAAAGTGCATTAAGCTATATTAAAGAATGCGAGTTCAGGTATGGGACAATCCATGAGTAGTCCTGTTGGAAGGATACAGGAACATAGAAGAGGGAGGCAGGGGTAGATAAATAAACTGAATAAAAATCAATTTTGTATATTCATCCCAATAGGATGATTATAGAGATGATAAGAGAGCACAGAGGCATAACCTCATCATCCAGCCAAAGTTATATATGGAAAATTCCCCTCCTCCTCTCTGCTTTGATATTGCATGTGTTGTGAACATGGAGTCTGTTTCTCTGTTCAAGCAGCACCACCTCGAACTGTCATTAAAGCGCATGTCCTCAGGTGGAAAATGACTTCTGTGGGGGAGCTTCTCCAATGATAACATGGATTTGCTCTAAAATACGTTGCTTTTCTCAGAGCATCATGAATAAGTAAACGTTTACGAAAAACCTTTTGCATTTTCACCATCGTTCCTAATGCTTTTGCTTTCAAGATGCATATTGGGGCATGCATAAAACATCCTCCTCCTCCCCCCTTTTGCTGCCACAATGAACGATGGAAGAAACTTGTGCACACCAAAACCTCTTCATCGCAAAAAGAAAACAGATGAACAAACACAACAAGTAAGTCTAAAAGTGTCCTAGGCGTAACGCCTAGGCCAAAAATTACATGTCTCTACCTTTCCATTTAGCCATGCGTGCATGGCTACGGGGCTTCAGTAGAGTTTACTTTGGTTAAATGAACTTCATGTGATCTTTCAATTCATCCGGTTGTCACTGTTGCGTTGGAAAACAGGCTTTAATTTTGGCTCTGGCATTGATAAGTTTTTCACTTAGCATTGAGAGGATTAAATCAATTATGTTGATTCTGTATTTACTGCTTGCATGCCCACAGTCGTTTGTAATTAGCTTATTGCTTTTGATCTGATGTAATGTGATGAAATGCCTGGAAGCAGCTCTGGGAGCCTGCTTGGCTGGAGCGACTGGGGTGGGCGCCACTTCCAGGTCCCCACTGAAGCACATCCGATTGTCAAGGCAAGCAGGGAGGTGGGGACTGGGGGACCTGGGCGACTCGCGTGAGCAGCCGCAGACAGAGAGGCAGGGGGATCGGTGTCTGAGAGGAGGGAGGGACCACCCGCTGAGAAGGCAGCATCCTCCAACCCTCATTACCCTCAGAGGCCTTTCCTCCACATGCATGTGTAATTACACCCCACCCTGCCCCACCCCACTCCCACGAAACCTCTCACAACACCTGATACCCACAGGTAGAGCACCACAGGGGGGCCTTTGCAATGATAGGCCTCCAAGGCCTGAGGGCCCGCTTAGAGTGACTACCATTCAAGTCTGGCCACCCACATCAATCAAAGACCCATAACACAGAGACTGATCATCTGTTTTGGAAAGAAAGGGCTGTTTATTCATGGAAAGCTAATTGTTGTTTCTAGCCACTGTAGTGCATCCAAGACTGTGCTACAAAGCACAAAGGATGCAGGATTGGATTTTAAAAAGTCCAATATATTTGGAGTTGCCTGAAGGATTGGATGTTGCCTGACAGTTTAGTAACAGGCAATCCTTTTTAAGATAATTCTGTCAACCTTCTGGTGAGCAGACGGATGAAGTCTTTGGCTTAAATAATACAAGAATAGGCTGGACCGGAGTTAAATGCAGTTTCAAGTGCTGCCCATCTTTCCTCAAAAGGGAACAGCTCCAACATGACTTCCATTCAAAGTACCCCGATAGAACCCCTCCTAAAGCTCCCCTTCACTTCCCCCTTTTCTTTCTTTTTTTTTCAGAAACTGGTAAAACAGAGCAATGGTGCTCTGCAGACTGTTCTGTTTATGAAAGAGGTCAGGGTGCCACATATGGCCAGCGTGTTAAAATACACATGGCTCCTGCCGCGGCTGCTAAAAATGTATTGCGGCTGTCTGTACATGCAGGAATAAAATAAACTCTGAATGTTTCAGCAAGCAGTGCTGAGAATTTAATGATTGAGTATTTGAAACTATGGTCAGATTTGTACATGAAAAAGCAGGGAAAAAAACACACGTCCAAAGATATTGGGTTAGACGTCAGCAATATACAGAGTTGTTTGACTTGGCAGGAAGGGACGCACAGATTTGCCTGGGATAAGTGTGTGTCACACGCCATCTGAGAGGATAGCAGGGCCGCAGTAAGCCGTAGGAAACTAGCGGTGAAACTAAACACATGCAATGACAGCCACAGGCAGTTAATGTGAGCCAAGGAGTCTTAACTCCCAAAAGACTGGCCTGAGGCGAGAGAGAGCAGGGCTACTGATAAGTGGAATAAAGAGCAGAAAATATGAATACCATCTCCTTCAAAGCAAACCATTATACACCACTAAATTCTGATTATTTTCAGGAGGATTCTGGTGCTTATTTCTCTTGGCTGCATGAAGCTCTTCTTTGGCTCTGCAACAGATTTGTGGCTCTATATTTCACCTCACCAGCAAATATACTCTGTGCTAAATAAGACAGAGGTTAGCGAATGCGCTGCAGATTGTGTGAGCATTAAAAGCAATGCTTCTTGTGGGTTTTGGGATCATCACACCATCAATAAACCCTAATCTGGCACCAAAGTCAAACTGTCTAAAACAGAAGTGTACAACTTCTGCAGGCGCCAGCAAATGTGGAGAGAAGGTCATCAAGAGATCATGGCATGTTGTGGGGTGTTGTTCTTGTTTTTATGGCAATAACTCCTTGAGAGTGGGTGCAACATTTGAAATTTGTTAGATAGCTAGTTTGATTCCAGCAACAGGCAATTTATTTGTCACTGAAGACATGCAGTGAGCACCTACCTGCTCCAGCTGGCAGCCACTTCCAGAACACCAAATTCATATTCCTAATGAGATTATGCGATTAAAGTGTTCATTATTTTATAAAAATATTAAACCAGTAAAACTGCGCAGACAGTAAAAAAACAAAGGCTCTGACAGTATTTGAGGCGCCACTAAGTGTGAGCAGAAGTTCAAGGGGGCATCGCTGGGTGCAGTGCTGGGTGTTGCTCCCTGACGCCCTGTCTTTACGAGATCAAGTCTGGTTTTGCGTAATCTGCTGTGACCTGTGGCAGGATGACTGTGTCCATCTCTCAGCGCTGTGATCCTTCCTTACACCTAGCAGTTGTGGGCAATAACCAACTATAATTCCATCTCCTGCTGGGCAATGAAAAACCTCCCCCACTGCTCTTTGTTTTTTTCCAGTTGCAAGGTCATGTGCTAAGCAAAGCATTGTGGGAAGAGAGGGGTGACCGAGGTGGTGGAGGAGGAGGAAAAGTTTAGGGGTGTGGGGGCTTGCTCGTAAAAAAAAGAATAAAAACATGTGTAATGAGAAAACATGTGGTGTGTAACTATTGGAAGTCATCAACAACAGAAAATACTAATTAAAGTGCAGGATGAGGAAAAAAAACTGAAGCTGTCTTTTCGTGGCTGGGAGACCACTGTCATCATGTCTCAGGAATTAGGCAAACATATGCTGGTCTGCTGCTGTTGAAACCGAGGCGCCTCGCTCAGGCTGCGGTTTGGGAACATGAAAGGCTTTGTGGGATGAGCAGGAGGACTGGCCCTAATTCAGGGCCTCATTGCCAGGGAAGCTGGCAGCAAACTCCGATTGTGGGACAGGGAAAAGAATTTGGTTACATATTCCAGCAAGGACCGCAGCTCCAAACAAACCGAAGCAACAGGCTGCTGAGCAAACCATTCTGTCCACATTCGAACCCCCTTTCTTGCTGCTGCTCTAGGGAGGGGGGGGGGACGACTCTCTCCCACCTGACTGAACCTCAGAGGAAGCTGAGGAGGTCAAACGTGGAGAACAGGAATGTATTAGGTCAGGCCCAAAGCTGAACTTGAAGCTCTGCTGTCCTGCTGTGATCCAGTCCCATGCAGGGCTCAGGATGCTGGCAGCAGACTCTCTTATTTGGATTGAGTGTTTGGAAAACAAAGCTGCCTTTGTGCTGTTTTATTGCAACCAATTAACTCCTAAACTCGATAGCTATCTCTCAGAGGATGCACAGAGGTCAGCCTGACATGTGCACGGGAAGCAGTGAAGGGGCAACAGTTAACAGGTCCTAATAATCCCCCGACTGCAGCTTTCACTGGCTTGAACGCAGCATGCCTTCAGTGTAACCTGATCATTTTAGCAAATTGGATAAAACTCTTTTGCTTCTATCTTTTCACAGCCGTTGCAGTGTGTATCCACAGGGCAAGCCCATCTTGATTGCTTTCCAATAAGGAGACATTTTCTGGCATTTTCAGACAGGCAGGGATTAGATTAATCATGTCTCCGTTCAGGGTACATATGATTATGGTTGACTGTTTACAAGTTTTCTCAGATGTGCTCTCTGTGCCAGGACATGGTGGTAGAGCCTGAAACTCATTCACGCATGCGGTGGTCTTGTTTTAGACCGAGCAGCAGTGAAAAATCATTCACTTTTTGACAGTGGAAAATACAGATGTGAGGCAACATTGGATTTGCACCTCCTTGTTAGAATTTATTTAACTTCTTGGAGTTCCAGCTGGTATGTTAAAGTGATTTATTACCAAGCGGTGATTTGAAATGTTGGTTAAGTTAAGTCCAAGCAGGTTAACGCAAATGCAAAAATAGATTGCTTTCATCGATGTCTACGTTCTTTTGCTTGCCAAGAGAGCACACTTTAGTGACAATATAATACCCAACCAGTGGGAGGCAGCACAGACTGGAGGATAATGCACACGCACGTGCACACGCACGGGCATACACACATGGGCACACATGCACCGACTTGCATGCATGTCTACAGAGAGAGTGAGTCACTGTCACTGGAGCTTTTGAAGGTGACCATATCACACATCTGGGCTGCAGCCCCAAATGCCCGGTGGCGGAGGAGAGGACCAGGATCGTGGCCAGAGCCAGAGGAGCAGTGACATGTGGCATGCAGAGGGGAGAGCAGACCGCATTCAATTTCTGCCTGTAATCCTCCGCCTGGGAGAAATGTTTGGTTATGGTTAAAGGCACTGTTGTTCCACATTTTCATCCACTTCTAATTACAACATAGCTGAGGCTCAGTGGCAGCCAGCGTAACTGTTATTGTTGTTGTTCCTGTTTGTTGACATTACATACTCCTCCTCCACAACATGCTTGTCACACACACACACATTCAGTCACATGCGATCGTGACCAAGTCATTTACACCCATGTGTAACACCACTGCATGTGCACGCACACACACGCGCGCACACGCAGGAGCACCCGTGCTGTATTTGCAGACTCTAAAACTCTCAGACACAAACACACATGCTACACATGCAGATTTCACAAACACACAGACACACACACAAAGAAACACACATCCGTCCACAAAGTTATCAACATAGCTGAGTGGTAACCATTGCTGAGCCCAATATAGAGACACAAATCTGTTTGGTGCCACTGGGAGATTAGTAGAAACCACACCAAAAACCAAAAAACACTATGTAGACATTTTGGGGGACAGGGTATCACAACTTGTACATGTGTGAGAGAAGTTCAGTGTGGTCAAAGGACGTGTGAGTCAGTTATATGCCACATACTAACTGTACAATACAAATGAGTTACCGCCAACTAATATGCGACAGATACAAAGGAAGCTGAGTGGTTCAGTGTGATAATTTAACAATATTACACACATAAAATCTTCCGTATGACGATTTCTTAAAAACTGCTTGAACCACTTTAAAAACATTTGGTTTAACAGTAACAGAAAAAGAAAATAATGTGAATATGGCCAAAATAATTGTAAAGTGTTGCCTAAGTGTATCCTTTATACACATTATACGCAACAACAAATCGATGTCTTGATGACGCTGACATGACAAAAGCTGTGAGCCTATCTAAATACACACTGCACAGTACACACCACAATTTCTCGGTCTGTAATTTAATGTTTGCAATTAAAAACTCCTGTGCTGTCTCTCATAATGCATTGCCTTTAAATCAAGAGTTTCCTTCTGCGACAGACTTGTGTCTCCCAGAGGAATTTGCCATTCCAAACCACAGTCTGCAATCCCCACGTTGTTTTCACTCCCAATCACACGCTTTATCTCCAATTGCTGACTAATTACCAAGAGCTGAGGGTTATGGGAAAGGCCCCAAGAATGACAGCCTGATGCTTTTGTGGTTCAGCATTTTGTATCGCTCTTCTTTTTCTTTTTACTGTCTGTCAATTTATCGTGTGTGAAACTGGGGTCAGACATCAGATAGGTCAAGTTGGGGTCAATTTAGTGTCATTTTAATCATAAGTAATTGTAAATGTGCAAAAAACTTTGAAATATTTACAAAATGTACAAATGCAAAAATCTGTAGAGCCTGAAAAAAAAATCATTTAACGCTGCATATTAGTAGCTGGGTTTTATATGATATTATTAACTCCAAAATTTGGTCTCACTGTGTCAAGGACACGCAAGCACAGCATTATTCAGTTCCATCAGTAGAGGCAATCTTAAATCAAATCATTCACAGTGGTGAAAGTTAGCTCACAAAAAATTCATTGTTAATTTAAAACACTTGTAAATTTGTCTAAATGTGGGCACTGGTGGTCAGATTGCGCTTTTAGCTTGACTCATAGTGCTTTATTTTGTAAGATAGCCAATGCAATAATGTAGCAATGAGTCAAAATGTGGCATACATATGTACAGTTAAGCAGTTTTCCACAAGAACTGCATTCTTGTCAGGGTGGAGATCGCTTCCGTTTTAAGTCAGAAACAAGGAATCTCTTAAAAATGAAACAGATGAGGTGAAGCGTCATTGATTGGCATTATAAATCATTCTTTTTTTCTCTGCAATGGCGTGGATAAAGTAATCTGATGACATGCCACGCTGACGTTGATGTGCGTGCGAAACACCTGAGGTGACTGACTCATATAGAGACACTGTGCAGTGTGACATGTACGATTCTCCGGAGAGGAAGGAGAAGAAAAAAAGAGGGGGCGCTTAATGCCTCTGTTCACTATGAAGCAGTGAATTATGGAGACAGGGTGTGTCATCTCATTCTCTGCTCCTTTCATCATAATCACCCCCACTATGTTCAGAGAAAAGCTCACTGGAGGCCATCAGCCCTGAACCGCAGCTCAGAACATCACACAAAGATCTACCTACAGTGTGCGCTATTTTAGCGATTCACTATAAAGTCAGCTTAGCTAACATCTTAAAGTTGGAGGAATGTACAGTGACTAAAATGTACGGTAGAAGTGGTTGCATTAACGTACACGTGTGAGTTTCTGACCACTGAAGTAGAGACGTGCCTCCTCTGCCGTGCAGCTGTTATTTTCTGCACAAACTGAAGACTGACAGGCAGTGCACAAAAACACACACTAAAATGCTAAAAACACACATCAAAGAAAAGTGTGAGAACTACCTCACATTTTTGGAAATATATAATAATTAAAAGCATTAACGTAGATGTAAGTTAAATGTAAAAATGCTTGGTGTAAAGAATTTTTTCAAAAATGAAAATTAAAGTACTGTGTTTTTTTTAAAGCATTGTGTTAAGAGGAAGTGTGCAGCTTTACATTTGAAAATAATACCATTCAAAATACAACAATAACAGAAGATTACGTTTTTAGGTTGTGTCACTATTATTTTTGAAAATATATCCAAAATACATGGATCAGTACAGTCTTTATGCATTAAAAGATATTGATAATTAGAAGCAAAAATATGGTACTCAAAATGCAGTAGAATGACTTGGGTCAAGTGGACAGTATTAAATACAACAGCGTTGTTACTGAAAAAAGTGTGAATTTATTTTTCAAGTTTGCAAGGTGGAGCTAATTTCTAAATGCTATAAATGTTGTTCATTTTATAACAGAATCCAAGTGTTTGTTGTAAGACTCGCATCTTAAATGTAACTAGTAAGTTCAGACTGCAGATAAATGCAGGGTACGTATAGTCGTGGATTGAAGTAGCAGAAGGGACAAAGTAAATATTGTAAAGAGAACTGTACTGCTCCGATCCAGCCATCAAGTAAAGACTGTTTTTCCAATTTTCTGTGTGTGGCACTACCCTTATCAGCAAGTTCTGCCCAAAACTTGGCTACCGTCCCTTACAAAATTGTTGCCTGCTTTTAACATAATTATATTGCTGTTGCTTTGATTCTAGTCCGACGTAATAAAACACTTCTAACCCAAACCCCAAAATCTATCCTCAACTACAATTAAAGTTAAAAGTGCAGTTGTTTTATGATAAGAGCTGCAGGGTCTGTAGCCACCAAGCCTTATACCACCTGCTTCTGATTGGCTAGTGGCATGTTATTTTCCTCTCACACATAACCCAGCATGCACAGGGGTTTATTTATTAGGAATAAAAAAAAAGAAGTCACTAATCTGTGCTCGGTTCAGACAGCGGCCTTCCCCTACACACCAACGCACACACATCTGTGTACCAGCTGAGCAGGGAGCAGTCCCACTGTTAGGCTTTCACATATCAAAGAGCCTGGGGTACTTTGGCACTGCCGGGATAGTTGTTCTTTTTTACAAAAGACAAACAAGCAAAGAGCTTGGGATGCGGTCCAGAGCCGCCTTTGACACAGTGTTGAAATGGGGATTTGGCTCAGTGACACGTATGATCTAAACGTGTAAAAAAGCTGCGGCCTTCTTTTTTTTAACATTACCATTTGCTTGTCCGCAGCCTATAGCAAGGCACCGTACGTTCTTTATTAATCTGCTTTAACCATACACCGCAAAACAACATAATTTGCAGATTTCTTCAATGACTTTAAACTTCGGCCTGAGGCTGATTTGTGTTAGAGGTGCATGGAAAGTATTACCTCAACTTGTTGAGCAGAGCGCGTGTGTTTCTTCTGTAATGCGTGCTAAACAGATTTTCAGAAGTCAGGACATCACCCCTAACACTGTGACATCATCAAAGCATCTGTAACTATACATGGAGTGCAAGATGATCATTTGACAGGCGCTCTAAATTATTCCAGATTCATTAGAAGCGCCCCGAGATACTAATGTTCCAAAAAATACTTTTTTCTTGAAGTATTTCATCAACGAAAACATGGTGGCAGTAATGAAAATTAGAATATAAACAGCGATGATGAAGCTGAAGGCAATCCTTTTTCCTGTTAAAATGATCTTGAAAGACATCATGTGTAACACTTAGAAACAAATCACAGACATACAATCCGTGCACCGCAGCACAAATACAGAACACTACTTTCAGCAAATGGAAATGAGGTCCATTTGGGATCAAAGCCTCTAATGGGTTTTGGATAACCAGAAGCTGCTGTCAGTTTCTGGCCAAACCAAACAGACATGCAAACGCATGTGGCACTGCATCCAAAAGACTTTCAATACTGCTCAGCGTATTATAGCTACATTAGTCTAATCTGCATCTTTCCCCTCCACAAACTTACAAACCTACTGATGACCATCTCTGTCAGAACAGTTGACTTCATGGAAAAAGGACAGCTTTCAGTCTTTTTAAATTGCTTTACTGAATGTAAGCAGTATTTTAACAGTTTGTGTATTTTGTGGACATGCTAGCTTTTTTAGTACATACATACAGCTCAGTGTGTCTTGATCTCTGCACGTTTCTCCATGATATATAAAAATACAAGACAAAAACTAAAGGAGAAGCAATCTGCAAAAGGCAAAACATAAAATATACCAAATTCTCCATTTAACCCTTGAAGGCAGTCTCGGGAAAGAAATATAAACTGCATGTGTTCTACCATAAACCACCTTGTCATTCATTTTGATGTACGGTAATTAAACATGAAGGCGACCTAAGAAGCTCTGTATAAAGAAAGTTGGGTGTGATTTAAACTTTTCAACAGTGTTAAATGTACCTGTCAGCATCAGCACGCTCCATAATTTAGAAACCAGGAGAAATGTGCGTGGATAAATAAACACGTTTCACTGTTCATATCAGTGGTCAGGCTTGTGGGGTTGGGTATCCTTTGGGCTGTCAGATGAATACTTGATTACTTGAATCAGTCTCACATTCATCAGTGTCACATTTATTAGTAACAAATGGTTGGAATAATTCAATGAAAACAGAGTACAATACAATAGATCTTTATTAACCCACAAGGAATTTTGATTTACACATGAAAAGACCCTTAGCTGCAATATGTGTGCTGAGTGCGTTTTAACGAACGCTGTCGTATGTGCACCGTATGTGTGTCCTGTACTGAATCCAGAGACCAGTCACAGAACGAGACCTAAACCTGGTAACACTGACTCAAGGGGAAAACATGCACATTAAAGACCAGAAAAGCCCTAATAAAAAGCCTCTAATATAAAACAGTCCCCATCAAAGAGAGCTCTCTCAATATTTGTTGAACTCTTACATATCATATTAATGCCATTTCAGCCATTGTTCACCCTGGCTGCGTTTGATCTGCAGGGCTGCTATAACTCTGGGCTAAGTGGAGTGCTAATGAGAGGAGTTGGCACTTTATAAACACTGTCAAGAGCAGGTGGAGCAAAGGGGTCATGCTGGGCCATTGCGTCCACCTCAGCTGGTCCTACTCAGAGCGACTTATTTTTGTAGGTCTTGGAGCATTTTGACAAATCAGCATATTTCAGGCAGATGTCTTTGTTAAAAGTTAAGTCCAGTGTGGGTCATTGTATCATCATGAACAAATGTGGGATTAATCTACAGAATGGTACTGAGCTATAGGCCAGAGGCTTCTCCAGGGGACAGGTTATGTCTCCAGCTACAAAAGAGATTCCCTCCTGGTGATACGTGAGGCAAGGACACACACAGAGGATGTATGCTTCCGTATAGGGTTTTTATAACATCTTTCAGCTTGACAATGTGCGTGAGATTTAAACAGGGGCTCTTTTGTATGTCAAAACCTCATTTTTAATGGGGTTCTTATAAAAGTGCTCAGTGATCATGGTATTCAAATCACAGCAATAGGAAAGCGCTTCCTCATTTTGGGGTCTGGAAGAGATCCCAGGCAAGGAGGTGTACCACATCTTAAACTAGAGCTGCACGCTCTTTGTGTTTGCTAACCAAAGGGCTCTTTCCTGTGGTGCTGTATGATCATTTATTGAGGCTTAATCAACATGTATTGAATGGTGTATGTACTTTTTGAACCATTTTAAAATCCCCTCTGTGCACTTTAAGCCTCGGCCACAGGGTTGCAAGGGTTTTAACGATTCCTGTCGGTCAAGAAAAGTTCCTGCACTGCTTTTCATACTGGCAACATTGCTCTATTTTCTTTGGAAAGTTAGCTATAGCATATTAACCAAACAGCAGGTGGTACTTAAGTAATTCTGTACCTTTAAGTTTTGCTTTAAACTTCACATATTTTACATCAATGGCTTGCTTCAGGCATTACAATACTTTTTAGTATTTTACTTTAATAAGTAAAGAACATAAAATCATGAAATCAAAAGTGAAAAAAATATCAAGTACAAGTAAAATAATTATATTTCAACAAATTAAAAAAAATAAGCACAGTGCAGCTTACTAACCTTATTTTTTTAATCGTTTCAGACAATATGATCTTTCTACAATCAGTAGCCACCACATTACTTACATGGTGCTAGTGCAAACTTGAACTCCTTTTTGAACCCCCTTCAAACCAGCCATAGATTCAATAAGGTGCTTGGAACATTCCTCCCAGATTTTGGTCCATGCTGGCATGATAGCATCATGCAGTTGCTCCAGATTTGTCAATTATTCCACCACACTCCAAAGGTACTGTATTATATTGAGATTTTGGTGGTTTCATGTTGTTTACACCAAATTCCGACAGGCAACATTTTCCAATCTTCTTTTGTCCACTTTTGCTGAGCTTGTACAAATTGTGGCCTGAGTTTCTTGTTCCTAGCTGACAGGAGTGGCCTTTTACTGCTATAGTCTCCTTTAAGGTTTTATGTGCTGTACATGCTAAGATGTCCTTATGCACAGCTTTTTTGAAGAGAATGGTTATTTGAGATACTATTACCCTCCTATCATCTCAAAGCAGTCTAGCCATTCTTCTCTGACCTCTGATATCAACAAGGCTTTTTCTCCCAGAGAACTACCACTCACTGGATATTTTTTTTAAATCTTTTTTGGACCCTTCTCTGTAAACCGTAGAGATGGTTGTCTTGAAAACATCCAAATCAGCAGCTCATGAAACACTCAGATAAGCTTGTGTGGCACTAACAAATATGTTACATTTAAAGTCACTTAAATCACCTTTCTTGCCCATTCGATTGCGCAGTTTGAGCAGGTCATCTTGACCATGTCTACATGCCTAAATGCATTTACTTGCGGGCAAGTGACTGGCTAATTAGATATTTGCATTAATGAGCAGTTGACTAGATAAACCAGCTGGTGTACGTGCAAAATGCTCTGGCTTCAGACTCCTCTAAACACTAGATTTCTGAGTGGCTTTTTTTCTTCTCTTACATCTTCAAAATGTCAAAGAAAGGGAATATCCTTAATCGGATCGCACCTTCGCACATTTGTTGTTGAAACATTCTCTTTGCAAAGGGGTAGTCAATCAGAAAAAAGCTGTCTTAAAGAAAAGGAAGTATAAAGAGATGGGTCACAGTATGTGGTTTATTTCAAATGCTGAATAATTCAAAGTCCAGGAACAAACATATACAGCTGACCCCTATTTACATACTACTCTGGCAAATATCTTAAAAATTGACAATGCCAATTGCCAACGTGGCCCTTTTTACAGTGTGAACATTTAAAGTTTTTTTTGTTGTTTTTTTTATGCAAGACAAATAACAGGACCATTAGAATAAGAATGAATGGTGGCTCTGGTGGAAATGTAACCACTACACATTACAGACTTTGGAAACTCTACACAGAATTTTTCCCTTGCTATTTAGAGACACTTTTTACGTCCTGTAACTAATAGGCCACCGGGTGTTAGCCACACAGGTACCCTGGTGCTACAAAGAGACTGTACAGGAGTGATGTGGGGGTGGTTCAAAGAAACCAGTCAAAAGCGGTGGAGTATCTGGAATGGAAAAAGTCAGCAAAAAAAAAAAAGAAGGAAAAAAAATGCCCTACTCAGAACAAGGATATAATCATTTGTAGGAATCCAGCACATAACCTAAATAATACATTTCAGGTTTTGATATAACTATTACTGCCTGTGAAAAGCTCTTTGATGTAAATTGAAACCACTGGGCAGCAATCTGCTTTACAGCACTGACAAATAACAGTTTCCTAAGGCTAAGGTTAGCAAGCGGAGAAGGCACATACTTGCTCCATATGTTCATTCGATATAAATAAAAATCAAAAATGAGCTTGTCTTCGTGGAGGCAGAACAATGCTGAGGACAGTCCCTAGTTGAAGTTGTGGTGAGTGAAAAATGTTGTTTACAATTTTTAAAAGTACCTTCAGCAGAGGTCCTGTGTGGTGCAGGACAATGCTTGACTGTGTTGTTTTCATTTTTTCCAGTAGTTTGCTTCCTCTCTTTCACACAGAAACCACAACTTGATAACGCAATAATAAAATCTAGGTGGACCATCGAATCTCCTGCAACGGAAAAATATTATTACTCAGAAAGAGGCATGTCCATTGTATTTCTGATTTTTTTTAGGGCATACAATAGTTTGAAGTCAGGGGAAGAGATGATTGCAGGGCTGTGGGCTCTGGTTTTAATACAGGCCCACCACAATAGTCTCTGTCTTTAGTACATTCTGGCATTGCATTGTCCTCATCGTTTATTCATCCTCAGATTTTTTAGATGTTAGTTTTATCACAAAAAGAAAAGCTTGTTGAAGGGTCATCCGGAGCTGATGCAATGCATAATAACAGAAAACATACCCCCATTGTGAGTGCAAACACATTGGCCAGATCAGTAAAGAGGGGTATATGATGATAGAAGAAGTTCAAAGCGTTTTCCCCCCTTCATTCCACATGATACCACATCAAAGAGTGTACAGTGGTGATCTTGCCTTATGTTGAACCCCACAGGTCAGACATAAGTGGAGGGGTGTCTGCTTTAGAGCCTGATTTTTTGTAGAACAAATGACAGGCATTGTTGAGGAAGGTAATTGGCTTGTCTTTTTGTTAAGAGTCTGTACATTATGATTGCTCACAGATCCTAAAACCTGACCACCAAACTAAAAAAGCCAGAGAAATTTCCACTCTGTCTAAATCACAACGACTGATATTGAGAACATGTGAATGATAGTAAAGACATGTCCTGGTCCAGAACAACTGAAGGTACGTCCAAATTAGTGTGAATGCCCTGAGGTGGACACCAAAAAGTGATTTTCATTCAATAAAAAAATATTCATCACTTATGTTTTGAAAGTGAACAGTGCCAGTAAGAGACATTTTTAAGTGTACAAAAATATGACATTATGTAATGTTTGCATGTCCTTTCTAGCCGTGATCTGCTATTAAACTACATGCTCAGAAATGAAAACCTCAACTATTTAGATGAGTTGAGTATTTATTGAGTTACACCTGCACATGCTCTTATTTACAAAGGTCATATGGCACTTGTTAAACTTGCTGACCATGAGATAGCGGTTAGTCAGGATATCAGAAACTGTAAGGCTAACTTTGGGCAGAATCCTTATAAACAGATTTGCTGCTGATAAGGTTACTGTTGTTTCCATGTTCTGCCTTGGCCTCTGTAGCTATACAGGTTATTGTGCAGCCAGTATTTGACCTCTTCAGCCATTTTCAAATATTCTTGCAGTGATAATTGGTCATTGGTAGAGTACAGTCGCTGTTTGAGCAATCTAACAGTCAGTAATCAAAGAATTATATTAGTATTTGTGTTGGGGTGACAATAAGCACCTATGAGTCTGAGGCCTGGTTCTTGGCTGGAAAGGTTTGGATTGCCAACTCCATGCTGGGGAGAGGTCACTGCCCCAAGTGGAGGCTTTCAGATATGTCAGAAAACTGTGTTCGAGTTATGGGAGAGTTGAGTGAGAGATTGGCAGCTGGATTGATGCTGAATTTGCAGATGCCATTCCACTCTATCATCGTGAGGAGAGATGATCAATCTACATTTTTACCCTCGCCATAAACTATGGGTAATCACAAAAAAATAAGATCACATAGTCAAGTGGCTTCCTGTGAATAATGTCTGGGTGATAAGTTTAGTCACTCTTCTACATGGAAAGGAACCAGTTGAGGTTGTTTGGGCATCTGACAAGAAAGCCTTTTGGACGTCTCCTAGGCGAGTTGTTTTGTGCATGTTCAATGTAGGGCAAACGTAGAACACGCTGGAGAGATTATGTAATTTGGCTGGCTTGGAAATGCCTCAGTAGCCCCCTGTAAAAGCTGGATGCAGTGGCTAGGAAGAGGGAGGTCTGGGCATCTTTCCTTGGATTGCTGCCTTCAATATTCACATCCAGATGGATGGAAAAAAACAAACACAAATGCATTTTAGGTTCACTTGTGCAGGAGTTACCTGAAATCAGTGTGTCCAGAAGGAAAGACAAAAATGGCAGAGCAGAGTACGTTTTGAGTAGTGGAAAAATGCATACTACTTTGAATGTGTTGCAAGTTGAGTAAGTATGGTATCAAGTATTGCTAAGCATTTGCAAAGGCATGTTACTATAAAGCTAGTAGTAAAAGCCCCAAAATGCTTAATGGGACGACATGTTGCCCCCACTTAAATGAACAAAGTTGGCTATTTAATGTTACAGAAACCCAGAGATGAATCGGTTCCTTGTATTTTACATAGCAAAGTTTAGATTACTTTTTTCTTTGGGCTGGTTTTTGTTAACTTTGGTTCTATCTTTGTGATATTACTTAAGTAGCAAAACAAAGATCTTCTGTATATCCTCATTAAGAACTGAGAAGTGTGGTAAGGACTTAAATTGCAAGTCACAAATGCATAACAACAGTAGTACAGATTGCAACTTTCAGAGTGTTACTAATGTTTACATGCACTGATGCCATCTTGGATTGTTAAGTCAGGGTTGGTGGGGAGAGTCTACCTTTCCAAGACATGATGAGCCATTCCAGGAAGTAGGAAATTCTGATTTTTGATGTCAATTTGAACAATTCCACAGTTTTGAGACTAAAAGTCATATCTGTCTTTTATATACAGTCTTTGCCCCCCCTCAACTACAAAACTGCAGCCTATTGTGTTCAGAAATTGGTAGAAACAAGACAGAAGGTGTTTATTTGTGATTTTCGCACTCACTGACAGGCAGAACTTTAAGAGCAAGCTACTCCTGACCCTAGGTGTCAACACAGTGGATCTCACCATATGATATACCTTTAATAAACAACTTGATAGGATGCACCATACGCATGGAGTATAATTCTTAAGTCACAATGAATCTGACACCAATCCACCAATAAGCCAACAGTAATAAAAAAAAGCTTCTCTGGGAATTATTGGGCAAGGCATGGGGATCTGTCTGCCATTAATGGCCCTATACATTATGTTCATTCAAAGAGCCAAAAGAGCTGACAAAGTAAGCCAAAAATGTCAAGCAGAAAAACTTTACTTTTTTAAAATGTAAACCATAAAGATGACTGACAGTGGGAATTAGTGAATGATAGTTTGACACATAAAAGGGACCTAGTTTAATGATGGAATGGGGTGATGGAGGTTGGATGTAGGCAGGTTTTGACATTGTAAGATCTAAAAGAAATTATTTACAGTGCCGTAAGATTTTTTTTTCCATTCAAGTAGCTATAAAAAAAAAGACTCTAGTCTGACATATGTTTAAAAAAAATCATATACATGCATGCACATGGATCTAGTTTTCGCAAAATGGTTCCAAGGATATTTTTCAGACATTTTCCCCATTACAGGACCAGGCCATAGAAGAGGAAATGTAGGTTATAAATAGGAATCAAAAGAACTCCCCCACCGATTATTAGTAAGAGAGTGTGGCATCTTTGAAAGTGGGACATCTTTTGAGTATTTTACAAGACAGGTGAAAGAAACATGTGTGTTAAATCATCGTACCGGTTCACTTGGGTCAGCTCTACCATAAAAGAAAAGAGATTACAAAGGAAACTAATGAAGACACTGATCAAAGTCTGTAATGGTAATGTGTAGCAGGTGTTTCAGACCTTTGCAATCCGCCCCTGCACTGCCCTCCCGCCGCCAAAGCCACTTCATCCGTGAAACTTTCTCATGTATTTCACATGTGCTTTGATAGGAACAATGGACAGAACATATTTCAGCACTATTCAAACTATGTTACGAGCAATCTGGTTCAACTCTTGAAAGGCAACTGTGGGTGATATACAAAGGCAGCCACACAGACGCTGTGCGTTTACGGTGCACTTTCATGATTGCTGGCGAGTTGAAAAGGGCTGACGTGGTAAAGGCCCACACCGGCAGGAAAAAAAGCACCTGGATTTGAGACGCATGCAAGAGTTGAAAGAAAGTTGGCTAGACTTGAAGTGGAGCCCGTTCAAAGCATGATTGCTATTTTTACACGTATCGAAGATGAAAGTGGCACTGTGCTTGATTTAAAAAATGAGGAAAGTACATGCAATAGCCTTAATAAAGACCTTAAGATTCTGTTGAGACTTTTAAATAATGATATCAATAATAGAAAAAACTCGGTAAGCAATAAATTCATTAAAAACGACATTTCGACTCTAGTACAAGCAATACTACTACTCAAAATTGCCGAATAGGTCTGTGACTTTTGCTTTCGCTTTAAATTATGTCTCTCACATTTTTCCTCTAAATGCCACAGCCATTTTAGGGGCTTAAAACACCGATTTAAAAGCCATGCTGACCGGCCTATGTGCAATATATAGATCTGTACCTGCGCCACACCTGCGTAGTGCAAAGTCTTGAGCGTGCCGAATCTGCTTCCGCCGCGAGCTCACGCTCGAGCTGGGAATTGTAGTTCTAAGTGTTACGCTTTTAAAATCTCCCCCAACAATTTCTCCACGGAAACTCATTTTAAACTGGAGAAATTGAAGACTGGAGTCTCGTAGAAATGAAATACACGGCTTCACTCGCAGACGCTCTTCCTGGCACGAAAATAGCGGGATATGCAGTTTATTCGTGCACTACAACGACCGACGTCGCCCCTAATGAAAGCGAGGCAGTGTAAACACAACTCCAGGAACATGAAAAGATCGGGTGACAGTGAGGGGGAGAAGAGAAGAAAGGTATTGATAGCGTTTTTCTCCGTTAGGTCTGGCATATTTCTAAGCCCTGTCGCTCTTTGAATATCTAATGCTCCGTATGTGATGCTGCTGGCTGCATTTTGAAGGCTAGAAAGCCGGGAATGTCAGCGCATACTTCACCTTGCCTGTTTCCTTTATTGTGTTTTCCATTTTTTCCCCCCACCAGTCTGCCACAATGAAGAATTACAGTTACGTTAAAATGGTGTTTTGCCACGTAGAGACACTGCCGATGAGAAAATAGAGGTTGCAGAGTAACGCCTCGACAGCATCCTACATCAAGTTGAAATACGATATGAATTACAGCAGGCTACACAATTATGAAAAAATAGTGGACATTGCAACTATTTCAATGCATAGATATCTTTCTTTTTTTTAAATTAAAACAAACAAAAGACAGAGTCGAGGCTCAAGTTGGGATGTTATTCTGGTGTGAAGAATAAACAATGAATCACTTGTATGGCATCAGCAGCTGTGCAGCTCAGTCTAACAGTAAAAACAAAAGGTAAAGTTAGTGTGAAGTGTAGCCGGGATTTGGCATGCTGCCAGGCCAGCAGTCTCCAGCTGCTTCAGGCTTTACTACAGATGCAGTGGATAATGGTTTGTGCTCTGACATACAGTAGAAATGATAACCTATTGGCTAATGTTGCCACTGCTGTTGTTAAAGAACAACCTGTGCTAATGTGCCAGCTGTAGAACCTGATACTGAAAAAAATAGGATTTAAATAAGGGTCACATGATGTGAGCAGAGATGGGTACCTATGTGTTGTGTGTGCTGATGTGTCGAGCTTTGTAAAAGCTGGAACTTTGCAGTTTGTGGACATTCTAATGGAAGAGAGGAAACTGCTGTGCACTAGGCATCCAGGGCTGCTTCATCACAGTCATTTCTCTTAGCATCTGCCTATCTGCCTGTCTGTTTCTTCTCATATCTCCAGACTTGGACGCCGTCTGCTGTGGCGCATGTGTTTGGATCATGTTAGACAGCAGTGAAACTATGTAGGACGTGGTTCCTCCTGTTTATGAAAGCAGCCATGACAGCCAGATGAGCGGCTCAGAGAGAGAACTCATTCTAGTTGGCCCTCAGGCAGTACTGCACAGACCTAATGGCTTAGCTGTCTTTCTCCTTAGATAAATAAAAGGATGAGCGAGAGAATTAGTAACTGCAAAAGTTCTTTAAAACTGTACAGCGGCCAAAGCGAAAGCTGCGTGCGTTTTGAACGGTTTTCACAATATCACTGGTTGTATAAAGACACAGTTATTATGTTAACTAATACCTTGGATATGATGGTTGTCTTATCTAGTAAATGAGTGTGTCTGCAATAGTGCCCAAAGTGAGAGATGCACTGTGATGGGTGCACTGTTATTCCGAGTTGTGGAATGCAAGCCCCAACAGATTAGTGCCAAATGAATACACAGTCTCCTCAGAAAATCCCATCACAACAAGTCAGTATAGCATAGACAGGTGGGGTGCCATGGCTTCTTTCTATATATCTTTTTTTAAATGAAAGAGAACATTTGTCTGAGTCCCCGAGGGGAATTAACCCCACCTAGTCACACCAATTCACATTTATGTCATTTATTTAGGTTTTTCATCATTCAGGCTAGTGAAAACACTCACTCATCAGATTTCATTTTGTTTGTATCAGAAAAAAAAAGTTTTTATAGATTTGTACTTTGTCTTAGGTTGTCAAGTAGCTACAATTTCTTGAATTTTCTCATCATACTAATGTTTAACCTCTAGTACGCTAATGAATTTAAAACTTTTAAGTATGCTTTATCAGTGTTGTCATCACAGGATAAATTTCCACTCATGCCCTGGCAAGTGTGAAAACAGCACCGACCCTTAACCCGATGTTCTAATGTTGTCTTTGATGCAAGCTTGCCATTTGGACAGCGATGACAAGTATTAAGTGCTGTGGTGAAACAGGAAGTGTGTCTGTGTGCGTGAGCAGCAGGCTAAGTAATGTTCACACAGGGTCACCAGATGTTGTGAGGTCCTGGGCTCAAACCAGCCCATTGCTTAGATCAGCCTCATTGGTTTGTTCTGGTTGTGGCACCTAGTGCAAGCTGTTTAGGGTATTTAATTTCTAAACACCCATTAAAATGGTTTGTGTTTCCCTTGGCGATTCTGTTAAATTAACATCTACTGAAGTAAAAGCTGATTATGTGGCCACACATCCAGACATGGTTAATCAATTTTCCCCCACAAAATGTTAGCTGGTGAATTAGTGTAAAGGAAACGATTTATGGCAACTAATGCCGACGTCCTGTCATGTCAAGCCTGGTGTTTTAGCAAGAGGGGGGTGTCAGATTCAGCGCATTCAGCAGCTTTGCGCTCTGCCGGCCATCTTTTTCTCCCTCTAAACCCAAGCTACATGCTGCTTGCTCTATTAATGAGCCAATAATGGAGAAATAGTGTTAGGTACTGACATAAAACATGGGTATGGATACCTAAGGCAGGGTAGCACATAAGCTCCAGCAGAGCTAGATTTACACCTAGGTCCTGTGTAGAATGGTAGAAAGGGGAACAGTCAGTATGGGGGCTCTCACTGCTTCATCAGACCCCCGCTGGTCGAGCTGTGGAAAAGCCAAGGCGCAGAAAAATACGGCTGTGGCAGATAATGATACCATTACACTAATGGAGCTGGCAAATGAAGGAGAACCCAGATGCCTGCTTTATTACCAGAGGGGGTCATTTCCTCGCTGCATTCCTAATGGCCTGAGCACACAGTATTGATCAGGCTATCATGCTGCTAATCCCCTACAGAATTACTTATCGCTGGCTAGGTGTCGATCTGCCACATGCCCTGTGCTGGCCTTGCCGTTGGGCGGCTGCTGCATGTCCAGCAGGGACCCACTGGACCGTTCACCCAATCATGATTTAGGGGCAAGTAGGGATGGCGTCTGGGAGGTCTTCAACGATGGACTGGTTAATTCAATGTGTGTAAAAAAGAGGCAAATGAACCTAACAGCTTTGGTTTAATTAAGGAGCAGGCAGTGATGTGGCTCCACCCTCTTTATGGCCCCACTGGACACTGTGGAGCTGGTAAAGCTGTAAGGTTGGGTGTTGTTCTCAGTAATTTGGTTGTGCAGTAAATAAAAACAGGGCTGCAGCAGCAGCAGCAGGATATGTCCGCCTGGTTTGATTATAAAGATGTCTGTGTACTTAACTTTGTTTTAAGAAGTCTGTGTGCAAATGTGTTTCATTAGGCCAAAGACTTTCCCACTTCTGGTTCTGATTAGTGTGAAAAAAGAAATTTCAATTATTAATGACATTCATTGGTCGAACATGACTGCGAATGGTGAAGCCAGGGTCCATAAACATCAGAAATAAATAGGATGGTCAGGGCTCTTTGCCCAGAGCTTGACCTGTCATATACACGGTCTCTTTATCAGGGCCCTGTGTGTGTTAACATCCTCAGGCCATTGTAAGTGTGGCATCCTAGCATTAGCAGACCCCTCTTGTCACCTCTGGCCTTGGCTAATCAAAGTGTTTACCTTAAGGGTGCGCATTTAGCATTGCTCGTTAGGACTTCTCCAGTAGCCATAAAGAGGTATTTATATATTTCCATCTAGAATAACCTGTCGTAGCTAGGGAAACTAGCTATTGATCCAGGTATTTAGTCATTTCTTTCTGCGTGCCCCATCAATATTGTGCAAACATTCGTCCAGGCGTCCATTTGAGAGTTGACCTAAGCCCTGGCCTCCATATTTTGCTCCCATTGGAGTTCAGTGATATACTATTATGAAAAGTAAAATCAATGAATGAATATGAAGTTTGGTGTGTAATATAGCGCAGGCTGGCGGCCCCAGGTCTTTCATTGATCAACTGCGTGAGTGTTGGAGGGGTCTGATTAGACTGCTGTTGAGCTTTTCTTCTACATGTCTTTACACTGTTTTGCCTATTTGATCTTTGCTCATATATTTGTTTGGAGATGTTACAGATCATCATTTTTTTATTAAATCAGCCCACACAGAACTGTTCCAAGGATTTATGTCATTATGTGTACTAAAGTTAACCTAAGATAACACACAAATTAAAAATATTGCTGTTGTGTTAGTGATTTAGTTTAAATATGATTTCACTTTAGTCAATTTAACAAATAACTTTTGAGCGTATTTGCTACTTTCTTATTGTTATTGATAAAGATTATGACCACAGTAATGTGTATGTGGTAGAATGTTAGATTTTACAGATTGTGCATGAATGCTTACAAGTGCAGAAATTCTAAGAATGGCTTAACGAGTTTCTGTTTATTACAAATGAAAAAGTTGATTAGCAAATCATGATCATCGTGAAAAACCCTGGTTAATTTTCCTTCATTTCACCTTTCATCCATTCTATAATATTAGTCTTTGTTGAATAAACAGCATGATGATGCATGATGTCTACATTTGGCTTGCATGTGGAAGGATATAAGCTTTTATGGTCCACCGGTACTGTGCCAAGGTATGTGTTTAAATGACTTGATGGGGACTCCTATATATGGTAGAAATTACAGTTTGGTGTTGCTTGAAAATGCAATCCTGCAGTCATACTGAAAGAAGCATCTGCAGTGGTTTCTTCTAACCACTAGGTGCAACCTGCTCATCCAGATTAGTTAGTTGCTACTTGCTGCTAGGTGGTCATAATGTTGTTGTTCTGAACTGTGTACTTCTTTTACATATGGTTCTAATCAAAATTAATAGAAGAGTTAATAGTCCACAACGAAGTTTTCTTATAAGATCGCTCTCAAACAGCATGCTGCAGAGTGTTAGCTTGTCTTATAGCACAAGCATCTTCAATAGCAAGAACAGACTAGACAAATGTTGAAAAGAGGCTTGCATTATAATGACTTATAGTGACCGACCAAAAGAAGAACTTTATCTGGAGTTTGGAAGGTTTTTGGTTTAAAAAAATGTGACTTTCTTGCTGTCATTTCTGGGTGCGCTGCTTCTTTGCTTTTGTCTTCTCACCCTTTATGAGAAGAGTATGATAGGAATGATGTCAGGCTTAGGGGTTCTGTTTTCTGTCTTGTTAAATTAACAAAGATTTTTACACTGGCAAATAGCGGGCTCAGATTTATCCTTCCAGCAACTGGGAACCAAGCAGAGGGGTGATGATTGAGGATTATGCAAGGCTAATAGGGGTTTTTCCAACGACAGAATATTTTGTGCCCCAAAGTTTGGAACAATAAGTCAAAATTGAGCTTTTTTTTAAAAAGCCCAACTTCGCAGCTCTGCTGTGGGAACATTAATGGGAGTGAGCCATACGTTGACTATATTTAAATGGCCTAAAAGTATAATAGGCAGCCTATTAAGACAGGAGGACTCTTTACAGCATTGCACAAAATATTTATTTCTTCTTAACAGAACAGGAGAATATTTTATGTATTGACTTGGTTGTGTGTTTTTATTTTATCCCTATTTCATGATGACATTTGGATGTTTTTATATTCTATAAAGCTTTGACAGAAGCCACTGTTTTAACTATAGTACTGTATACCTATATATTGACTCAGACATTAGGAAAAGAAAACTGTTAGACTGTTAGAACTGAAAAAAATGTAATGGTGTATTACAGCTACTTGTCATACATATTGTTTGGAAAGTTGATGAGCTGATGTGTTACACCCATATGTATATATAAACCAATGCTTTTCTTGCTATGCTATCTTTAGCATTTACAACGTAGACATTTTTTCTCTCCTATGGATGCAGTAACTAGGATTGTCCAAACAGCTCCCGACAACTTTGGTGCCTGTCACCCCCTACCGATCACCTCATATTAGTGTTGAGGCATTAGCCAAAGATGTCATCATATTTGAAAACAAGGCTGAGATGTGGATCATGCAAACTGGCCGACTTGGTCAGCCGTCAGATTCAATGAGATTACATCAACTGTGACCTGCACAAGTAGGGTTCACCTGTCAAGCATGTGGCCTGTCACAAAAGAGACATAGAATAATCAGTTCAATCAATAGATGTTGGAGGCTCATCGGGCTGATGCTGAATAAACATGGGGATGACCCTCTCAACTCATACACAGAGGCTAGAGCCTCCTGGGGGTTCATTAGCCACCCGAGGCTATGATCCAAGTGAGTTGTTATTCTTTGTTTCTGTTTGTTTGGCATTCTGGTGTCTGTGTGTGTGTTTGTGCACTTGTACGAATGTGCACTAGGTGTGGGTAGGTGGTTTGGGTTTGGGCGTATCTTTGAATAAATATTGTCTAATAATCATCTCTGTGTGTCGCGGACTCGCGGCTGCCCTTGGTGTAACTGCTCGGAGAACATAAGACACAAGGAATCAATAAGCACCATGGAGGCTGGAAAGATTAGCAACTGCGATTGTAATAATGCCTCCTTCCGTCTGCACTTATTCAGTCTTCAGTGAAAGACATGACTAATAATCAGTGTTACCCAGAATACGTCCTATTGGTACTGGGTGTTACTAACTTTAGCTAACGCCATTAAAAACTGTTTCCCTGTGCAACGCCACCTGCATAGGACAGAGCAGTCTTCATGCTGTTTATTTGTGAATTTATTTTCCTTTACAGTGACTCACCTTTCCAATAAAGTACAAGTACCTACTGCTGGAGTGGTTGCACCACATCTGGTTTCAATGGAAAGTCCAAAACCCTTCATTCACAAAAGCTGCAGGAGACCAGGTTCACAAGGTGCTGTAAATACTAACTGTTAATTTGTACATCATAAGTTCTTTTCCATAAACGTGAGCAATGAAAGTGTGTTAAAATACCTGGCATTTCGCTTGTTTCTTTGCAGAAGCTCAACATAGGAAGTGCCTCCTGCAACCAAAGGCAGATTTCAGCTTTATTCATGTAGTCAGCTGGAGCTGCAGTTAGTCTCCTCTGCTAACCATCTTAAATGGAATACCCTTAGTTATTTTCTGCTTGTACCCAACACAATAATATGTAGTAATTTAGTGTTACTATGGGAAGAGTTTGATGGGAACGATGTCAGGCGTAGGCGTTCTCTTTTCTGTCTTGTTAAATTATCAGACGGTGATAATTTTACGGTGGCAGTTAAAAGTTAAAACAGAAAAAGACAAATTAATTTTGTGAAAACACACAAATGGCTTTAAAAATAACTTTTCCATCCTTAGTACATTAGGTTTAGCGCTTCCACCAGAGGATGTTAGTAACTAGAGCAACTTGCAGTCTGGAGTAGCTGTCTGAGTTATCCTGCATTTGCTTTCATGGAGCACTTTGTATTGCTCATTCCAGCATTTACTTGGCATCAAGTCTTTGAGAAGTGTTTGCTCACTTCAGGTGGTCTGTTCATGTCTCAGTGATTCTTTCTCTGAACCCCCGTGTGTTTTTTCTTCATCAGTCTAACTTTTCCTTGCATATGCGAGGGAGCCAACGACAGCTTGACTGGCATGCTGTCAGGCAGGTGATGCCTTTCCAATGGTGGAGCATCAGCCCTTTACTGAGTGCTTGTATGCGTGAGTGTGTGTGTGTGTAGAAAAAGCGGGGGTATTGTCAGGACGTGACCGGCACACTTTGCATGTTCTTCTCGAGACAGGTGCTTCTGGGCGAGCACTGGTGCATGACAGTTGCCTTTCATCGCTGTCTTCTCTACACTTAACCCCTGACCGGCCCTCCCTTCTTCCTCTAGCTCCTCATCCTCTTCTCTTCTTTCCTCCCTCCCTCTCTCCACCACGTCTGACCTCTTCTCACGGCGCCTCCCTCGGCCGTCCTGAGTGATGGACTGCGAAGGCTAGTAGGCGGCTTGCGCTTTGCATGTGGTGGTGGTGGTGTGCTGCGGCAGGCTTGTCACAAGCCTAACACTGTCAGGCCTCGGAAATCCAGCTGTCCAGACCAAACTGCGCACACTCATTTCCACACACTTACACCCACACCGCAACTTTTTGTTCAACAGTCTGTAATTCCATCCACTGGTGCTGTCAAGCACTTGATCAAACGTGCATAAAGAAAGGAGCCCCTTGGCTGAATCCCATCCTATCTCTTCCTATCATAATGTAGGCAGATCTTCCCTCCTCTGCCTGTTTCTTCAACTCTGTTTATTCAGATGAGCCTGACTGGGGGGCAGCGGGTCACATCCACTTGGCTGGCTAAAATGGTCCTGAATCGAGGGTTGTCTCCAGTGAGATGAAGGGAGAAAAAAAACACAAGAAGGGGTTAGGGAGGGCTGCCGAGCGGTCATGTCAGGGCTGTTTTCGGGGTTGTTTGTGTGCGTGCGTGTGCGTGCATGTGTGTGTGCATGTGGCATGGCAGAAGTATGGGTTAGGGAGTTTGAGGGTTCAGTTGTCAACCCCTGTGTCATGCTTGCCCTGGCCCCGTTATGTAGAGGGCATCTACTGTCATTTGTTTCAGGACTGTCTGAAGTGGAGTGAGCCGCAGAAGCATAAAAAGTAGTCAGCAGAGTGTAAGCTCTCAGGTGCCTCGACGTACCACACTTTAATTTAAAAGTACAAACTCAAACACTGTAGGTGCTAATCCCTTATTAATTTGACATGCCAAAGTTTGTCTTATCCAGTTTGTCTTTTAGCGATTTGTTTTGGGGTTGCACTTTGAACCTCTGTTATTCCTGCATACATTGAAGATGGGGACTGATCCTGATGTTTTCCGTAGCACATCGTTACTGTTATATATATATTTTTTGCCTCTTTGTTCTTTGAGCTTTATCATGTTAAGTGAAGTAGGTGGATTAAAGTCATTCTCAAAGCCAACTTTGGAGACGACATACACTAGAAAGACTTTTTTTTTTTTTTTTTTTTTTAACAGTTATTTTGTACTTACAAGTTTTTGAAGTTCATCCCAGTGAGTGCGTGTGTGTGTGTGTGTGTGCTTGTGTATCTGTGTTTGCATTTTAGGTGCATGTGTGCGTTTCATCTGACATGCATCTCCCACATTCTTCCCACTATGGGGAAAAAAAGCAAATGGTTAAGACTCTTTAAATTTGTTGTTTGAGTGTCAGCGAAGACATGAGCACTGCGCACGCCATGAGCTTAATCCAACAACAGCCTGCCTGCCATACTGTACACCCGCTATCTGCGAGTGAGTGGACCCCTTCCGCGCAACCATTGTCATATATAGGGGGCATTGTCACATATGAGATGGACTCATGTAAATGTGGTGACAAGCTAGTGTCTCGGCTGACTGACAGCACAGAGGGATTGGGCTAATCTGAGTGACTGATTTGAGGCATGCGGCAGCTCGGCTGTCCCCATAACTCCTGAGAAATAGACAGCTTCAGCAGAGTTATCTGTGTTTGTAAGTCCTTCTGCTGCACTGGGATGACAATAGGGATTAGTGCCAAGGTTCTTTAAACTGTTTTTTTTTCTTTCTTTTTTCTTTTTTGTGTGGGGGGGGGCCTCTTATCGGTGTCTCGGCAGGATGCTGCCGCAGCCAGTTTTCCTTGACTGTCAATTAAAGAGGGGATCATTAACTTCAAGGGTATAAATGTTCTAACACTGGTATTACGTTGGAAAGCTAAGTCGCTGACAGATGTTCCAACTTTAATTCTCCACTTGTTTTTTTGTCCTTTAATTAATTTATGTATCACTATTCGGGTTTTAAATATTTTTTCTCCCTGTCTGCTCTTTGTTAGCCTGTAATCTCAGTTACCATGGTAGTCGCAAAGACGATTGGGCCTTGTCACTCGCCTGTGTTTCTTATGAGGTTCAATCGGCTAATGTATTCAATATCATCCAAACTGAAAGGTAAACAGTATCTAATGGTGCATGTGTTCCTGCACTGCCTCAATACAACCTGAAGTCGCTGGGGGGGAGGAGAACGGTACATCTGCGCCTAGTTCCCAGGCTTTTCAGGAGGACCCAACTATTTAGAATGGTGCTCGATAAAAACAAGAAGATCACATCCTGTATCTCTGTACATGTGCGGTTCTTTGGGAGGTAAAGGAAAGCAGTGTAATACTTTGGGGTTATCTTTTGGAGGCTTTTATGGCATTTTTGAAGCATGAGTACGACAGCTGTGGTTGAGATTTTCAGCCAATGCGCTGCAGTGGGATGTAGTGAAGGTATATTGTAGGTTGCTGCATGGAGGAAGAAAGAAAACTAGGGGATACGTTAAGGGAAATGGGAAAGAGAGAGGTGACAGAGACTGCTAATGGGCAAACTCTCTTTATCCACTGCCAGTGCCATCACCGGCACTACCCTGTTCTTTTATGACAGCTCTTTTCCTTTGTTCTCCACGTCGGCCCACTCACTGCTGGGGATTCATGACAAGTTTTCACGGGCTGATCAAACGCTGCGGTGACACCTGATTAGGATATAGCGCGTGTTTACAGTCGTGCATGGCGAGGACACCCCCAGCCCCCACCCCCGTTCTCAGACAACAACGGAGACTTCACCTTGACTAATTAAATTTGCACCTGCAATGCCAGCTGTGACAGCCACTGGAGGGCTACATTTATTTATGTCACTCCTTGCATACTTCCTGTGACGTTTAGGAGGCTGAGTTTGCACTAGCTCCTCTGTTGACTTGCACTGTGGTTTACTTCAATAGCCATCTTTATTGTGGCTGAATCTGCCCTGATGTTTGGTAAGGCGGGTTTGTCCTCCGTTTTGGAGGATAGGCGATTGTACCTGGAGCTGTGGCTAGTGGAGATGTGGGGGTGAAATGTGTAAAGTCATAAAATTTTAACGTATGCAAAGGTGTGAAATCCCTCTGACATATAATAATAATAATAATAATAATAATAATAATAATAATAATAATAATAATAATAATAATAATAATAATAATAATAATAAAATACTTGCACATTTTGGCAGCATTATTTTAACATTAACAACTTCCAGATATATTTCTGTAAATTTAGATACCACGTTTAATCATGTGGCAAAACAAATATATGGCAGTGTCATGTAGTGTTTGCTGGCATTCTGTGATTTTTCTAATTTTAAAAAGACTGAGTGCTGCCTGGTAATTGAATCTGTTTTATCTCTTCTGTTCCTTATATCTCATTTTTAATGGTTTTTGGGTGGCTTGTTTAAAGTAATGTGATTTGTGTGTTCCTGGATGAAAAAATACTTATTTAATCATGCAGCAGTGTGCATACATACCATATGTGTGCCTGTAGTGATGATCTGAGTGCGTGCGTGTTTATCTATCTAAATCAGTGTTGAGAGTGCAAAAGGCCACAGCTGAAGTGAGCAGAACATCAGTCACCCAGTAGCAGGAGACAGGAGGCTGATAATTTGTGGCTTTGCCCCCTCCTCTCTCCCTTTCTCTCTGTCTCTCTTTATTTCACCCCCCACAACTCTATTCTGCCTCCCCAGCCTCAAATTGACCAGGCTCGACTGCTGGTCATGCTGTATTACATGGGTTAGATGAAGTAATTATTTCTAGGCCACTGACTACAAGCAAGATTAATAGTTTTTGAAACGGCCATAATGGAGGGCTGACCTGCCATGACATAAGCATTATTTCAAGCTCACCTCCACTCTCATCCCTCTCACCTCTGGGCACCGGCAGAGTGTGATTTATACCTGGGCTAATGAGGGGAGGGAACCTTGGAGCCCGGAGCCAACGGCCTACTAGTCTAGTGTTAAGGCATGTTCCCCCAAATGTATGGGCAGTGTGGTCATCTGAGGAAGGGTGGTACAGTGATTGGTTTTTCAACAAATTAAACCATGTGATTAAAATACACTTTTTGCATTCAATTATTTCTTTTATTTTATTTTTTCATGAAACTTTAATAATTTGGGTTGTTCTCTGGAAAGCATTGGGCCTCATTGAGATCTTAATTAAAGACAAATTATTTGCTATTGATGCTGAAGCCCTTTGACCTGTGATTAATTGGTGTGTCCCCCCTAACTCTTGATGATCAGCAGCCTGAAAGATCACAGAACCTGGAAAGTTGTCACTAGGTGGCAGTTGGACATCATATTATCAGATGCACTCTCCTCTTCCTTCCACCACCCTCTTCCTCCCTCCCCTCTGGGCTAAGTACACCTCAGATGTCAGGGTGTTTTATTTTTATTGGATGAGGGCAGTGTGTAATGCATTCACCTCCGTTCCAGCCAGCTGTTAAATGCCCCGGAACATGGTCTGTTCAGGCTCCGCCCCGTTAACCCCTCTGATTGCCTGTAATAATTAGCAGAAGTGAACAGTAACTATGACACCTAGTGAGGGTTTGGAACAGCTTGTGACTCCTTGATAGAATAGAATAGAATAGAATTCAACTTTATTGTCATTGCACATGTCACAGGTACAAGGCAACGAAATGCAGTTTGCATCCATCCAGAAGTGCTTTAGCCATGATATAGATATATTACAAATATATATTAGCAATAATATAGATATGTGAGTATATTACAGTATTATTACTATATTACTATTATGGTATGTTATAATGTACTATAATACACACGTGAAAAGGCTTCAGTGACTTGGGTCTGGCCCAGCGTGCCAACATCCCTTTCGACTTGGTGTGTGTGTCTTTTAAGCTTTAATATTAACCCTTAACTTTAAACACATGCATGCAGTGTGGCATCAGCAATTACATTTTCAAATGGCTGGGTTTGTAAACCTCCAGGATGTTAATCTGTCACTATTCAGGCTACTAGGAAGAGTGAAAAGAGGATTAAGCTATTCAATTCCTGGTAGAATATTTTCCTTTGTTCAGAATGAGTGAAAGAAAAATAAATAAAGAAATAAGGTGGTTTCTCAAGCAAGACAAGTGCTGTCTGCTACATTTCAGGATTTGGCTAATGCCATTATAGCAAACTTATCTGTCCCAGCATTCCAGGAAGACCGACAGACTGTTGTGTAAACAGCCACAAATGATATTCAGCCCATAATTTAATATTAATCTGATAATTCCAGTTTATCTGGGTCAGAAAGTACATTAGAAAGAATTAGACCTGTCCTAGATGTTCTGGTCACATCTGTTTAGAGGCATATGTTTTTCTAGTGGCTTAGATGGTTGTCAGGATTTAAACTTGGGTCATGCGCCTAGCTTGTTAATAATACTGTAATAAAAAGATCTGGATTAACATATAGGTCACCGAATAATTATTAAGGTTATCCTAGTTTTGCTGCATATATATGATAGTGGAAAGATGTTTTTCAGTTTTTGTGTTGCATGTGAACATGGCATACAGCTAAGTTGGAATAATAATCTTGAGTTGTTTTTGTCAACCAACATACTGTATTAAATCTTATGGTTAGCATAAGGTTATAATATACCACATCATAATTGTCACAGCTGTCAACCGATCAGGCACAGCACCCCAGTCTTAGCCCCTCGTTTACCCTTTACTTCCTGCCTCTTGGGTCTTATTGCACATCATCTTTATCCCAGATGAAGTACTAGACTCCGTAGTGTCAGGAGATGATCTAATATGGAACCAAAAGGACACAGAGCTGGGAAATCATCGTCATTTGAAGAGGTTGCTTGTCACAGGATGGGTTTGATCAGCCCGTGCTGCGGTACACAGAGCCGGGTCTTTGCACTGTCTAACAGTGGTACTGGATTAGAGACACAAGCCACTTCGACTGTGATCAGTCACTCACACATGAAGACACGCGGCAGGACTGAAATCCTCCTCGCACACTTCATCCAGATCATGTACAGGCTTCTTCGTCAAGCCTACTGTATGGAAATCAGAAGCACTGCTTTTGACAGTGATGGTACATGTCTGTTTTTGTAAAAATATATTTTTGGTGGCTTTATTTTACAACTAATGTCATCTACATTAATAAAGGTACTTCCGCAGAGAGGGAGCTACAACACCAGGTTGTGTTTGTCTATGCAGCTGCCTGACCTGCCTGAATCCTACTGATCTCTGACATGTTGAGGTGATGGTAGTGTGTGTGAAGAGTCTGGGTTTACACCCTTTAGACACTGTGTATTGCTAAGTGCTATTGAATTGTTTACTGTCACAAATCACAAACCTTTCAATGACCAGGTGCGTCCACCGTCCACCCACTCATCTGTCCATCAGCTGCTCCGCCCTGAGCGATGTGTTGGTCTGCTGGGCTCTGAGGACCGTAGCACTGGTCTTTGGAGCTGGGGATTTTAAACGCTCCACCTGATTATTGATTCTTCTGCCTCGCCGAGCCAGCCAAGCTTGAGAGAAATGTAGTGAAAGAAAGAAAGCAAGCTGCAAAGGGGAAGGGCAGTCTGGTGGCCTTGGTCCTTTGGTCTTCAGGTCTGTCCTTGACACTGCCTATGGGACAGGCCTGGAGGACACCTCTTGTCCTCACTGTAAGCCCCTACCAGCCCCTCCAGCTAACTGGGCCTCCCTGTGGGGCATGCTGCACTTTGCACAGCCATATTGACTTTTTGGAAGGGAAGGAAAAGTGTGGCTGGATGGTGAGAGTGTAAGAGGGAAGGAGGGGGAAATGGGAAAATCGAGGGAGCTTTCTAAAGCAGTGACTTCTCCTTGACTGCACCTCTAGACGCGACAACCCTGTTAGAACAACTCAGTGGCCCTGGTGCCCCGCTGAAAACTGCTAATCACAGTCTTTCAATCAATGCTCTCCTGCCTCTCTTCTCTTCCTCCCTCCATCCCTCTCCCTTCCTCATTTTCTCACTCTTTCCCCTGACTTTCCCTTGACTGAACTGGACCCAGCCTGAATACCGAGGGACTGTGTCTGCATTAAAACTGGCCATTCCACATGGAAAACAGCTGACCTCATGAAAGCATGTTGTAATTTGAAGGTGAAAACTAAAAAGCTTGCTCGATCGACATAATCTTAATGGAAACATTAAGGCCCAGCCACAAACCAACAATGAAGGCAAAAAGGCAAATGGCCCTCGCGTACCGGTGGAGCTAGCCAATTCATAGACATGGCACATGGTCTGTTTTGACTGTAAGGCTGCTAGTTAGAATCCTGGTGAGTGTTTAAAACTAAAAATGCCCTTGAACCAGACTTTTTTTTAACCCTCAGTTACCCCAGTGGGAGAACAGAGAAACTGTTTTATTGTCTACCAGAAAACTTTAGATGTACTGAGCAGCTCCTCTGTGTAAAAATCTGTGGGTATGCGAGTGTGAAGCAGCTAGTATGTTTCTGATAAAGAGCATGCTCAGTCAATCTTTCCCGGACAAATAAAAAAAGGTTATGTAAGGCATGCATCGACAGATCTCTTAAATCCCCATCCTCTCTTTCTCTTCTTCCCTCTCCTCTCCTCTCCAGATCTGACACTTGCTAAAGGTCACAGAAACATCTTTTTTCCCCTTTGAGGTGTAGATAAGTGTGAAATAGATGTTGACACCACAGACACATTGAAAAGCACTTAAACAGAGTGGCTATGTGCCAACCTTTCTAAGTCTGGCTTTGTGCATTTGTAAATACTTTTGAATGATTGATCTCTGACACACGTGTACGCATACTCTCCACCTGAAAGAATTACACGTACCTTGGGATCTTTGGAAGAGTAACTTTAGGTAAGTATGTGAGTGTGAAAGTATACACATGGCTTGCACAGTTAGCCTAGAACAGGACTTTTGATGTTAAATTTTTATACCTAGTGTGTGTTGCTGTACCTTATCTCATACATGTGGCATTTTTCAAATGTGACTGGGTTCCAGTAGAGGTGGTCATATTGTGTGTGTGTGTGGTGTGTGTGTGTGTAAGTGTGTACATCTAATTAATGACTGGCAGTGGTCCCCCACAGCTCTGGTAATGTGCTTAGATCAGTGTTATAAACAGGGCGTGAAAGGTCTGCCCAGCGCCAGCCTTTTAAATGACTGGCCTCTTGTTCAGGTAGATGGATGGAAATGTTCTAATATTAATGATCACGTCCCCTGCTGACCTGTCGCGAGGTGAAATGATCAACGCAGCCTTCAGCTTCCAACAGCAATTAATGGGCCAGAGCCGATCTGTCTGCCATTTGTCATCACTTACTCCACCTGTGCACCCCCGCCGAACACGTGCTAAACATGTCTGTCAATATATACAGAATGTTCACTTCACTGATTTGAAAAAATATGCAATAGTTAATGACATAGCATTTGTTCTCAGTTATTTCTGGACCATTATTTTTCTTCTCCTTAATTTGTTTCTAACCAGAAATGAGAAAACAAAACCAGAAAAAAAACCCCCAAAAGAAGTCTGATGACTTCAGCATGTCTCAATCCTTTGTTGTGTATCACTGATTATGTTCTTAATAAGTTACTTTGAAGAGACTGTCTTGCATAAAACATGATTTGCAAACGTAAGCTAGACCCACATGTCAAACTGAATCTGTAAACGCATCTCAGGATAATACACGTTACCCAGTAAAATTTACATATTAACAAGAAAGTAGCTGAAAGTCTGTTTATTTGAGATATTTCTGGCAGCATCCTTCTTACTGACTGAACTCTCACAGTCCAATTCATATTCATAGGCCAGTCCTCAGCCGGAGTATGGACACAAGGGGTTACACATTACCAATGCCCTCGCTCTGAGGTCAGCTCCCACACATTCCAGTTACCCATTTACCAGTCTGCCCAGTTAGCCATCACATTAAGTCACCAAACTTCGAGCTGGTGTTCATAAAATAAATGAATACCACAAGTGGCTGTAAACAAAATGTCAGAATGGGGGGGATTTTTTTCCCCCTGAATTTTGTTTTTATAGCATGCATGATGAAAACAAGAGATGAAAACAAGAGAGGTCATTTTTGTCGCTGTAACTGCTGATGGAGCTTCTTTTTTCATTAATGTATTTGCAGCATGGGCTTTTTTAGAATAGATATTGTCTTAAAAAGGCATAAAATAAACTTAAACTGAAATAATAAACTATAGCCAGAACCACAAAAATAGAAGCTCTGTGTTTATGTGTGTGTGCGCATCACCTCGAAAATTCTTACCTGTCAGCGACTCATTTTTTTGTGATGGCACCTAGGTGGCATGTTAGATTTAGTCACTATCACATATCTAAAGATGGTGTAGTCCCTGACCTGCACAGATCTTTGTTAAACAAACTGTGCTACAATTAGCCAAAAGGTCCTTTTTGATTGTATTCAACAGTTACAATTATCTGTATATTTGTACTTAAGCTTTGCCAATTCAAAGCTTTGCTAAAGACCTCTACAGCTTTTATATGCATCACACATGCAAACACAAATGTCTTGGTGGAGTAGGCACTCTCTGTGCCCTGTGTCGCTTCACACGAGCTCCCTACATTCTTCGATCCGGTGCCAAATGGATCTGGGCGGAAACGCCTTTCATGTACATGGGTAGGCTGTCTGTTTGAGTCTGACGTTTTATAGCCGACTTGTCAAAGTTGTTGATTCCCCATCACTTTTGCAGAAAGGGAACAGTTCTGAAATGGGTGTCTCACAAGTACCGGGAGAACACTGTCTAAACACAGTGCTCTATTATAGAGCTATCTCTCATCACGTCATCCTTGGGTTGCAGAAGGATTGCTTGAGATCCATGGTTTTCTGTTTTAATATTGAAATTCGTGCATTGATAGCAGTACTGCCCTCCTTTGGCTGGTATTAAAGAATTTGCATATGTTTTTACTGTGCCTGCACCGATTCTTTGTGGTACATGTATGCTAGGTTATCTGGTGATCTATACTGGCTCTACACATGAACGTTAGCCTGAATAGTTGACTGTTACGCTATGTTAGCCCAGTGATAAACTGGCAACCTGACCTGGGTGAACCCTTCGTCTTGTCCTTTTATAGCTGAGATAGACACCAGCTCACTGTGACTGTAAATTTGATAAGTAGCTGAGAAAATAGATGAATGGATAGAGCCAAGAAGAATTTCTGTGAACATATCTCAAACAGGGGGACACGTACTGGAACATTTTACTAAACACTGGTGCTTTTACATATCTGTAGTTTATGATGCATCAGCCAAATCTAGACAAGTCCAGTGGAACTCATCTGCCCTCTGTCAGCATTTGTAGATACAGTGCTTTCCAGTGGACCTTCAGGGGCAGAAAAGAGGCTGGAGGTGTTTTTATCCTTGCAGCAGTGGAGTTATCTCACTATTTTGAGCTATTGATGCTAAGCGCTGGACATTAATCTACTCTGTGAAGATCGCTTTGAAGAAAGTGTCCGTTGAAGTGTCACAGATGGGAAATAAATGAAATTAATAAATATATGGTACACAGTTTGATATCTCTTATAGGCCAAGATCAAAGCAAACCAATTGAGTTCTATTCTACCTAATATGTTTTGCTGTGATAAACAGTCCGGCTGAGGGAATAATCCCATCAAGGAAGGGAGAGATTAAAAAAAGGAAAAAAAAAAAAATCAGATATATCACTCAGTACAGACGGTTGGCACGGCTACCGTGAAGCATCCGTGTTATTATGGAATTGGTAATCTCGTTTCTTGGGTCTGAGTGGAAACGCAGACCTTTTTTCCCTGTGATTTTCCTTCTTGAATCAGGTGCAGACACAGAAAAGGGAAGACAGACACAGCAGTTCTCTGATACTGTGAGAGTCCATCTGCTTCAGAGGGCTCTGGTAACTTCTTGTCTTTCGTTTTTTCTCTGGAATTTCTGAGTATCTTGATGTATTTGACACGTGTGTGACAGACCTGGTTATGTGTGATTGGGCTTGAGGCATGGTGCTCACTACCACAGCTACATGTTTTTCAGAAAAGGCCATGCGCTGTGTGTGTATAAGAGCCACTTTTGCACTTGTGTACACAATGGTGGTTTTGCACTATGAATGAAGCAAAGTGTAATGTATTACTTACATGCGCACATATAAAACAGACGGATGCCACTATATGGATGTGTACAGTAGAGTCTCACAGCAGCAGTCAAATAAATACACACACAGGTACACAGCGGCATCCGCACACAACAATAGCCCAGAGCCTCACCTTGATATCTTCAGTTTCTGTCATAAGTTAGAATTTGACACCAATGAATGTGTGTCAGGTTGTCAATTTCTTCCAGCAGCCTTTGAATGCAGTCTGGCCATGAATAGTGCATGTTGTTTTGTTTTTTACATTCCAACTGTCTGCAAGTCTGTTTTTGTTTGTTCCAGAATAACTTGGAAGGCCTGAACACTCATGCGCATCCTTTAAGAAAACTTTCAGCAGGTGTTGTGTTGTTTAGCCTTAGGTAAAGTTTCAGCCCTGAAGGTAAATTCACCAAACTGCGTTAGATCAGATGCCCTCCCATTTCTTCCACCTCTGTGATTGTGTTCTGTTTCCTCTCTGCTGTCTTTAATACGCATTCTTCTTCCACTTGACCTCCTTATGATCCATACTCTTTTTGAGTCTGGACATATATCGTTTTATAACTGCAGTTTATTGTTATGACTGGGACATTTTATTTAGCCCTAAAAGTCAGGGCAAGTTTCTGTTTTTTACGTCAGTACCTGTGTTCCTTGTGAAGTCTTTGGCATTAGTAGTGGAGAAGTAATGTGAGACTCGTGCTGTAAATGTCTCAGAAATATACACCTGGCTGGTTTTTCTTCAACAATTACAACTGCTTGATTGTTGATGCACAAGTCATTCATGCAGAGGTTTGAAAGATGTAAAAAAGACAATAGCATGATGGGTACATTTCAGCTTCCTGCTGCAGAGGAGCCATATAGAGACTCTGTGTGTGTGTTTGTACATGGATGCACCTGCGGGGAATGAATGATGATGTACTGTGCACGCATGCAGGTACACATACCTTCAAACAAGCGCATATGGAAGCAGAAGAAGAGGCAGGTTGGGGAGACTGTTGTGAAATTTATTTGGGTATATATTTTTTATACTAGTTGCCATTGGATTTACAGGTCAGAATGGAATGTGGCCCAATGAAAGGTACTTTGATCCATCCTCCGAGCTGACTGTTTTATTGGAGGAGCTCTGCATGGCGCAGGACATCTTTTATAAGGTTGTGAGGAACCCACCGGCAGCCTTCGCAAAATCATAAAAATGTGAGAAGTCAATGAAAATAACCGGTGACCGGTCATACCTCGGCCAGTTTTGAAAGGATCATTTGTTCAAATGCATTAATTAAAATGGGCTGCATAGCTTGTGGTTCGGTTTGAAGTGATCATGATTAGATTTTGGTTTCCTATTACCTTATACTGTATATCTAAATGATGGATTTATTAGATTTACTGATTTATAGTTTTTAGTTTTATGTGTTTATCGCTTATTTTATTTGTGTAAACCTTTGTCCTCAAACGACGTGCAGACTGTCTCAGAAAAGCTGCATGCTGAGTATATTTGAAGGTTCAGGCTGCTTAGACATTAAATATAAAAATGACAGCAAAACAAAATGAGGCAACCATACTTGCAGCTACTTATCAGTCTGTTTTACTGTGTTGTCTTTTTACAGAGGCGGAGGCTACTGCAGGAGTTGGGAGACCAGAAGATCCCCTTTCTGGCACCCTCAGATCGAGGTTTTCAGCAGCTGGTAAGACCTACTTCTAGATACTGTTAATGATATTTAGACCTTAACTTTAACAGGACTGCAAAAACATGTCTTCTAACTGCTGCTCTCAAAGTTATTTTTTTTCCTCAGACAAAAATGCTTGAAATATAATTCTATTTTTATGTCGTATGTTTCTGCATGTCATGGTCAGCATGTTATGACAACACTGAATTGTGTTTCCTAGTGGGACACCAGTTACTCTGGTCTCGTGCTAAGGAAATCATGCTCGCTGCCTGCTGAGCTCCATAGCCGGGTGCAGGCAGCTCTGCTCACCCTCAGAAGGAAGGGATGCCTCCTGAAGGATCTGGTTCGTGTTCGTGACCGAGATGTGTTCACCGCTGTGTCACGTGCCCTGCTGGGCGAACCGGGCCATACATATCGCTATCTGGACACACGGCTCTTTGCCATCCCCTGGCACAGTGAGGACATAGATGTCAAAGGACAAAACTGTTGTGACCCAGATCTGAGAGCTGCCTGCAAGGCATTGTGGGAACTTAACACCTTTTTCTGCACTGATGTGTCTCAGCTGAAAGAAGGAGACAGGCTAACACAATGGGCGAAGGGAGAGGCAGAAGCCAAACAAGGTGAAGAGGGGGACACAGAGTCTAAACACAGTGAAGACTCTAAAAATAGTGAAGGAGGGGACTCGGAGTCCAGGCAGAGTGAGGAGGGGGACACAGAATCCAAGCACAGCGAAGAGTGGGACATTGAGTCAAAACACAGTGAGGAAGGCTGCTCTGGGTCTAAACAGGAAGGGGAGTGGGAGACTGAGTTCAAACACAGCACCGAGGAGGGAGAGTCTTCCCAAGTAAAGCCAGGTGAAACCAGTTTTGCAGCAGCTTCAGAGCATGCTGAAGGAAAATGTCCTGACTGGGGAGTGAAGGCCAGTGGTGGCACAGAGACTGAACCTGTGGGACTAAAGGCCCAGGAGAAACCTGTGGCCGAACTAAAGCACAGCCTATCAGATTACCACATTCAGGACAGAGAGGAGCACGGGAGTGGCCAGGGCTGTTCTCAACCTAGTCCTCCACAGGTATGCAGCGGTCCAGTAAAGTTCAATGTCACCTTACTCAATTATATGGACCCAGCCGCAATGAGCCAACTCAAAGAGGAGCCGTACTATGGCATGGGGAAAATGGCAGTAGGGTGGCACCACGATGAGAACCTGATCACTCATTCGCCAGTGGCTGTTTACAGCTATAGCTGTCATGATGACAAAGGTAAGGATCAAAGTTAAAATGGTATTTGTCATAACTGTGCTCAGTGGCTTGAACTGCAGTTCAGATTTATAAAATTAACACTTCAGAGGCTTTTACTTAATACTTCAAAACTCTTATCCAAAGTTATCACGATAATCTTTCACATTTTTGGCTTAAAATTAAGATTCCTTTTTCTCTTTCACTTCAATATCCATCTCATTACTTTATCTCAGTTGCTTTATGGTGGATCAGATGCAGCTAACCTTGTGTGTTATGGCCCTACAGCAGCACTGTAGCAGCTGTAGACATGGCCTCTGGTGAAGCAACCATCAGATCCATCTATGCGATAGTGTCAGAGCATTATCAAATGTCATCACCAGTTCACTGCTGACAGCCTTATCACCGACAGTGCGTCGGGAGATCACAGACGTTTGGATCCGAGCTCTTAAACGCATGCTCAATAGCTTAGTCAAACAAACAAGGCTTATCACATGTGCTGCATCTCATCTAAATCATTTCCTCAAGAAATGATCGATGTGCAATTATCTGATATGGAATAATGAGCCCTGCTTTGATAAGTGATAAGTGTTTCCTAGACTGTACTGTATGAATACGATGTCTCCTAATTATGGAATGCAAACCCTTTCAAGAGCTGATAGCGTTTGCTGGTGGAGTTGAAGGCAAATCTCATTGAAAAAAGAACTTTGCTTTCTAGTGTATGAATAAAAAAACAAACAAAAAAACCCCATGGAAGGCAATAGTGAGTATTACTCCATATTTTATGTTTTTATAAGTACTTGTTTTTAGTTTTAAAATAGTTTTTTGTACATAATACAGTAAAATGCAAAATCCTTATTTTTTATCATATGGATCACATTAATGACTGATGTCTTTATTCATCTCACTTTTTAGAAACCCAACAAACCAGAAGAGTGCTTTTTAGCATAAATTATAAGTAGTGCAGTCAGTCATTAGATCACTACTTGCACTCTCTAAATAGTGGAATGAGAGCAAACTGTGTTTTCCTGTTGCAGATGGAGCTAAAGGTACAGCTGTAGTCCAGCAAAAAAAAAAAAACGTACTGTTGAAGGTGGGAGCTTTGCAGTTTTAAGAGCCTTTGTCTCTGTCTTAAAACTGTAATTTTAAAGTATCACGCAGGTGCACTGCTAACTTCTCCCACCACACAGCTGGGCTTTCTTCATTGTTGTTTCTTAACCAGAAACACATGCTCAAGAGGTTGGTTTTAATGATATTTTTTTGGGCCATTTCAATTTTGACCTTGCGAACACAAGCTTGAAACACTGTGGCGCAACACCTTTCTGTGCTTGGCAGCTGTCTTTCTAGTTTCAAGTGACCCCCACATCTCCAGACTTAGAACTGAAAGGCTGATCATAGCTCTACAGATGTATTTTTAAGTGGATGGCTCTGAGAACTCCCAGAACCGGTGGATTAAAAAGGTACCTATTCCAGAGAAGACAGAAACGCGGCACATTAGGCAGCTTAGATGTACAGATATAAAACATTTTGCATGACGCATTCATTTGAGATGTCTTTTTCTCACTTCAATTGCCTTTTTTTTTGCTTGGACTAAAGAAATGTAGAGTTGGTCTTTTTATACCTGCACAGATCCAAAGGAATCTGCTACAATTGAGTGTTTTCCGGCACAGTGGATGATCTTCCACCATTCCTAAGGCCTTGGGGAGAGCTGTCATTAGCTGGCTCTCAGAGCACAATGGCTGGAAATTAAGTTACTATTTATCCGTGCTGAGCAAAGGAAAAGGCAGCTGTGGGGCAGAGAGGCCCAGAAAGAGTTTAGTATTGATTTTGCTGAAGGGTGTTGGCCAGCCAAGCCAAATCTTGTTTTCTTAGTATGCCAGGAGAGAGAGGGACAGGGGAGGCGCTTGCAGCAAATAGGTTCAGAAACAGGAATATCATAGGATACATACTGTCCAATAACACACTCACACACTCACTAAACAACATCAGGGGCTTTTATCCAACTATTTCCTCTTGCACAGCATAATGATAGCATAAAGATCCTGTGCTAACAGCCAATATGACCACAGCAACACGTATCATCTTTGCTTGGCTGCTAAGTGATTCTTACTTTCTGTAGACAAAGGCTTACATCTTACATCCATTGTTTGGGTGGTATTGATTTAATCATTGCACTCTTTTTTTTTAATGTGTTAAGCCTTTCTTTAATTTAATTTCATTTAATTTTATTTTCTGGCTACATCATTGGTGATAGATGGCCACTGCTGTAGTATGCTATAGCAGTTTTCCACTGCATTACCCAGATATACAGGCAAAGATGTGACAAAAGTGTTATGTATTTTTTAAACAGCTTCATAACAAACATGTAATTCCATAAATATTTAAGAGATTTAAATTTAAGGATGCTGCAGTTTTACAATCACTTAAGTCACACTGGGTTAAACTGTCAACCCAAAGCCCCAAATGTGAATATAAATGCAAAATGCAAATGTTACAGTGTGCTGGGCTCTGTTTGACTGACAGGTGAGAGCAGTGAGGGAAGCAGCAGTGATAAGGCCTGCTGGAGGATTGGGCTCAAGGTAGCCTGGGACATCCACACACCTGGCCTGATGCTGCCGCTGGAGTCTGGAGACTGCTATTACATGAGAGGTACAGACGTTTGTACATAAACGCACTCGGAGCTACACACATGCACATGTAAACATGTTGCTCGCACAGCTTAACCGCATTCGCCACTATGTCTGACTTTGGAGGGAGGAACACTTTCATTACCCCATGTTTTAGTGTTACTTGTCCCCAATGACCCATGCCAGCAGGATGCACTTCACTCTCACTTTCATGCTCAGTCCTTTTCTTCTAATTCTCTCTGCAGGAAAAACAGAGCTGAGACATGCGTGTTCATGCGTGTGTATGTGCAGAGAGGTTACTTGGCTTGAAAAGTGAGCTTTAAGGTTCCATGAAATTGTGTGCATTAGAGAGGTTAAGAAACCCAAATGTTATTTTTTGAAGTCCTGTGACCCATTCCTGACTATGTCTCTATGGGGAGAACAGACAGCAAGCCACAGGGGTGTAAATCATAGCTTAATGCTTTTGGCTGCAGCAGACACCTCCACCCTCCTCTTTTTGGTCCCACGGGTCTTTCCAAGCTTTCTCATATTTTCTGAGCGCAAGGACATTTATCCACATCACATCACAACAGAGCTTGTGTTCAGCTGGACAAGAAGTTAGCGGCCCTTATAAAATGGCGGATTTATTATTTTATAGAGGCACTTTGCTTTCTTAAGTATATAAAGGTACAGTTTTAAGGTGGTCCTTATTTCATCTGCATGATGTATTACCGTACTTTGTGTATTTTAAATAAGTGACTAATTCATGTAGTTTGGAACTAAGAGTAGAGAAAATAAATATTTTAACTGATATACATCAGAACATACTTGACTACAACACTATGCTCAACATTTACATCAAATAAATACAGGTATTTAGACGCTGTTATTCACTCTTTTCTATTTTTTTTTTTAATACTTCACCAAATGTCTGGAGAGACTTTCTTTTTTAATTGAAAGATTACCATCTCTTTACACCCGCAGAACAAGGTGGTATAAATAACTTACTTATGTACTGCAGATATGTCACAAATCAGATTTACAACTAATTACAAACGAAGTAAAGCAGCTCTTACTTTTATGTTTTGGTTTTTTGTTTTTTTTAAAAACAGCATGCTTTGATAATAATATTGTTGTTCGTAAGCCTTTAGGCCTCCAATTTCACAATTCTATAGTGGGGGTAAAAAAGGAAAAAGAAAAAGCACTGTAAAATATTTTCTCCAAACTGGTCAAGGCAGATGGCATTCCTCCCTGAGTCTGAGTTTGCTTCCTATTAAAAGCGAGTTTTTTTTTCTTCTCACTTTCACAAATACTTGCTCTAAGGGCAATGACAACTGTTGTGGATTGCTTTTATATAAATAAAATAAAAATCTAGTTTTTACTCTATCTGCCCCTTCACATCTTTATAAAACAACTGTTTCTAAAACAGGTGTTTTATAAACTAGTTATTCATAGTGTCAGTGGTAAAGTGTAGTAACTGTTTGCCACTACCTTGATAATAGCAAGGTGTTTTCTATAGCTGCACGCACATGTGTACCACATGTGTCTGATTTTCCAGTTTAAAGTTCAATCAGATTACCTGTCTACTGTATCAATGTAATTTTAGAACATCGTCAGTCTTTTCAAATGGACCACTAAAAAGTAAGCAATAGGAAGGTTTTAATGAATTCCTGACATTGACTCTTTGAAGATGCTATGTTTTCATCTGAGAGCAACGATGTCTGTACCTAATATTCAGTCTGACAGGGCTTGAAGCCGACCTCTTTTAGCTGGATAAGATTTACAATAGAACAGTCAGTTTCAGGCCAGCTATTATAATAGAGTGATGGGCTGTTGTGCAGACCATTCTAATGGGACTTGACTGTCGCGGATCAGTGGGGATTTATGCTCCACTTGGTGAGTACGCCCTTGAGAGGCCAACTGCTGCACGACGATAGCAGCTCACAGAGTCCTCGGCAGTCTGTGGCTTTGTCGGCCTACCTGATTTAAATGCTTGGCACAATGCACAAACACAGCCATATGGAGAAAAAAACCCAAACAAACTTAAAATTATTTCGTTCTTCAATAGAAAAGATTTGTTTTATATACAGTACACAATTTTGTGTCCTAAAATACTCAGAAGTTTTCCTGCACAACATTATTTTTACATACTAAAATCCTAAAACTAAACCAATCGCGAGACAAACAAGTCTTGTAAGACATGCAACACACACACAAACTCTATATTTTGTCACTGAATCTTAAGTTTTTCATGATTTTTTTTTTTTTTTTTTTGGGTGGCAACCGACACGTACGAATAAAAAACTGGATGTTTCACCTCACCATGTCAAGCCCACTCGTGTACACACAGGCAGAGTGGCCAGTGTTAAACCAAGTGTTAAGATATATTGTACCAGTGTTTTGGTGACATACACCGTATGATAAGTAGTTTTGTGGTATTAAAAGAAAACTACAATGGTGTATAACCACAGACACCGTAATGTATTTTCAGCACCATTTGTCGGCGGCTGGCCCCTTTGAACTGCTAATGTCTGAGCTGCTGGAGGCAAATTGAATCACCATCATTTCCACCCAAATGGAATTTCAGTGGTTAAAAAAGAACAATGCAAGTCTTGACACCGGGCCTGTTCAATAATCTGATTTCCAGCTCCCAATGCACAGGGGGACTGGAGAAAAGACTTGACCCAATATATTTAAAAGCCTGCTTCCTGGAAAAGGAGGACAAGTGGCAGCAGGCACAGGGGTTGAAAGAAAGATAAATATTTATTACAGTTATTGAGTTTGCCTCTACTCCCTCCTGATCCCACTGACGCATCAGACGCGCCAAGAAAAGAGCAGATTGATGGAGATAATTTGTTATTGGATATAAACAGTTTTAAAGACGCAGAGTAATTCTGCCCAGAGACCTAATCCTTCACAATCTCATCAGGGTGAAGAAAACACCGGCAAGTTGTTTTGTTTGTCACCATCTTTTTTTTTTCTCCCACCAAACAATAATATCTTCCTCCCAAAGCATTTGGCTGTTTGACTTTCAAATCACAGGCATTAGCCGGTGTACTCTTGCTCAAGGCGGGTGTAAATATGCACATGTGCTGTGAATGACAGCTCTGTCATGGCTAAATTAATTATTGTTATGAGGCAAATAATGGCAGAGCTGAGAAACATCTATACACACAAAGAAACACATGGAGGGATACACAAGAAACAGCAGTAAGGCCTCTTTGTAAAGCTTGTGTGATATTGGACAAATGTTTGTTGGTATGGCTCTTCCATCTTGACAGATTGAGCTCGATCTGGTTTTGTTTGGTAATTAAAATTATACTACAATGCTGCTCACTCTATTTGATTCGTCGGTACTGGACCAAGCGCAATCTGTCTGAGAGTATAAGATGATGTAGTTGTCATGTTTCTTCACTCTCCTTCTTTCCTGTGTTTTCTGTCATAATCTTTTCCTTTTATGCTCCTTTCTACTCTTTATTTTAATTATTAAAAAACACAACATCAGTATGGGATGAACATTCAGTTCTGGTGTGAGCTCTTGTTTACTCTTCGCTGCTCTTTTGATAACTCTCATTGGTAATGTCGTTGTGTTTTGATAGTTTTCTCTTAACTGTATTTACCAGATGACCTGAACAGTACCCACCAGCACTGTGTCCTAGCTGGAGACACTGCACGCTTCAGCTCCACACACAGAGTGGCTGAGGTGAGAAGTCAGACAACAGATTAAACTCTGTTCTGAATCGCTTCGTAAAATGCTGTATGGTCTACCGACAGCCTCCTTTGGAATTAATAAGGAATGCTGCTATGCTGTTTTATTGAAAGACTCTGTAAAAAGTTAATAAGTAAATAATATTCAACATTGTATGCTGAAGAACTTTGTTGTCCTCTTACGACCCTTTTACTGAGAAATAAAACAGAAAAACGAACGGTCTTTCCCTGCAGGGTTTGGCGATGTAAGTAAAGCCACTGCAGTATATCCAAATATACTACAAAATGTTTTAAAAAAAAATCATCAGACTGCTAAGGAAAAATGTGCCTTCCCTGGTTGGTTAGTGAGTGGTTGCTAGTAGTTACTAGTTGAAATTGGTCTCAAAGATGCCATGCTGCACCAAAAACCTTTATGCAATTCTTTGTTGTTTGCTGCAGTCCTGATTGGGGTGGAAACTTGGAAAAGTAGAAGGCAAAACAGAAAACACAGATTGTTTACTGCAATTAAAACATTTCAAGTAGATCAATATTACTTTGAAAGCAAATGGTCTTCGGTACAACACTGTCTTTGAAACAGCCAGCAACCTTCTGTTACAGCCACAGTAGTGAAAACGGTGAATGTGGCGTGATAGGAATTATAGTTACAGTATTCAGTGAACTTGCAGGTTTTTTTGCCATTTAAGTGTTTGCTTCAAAGACAGGGACCAGGTCTGTGATCGCTTGCAATAAGTTACCATCTTCCAGGCAACTTTTGTGTGTCATGACTGATAAATTGGCAATACTCCGTCTGCTATCAGTCTGTCATCACTTTGCGAGTGAATGGGTTCACGTTACATGCAATCTGTTTGTGATAGCAAGGCGATTAACTGTGATTAAAACTGTGGCAAAAATAACAAATCTCTTACTGTCTGTTTCAAATCTGTCTACATGTGCAGAAATTAACATTAAAGAGAAATTCACAAGAACTACTTACAGTCCAGCCAAAGCCTTTTTAAACAGAAATTCTTCTGCAAATAGTGATGCAGTCGTGCAGGATGAGGTGGTGAACATACATAAAATAATGTTAATTTCCTCTGATTCCACAGAGATGTTAGGCTAGTATGTTAGCATGTTAAACCACCTGCCTGACATTGTGTAGGTCCTACTCGTGCTGTCAAAGCACCTATTGCCCATTAGAGAACCAACATCTAGGGAACAGGTTTTCCTTGGCCCAGGATGCCCATAGGATATCCTTTGGGTTTTATAGGTTGGGGTCATGGAATGTGCATGTTCCAGCGAAGCCCATGGACTTACTTGTATTAGGATGTGATCAGTTTTTAGGTCATACGAATGCCTTGGGTTCTTACTGATGTTTCTCAAGTTGTTGAGCAATCCAGCTAGGGCAAATTGTCAAGCTGGGGGAGGCTGCATGCCATTAGAAAATGCCCTTGGCATTGGGATGTGTACTTGTTCTGCAACTCTCTGTAGGTGCTTCATTTAGAAGCAGTGTCCTTATGAATTTTCCCAACAGAACAGAACATTGCAAATAGTTTACCTGTTCTGTCTGTGGTTTTAATATTAGCAAGTAGACAGCTTATTAGTTGGGTAGTTTGACCAGTATATGCATATTTTCTAGGCATGCACCTAGGTTAAATGTATTAAATTTCTCACAAGCACTGCAGTTACGCTCTGTTTGTAACACAGTCTGTGTTGTTCCGATCAGTGTTCCAGTGGAACCCTGACCTACATCCAGTCACGTTGCCAGGAGGCCCTGTCCAACCTGCACACTGACCCCGACACAGGATCCCATAGGCTTGTGGCTCTGCTGCCGGCAACGCTACAGGACTGTGAGGAGATTCACAATGAGGTGGGGAGACGGTGGTGTGTGTTCACATGAATGTGCATATGTATGTACACGTGTGTCTGTGATATGTGTGTTATGCACATTGGACCATTCTTTGATTTTATTTGCGTTTTTTACATGTAGTTTTACTAGCATTTTTAAGCTAGCGTAGATGAGCTGTATGCACCACATCTGAATCAGTTTTATAAATCTGACTTCACTTTTAGGGCCTTCTGAGACTACTTAATGTGAATATGTGCCAAGAGTTTAGACAATAGGATTCCAGTCTTAAGTTTTAAAGACTATTCCTTTACTTTTTTTAAGAGTTCATGGCCCTCCTAGCACAATCTGAATTGTTCCATCTGGTCACAAAAAACAATTAAGAACCATCTGCAAATATGACAGGATTTTTCAAGACAGTATCACAGAAAGTATTGTGGAAATACAATGAAACCATTATCCATGATTAATAACAGTTTGCTTATTTATTTATTTTGCTTTTGCATTGTATAGACTTGTGCACCTGTGGATAGAGTCTGGTGAACATACATTTAATGAAGCCCTTTGACCTTGTGTTCTTTGATGGGACAATCACCCTACGTAACTTTACGGTATCAGTGTGTTATATCTTTCCATGTCAGTCTCCCAATGAGCCAAATGATGTCAAAAACATGACAACAAAAACGACAAAACACATTCCAACAAAAACTCTTAAAATCTGAAATGAAAAGCAAATATGACAAAGAGGAAAATCGTGTGCTTTAAACCTTTTTTAAACATTTTAATCCTGGTGGATTCTGGTTGATTCTATTTTATCTGCATTATGAGACTTGTGTACCATACTGGAAGTAATCTGATAGCAGGTTAAACATCTGTACATGGCAGGATGGACGCTTGCCAGCTTACCAACTTCTACGTACCTTGTTGTCTCTGCTCAGGGAAATGGTTGCAATATGAAATCCAGGTTGTTTTCATTTGTCCTGGCCTGTGATGGATTGTACAGCAATAGCCTCTCCATATGTTTTTCTAAAAGATGGAGTCAGGCCCCTCTCCACTCCTTAACCCCTTTTTATACAGAACAATGAGTGATGCTGGCTTGGGATATGGAGGGATAGAGGGAGGTCAAAAAAGAGGAACACGAGTGGCTGTGCTGCAGAGCCACCAGCATACTGTGTTCACTTGCTGCAGGCCAGCAGTTAATATATCACTTCACCTCTCCCTCTTTTACACCCTTTGGCCCAAAGTTCACATCCAAGCTGACACTAGCACCCAGACCCCTTAGCAGGATACCATGACAGATGAGTCTGACGTAAGGTTGTTTAAAGGTTGTAGACAATATTAATTATTCAGCAGAGCCAAACAATAGCGCTGTCTGGTTTGGGAGAACTGCTGTGCTAGTTGAGTTAGCAACTGCTAGTTTCTTGCTTGTGGCACAGGATTACTAAACATTGGTTTATTCAGGAAAACAGTGCACAATTTATAAAAGAGCAGGTGTGTGTGTGAGTATTTAAGTAAGGAGGGGTACTCTCGGGGGCTCAAGCCTACCCTACCTGGCATTCTCAATGATCGATGTGGCCATTTGTTTGGAGTTGCCCACGAGAGCAGAACACCCACTTAAATGATGTATTGTTGGTGGAGTTATTTATGATCGCGGCCCAGTTTGGCTCTTGGTGGGTGCATATTGCGCAGGTCGTGTTTGACATGGGCGACTGAGGAGTGAACAAGCCTGAGACACGCAGGCAGCCTGACCTGAGCTGTGCCTTATGGGCCTTTCCTTAAAAAGTGCTAAACAGCAAGCTAGCACTGGCTGACATTCCAGGGATATTGTGCAATGTGGTGCAAGGAGGTGGAGGTTGACATTTGTCACAGGGTGTGGGCCCGGTTTGACGAAGATGAAGTAGAGCATCTGCCATCGCTGTCAGCATTTGGGGGTCAGTCGGGATAGCTAATTGAAGTAAAAATTGAATGGAGACAGAGATGGAAATAAAGAAAAATTTCCCACCTGTGTGTTTGGTCCCTCTCACTGTCTCCTTTTAATCTCACCTCCTGTTTTAGGTGGCGGAGGTAGGCTAACACAGCATCACCGCACCTTCCCCATGTGCAGGTTTGGCTTTGAAATGCTAATCCCAGACGCAAATGTCTTGTCTCATTTAAAGCCACTGTGTCACTTCCCAGGTGGGTGTGTGACAGAGTGCCCTGAGGGACCCCCTCTAATGATGCTAGTTCCCCCACAGTAAATATTGATGGGGGGTGGGGAGGTTCCCACAAGCTTTGGCAGAAAGTGAACTGTACGGAAGTAGTTGTGTGTGACCTTCTGATGTTCTGTTTTCATGGCCAAAATGTCTCCACAGGCTGCTTCAGTGTTGGCTTTGCTTTGAAATGGCTTTCTTAAAAGGGCTTACAATGAGAATGTCAAAGTAATCTTATTAATAAGTACTCAAATTATTTTTTGTAACAGATCAGTTTATTGTGGTTTGTACTTTTTATCTCTGCTGTTATTTTTACTTGCATTACCTTTACTGCTTGTTAACATTGTTTCTAATTATTCATCGTATTGGTTGATTTAATGGGTTATTTAATTTCTCTGTGCTTTGGTTTTATTAAAAAAATACTACATTGATGAAATAAATCTATCCATAAAAGGCAACATTTTTGACCATTTCTGAATTTTGCAATGCCATGATTTAGGCTTTAGATTTTGTTTTATTTTTTGAGTATATCATTTATTCGTTTAAAACCCTGCTTTCAAAATATTTGGGACGGTGTGTAAAATGTCAATTAATAGAATCGTTTGTTAATTTAAGCCCCGTACTTAACTGGAAATTTACAAAGGTTTCAAACTGAATTTCTATGATCAATTGTATTACGATTTACCAGCTTGGACAAATCGTCTCTTTCAGGCCTTCAAGTTGTACAAAAATGCTGCGACCAGACGATTAACACGAACAGATTTTAGGATTCAAAGATGACTATTTCTTTAATCTTTAGTCTGAGAGGAAAGAAGTGACAAACACTATCTTGAAGATAGAATGTTATGAGAAAAAGCCTCTATAATTTATGAGTAGTCATTTTAGAAAACCTGACCATTCCTAAGTTTTTTTTTTCTACCTGTAGGGTGAAAGTAAAACATATATAGCAATCTGTGTGTTATAACCTAGATTGTGTGCGACTACTCTGGCAAATGTGTGATGAGTGTAAATTGCGTTCCTAGTTGCTCACCGGTAACCAGGCTTATATGTGAGGAGATCAGGAAAGGTAAACAGAGGACGGCAGAGTGGGATCGATCACACTCTCATCAGTTCTCACCTCAGGGCCCAGCCCAGAAATTGATTGGACCCGCTCAGGGACTACCGTGAAGGTGTGGAAAAAAAAAAGTACCTCATTAAATCGGGGGGAAAAAAGGGGCTACTTGGCTTTAACTCCAGAGTTGCCATGGTGGGAGGCCGGTCAACTAATGTGCAGCTAATGTGTAGTTGGTGTGTCCATCACCTGGACAGATGACAGCGACTGCCTCAGGGGAGTCACTAACTCCCCTCTCACTCCCCCACGCCATCTCATAGAAAAACTAGGCCTAACAACCACTCTCTCTTTCGCACACACTTTCGATCTGTCTACCTGAATAGGTGGCATTTAGTCATAGTTCCCTACTTGGTAACTCTCAGCTGGGTAGCTAGCCTCCAAATGCCACATAGCCAGCACTCCTCAGTAGCTTTAGATGGCGTGCTTTGTGGCTTCCACTGGCCTGCGCAGCAGGGGACTGGCTGCCATGTCAGCTCAAAGTGGAGACACAGGTTGGTTTCTTCTCACTAAAGGACAGGCAGACAATCAGAGAGATAGAAGGATGGACAGACTGTGTGAAAAGGACGTCCGATATTGGCTCGTGTGGCTTTGTTGTGTGTTTGAGCTGTAGTGATCGAAGGGGAGTGGATTTGGATTGTGTTGAAGGGACCATAAAGGATGACATTTCTTTGAAGGGTGGGTTGTATGGAGTGACTGAGAGGCTGCTGAGCAGTGCCACTGGCTGTGTATTCTCCCTGACATGCCCCAGTCCTTGCATGTCATCCCCACTGTGATCAGAGCCTTTTTCCAGGACAGAATCCTCTCAAGTTGTTTGTGTAAATAATTTTTGCCCTTTGTTTTTGGGCGACTGTATGGAAGATGTCTTGCCTCATTTTGCAGAGCAGTAACCACTAAAAAATGTCACCAATCGCAGGATCTTTTAAGTTCAGTGTTCAAACTTTCCAGTGGCTCTTATTAGAAGAGTTCAGGATATTGGGAACTTAATTTGAGTTCAAAACTATTAGTTTTTTTTGTTGTTGTAAAAACAAACTCAGTTTAGGGAAACATCCTTCAGACACATATAATCCATGTTAATGCTGCTACTGCTAATAAAGTTAGTTTAATGTAAGAGTCATGTGACTCTTGGTCACATGACTCTTACGAAGCTTTGTAATTTAAAGTGTTAGTTGAATCTAAGAGTTTCAAGAGTGAAAAATTAGAACTAAAGATTGAAGATAATCAACGTTCTTTTTTCACGACAGCTGGTAAATCCTTATATAAAGTTACTATAAATGTTGGATTGTGGAAGTTATATGGATTCCAACACTGTGAAGTGTGAAGACAGGACAGGAAAGTTCTTGCTGAATCTATACTTGCTTTTGTCTGTGATACACTTGCAGGTTTAACAATGCAGTGCAAGTATAATTCATACTTCTTGATTCTAATTGCGAATATACTTTGAGACAAAACTTTATGCTATATTTTCTGACAGTCTTTTGCTCAGTTGCAGGCCTGTTCAAACTTTTGTGCTAGAGAGAAAGTTACAGTGGATGTCGCTCAAAATAAAACTCAAACTGAAGATGGGTCTCCGTGACTTTTTAGTCAGTGCAGCGTAGTTATATATATGAACGTAATTTGTCAAAGTTGGATGACAATTTTGGATCACCCAAATTATAGTTTTATTTCATGGGAGCGCTCAGCTGGAATAAATGTGTTTTAAACTGTTTCGATGACTGTTCATAGCTGTAAAAGAGCTCTGCTTGCCTAATGCTCTGTTAGAAGAACAATAAACAAACTACTTTTCAGAAAAGGAACAATGGCTCTCGTCGTGCTATTTTATATGCGTTTCCATTGTATGAAACTACGTTTTGTGTTGTACAGTTGTCTACGTCAACATGAAATGGAGCGTGCATTGTTTTCAGTGGATGATGCTTTGTAGAATGTTTTGGGGGAGGGAAGCTCAGCGTCTCACATTTACGTTGGTGGCAGTTGGGGCAATCTTTGACATTCACATTTACGTTGGCGATTGTATACGCATTAACAAAGACGCTCACGCATTTATGCAGACAGATACTTGCAAGGGCACAAATGCACTGATGCGCATACAGTTCAGGTACGAACACACAAACACGGAAAGACACACTTGGAAATAGAAAGGCTACACCTGGCTACGTGAAGCATCCGTGCGAGGATTAAATCAGCACTTCAAAAGAGCAGGAAACAAAAACACTCCCAGTGGAGGAGAGGGGAGCGGCTTGGCAGTAAAGACTGTCATCTCCAGACGGAGCAGGAGAGGAGGGGATGGAGGGAATGAGGAAAGGAAGGAGAGGGCGGAGTTTTCAGGTGTGCTCAATGGTGGGTGTGTGTGTGTGTGTGTGTGTGTGTGTGTGTGAGCAGACATACAGTAGGCTTGTTTGTGTCTAAATTGTTTTGAGGGTGTGATTGTACTTAAAGACATGACCAATGTTTGTACTATTTGTGGTAGGATGTTTTTTTTATCTACGTGTCAAAAATGAGTGAACGTGCTTTGAAACTATTTCGTGACAAACAGAATGTGCAACAATTCAAAGATGGAATTAGCAAGTATGATTTCAAGGGAATGTGTCATTTTCTTCCAGTGCAAAATCATGTCCAATTAATTTTCTTACAAGGGACTAAGAATTTATTTTTGTATTTGTAAAAGCATTCATATAATTTCACACTCTGACAGGTAAATGTATCTAAACAGAAAAGTCAGTGTTCTACTTAGAGATGTACTTAGTGAAAAGAACAGGGAAAGGAATGCATATATAATCTATGTAAATATCAGATGAAAGTTGTCTCTCTGAACAACGTTTTTGTTTTACGTGTATTTGTGTGTGAAGGTGGAGTTTGAGTGGCTGCGGCAGTACTGGTTTCAGGGCCAGCGTTATGCTCGGTTCTGCAGCTGGTGGACCAGACCGATGGAGCAGCTGGAGAAGGACTGGAAGCTCATGGAGACCATGGTGAGACTGCTCGGACACACTGCTAGTCACATGACAGCTTTGCTCTCTGGTTTCCCGACTTTTACTGCATTTGGCATCGACTCATTGTCACACAGATTACTTACTAAGACTTTGATGGTTAAATAAAATCTATCTAAATTTAAGTTTGTAGGCTGTTTACCATAAAATCTTTTTGTGCGAGTTTAGCTTTCTAGGTTTTACACATGATATTTCTTTTCTGGGACATAGATGAAAACAGTTAGTAGGTTTAGTTTAAGTATTTTCCTTATATTAAAAATATGTTATAATGTATATTAAAACACTACTACTATTGCTTTATAGGTAATACCCTCAAAATATAGGAATACATAAAAATGAGAGCATTTATCCAAAATATGAAGAGTTTCTTTGCTAGTGTAGTAAGGCTGTCACACAAAATAAGTCTTTCAACTAAATGCTCAACACGCCTCTACTTGTGCTTCTTACACAAACTACACAAGTGATCTGCTGTCCAATAATGCCCCTCACCAGAGAGGGTGTGTTTAAAATTACATGGTATATTGTCTATCTTCTTACCACGCCACACTATTAAGGATGTGTCAAGTGTTTAATCGTAGCCTCACAGAATTTTTATGGGAGCGGAACGTGGGTGCGTAGCTATTAGTTAGACACCACTGTAAAGGAATCACTTAGTAATGTCAGACTCATAATTAAGTCACCTTAGTCACAGCTCTGTTCTGTAAATTCTCTGTGTGCCGCAGACATACTCACACTGTAGACACACAGCGCGGAAAGCCACACAGTCATATGCTTGGTCTCGCTTTTGGTATACCCCCACAAGTTCTATGCAGTCCCACTCTCGTAGCTGGATTTCAAAGAGTGCGTGCACATGTATGTATATGTGTGTGTGTGTGTGTGTGTGTGTGTGTGTGTTTAACACCCAGACACCAGAAGCAGCAGGGGGCACTCTTGTATCACTGTAGCAGCATCGCAGGGAATGAGAGAGCTGTGCTCCTCTTTTCCTCTGTGCTCTCCCTCACTCTCTGTCTCTTTATGTCTCTCACCCACTCCTGCTGTCTCTGGGAGCTCTCTGTCTCTGTCAGTGTCGAGCGCTGAGCAGTAATCACATCTAATGCTCAGGCGGGGATAAAGACTGGAGCTGGAGGAGAACAGTGCCGCTGCTGCTCAGCTCTAGTCATAGTCTCTCTTTCCTCCTCTCTCTCACACAGTTGAACAGCCTGGCAGAGAGTGGGTGGGGGTGTTAGTAGACAGGGGCTAAACTCATCTAGAGCTTTACCTCCGTGCCCAGATGAAGTGTGTGATTTGGACCTGTGTTTAGAAAAGGGCATCAGTGAAATGTGAGGTCTTTCTCCCTCTCTGTTCCTCTGTCTCCATGTCTCTCTAATGGGCAAGTGAACCATGTCCACTATGCATTTTAGAAAAAAAATATGTGTGACCAAATATGGATTTCCGCCATGTCGTTGGAACTTAATGTCAGATCTTATGCAATTCGGGGGGGGAAAAAAAGTAAACCAGTTGTTTTTAGAAAAATATAAAAAGCTAAATCAACAAAATGCAATAATTAAAATAAGGTAATAATACATGTGTAACAATAAATGCATGGGTATTTTAAATATCACAAATTACATCAACACGAGTTTATTAGAACATTAATTTTACAGATTAAATACTTTGGCACCAAATTGAATTAATCACAGTGTCACATCACACAAAAGCAAGTATGTCTTCTGCAGGAATGCATATTGAACCCGTGCAAAAAATGATACACTAGTGAATGCATAAAGGTAATGATTCACTATCGTGATGAAGGACAACATTATTGCTCTTGCCAGCAATATTTACATACATGCATCGACCTCTGATATGCTGATGAAAAGCACTTTATAGATGTGACTTATAGATTTTCCTTTCGGTGGTTTTGAAAGCTGTGGCTTTTCTGCCGTTAGATTAAAACACATTTCTCTAAATTACTTTGAGTTATTTAAATTATGTGGGTTCCCCTCACATTTCTTTATTGCATATATTTTACACTTTGAAGCTGGCAATTGACAGTATAGTATAATTTAGTGAAATACAAGTGACCTACTGTGTGCAGATGCTGTTTACCATGTATTTACTTAGATTTTTCTCTTGCCTGCAGAGTATATATTAATACAGGATTATTTTTGTCAAATTTGATATTACCATGGGTGTTTTAGAATAGCAAATATATGTCTCTTTAAATAGGGTTTATAAAATGACACTGTATTGTTTTATACACTGTGCTGAGCAATAAAGCAGCGCATTGTTTTATCCTGCTAAAACAGCAATACAAACAGCCAGCCTTCCCCTCTTTATTGTCATATTTAGCACACACTGTCGTGGGATGCGCTGGGCTATGTATGTGTTTGTTAGTCTGTATGAAGAATATTGCAATATGGGGTGACTAGCTCCTGTTTATGGATACTGTCTCTCCCTGGGGCTCCCTCTCTGCTCCTCAGCCTGTTGTCATGCAAATGCTCATCCTTCCATTTGAATGACATTCTGATAAAATACATAAATAAATAAATAAAGACCCGAAACAAAACAAGTCCACTCTTTTTGGTGCCTCATGAATTCACGTGGTTCCTTGATAGAAACAAAGAATCCGCCTCTTCTAGCATGCCTATGTGAATGAACGGCAAAACTATATTATGTGTGTATGTTGGAAGGTGTGGCTGTACGTAGGGTAAAAGGTTGTTTCGGCAGCATGGAAGAAGGGCATTAACTCAAAGGTTTTACATTCCCCTGTGATCCAGGGTGCCGAAGTCCGTTTAGACCTGGCTCGCAGCCTTCTGTTCCCCCAGGACTCTGCTATCATGGCTATCATACAATAGTGACATTTCCTTAAACTAGCAACAATGAATAGCTTCCATCTGAGTGACAATAGACAGAGAGTCTTGGCTTTATGCAGAATATTTTAAATACCGGTGTGGTATTTTTTTATCTTTTCTCTTTTCACTGTGGGGGAGAAGCGACAGCGAGCCCACGAGCATATCTTTTTTCCCTGTCCTGTGTGCGTGTGTGTGTGTGTGTTTGCGTGTATGTGTGAGCCATTGATGTTAATGTATGCACTCGGCATGACTTTAATTGATTTAGCAGCTCTGCTTGCACAGTACAGCTTTTTCCCTAATTTGTCACTTTCCTGACTTCTGTGGCTGCTCATCTCACAACTTCAAAAGCCACCGGATGCAAAGAGATTTCAATGCACTCAGTCTTCTCTCTCTCTCTCTCTCTCTCTCTCTCTCTCTCTCTCTCTCTCTCTCTCTCTCTCTCTCTCTCTCTCTCTCTCCCTTTCTTTCTTTCTCTTGTTCTCTCTCGCTCCCGCTACCTTGCTGTATTTCTCTCTTTCTCACACTTTCTCCCTCATTTGACAGAAGAACGAGCCTTGTAGATGGAAATCTTTTCAACACATATCAAGGAAATTAATCTGCTTTCATAATAAAAGCGGGATCCATTCAGTTGAATACATTTGTATACTTCAAGATGTACAAAACAGGAAGTGGTATCGGGGCCATGTCTTCCTCTACACCGTTCACCCAGCCTGTCAGTCCCTGTTTTTCAATGGTTTGGTCAAACACATACAGTACGTGCATATATATATATATATGTATATATATATATATATATATATATATACACACACACACACACACACTCTCTTTTTTTCCCTCCCTGTGTCACAAAATTTGCTTTCTTTGATTTATAATGGAGGCTGGCTTTTGCATGCATGTGTATGCTTATGAGCCGAGATGCGCTTGGCGACCATTTCTTTTTCTCCCCTCACTGTAATAGCAGTCTTTGGAAACAATCTGGGCAGCCGAGGAGGGCTGCACTGCAATCATACAGAACCTGGCCTGGTCGCCATCAGTAGCTGATTAGGTTATTGAGCAAACGTGCTGAGGAGGGGTTGGAGAATGAGGGATGCGGGAGAGGGGGAGGTAGAAAAAAAAACTGCTGGTAGTGTGTGTGCGTGTGGGGGGAGCAAGAGTGGAGGGGTCAATGTAAATGTTATTGCTGTGTGAGCTCATTTGATCAAAGTCCTGGAAAGGTTAAGCGAATCCAATCTGGTTTTGTATGGCAGAGTGGAGACACAGGCGCTAGGGAAGAAACCCCCAGGACGGAGAATGGATTATCATATTGGCGCTGAAGTAGCAGGGGCCTCCGACGGACAGTTTACTCTGCCCGTAATGCGTTTAGACAGCAATTGGCCTTAATAACCTTTATTGACTTCAGCGGGTCAGTGCCAAGAATCTAATTATCAAAGTGTATCAATTTCATTGGAGTTTAGAGTTGCACCGCTCAAAATAATTATTTTAAGGTCGGCCCGGGGCAATTAATCCCCTCTCCACTTATTTGATGGCTTTGTAAAACATTATAAATGTTATGGTTTCTGTTGTGCGTTACGCCGTAAATAATTTTAGGGAGCAATTTTTTTGTAATGCATTATTTGGAGAGCTTGCCGTGCTGGTCCAGGTGAGAGAAAAAGGCAGTATATTTTAAAAAGCTAGGGGCTAAAGCTGAATCACGTTGCAGATGTTTACCAGCAGTAATTTTTCTCTTTTGCTTGCCGCTTAACTTGCACAGTTAGGCAGAGTTTTATATCCACTTTATATGCACACATGGAACCCAGATTAATTATAAGTGTGAACTAAGCAGTAAACTGCTTAAAGACCATTTTTATTGCTCATTATGAAGCCATTTATTATCTCTTACATTAAATCACACTGGGTTTATGCATCATATTGTTTTGCATTTAAAGCTCCACACTACGTAAATAGGCTTATACTTTTATTATATTCAATTCTGTGCGGTTCTTACGCACAGATAGTGCGTGTGCGAAATGTGTGTCTGCGTGTATGGCTTCAGATTTATTTGTATGTTTCTGTCCGCGTGTCTGTGTGTGTGGGGGGTGCAGTGTGGCCGCAGTGTGTGCGAAGGAAGTAAATGTGCAGCTGCACAGTAGTTTATCCTTCATTGACAGTCAATATGTGCTGTTACCTGGATAGTAGCAGCTGTTTCTCCTTATCGCACAACATAGAGTAGAGGCCTAATCCACACGTTCATAATTGCTTGGCGTTGTTTACCTGCAGCTGTATATAAGCTTGCTTGCTTTGCCCTATTTAAAATGGAGCTGTATAAAAAAGAAATTACTCAGAGATTATTGTTATTATTCATTTAAAGAGGAAATATATGGCTGATAATACATTTTACATCATGCAGCAGCTTGTGTTTGGAAATATAAAATGAAAAGAAGCAGGAAGACACACATGGAGAGAGTGAGGAAAAAGAGTGGGGAGAAATGTAGCGGTGGAAAGGTATTTTGCAATTCTCTTTGAAGTCCCTATTCAACAGGGTAAGCTGAATTTTCGGCAGTGCCTGATAGTGTTTCTGCGTAAATGCTTAAACCCCTTTAGAGAATTTTCATGGGCAGATACGCGGTGGCTTGAAGGGAGCGTTTATGTTACCTGGAGCCAATGCAGCCCGCAGCTTTGTACCTAAAGATGTACAGTAGTATTGAATGGAATCCCACAGAGGTTTGTCTATGACAGAATCTCGCTGCAGCATCGCTGTAAGCCGAAGCGGGGAAAAAAAGAGCTTTGAACAGGTTTAACCTTGTCAGTCTTTTGCTAGGCTCATACACTCGCATTTATATACTTGAACACAGACACTGAAGGACAAAAAACACTAGGACAGGCATTGATATACACACATACTTAAAAATACGCCGGTGTCCATTTAGAAAAGTTTTTAAAAAGCTTTGTGGTGATATCCGAAATGGCGACTATTGCTACAGTTTTTCATTTTTTATTCCTGAATATATTTCAAAGTTGCTATTATGTAATGCAATATTCAGATATTTTTTTAATGTTATGTAGAAGAATAAAAGTGGCAAACACACAGGTGTGGTAAAATGTCTGCATGGAGCTGCAATCTTGTTGTCAAAGTTCATAGTGTTTCACAACATATTAGTGTGTGACAGCGAACCAAATCTGAATGCAGCTCACTGTTTGATGAATTCCAGTTTAAAGTGATTATGAGTCCTCATTTATATGCGTAATTATTTCCCCAAAATAGGATATAGATAGCTCATTGTAGTCTTCTTGAGGTGGGAAGAGGTGTTGCCTTTTCCTTCATAAAGCTGACCTGAGTAAACTTGCTTCAGGAATGTGGATGACTAAAATTGGAATTTATTACAAGGACTTGTACGTGACAATGTGGAAGCTGCACATGAAACAATGGCTTTTTTTTTTGGTCATTGTACCGTTGACTGTCAGCAACAGTATTGTGCACGCCCCATCTTTACAATGCGGGGATGGAGAGTTTTATTGACAGCAGTTTGGATAATTTATTTTTGTTTGTCTGTGAATTGTGGTGTTGACAGTGTTTTTACTGTATCAGTGGGCTCTGAAGGCGGCTTGTCTCGTCTTCTTAGAAAACAAATGAGCACTTTACAGAGACTGATCTGCCTTATCCGCTTAGCAGCTCCCTCAATCCCCACATTTATTTATTTACTTATTTATTTACTTTCTTATTCATTTACTTACCTCTGTATGGATTTGGTTTGATTTCTCTCCTTCTACTCATAGCCACCCCCTCCTCTTCCTCTCTTCATCCTTGGCCCTGATCAGCAAGATAAGCCTTCAGAGGAGGGGAGATAACATCCATTAAAGTGGTAAAGAGGAATTATGGGGCAGCCCAGATTAATCACTGCTCAGCTTAATCGCATTCTGTGCGGACGCTGGGGTTGGCTGCAGGGCCCAGCTTCATGTGTCATACCAACAGAGCGAGAGAGAGGGCGAGGGAGAGATGCAGCGAGGGACTGAGTATTTGTTGAAAAGTGCCTTGATGGGAAAGAAAGTTTAAAAAGATGAAAGAGATTTCAGGGCATCTCACTGAAACCCCCAATCTGTTATAGACATCACTACTAACTAGCACCTGACATAAAATTATTGCACTTTGATCCAGGTGTAATTGTTTACTCTTGCAGGCAATCATGTCAAAATGGTTTAGTAAAAGATATTGGCACAAACAGAAGAAAACACTCTGATTTGTAAAAAGCAAAGAAAAAAAATTGTTCAATTTATGTCGTTTTAGGAAAATATTAATCTTTTTGAATATTGAATATATGAAGACAGCTTGTACAATCTTCGCCGCACTCAGAAATAGCAGTATGCATATTGCAATGTGGCGCCGAGCTCTGTAAGCCGCAGAGAACAAAAATAGAGTTCTCATACTCTGAACTTTGTGCACACACTTTTAATAAAATCATTTAAATCTGAATCTAGATCCTCATCAGGTCATGTGGTTGATATCCTTATTATTGTTTATCTACACGTCAGCTCAAATTCATTTCACATTTATTTGTACAGTCTCTAATCAGAGTCTCGGGGGGCTTTATATCGCCCACACATTGTGAAACAATAAATGAAACCAATTAATGAAAATGAAAACGGCCCACCCCAACTATGGATCCTCAATGTGAACAATGGAAAAAAAATCCCCTAAGACCCTAACTAAGAACAAAAATGGAAACTAAAGTCTTTAGGTTATGACATAGCAGTCTGTTATTTGTTATTATGACACAAAAGCGGGGTCAAAAACTACGGAATTAAGCTGATATACACTGTTCATGCAATAAATTTAAAAAGTTTCAGATAACAGTTTTTTTTTCATCTCCAAAGCAAGCTTAAATGTAAAGGATCAGAGGTGGTGGAAATTTAATCCATGATCACTTCCTTTGTTTAAGTGCGCAACTACTACAGGAAAATAACAAGTATTTAATACCTTGGTACCTCGCTAATTCTTCAAAATCACTGGAGCAGCCATCATGTTTGGAGCAGCAATCTGGGTTTTAAAATACACAGTCCTGTTTAAAAACAATATGTGTGGAGAGGGTGGAGAGAATGATATGATTCTGGTGGGAAGATGCTGTAAAATTGCCTGATTCGCTTGAAGAAACGCAAAGAAAAGGAGAAAAGATGGGAAAAGATTGTGGATGATAATTGTATAATTTTTTTTTGGGGGGGGGGAGTGAAGATGGAGGTGGTTTAGGGAAGTGGAACAAGGGGGAAAAATAAGACAGGGTGGTTGTGACTTTTCCTGATATCTGAGGAAGAAAGTTATAAAGGTAAACAGTGAAGTTGGTATCAGGATCTGTGAGTTAAAGTAAATCAGAGAAATGAAAAGCTGATGCTGGAAACTGGAAAAGGCCACGTAAGTCCTGGGAGCATTTTGGGAAGTGCTTTACTGTGCACCTTTCAAAACTGCCATGTTCAGTATGAAGAGGATATCCTAGTAGAGAAAACCTGAGATCTGTGTTTTTGTATTAAACAGCCTAAAAGTGTACTGGTGGTAACAGGTAGCTTTTTTTTAAAATGTGATTTAACTATAGATCCTGTTTTACATTCATTGGCCGTCCTCTTAGGTAACACTAATCTTCCACCCTGCTACCTGCTACCCTTGCAGTGCAGATAGAGTGATCTGATGGGTGGTGTTAAATGGGTGAGATGTAGGACAGTGTAATTAAAGCTAGTCCTTTAGTGGGCCCTGCCTCGCTCTGCTGGGAGTGCCCGATATAGCACTCATTAATTCCTATTTGTGTGTAATGAGAGGGTCATGTTGGATGTAATAAATGGCTCTTTTATTTGGGTGAGAGCGGCAGGGTGGCATCTCCTCCCGGCTAACTGTCTCATAAACACCCTTTAGCCACTCTAATCAGCCTCCCTGGGTGAGGAGTAATCACACATACACGCATAACACAATGGGAGGGAAGATATACTAAATATGCAAAAAAAGAAAATTAAGCATGTTTAGAATGTATTTTTTTAAAATGCATATTAGAAGTAATTTTTGCATATTCATTTTCCAAAACGAAAAATAATAGCGCAATTTAAACATTGTAGAAGTTTGGCAGTTTTAAAATGACTTCTTTAGCTATAAATGACCATAGCGATAATCAGAAAAAACACATATTAGATCCAGTCTGTATTTTATTTTTTTTTCCCTTTTCACTGCTGCCAGTTGATGGCAATGCATTTGAAAGAACAGATTGTTTTAAAAAAGTCCTCTGGGGCTGATCAAAAGGTTCAACACACAACATGTGCAATAATGGTTGGCCGCTGATCAGCGAGGGCCACTTTGTTGAAAGATTAAACCAAAAATACAACCAAAAAGCAAACACAAATGTCATAAAAAAGAAGTTTGAACTTGACTGCCTTTTGATATCTGAATACAATTTGCGATTCATGGCAATAATTAGGAACACGATAGGTGCATTTTTAATTCCCTTTACTTAATTAGATGATATCAGTGTAGTCCACAGTTTTTAAGAGCATAGGTGCTTTATTGAACATAAATTGTTGAATGTAAAAGCTCCAACGGTGTCTTTGACTTCCCTGCCAGCTTGAAGTAGACAGAATCTTATAGAGTATGCATGTCCATAATCTACTTATATGTCGCTGCGCTATGTGTTTGGCATTTACGATTACTGTATCGCCATGTGGTATGTATAGAATTGTGTAAGGCATGTGCAGTACCACTCTTGTGTATATGAATGAAGCAGAATACAGACAGACAGGTTATTTACAGACAGTGATGCAAAAGTGAATTTATTGATTACCCATTACGTTGAAAAACAAAAAACAAAACTGGCATGTGTAAAACTAACTTTCCTTCATGGCTGATACTATACAGACCTAACACTTAAATTGTATTTTATGGCCTATAATTTTGCAGATCTTAATCTGTTCTACTTAAGATACAGTCATTGTTTCACTGTACATCTATCAGTAATTCAAATTTGATGTCAGACTGGACATATAAGAAGCCCTGTCAGGCAGATTCAGAAACTGAAGAATCACTAGTGTTCAGACTTCTCTTACTCAATCAAAACTTTGTTAGCAGAACATTTCAGCCCCTGCAGGCATATCCCCCCTCTCAAACAAAATTCTTCTATGTGAGCATGTTTAGATGGATGGAAATCCTTTTTATTGGTTTAGCATTTTTGAAGACTTGAAGTATGGTGCTGTGTGTAACGCTGTTACTTCAGGGCTTAGAAAGGCTGGCTTTGGCCCCAGTCAGCAAAAAGCTTTTTACTGGCAGGAGAGTGAGGTGCCGATCACAATCTGCTATCTAGCTAGAATCTAGACTCAGCTTTCATATACTGAAAGAGAGAAAGGGGGTTTCAACAGAACAGAAGGTGCTTGAGTGTCACGCTCATCGCAAATATCTCTGTCCAGCTCTGTCTTCATTGTCCTGAATTAGTCAAAGCGCCTCTCAAAGCTTTCTTGTGATGGATGGATTATGCGTTCTAGCCAGGCCGGTGTGCTGTTTTCACAAGTGCGTGTGTAGCCCCTGCCACAGTGTGCTGGAGAGCTCATTCAGACTAAGAACTATGTGGTTTAGCCATTAAGGCCAACTGGACGGACACTCCTTACCATGGGTCAAAGACAAAAGCCTTGCAAAAAAACCCCCAAAAAAACAGGCCGGTGAATTTTTATGTGATATTTGTGGGCCCATTGGGCTACAACTTGACAACAGATTTGCTTTTCTTCTTGCCACCAAAAGAGATCACCACAAAAGCCCGAGAGTTCTGCTTCATTTGACCCTGTGCAAAGCATATGTCCTTCCATCCTGCTTGTATTCTGTCCATAAGATGGACTGCCGTGGGCCCATAGAAAGCATCCCTGCCCACTTGACTGTGTCACAATGCCTTCAAACAAAACCACTTGTCAGGGGTCTTCCCTTTTTGGGACTGTCTCTATTCCCACTCACCCTTTGTCACTTCAGACATGCTACTCTGATGTTTCAGACACATTTTTCTAATGTTTTACACTCCATATAATCTGCTGTGTGTAGCAAACCCCATTTTACTGGCTGCTATAATTGATGGTAGCTGCGACCTTGCAAAGGTCAATCTGGCAGAAAGGCCTAGGTTTCTGTCACCACGGAGATTGCGAGAACACACACACAAAGCGGGAAATATCTTGTTTTATCAAAAAAATAAATCTTGTTAAGGTTTCAATTGAATGTTTTAGAGATCTTGGCATAGAAAATAAATTGCAGTAGTCATAATGTGTACTGTATAGAAAACAAAAGGTGCAATATATCAGTCTTTTTATTGTTATAGGTCTGCAAAAGGATTTAAAATAATTTATTGGGAGTAAATTTAAAGCCTTGAAATCCGCCAGTGTGAATGTTTCAATTGTATAAACTGTTAACCGTTGCTCAGATGATTTAAAAAGACATAAATATACAAAATAAAGATTTCCTTAAATTTTTCTTGAGTGAACATTTTCATAAAGCATTTCTCATTTTATTCACTAGCAACCCCGATCAACAGTGTTGACACCCTTCATTCTTCTCTCTCACTCTCACACAAGCGCGCACGAACACACACACACACACACACACACACACACACACACACACACACACACACACACACACACACACACACCCTATCAACCAATCTTATGTAATGGAAACTGAGTAAATTTCATTTCAGGTATGCCTCAATTTTGAGCCATCTGTAATCGTGTGATGGTAGGCACAAAGCAAGGAAAAAAAAACATACACACACATACTAACGCACACACACAGTTTTTATGACTTTGAATGTGATGTCACAGGAAAGTGAATGTGGTCTGGGCTTATTTCTTCCTTGGCTAATATAATTTTTCCACCGGTGCAGAGTCCCCTCCAGTGCAAAGTAACTCGCTGGTGGCATGCAGCAAACATACACAGATCCCTTGTCCAGACTGGAGCGAGCCCTACCAGGATCACAGCTTCCCAGTTGTTTACATCTGAGACCAGAAACTATCCATTCCTGTGAGCAAGGTGCTCAATGCCTTTTTCCACCAGCGGTCAAAGTGATATTGGTTTCTTGTATTAGAGTAAGGAGGGAGATGAAAGCAGCTAAGGGTCTGTCATACTCTCATTGCTAGGGCCTATGAAATCAGGTGTCAGAGCAGCTGAACTTAAACTGTCACAAAAGTCCATGGAGTGTCTGGAGATGTGGAGAAAAGGGTTAAATCTTAAAACCTGATATATTTGCTAATGTGTTAACCATGCAACGGGAGTGCTATGCTGGATTTGGTGTGGGAAGGGGACAGTAAAAATTAAACAGCTGAGAGAAAAGGAAGTGTGTGGTTTTGTGTGTGCGTGTGTGTGCTTGTGTGAGCCGTTGATGTTAATGCATTTTTTAAAATAACTTGCGTCAAAGTGATGTGAGTGCTTGCAAGAGAAACTGACAATAAAAAAAGAAACACCTTTTTATGAACAAGGGAAGGGGACAATATCTGAAAGAAGACAAATGAGAGAGAACAGAAGAGAACACGTAACATACAGCCGCGAGAAGGAGAAATGTTGGCATATAGCAACATTTATATTATGAATTTTGACTTTAAACTTTCTTGTTGTTGTGTGTGTCTGAAAAGGTAGATCTTTGTCATTTATACAATATTAGTATGTTTCTCAAGTATATTCCCTCGGCACTATTATCACTTGTAAGTCAGTCGTTTTCAGAATTCAAACTAGCAGACCTCTGACTCATTGTCCTGTTGAACAGAAACATTTAGCTTTGCAAGAGTTCCACCACTTTCTGTTAATTATCAACAAAAATATAAATTTTTTTCACCCAGCCATACTCTTCCTTTTATCAAATTTAGTGTTATTAATACCTATGGCCAATTTAGAATTGACAATAACCTAGCCTAATCTTGTACCCGGAGAGAACCCGGAATACCAACAGTAGGAACATGCAAACTCCACCAGCCAGGTGTTGGATTCAAACCCAGGCCTTTATTTTTTCATTATTTTCCTAATTTTCACATGGAGTATTCAAATATGAGTCACTCAATAAAAAACCCTTTGAAATGATAGAAATACTATGTAATAGAGACCGGATCTTGTTTAAAGTCCACAGTGATGGCTTAACAGTCACAACCAGTAGGATTACTAGTTATCTCCATTCTTGCCTCCATATGGGCACAGTGAGATGTTGGCAAACAGAAACACTGGGGAGTCTGCTGGCTTTTTGCTGGGCTATTACACATGCTAGTGGCAAGGAGACCTATGGGGAGGTTGCCAGTATGACAGAGGTGCAGTTAGGCTGGGAGGCACTATTGTGGCAAATTAACACCAGCCACCAGCCAAATTTCTGGAATGTTTAGTGTTACTTGTGAGTTTGTTTACCTCCTTCCTATTTTAGGTATCTAGTCATCATCTAGATGGTGTTCTCGTCTAGAATTCACCTCTGTCTTTTAAACAAGTTAATAAGGGAGCTCATTTTGGAATTGAAGCATTTGTGGCCTGCAGACATGAAAGGTTCCCTAAAAGAGAGTGCCAGTGAGCTTAAGAGTACTTGGAGTACCCGGAAAGTCCTGGGATAAAGTCAGCTAAGGCATTTTCATTGGGTGTTAAGAGTTTCTCTGACACTCTGGTGGTCAGCTAGTAGGTCTGGTTTATGGAGTGCAAACTTTCAGTTGTGCATGCATCTTTTTTTTTTTTTTAACCTTCTTGCCTTTCAGCTTCTTAGCTCTTATGTGACCACTCACAGCTCCTCTGTTGCATTATAAAGGATCTAAATCATATTGCTCTATGTGCAGCAACAATCTTCCTATTGTATTATTCTATGTTGAATGAGTGACATGCCCTTATGTGATAGACTAGACAGATGCTTGTTGGTGTTAAGATACAGTCCTGGCTCGAGGTGTTAGTGAGCTGCCCCAGGCTGCCCACCAGCCAGCCTTCGCTTGGAACACTATCATCACTCTAGCTCTCCACTAACCAAAATATCACCTCAGCTTGGCTGCATGTTTGTTTATCTTCCCCACCTCTGCACAGGCCCGGAAATGTTTATGCCTAACTTTAGTAAAATAGACAGGGTTGAATATGGGGTCTGGGGACCAATGAAAAGAGTACCAAGGAACGTCTTGTCCTCTCATTCACCTTGTAATGTGGCCTGGGTCAGGGGGACATCTGTGGTCAGCGTCAGGTTGAGAGAGGTGTAGACTGAGGACAGCTACTGTCATCGAAGGGTAAATACAAGAAAAGAGGGGGCTGATTAGTCCTAACACAGACCCAGAGATAAAGGACTGTGATCTGGCTGAGTCTGACTGAGGTTGGGCTTGACCAGTAAACAACCAGCAGGGTGTCTAAATGGCCCGGGGATCAGCCTGGGGCTAAACCTGAAGGCCTCTCTCAGCACTGGGTCTTCTAAACACTAGATCATACATGCACAAAGTTATCCGTGCAAACAGACATTCACCGATTTTTGTGGGGAAGAGACTTGCTAACACAGATTTAAATTATAAGAGGGACACCTCTACTCACAAAAATCTACACTGTACTCACAAAAATTTGTAGAGAACAAATAGAAGCTTTCGATACACACTCATAAATATATACACACCCCAACAAAAGCAGAGGTTGTTTAGGTAGTGTTTAGTGGAATTATTGAGTTGGGTGAAAAAAACAAAGATTCACTTGAGTAAAGTGTATGCAACATAATTTAGCATTTTGAAAATAATGTGGCTACGATAGGCTGGACTTGTCCAGGGTGTACCCTGCCTGTGGCCCTATGAAAGCTCCAACCCCTGGCAGTTGGAAGCAGAAAAGGATGGATGGATGTGCAGTCTTTCCCTGTTATTCATTTTGATCCAAAGTCAGCTTTGGGAAGAGTTGAAGCAAGCTTAGAAGCACCTTAGAGCAAGTTTCAGATCAACTGTGAATCACTTCTCTTCAGCGTTGTGCTACACGGTCAGCATGGCAATGTGATGTCTACCAGCTGAGATGGTGATACAGTCTGAATACACTTTCTGGCACTTTCTTAGCCTGTCACTCATCCCAGGAGGACAGGGTTTGATCCAAACTGAAAGGCACAGTTTCCATAGGGAGTACAGCCGGCCCTGCCTCCTCCTGGTCACCTTAATCTTTGGTGTCTCCTCTGAGTCAGGTATAATCAGTCACACACCACCACATGTTTTGACACCTGTCCTGTGTGCTGTAGAGAAAGTAAGCATATTACTGCTCTCCTTTGGAAACGCACACACAGAGAGACAATCAAACGTATCTTCACATGAATTAAGACAGACAGGTGTATTGTCAGAAAGGGATTAAAAAACAGGGTGAGGGGAAGAAATGAAGGTTCCCTTACATAGTGGGTTTTTTGAAAAGAAGGTTGGATGACTGGGGAAGCGAGTGACTGTTAATGGGAAGAAATGAACGTGCTTGACTGGTGGATGTGACAGGAAGAGACTGTTCTTAACAAGGCGTCAGAGTCAGTCAGAGTTACAGATCCATCACTTCTCAGAGGCTTGGCAAAGGAGGGGGGAGACATTTAAGGATATTCAGAGAGGGAGAGAGTCTGTGAAGGGTAGAGAAGAAGAGGGAGACGGTGAGGGGAAAGAGGGATTTGAGTGTGGCTGACAGCACTGCATTTAATTTGGGCTGCCAGATCCTTTTTCATTTGACTCCTTCTCAACCAGCTTAGAGGCTGCGGAGGACTTGGAGGCGAAGGTTTGCAGGGATGTCTCCGATTATCACTGATGTGCCACGTCACACTTTAAGCCAGCCTGTAATTCATGTTCAACAGGGGGATACTCACACATTACACTGTGCTGTGCAGGACGTGATTAATTGACTCACACTCTAATATTGGGTGTAATTTGCCCATCCTCTGATGTGAAACTGACTTTATACTAGACTTACTGCATGCTGTCATCCTAGGGATGGTATAATTGAGTCTTGGCTCAGAGCTGTGCAATTTCTAAACTAAGGATAGAAGCACAAGCACGCCAGGATTCACTTCAGGTCTTTCTACCCAATTTTGCAAGTTTTCTGTTTAGTATTTAGGGTAGAATTTAATAGAGTAAATCACTGTAGTGGGGTTTAAACAACCACTGTTATTTAAAGCACTTTTTAATGGTGCTTCTCTACCTGTCCACTTTCTACTGAAGTTTTCCCATTTCTACTGGTATTTCACATATTTCCATTCAGTTCTATTTTGAACCGCCTATTTCCACTTCTGCTGCTGTTTTTTTATCCAGACTATGCTTTTCCTGGCTGCAGTGGAGGAGGAAGACCAAGCAGAAGAAGGAAGGAGGGAGATGGCAGAGATCCTGCTGTCTGCTTTGACAGACAGACACCAGCAAAGACAGACATGGAGAGACAGGTAACACAATATACCACCAACTTTGTTACTTCCATTGATCTTCAAAAAAAACAAACATCTGTTGATATGTAGTCTATCAGTTATGAGTCCCTATTTTAAATGGAAATGCCATCACACTCCAATAATAACGTTTATTAATTTTCTAAACTGATTTGATCAAATATAAGTAATGCATGCATGTTGCTGTGATTTCCTCAAGATTACACAAACCAAGGCAGAAAGCAAAGATAATATCTCATTTCACCTCATTTCACTTGCAAACCCAGAGCTATTATTATAGCTCGTGTAGTGTTGTTGCAGTAGTAAAATGTGTCAATATCTAGTTCTCAGTTAAGAGATTTATTAACTGTGATCACATCATCAAACAAAATAAAAACAAGTTGCAAAAGGTGACACATCAGGCCTACATTGCTTCAATGTGCATTGATCATTCATTTTCAGTGAATCGGTGTGAATTCCAGAGATATGCAATGGTGTGGTTGGTGTTGGTTTGAGGTCCTCGGGCCTGGCGGTTATCACAGTTATCACAATGACACATGTGTCTTGGATAGGCCCAATCACTTCCTTCCCTCCAGATAAAGAAGGAGAGCACAGGGGTTAGAACGTCGGTTATCCATTCAGATAAAGAAGGGCCTCACACATGCACCAGTGTTGTTTTAGCTGTTAGTTTTAGCCATTTACTCTCTCCGCCAGCACATACACGGACACATACAAACACTACATATACACATGACCACTACATTCACATTTGCTATACTCTTTATTGTCTCTTTCAATAGTTTTGACCTCAGAGTTACATGCGGACAAGAACCCATATGTGAGAATAGACATTTCACTAAACCTTAGTGAAAGCAAAGCGGCAGGAAGATAATTCAAAGGCTACAAATCCATTTTCTTTTGAAAACTTCATGTTAAATTCCTGTTGTGCTTACGCCCTCATATTTCTAAGGCACTCTATTCTTCTGTTCTATGTTTTGCATTGTCCCCTCTAGTTGACCCTTAGATTTGTCCCATCCAGATGAGTCTTGTAAACAGGCTGTTTCCACACACCTTGCTTTGCTGTGTCAACGCCCAGTGCCTCACAACTCTGATGTAGGGCCTGCTCTGATAGTGCATTCCAGCGGCATGTGCTGAAAGCTAGAAACCATCTCGCCACCCCCACCCTCAAGTGAACATCAGAACTGTCCCCTACCATCGCAGTTCTCCCGCACCACCCACAATGTGATGTTACCACCAGCTAACAATGTCTGACCCTACATTTTGCTCAGCCCACCCTAAGATGCTGACAACCAGCATCACTGGCTGGGACAGGAAATGCTCAGCCCTTGCCGGCAGAGCAGACAGACGTTTACTCTATCAGCAGTGAAAGACTGATTAGATTAGTTTTGGTGGAAGGCACATGTCCCACACAATATGTTTGAACTCCAGCTGCTCCTGATACCTCTTCTTCCCCTTACACACATTCTATGTCTATCCCTAAACTACACCACCCTCTCTTACAGAAAAGCCAGGGGTCATGCTGTCAAGTGGCTGTCAACAGATAGCATTTTCACAAAACTAAACACATAGCTATGCGCAATGTTAAGTGGGAAGTACTGGTACTGATAAGCAATTTGATGAGGGTCAGGGATTGTTCGACTTTGTTGAGCATGAAAAAGTTTTAATTTCTTCATGCATACTACTAAGAGGCAAAGTCGTTATTTTGAATTAAAGAAGCACTTTATTACAGAAGACGCAGAGTGAGGGAATTGTAGTGCACTCCAGTCAGATGTATTCAAACCATCATTTATTTTCATAAAAGCATTCACTAAAATAGGACTAAAATTAATTTGCTGATTCATTTTGTTGCTTTTTTATATTTAGCGTTCTAATTAGGTTTCCACACAATATTCAACAGGCAAGCTTTCATCATAACACTGCCTTTTGTTTCCATGGTTTCCATTCAGCATATAATACTTGCAAAAATATAATGGAAAAAGGAACAAAAAAAAAGCATGATTGATGACTTTTGCTAGAGGCCCATAAACATAAACAAGCAGCGCTGATTGATTAAGTTTCTCACTGACTTTTGTTTCTAAAACACCAGTTAAAGTAGCATTCTTTGCTGTGGAACTTCGGCCTACCAGCTGCCATTGTCTGCCTGCGAGCCATTTTTAGTACAAGCAAGAAGGAAAGAAAGAGGAATTGGAGCCGGTGACCAGTGGTTCTTCACCATTGACTTATAGGCACTCAGAGTGAGTGATGCCTGCTCTCACCGTGCTAGTGGAAGCAGTCCATTCATTCACTCTGAGCCAACGAAGTTATGAGAGCTTTTTTATTCTTATGAGCTTTTCTGGTAACTGGGTTTTCCTGATGCACATGGTGAATTCTTTGATAGATGCTGCCCTCCATGTCCCTTTGGTAAATGCCCCGTGAGTACCCTGGAAATAGATGGATTATTATATGGGTGGGTGACTGTGCCGCAGCAGAGCAGTTCAGTATGCCACACAGGAAGTGCAGATTGAAGAGCAAGACGCAACCTCTAGGGAGCAGCTCCATTAGGATAGAAAATGGCACATCCCAGTGGCACCAGGAAGGTTTTTGGTTTAACAAAGGTAATGAAGGATCCACACTGGAAGTACATACACAGAAAATTCTTCAGCCTGCAGTCTTCTGCAGTATATTTAGAGAATTGTTTTGTTTTATCTTGCTGTCAATGCTCATTATGCATTTTTAGACGCTGTCTTCAGTCTGTGTGCTTACAGTGTGGCTACTGTTGAATATCCTGGATGAGGTGACCTCATGCTGACCTTGCAAAACCTAGAGGTCACTGCTCTGGGCATTAGAAAAAATAACAACAACAAAAAGCTTTGTCACAGCCAGCAAGCAAATACTGAAGGGAACAGCTGCGAGTTTTGTACTGACCATGCAAACTGCTGTAGGCTTTGTAAGGTCATTATATGATAATGAAAATCATTACAGAATTACATGGGGGTTTAGGACATGAGAGCAGTAGGGAGGGGAGGGGAGGGCCACATTGGGTTTGATAAATGGACTGTGAAGGTGCCCATCTGGCCCTCTCTATGGCTTTTTCTTCCTGCTCTTTTATCCATTCTTATCCTTTACTACCCCTCTTTCATTCCCCTTCTATGTTCTCCAGTGGGCCAATGTAAAAGCGAGAAGGCCTGAAGTGAAAGATTAACAGAGTGAAAACCTAACTCACCTCTGTGGAGTAGAAAAGAGGAGGGTAGACAGACGGAGGTGTTTATGATCCAAAGCAGGGTTTGTGCCTGACTTGGCAACCCTGTCTTCCCATCTCTGAGTGTGGGCCAGTAGGAGAGTAGGCAGTCATTGACCTTTGGCACTGGAAACAGTTGGACAGCTCAGGATGTGTGAACAGGGTGTAGTTTGGAGGCACTGGGGTGGTAATACATTACAAGGTTTAAAATAGGCCTCTTTATTTATGCTACAGTTGCTGTTCTCCTCGGATTATAGAATGGAGGACAACAAAGACTGAACAAATTTGTTACTGAATCCTTGAAACTGCTGCAAATTAGCAGCATTTTGGATTCATACCAAATGAGAATAAGCAATGACGGACATACACTATCTTACACTGCAAAGCTTGCTGTGATAATGGACTACATAAATAAATGCGTACAACTAGGTTTTCTCTCTTTTAAACAATAGATTTTTTATGTTAAAGTTAGATAATATCTAGTTTCTTGTATGTTTAGTAACATTCTTTATATTTAGTTTCTACCTTAGTTCAAAAATAAACTAATTCACAGTTTAAAAATAATTTTTGACAAGTGTCCTGTTGTAATTGTATTCTAGTGACCTCTTGAAAAGGAGCTTATAACACTGTACAGGTTGGGATGGATGTCATTGTCATAGCTGTACAATCAGAATTTGTGGCGTAATACATCTGTTGTCTGTGTTTACTACTTTTCTCCAGTGTGCTGAAAGTTAGTGAGGTCTTTATCCTAAGACAAAGGAAACATCAGCTGACATGGCAAGCAGAGTTAAAAGGGCAGAGAAGGAGGTCCACGTGTTCACAGCTGCACTCATCACTCAGCTGTCCAGTTTGACCCATGACCCCGTAGGGTTGTCTCCCAGCCTCTATCGGCTTTATGTTTCCTGCCATTGTCATCCACTGTTGTCCTCACCTGGACAGGCCGCTTCTACACAAAAGGTCCAGTCTGTCATCAAACCCACGGGTCACTCAGGGCCAGCAGGGGCTAGAGAGCTGAAGTTGAAGCTGTGCCCAGCCAGGGATGACCCCAACAGTCTTGTCAGCTACCAGTTGCACCCCTGTAGAGATGCATAGTGACAGAGAAAGGAGAGAGACCTTCCTCGGCTGGCACTTCATTCTCAGAGTGGTGACATTTCTTTTGTGTTGTCTCTGACAGACCCCGCCCTGATTCCCGTGCTGGGGCAAGAGAGGGAGCTCGGAGACAATGGAGGTCCCTCTGTACCAGATGGGAGTTGGAAAGATTGTCAGTATCGTGTCCATGATAAAGACAAACAGGTCTACTAAAAGTTTTAGAAGTGGTGGCACCACACTGGGATTGCTCATGACATAGATAACTCACTCAAGTGTTTACAGACACAAGTTCCCATCAATCTATCAAATCTGCCATGTGTCCATGTGTTATTGTTCTAAAAAATTTGTCATTACATGACTTTTTCATTTGACTTCACAGCCACATGTCTATGATGTGCATGATTTTGGAAAACAGAGATTGTAGGGTGCAGTGCAGAGAAGGTGGCATCAGATCTTAAATAAATAGGTTTAATTAGCGGTGCGGTGGTGATGTTTGTACTGGCATTAAACCAGTGGTCTGGTTTGGGGCAGGTCAATCTGGGCATGTTGTCAACTGTGCCTGCGTGATGTAAGTTGCAACTCGAGGTGACAGGTTAATCAGATCTCCCAGACAACAGCCCCACATTTACATCTTCATCACTCTCACAACAGTGGTCCTGTTTTGCAAACAGAACAGACAGGGCTGGCCCAGTTTGTTTTCCTTGGCACGTGTTACAAGCCAGTAGTTTTGCTGGGTGCATACTTGTATCTCCTTACCCTAAGGGTTTCTCTCCTGCAGTGGTGGGTAAACACCTGTGTGTGGTGGGCTGAACTCCCAACCCGCAGCCGTGTTCTGTACCTTTGTCTGTGTGCCTTTTTCTTTGTACCACCTACTTTTGCCGTCATCTACATCGCTGTGTTTACTTTATTCTGGGCACTGAGGGAGAAAACAAATAAGGACATGTCATCTGCCTCTTTTATCGCCGGCCAGCCTGTAATTAGCGCAAGCGCAGTGGTTTGCCTAAGACTCTGTCATCTAATTTGTCTGTCTTTATCTAAAACATGTCTGTGTGGTCCCTTAGACCAGTTACGTTCGTGCAGCGAGATTGTCTGCGGCCTGGGTGTTTGTGAGGTGTGTGTTTGTGTGCGCTTGATTGTAAATTATGAGTTCTTCTCTCATGCACCCACCCCTGTTAAGCAATCAGTCAGTTATGCATGACATGTCCTGACCTCAGCAGAACCTCACAGCTGCTGTTTCCGTAGTAATCGTCCTCCCATCTTAGTTTGCTCCCAGGCTAGAAAGTACATCAGAGTATGCCTTATTCTTGCATTAATTTGTTTTGAACGAGATGACAGGTGATTGTATTTATTTACCTTCTACTTACGGCATAAACAAATTTTACCCATGTAAATATGCACTTATCTCTATGCTGCCTGTTTCTCATGCGAGTTAGTAATTAGTTGTTAAGGTACATGCTTTCACTCATTCTGTGGTTTGCTGTGGGAACAGAAGGCTCACATCAGCAGCAGTCAGTATCGCACTCATACTCTCTTTTGTTAAATTCCTCTGCTTATCCTTGACTTGATTCACAAATGAAAACAGTATTTTCATAATTATGCCTTTCACAGTAAGAACTTGGCAAAGAAATGCGGCATAGAAAGCGGGAAAGAGAGAGTTGAAAATGTCATTAAAAGTCCCACAGCCATTTAAACACACTTGTTGCACAGACAGCTGCCCATTAAAAGCTGCCTTTTTAATATGGAAACAAGATTTGTGTTTGGAATAGACAGTGTGGTAAGGGGTGGGGTAGTTTTGGGCCTGTTTTACTGGTAGTCAGGAAAACCAGGACATTCTTTCTGGTCAAACCCAACATCCCATAGAGCTGATAGAGCATGATTGGGTGAGGATGTGTGGCATGCATGTGAAACAAACATTGAGAACATAACGTTATGAGAAGATGGAAGTTGTGCTCACAGAAATCACAGTTTTTACTGTGTATCTGCTCTAAATCGAGTTTGTTTTTGAGTACTGTGAAGGTGCTTATTTGGCCCTCTGTACGAACCAGTTTTATTTAAATCAATATGTTAGTTGAAACTGTACCACTGGGAACCATGATAAAGAATAATGGGATGTGGAGGCCTCATTTAACACAGAGACAATCTGTTTAACAGATGCTTCTAAGATTTCATTGTGTTTTGGATTTTGTTTATTACAGGCACTTTTTTTTGGGAGGTTAATTACTTTTGTGCTGCTGTTTAATGCTGGAGTCACAGAGCTAACTGCAGCAATGTATGCGGTATTTAAATACACACATATGTAGATTTTACATGTGTGCACGCCACATGCTCCATCCTTTCCCTTTTTCCCTGATCCCATCTACCATAACCACCCCACCTGGGGAGCCCTCCAGCCCTCCCACTCCTTATACACACATCTTTCTCCCCTTCTCTGTTAATTATAACCTACACTGCTGGAACACTTCATTTCATAGCAAGCATATTGTCTCTTCAAGGCTGGCAGGCAGGTCATAAATTATCCTGAAGGTGAGGATGGAAGTTGGAGGAGATAGTTATGAAAATTTCATCTGTCTGCCGTAGCGGCCGCAGCTGCTCCTGTCACTAGCCGTGTGCTGGAGGAATTACACCGGGTCAGCTTGTGTGTGTGTGTGTGTATGTGTGTTGGTGTGTTCTTCAGTTTGTGCATATGCATAGGAACATTACCACGTGTGAGCAGTTACAACGTGCACATATATATATGGCACTAATGCATGCACGTCTTTGTCCCTGTGTTTGTGTGTGTGTTGCGTGGCAAATGTGTACAGCAGGTTGGCCAGGTAGGACCTACCTGTCAGTGAGTGGAACATCTCTGGCGTTTCTGTCACCCCAGGGCCCCCAGCTTTGCCCTGAAGCAGGGAGGCTAGAAGGGGGGACAAGCTAGGAGGGCCGTCCCCAAGCTGTCTGTGTTCATTACTGCTACAAAGACGGGACGTGGCCGGCAGGTGGCCAGACCTTTAGTCCTTACCTACTGTGATCATCTGCTGCTCCACTTTTTTGCATGTCTAGGTGGGTGGGTGTGCAAGCCACTATGCATGCTTGAATGAAAAGATTCAGAATAAACCTGTAACTTGTGAATTCGATTAGAGATGTGCATTTTGTGTTTGACCTATGTAATTGTGTTTGTGTATTTGTGAAAGCACATGGCTAAATGCACGTGCTTACGTATCTACACGTGTACATAAATCGTGCTTACATATCTACAAGTGTACATAAATCATGCTTCTGGAAAATGGGAAGCTGTGCTGCTTTGACGCTTTCTTTACGCAGCATAGAGCGCCTCTCTCTCGACAGACAGCGTCTCAAAGTGGCAATTAGTAAGAAAAGAAAAGAAAAACACTGTACAATCCCCTCCATCCCCGCCTATGTCAATCTGCAGTTTCCTGCAAAAATTCTATTAGGGCCAAAGTCCATAGCTGTTAATTACAATTCTAACTAGCTTGCCTCCTGACGAATGGAAGGCTTCAGCAGTGATGTTGGATAAAAGGGATATCAGCGATTTCACTTCCCTGTACAAAGGCAGCTTCTGAAATGGGTCATCAATCCCATAGTGATAAATGTCTTGTGGAGTAATGGCTCTCTTATCAGCTGCGGATTACTGGAGATATTTGTAATTAGTGTAGCCACACAAGTCCCCAACAGATGTTTTTGAGGGGGCACAATATTAAAGCCTTGGTTTAGTGCTAAATGGGAACTTTCTGAAAATAATAGGGATAGTTAGAGCTATTGTATTGTAGCAGGCATAGGTGATTCTCAAGAACTGAGTCAGTGGGAATCTGTGTATGTGCTCTGCTGCACAAAGACATACATTACACACAAATGTGTGAAACCATGTGTATACACATTCACGCACACACTCATGAGCTGTTAAGTACACAGCCTGGGGTCCATCCTTCAGATACTGTGCTCAGTAGTCACATGACTGTGGGAGCCACAGGGCTCCTCTTCTCCTCCTGTTCCTCCTCCTCCTCCTCCAGCCCTAGAGGTAGCCACTGCTACGCCAGGGGGAGTGAACGATTCACTTTTAACTTCCATTTCTCCTGTTTTGGGTCGAGATTCACTCGCTGCCCTGAAGTTTTTTTCTTCTTCCTCCTCTTCCAGCTCTCATGAAATCACAATGTGATGTATTCAGCCTGAGGTGTAGCTCTATTCACAATGCAGTTTGACACTACCAAGCCTTGCTCCCTTCTGTTTTCACAATGTATGTGTACAGATGGCCTACTGACAAGTCTGTACCACTAATAAAATTGTCCTCGCTGTAGTTGACAGATACTCTAGAAAGCCTTTTAATATACACTTGAAAGAAAGGACTCCTGTATTTTTTAGTTATCTGTCTCCTCCTTATGTCTGTATATTAAAATATAGACATTATAAAGAGCCCGTACAAGTACAGCAACCGTTCAGGCCTGTTTTCTGTTGCCAAAATATATCCTTATGAACCCAGCCACAGACCTATACACACACATATACAGCCTGCACGCCACTGACAGACGTGTAAGCAGATGCAGCCAGAACTGGTAATGGCAGGTGATTATAAGTGGCACACGTGCCAAACTAATTAAACCCCTGGGTTGACAGCAGCATTTGGTAGCACTAGCATTCTGGCATGCTGGCATTAGAATAATTGTAGCAGCAGCACATTTCACCTGCGAGACTGCAGCTAACAGCATCATTTATTTTACAGCAGCCTGCACCGGATGTTTCAACAGAGGCTCGAGTTTCCCTGCTTTACGTTTGACATGTATGGCAACCCCTGCTGCAGATGGGACAGCTTTTCTTAATGCTAGTTGGAGCATATTTGCTCAAGGGTATGTGGTATTTATATGTTACATAGTCTTTAAGTGCAAAACAGAAATGAATGAGATGCAAGTACGTCAACACATATTAGAGATGGTATGAATGAAATCAAACTTGGCCCTTAACTACATCATCTATGGCCTGTCACATATTTTTTACTTCTTTTTTTTATACCATATGCATTTATTTGGAATAGGCAGAACAACTGTGTAACTGTGCACAGATGAGGCCTACACTTACTTGTTTTTTAGGTTTCAAACAGAGAACAGAGTGAAATATAGGCAAGCTATATCTGTGGATCAAAACTGTTAATGGCACTTCTTGTGCTAAACACACCCTCATGTACCACAATGCTGAACTGACGTCACACCATTTACCCATAAGGCCATCCTTCTTATAGGGAAACAACTTCTCCTCAGTTTTCAGTTTCTCTTATGAGTTAAGCAAGAGCCCAGCACATGTTTTTACATGTGAAGAAAAAAATACTCAATTCAAAAAAAATCTGTGTTAAATTACGGGAATCTTTATTAAATGCTTCAGAGCCCTGACTCTCAGTGGTACCTGTAACAAAAAAATGTCAGACATACATGTATTAATTTGGTTATCAAAGGAGTTGTAAGGGGTAAAAGATGTCAAATGAAAAAGTTTTAAAATATCAAGCTAAGAAATATAGAAGTGATTTGAAAGATAGCAAATTTGTCCAGTCAGGCAGGCTGACCTACCTCTGCATGTCTCCCATTCAAGACACACTACAGCAGGCAGGCAGGCAGGAAGGAGACAAGGACAGGAGGATGAATGTCTTAGATTGTTGGGTTCTCAGGTCATCACTTCTCCAGCTGGAGGGCTGGAGCTGTAAGTCTTTCTCACAGAGGTCAGAGCTGTGTCAGGAGGCCAGAAACCGCAACAGGAGGCACACCTGCACACGCTCTGTGCATCTCTGTGTGTACATTTCTGTCTCGCGGGCACATACCTGAATAGTTGAGTAAGAATTTAAGAATACTTTCAGTTCTGTGGAAACTGCGCTGTGTGTTAATGAATTGACTGATTCATCTGACCGCCTTGTTGAGCAGGTGTGGCTAGGCCAGGTGTATACTGCATCACCAGGTGTCTGTGTGTGTTTACGCTCAAGGTGAGAGGTAAACTGATATTGTAACTGTTAGCGTACTTTAGCGAGTTGGGTTATGCAAGGTATTTAAGCATGTATTGTTAGATTTATGGTTTGCAGAGTTGCATATCACAGACTTTCATCTCTACCAAGCCCACATCCAGCTATGCACTAATATTTGCATGTTGTAAATCGCAATGGTGACAAATAGGGTGCATTCCGCTCCTACGCATTTCCCCCAGAGGTTTTGCTGTCGTGTCCACTTGCACGTAATTGCTTCTTTGCCTTACTGCACATATATCACTTGCTGAAACATCACTTACTTTTTTCAGGTTTTATTGCAGCGCCCAGACTGTGTTCACTCTCGAAAGCTACTGTGTTAAGCTTGTTGTAGAAGAAGTGAAAAATCAGCTCTTTGAAGGCACAACGAAGTGGCCGATGGCAGCTGATAGCTGGAGCTTAGTGGATCCTCATTATGTGCTGTAGCAAGCTGATTAAAACATTTGATTTGTTCTTGGTGTGTGTGTAAGTGTGAACTCAGATGCCTGTGTGCATCTCGTGCACGAGCAAGTGTGTTTGTGCGTGCGCGTGTGTGGAAGTGTAGCCCTTCAGGCTGCTGCGGTGTGTTATCTGTTTTTTCAACCTTGTCATACTAATTACAGTCCATATTTACTTACATTCTCTTTTTGTTTTCTGCCCTTGATAGGCATCTGTGAGTGCCTCTTTCTAGGCTGTTCTCATTAACAAACTGATGATGTGTGAAAGGTCTATCTTGTGATGATAGAGGGAGCTTTTCCCAAAAAAAAGGTCATGATACGAATGTTGTCAGCTTTTCGCAATCACAATGAATAATTTCCTATTATCAGCGATGTTGTGTGGTTTTGCCAGTGAATTTTGGTTGGGGAATACGTTGCAAAGTCTATTTTTAAAAATAATTTTAATACAAGGTTCCTGATCTGGAGATTACTATCTAAAGTCATGTATATGTTTTTATTTATTTTTTTATTTATTTATTTTTTCATTTTGGGCTGTTGAGAGATTCAAAATGACGCACTCAGAGAATCTGAAAATTACTCTCGGCTTATATGTTTCTGCTGCTCTGTCTAAATACATTTTCTGAGTTTCAATATTTGCACTGGCTTTCAATAAACTATGGCATTAGCAGAATAGCAGAATGCGCTACTTAAATTAAAGAAATATTTCTGCTCTTTTGTTTCTTACCTGTGTCGACCCTTGTCAACTTACTGATCACATTCACTGCATGGGTCGCTCACTGCACATCACCCTAAACCTGTCTTCTTAGAAACACTGTTTCTGATTAACCAGACCCTTTAGTTAACTAAACTGGCTACAACAAAATAAAGAACACCATTATGCAAGTGTGCAGTGAGTGTGTTAGAGCGACACAGACAAACTTACAATAGGATTTGTAAATGGTTAAACGGGACAGGATGCTGTGTGAGTATGCATGATGGGGTAAGCAGGGTAAATGGCCGACATCTGAGTTTTATATGGCAGAGGTGGGTGGTACGTTTTTGTGTGAGTGCATGTGGGGGTGCGGGATGAATGGTTTTATATAAGTGTGAGTGACTGATTTCCAGACACAGAGCACAGTGCATCCTGAATGGTTAAATGGCATTTATTCAGCCGGTTAGTCTGGGAAAACATATGGTGCCATTTGGAGGCCCAGACTGGTGCACGCTGTTCTCCTGTAATTAGACTGGCCCAGCAGAGCAGCTACATAACTGCTTCATGATAACCACCCTACTGTAGCCTACAGTGCTGCTGCCACCCAGCCCTGGCTGCAGTACAGGAGCAGCACACCACATTACACATCCTGTTAACACAGTGTTCAACACCAGTGACACCACAGCTTTGGCAGCTGGACATTTATGCTGAGGGCCAGATTTACTGTACATATGTTGGCAAACAAAAATGTGCACTGCACCTTTCATTATGTTTGTGTTTGCAATATGCATGAAATTTGATTGTGTTCTGCTCTTTGGTTGCATTCTTGATACATTTAGGATTTTAGTAAATACATCATATGTAGCAATGTCTATTACTAATAGTTTTATTTATATTGAAAGGTTGAAATAGGGTTAAATAAATGAACTTATAAATAAAAAAGTTGTATTCACATGAAAACTATTGCTTATAAAACCTTAAGTCACTGTATATATAAATATCAAATCCATTTGCATGGTCAAACATTTGTATGAGCTCCAATTGAACATTACTCTCCTAGTCAAGTAAATATAGCAGAATCTGCAGTACTGTGCAAAGGTATTGAACCACCATCTACTGAACCTTTGGCCTACACTTTGTTTGTCATTGTCATTTTGTGGCATACCTGAGTAGAGGATTCCCTATATCTATATTGTGTTGTTCTTCTTCCTTTTTTTTTTTTTTTAATTATTCCCCATCCTACAAGGTTTTGGGAGCAGATTGTGGGTTGAATGTGTGGGGTGTGTTGGCAGAGCTGTTGGGTGTCAGCTGGACTGTTGTCATGTTAGGGGGGACAGCCTGGCAGCCCAGTGGGAAGGCTCTTTTAAAGATACACTGCTGGGAATCGAACTGAGCCAGTGCCTGGTCCAAAACATGAACACACACACATCAACACACACTGAGGAGGTTAGTAAGGAAAATGAACGCGTGTGGACGGGGGGCATCCAAACCTGGGATAATGACGTTTCTTCCCTCATTTATAATATCTGACACCACCAGTCTGTCCTTTCGTCTGCTCACATCAGCATCCTTTCATAAAGACCAGACACATGGATAATTACACATGCAGGGAAAAGGAGCAGTCGATCTGCAGTTTATCTGATGACTACTAGAAACTCCCAAAAAAGTTCATATTAAAGAAGGAATATTTTACAATGTGTGTTTGTTTCATCTCTGCTATAATCAAGCCTCTTTGGCTAAAAGTAGCATTTTTGACATGACACATCTTTAGAAATTGGGATGCAGCTTCACAGAAACTACTAGTTATTCACATCAGTATTTACATGATACTTTGTGGCATTATAGGACATTTGAGAAGAATTACCAATACCCTACTTTACACATTTAAAATCCGCTGTCAAATATGAAACTAGCTCCCATGCAACAAGAACACATATTCCAATTACATACTGTACTGCGTAACGTCTGTGTCCAGATTGGGCTGTCTGTGGCATGCTATTCCCTTGCTCTCTGTTTAGCAAGTACCACATGTGAGAGGACTGTCGAATTTGCATATGCCGCCATGTATATTTCAGTAGCGTTTAACACACATCACCGCCAGTGAATTATGCATAGGGCCGGTACAGTGAAGATGCTTGTTTTATGCACTTGTGAAGGAAAATTGAACTGTGTTTTCTTCTGCTCATGACACTCAAGGCCCAGGGCCCATTAAAGTACACAGAGAAGGCAGCATGTAAATGGACTGGTGGTGTACATCCTATTCCCTCAAACAAAAGGGGCCTGGCATCGGGAAAGGCATCCGACAGGTTCTGACGGCTAGTTAATAGGATTCCCACCTCTCCAAAGGGACTGACTGAGGTACTGTTGTAGTATTCTTGTAGACCAATGCTTTTCTTTTTATATATGAATGTGCATATGTGTTTGTTAAATGCGGTGCTGTGGTAGAGATGAGTGACTGAATAATTCAAAACTGGCATGTCTCACAAAATGATGCAAACCTGTGCATGGATTGTCAGTGGGTGGAATAGAGTGTTGCTGTAAACACAGCCTAAAAGGGTCTTATGCATTATAGACAAGCCTTTTGAAACTGTTTTCTCATATGCAAATGGAACACAAACAGCTGCAAAGGCTTAATATGAATCTCTCACATCAAATCCAAATGAGGCATAGGGCTGTTTATGTTTATATTGTGTATGCTACTACTAGAAAAGGATGGAGGATGTTTGTCGAAGCACATGAAAGATATAATAAAAGACTCGATGCCACTGCTATCAGTGTTTACTTTAAAGAATGGGTGGTTAGAGCTGTATCTTTTCTACCACACAATAGTTGTTTTCTCATAAGCCTTTTCTGGACTGGTGAATAGACTGCAGAGGATGAGCTTCATTAGATATGTCATTTAAGACACCTATGCTCTCCCACTGCTCTATATTTATCCACTTGCAGGTTTCTAACAGGCCCTCGGGTCAACAAATTGTGTCCCTACCTGTCAGCTCAGCAGTGGACGGGACATATGTGGTGGATCGAGACAATATGAAGCCACCTGCTAGTCACCCTTCCTCCTTCTCTCCTTTCCTCTCTGGTTTTCCCCCCTCTGTTCTACTTTTGTCATACCTTGCCACTGCATGCAGTCGTGGCTTTCATATTACTCTATTTAGCTAAACAAGGGTCTGATAGTGGCCTTGGCTGAGTACCAATGAATCAACTGTTTATTTTTAGTTAGTTCAATTTTACCCACTGCTGTGTGGTAAGTGATAGGCCTAGCCTGTAATAAACAATCTCGTAAACAGCTCTGCAGCTCAGCCCCTAATCGCCTTAGGGGCTTGTAAGAGCTTTATAACACATTTATTACCCCTTATAACATGTAGGAGCATCAGGCCTTAACTTAAGCTACATTAATTGCATTTTTTGACATATATTGACTTTATCTTTAAATTTGTGTTTTGGTCATTCTCATGAAATATCTTGAACATCTTGAAAAGCCAAACTGTATATCATTCACCTTATTTAACTCTCATATTTTATTTTCTGATTTGTGGCTACCAAAAGACAATAATAACCTGATGTTGTAACAACCAGAAGAGAAGGGAATAACATTGATTATCTAATTAGCTTGCACTGGTCTGCCTGGAAACCTTAGGTCCTCACATTCATGTGTATTTTACGTTGATGAGCAGTAATCATTATTGCAGACCAACAGATTCTTCCAATGGCAAAGCACCTGATCCCACCAGCCTCCTTAAGCATGACAGTATACCCTGCCACACAAACTGCTCTAGGAACACAATAAAGAACCCTCCACATTGATTTGGCCTCCACACTGCCTAGGTCCTAAGAAGAACCAAAGATAATTAGCTTAATTATTGTTGTTATTATTGCTGAAAAAAATAGATAAAAATCGTATTAAATGCCATCTAGTTATGGGAGTATGGAATGGGCATAAGGACTTTAAAAAATAAATTTGTATATTTTAAAACTTTGCTTATAATATCAAAAAGTAGATAAGTAAGAAATATTGTATTATATATGTAGTATTATTATTATTTTAATGTTGTTTGTTTTATTATCTGAGACCAATTTGTCCTTATTCAATAGAAGAGTCCCTTTAGGGTTCTGCTTGATGCATTGTGAAACCAGAGAAAACTGTATTCAATACTTTCCTCAATTATATTGCCACTTGGTATTCCGAGTCTGGTAAGAGAAAAGGAGAAACCATTACTTTGTTAGCTAAAAGCACACATCCACTCAGAACAGACGAAAGGGCCAGCATGGGGAATAGAGATATTTGATGTTGAATCTCCCCCTATTTACAGTAGGATGCCTGAATAAACGTGTTCAGAAGCTGGAAAGCAGCATTATGACCCATAACCCCAAGGTATTTGAAATGGAACAGCAGGACTTACTTTGAAAAAGAATAGGAGATGTGCTCTGGGCTCACTGTTTATACCTTGATGTGATTTGGACTGAAATATAAAAAAAGCCTGTTTATCTGTTCTTTCCCTTTCGTCCATTGTTGAAAATTGCGGGGTTTTGGAAGGGGGAGGCTATTCAGATGCGGCACACTACTGGCAGTGGTTTAAACTGGTAAAATGTATTCAATAAGTATAATTTTAAATGTTCATGTTGCTTTTCCTGTCATCCATAATCACTATTTAAACCAGACGTGTCAGTGCTGTCCACGTAATCATTGCATTTTATTTGAAGGATGTATTAGATAGACCTGGGCCTTGTTGCAAGGTCCACATTTTCCATCACGTGTTCTTTGTGCAGCATTTTCCCATTACAGTTCATAAAACTAATTCTGGGGCTCTACTTTTGGTTTTAGTGGGGTTTTTTTTCTACAAATACCAGTTTCAGCCATTCTTCATTTATGCTTTTGTCTGAAAAGAGGTAGGGTATCAGTCTTTCATGTTTTGGAAAGTCTGATGAGTGTTATTTGCATGGACCTCCTGCATGACGGAGATTTTGGAGATGGCGTGGGGAGAGAAATACAAAATTGCAGAGTAAACCAATACCAGGCTAGTAATGTTGGGAGGATCCCCTTTCAAAGAGTAGAGTTGAATGTGTGCGCCTTATGTTTTTGATCTCTTACTGTACTCATTCCATTCCAGGCACAGTTGTTATCATAGTTGCTGTTGTTTGTATGTTATTTTAGCTTCTTTCCCAAGTAGCTATTTTGCAATTTGGGCAAAAATACAATTAAAGGTCCATCTGTTTTCAATGGTGCTAACGTCACACAGATGGGGTTGTCTATTGAAGCCATACCAGGATCCTGGCAGGTCAGATACTTCAGTAATGAACATGCTAAATATGCGACCAGTCTGATTTCATCATAACAATCCTGCATGGTGCTTGAATGTATAAATATAGTTTTACATTAAGTTAAGCTGTTGCACTTTAGCCTTGGCAGTGGTCTAAAAGAATAACAGGACTTATCCACTAGTGCTTTAAGTTTCACTTGCAATTGGGACTTGTCTCATTCATGCTATGCCTATATTTCATGAGAGTGGTGCAGTTACGGTGTTATTGTTGACAAACCAAGATTTATATATGGCCAGAGAAAAATGTCTAGTATTCCTTGTGACAATTTGTCATGCTGAAGCAAAGCAATAAAGGCCTTGAGCACGCATGCATATGCAATAACATAGTATTTCTGCTAATATTCCTTTAGCTCATCCAAGCAAATTATATCATTTTCATATATTTTGTTTGTTTAGTCTAACACCTCAATCAAATGACAAGGGATGTTCTTTCAGTAAAAGAAAAAACCCTTTTCAGATTGAGTTACTAATATTACATCACTAAAAAGGCCACAGTACTTTAGAGGCCACTGCAGCTTTGAGAAACTGTGGGATTTATCACATGCTTTCGTGTTCACACTCCCCGCATTAGACTAGGATAGAAGGGAAAAAAACAACAACAACAAAAATGCTGACACTGTGATTGCTCAGTTATAAATGTCAACTTCACATCGATCCCTTAAGCTGTTATAGGACTATATCCTTTAGTTAGAGAGTTATATACTACTTCTTCGAGCTTGTTTCTTGTTGAGCTCTTACAATTAACAATAATGAGTAGGAACAAAGGAGATTGTTTTTTGTAGTTGTTAGATCAAACGTTCCTACTAAACATTCAGAACAGTAAACAATGTAATGGATAAGTGTGAGACACTATGGACAGCTTTTGGAAACTATACCACCAGATGCATGTCTTTGGGAGACAGTTATGCATCTGGTCAGATCACTGATTACTTCTTAACTGCAAGGACCTATCTACTTCTCGTGCTTTCCAAGTATGCAAGCACTAACATTTCTAACACAGTTCTTTTACCCTGAAAGAAGCCTGAGGTCTCTGACCAAAACTTGTCTAATATAGGAAAATTGAGCAGCTTTGAACCTTTCTGTTTTTGATAACTACTTGGTATGCTTCCTGGAGGACAACCTGTGGGTTTGGTTTCCCAAGGTTTAATTCCTTTGATTAAATGCCAGGGCAAGATAGCTTGGCACTCAATAGGCCCTTTACCTTCCTCATATCCTCAGTTTCTTGGGCTTAAAAGCACCAATGCTCTCACCCCCCCACCCCCCCATGCTGATTGTTGTTTTCCAAGTTTACACCAATAACCTCCTTCCTGTACTTTCCCTCGTCCCTCATCCTGTTTTAGGTCAAGATGTCCTCTGTTCCTTTGCTCCGTTTATGCATTATGATTCATAACACAAGCGTGTACGTGGTACAGTACTGCGCCTCCCTCCCTTTCAGTGACCGAATGAAACTGACGGCAGGATCACAGCCTCCACAGATTAGCAATGCTCAGAGGGGGAACACAGTTGCTAGGGTAATTATGATGAGTGTTGGGCTGCCAAATACAGGATAATGCTTGGTCCTTATTATTATACTAGTGGATCAGCTCTACAAAATTGCAGCTAATTAAGGACAGGGTTCTTAGGCTGGCTCATTCAAAACAGTTAAATGACCACCATCTACAGTTAAGGTCATGATTGTCTTAGCACTTTAGGCATTTAGACATCTAAGGAGATGATTTAAAAACTGGACACTGAACTTAGTAATATGTTGTTAGAGCATTTTACTACTTTTTATTAACTTAAGGCTATTTAAACGTGTTTATCTAGCTCAAAACTGGAACATTGCATAATGGTTTATTGTGTCAGGCACTTTTCTACTGAACTGAATTTGAGAACATTGAATTTCGTGCGCTGATGGCAGTGGATAGTTGCTAAATATGTTGTCTTAATTTATATGACCCTGATTGGTGTCAGTCTCAGTCAGACCCCACAGGTTTAGTTCTTGCATAGCTAAAGCATAACTGTTTAGGTCTTCTGTGTGTTTTCCTTAAATATTTTAAATGTATCATGATCTGGGTCCAAAAATCCCTCAATTTTCAAATAACTGCCTCATATTGGCTGCATCTAGGTCCCGATGTCTGCTTTGATTGGCTCTGTGTTTATCAAAAGCTTTTGTTATGTATTTCAATTCAGCTGCTTAAAGACAACCGCTGGATTTTGATGGAGATAGAAAACAAGACACCCTCTAAAATTGGCTGACCCTTCCCAGGACTCTGTACCCTCTCTGCCCTCAGCACAGAGATATGAGGGCACTCTGACATACTTCTGAGGCATCTTTTGTTGTTGTTTCTCATGGGTAAAATCTGCCCACTGCTATGCCATGAGAACCCTCCCTGTGCTCACACACGCACACACACACATACTCAGAGCCAAAATCAGTCCACTGCAAAATATAGAGCGTTGCAGTTTTCTTTCACACAAATCAAATCCTGTTTACTACTGTCTGAATATCACAGCTCGGATCAGATTAGAATCTTTGCTTACAATTACAAATTTATCACAGTACCTTCATGTTTTGTTTTCAAACGGTTGACCTTACTAACTTTCATGTTGCTTTTCAGGTTAAATATATTGATTCCCACTTCATGCTGTAGGTAAGCGTCAGAGAGGAAATAAGAATTATTGTAGAGCTGCTGTTTACAGCAACATATGTTAGTGAGAAAATAATTCTGTGCAAGTACCATATGACAGAAATAGATTCGGCCTTGGGTTGGGGTTTTTTTCAGTTGCATTTTAAGTTGCAACACTCAGTTTACTCATGATATAGGTTAAGTTCTAGCAAAATATTATTGAACACTACTGTACCTTATGTCCATTTTAACTTTGGCAAACTATCTAGCCAATGACATGTGAGTAATGGTAAAAAAAATTCCCTTTTCACTATGTTCATATGCATTTAAGGATAAATGGATTAAGCAGCAGTTCAGAAATACCCACGATTGTAAGTTTCCAACCACACTACCTCATAAATGCAAATAGGGCAAAAATAGGTGTTGTTGGTCACATGTAAGTTGTCCTGTTTGGTTAATCAGTAACTTAACTAGAAGAGTGACCAGACCAGACCACCTTTGAGACCACCTTTGAGTTTTTTTCAAATTCTTATCGACAACCAGATTATTTAAAAACCTTGAGTCACACGTAGCCTCACAGTAGTTTCCTCTATATGGAAGTTATCCTGTGCCATGCTATGACTCCCTAACACCAAAGCAATGTCCTATGGCATTTGAATAATGTAGAGGGTTGAGTCGTCCATCATGGTAGATAGCTGCGTGACTGCATTCATGTGCTCGTTTGCATATACGCCTGTGTACATAAATATGTGCAGTACTCAAGATGGGCTCCATTACTTTTGCAGCAGGGTATCTCTTAACTCCTATCTTTTTAATTATTTATTTCATGAACAGTATATATATTTTGTTAGGGGTTATTGGGGCATGAATAAGCGTGTGTCACAGCCTTTTCACAATCCCTTATGAGCAAATCCCACCCCCATCCCTGACTTGCCTCCAGCAGGCCCAGCTCAGAGTTCTTCTGATAGCCATGAAGGGATTTGGGCTGGATGGGCAGACCCTGACTGGGCTGATTGCTTTGAATGGCACTGGCTAAGGCTGCCTTTGAAAGCAGGGGTGTTGATGAGCGCCTTCTCAGAAGAGCCTGTGTAGTCACTGCCTCTGGGAGGGACCCTCACTAATACCCCAGCATAAGATATACAGGAAGAGGCAAGGATCACCAGTCACCCCCAGCCATACGCACACACACACACACATACACACTTGCTTAGACAACAACAGAAAAGTACTTTCAGTGAACTTTTTGACTTTTACTTATGTTGCCTACTAGTTGATGGATCTGTAAGTCATTCAAACTAGACGATTCAGTAACTAATTTCATACACCCAAGTTACAGCAGAGTGAAGTTCTTGATATTATTTAAGTCCTTACTCGGTTTGATGGGCAGCATGCTTGACATCTTTGTATACGTGTTGAATTTTGAAACCATGCTCCAAGCCGCTTGAAGTGTTGGCAAGAAAGGATTTCCGGAAGGTGTATGTGGGCTCACTTGTTTTGTTCGCTGTTTCACCTTGTCCTTTGGCTCTCATAAAACACCTTGAACATGAGAGAAGACAAATTACAGCTTCAAATGCAGGTGTCCAAGTGCTTTTTTATCTCTTAGCAGACCCTGAGGGAACATTACCTATGTTCCACAGGGCTGGCTGTGACATGGGAGCTGTCACCTGTGAGGCCCAGGCTATTGCTCTGAACAGGGTGGCCTTCTTTCTTTGATTGCCCTGTGCCTTCGAGCAAAGAGCTCTGAACTTTGGTTTGGTCTGGACCCAACACCCCTAACCCCAGTTACCCCTTGACTTTCACCTTATTAGTAACAGGAATGTCTGGAATAAGCATACTGATAATTAACATGAAAATGCAGTATAAAGAGAGTCACGCTCATTAGGATGATTGGTGCAGGTTAGGGCATGAAGATGTATGTGCTTTTGACTACTCCTCTTTACTGAGCTCATATATATATGGAAAAATTCCTAGGTAACGCTTGTTGATGTCAGTAAACTGTGTGTCAGAGTCAGAGTTCAGGATACGTGCTTGTCTTTCACGGCAGTTGAATGGCTTCAGGCGAAACAAGCTCATTTTGTGTGAAAGAGAGAAAGAGAGAGAAGGGAAAAAGAAGTAGCAGTAAATTACTGATAAGTGACAGAGAGCAGAGCTTATCTTGTGACAGCATCAGAGTGGAATGAAGGTCTGGTGTGTGTAAGTTAACCCTTTGACACATCTTATGGTGAGGCTGAAGGTGAGTGAAACTCAGACTTAAAGATGAATAACCATGAAAAAGCATAGAGGGAAATGGGAAAGATGGCAAGAGGGGAGTGGGTGGTGCCCGCAGCACGCCTGGTTTTATTTTCAATTGCAGTTTACGATTTTTCATGGTCATGTCTCCCCTGCCTTTTCAAAATAATCGGCTGTTGGTTTTTGCAAGTCTGGCCGCCTTTCATTTTAGAGGTTTGTTTTTGAAAAGGTTGCTATTATAGCTAAATGGTTTCTCTGCTTCTCTAAACACGGCAAGGCATTAGGCTGGGCTCCGGTTTCAGGGCCTGGCTCTTAATGAGAGACCCAATCACACAGAGGGAAAACACGGATCAGCCCTGCTACACCAGACCGAACCTGTGGTTTACCTCTTGAAACATAACCACACTCCTCTGCTCTGTTTTTCCCCCTTTCTTTTTTCTTCCACCGTCGTTCCCTTCACCTCCTGTCATGATTTTTCTCTTTTACAACCGAACATGATCAAAGTTGATTGCGCAGCTGCAAAAGTCAACACAGATGTGAAAATAAATAGATTAACACAATGGCCCAAACTTGGCCTGACAGTTAGCGTGATGCTAGAAATTAGCCTTCCCTCATATGGAAAGAGAGATTTGTGCAACTTCCAAAGAAGGCCTGAAATGTCATGTAAATATTGGTATAATATTTAGCTACAAATAGAACATGTTTGTCTGCTTGATGCTAATTTGCTCTGAATTTTTCACAAGTATCAGGTGCAGTTCCCTTCATGCTTCAGGGAGAAATACTGGTCTCTTGTTCTCACTCTGTGTTTATACTCACCTATTATATAAGTTCAGGTTATGATTTCTATTACACATGCTTTAGAGCTTGTGTGATGCAGGTTTCCTGTGCTAAACTTAGAAACTGCAAGCAATCTGCTAGATTTGGGTGTGCTTCTTAGGACAGCAGGGTTAGGTGCAAAGGTAAGGATGCTACTCTGTGGTCTATATGTTGTCTTTTGCTAGCCACATAAATTGTTTGAATGTAAATGCATTTTGTGGAATCTTTGTGGAATATTGAGAACCCTATGGCTCGCCTCAACTCTTACTTGAGTGTACACAGAACTCTGCTGTATTTGCTGTTGAAGTTGTGTGTTCTGCGCTATCGACTCAGAAGACCCTGTCACTTTTCTACTGTAGCTGTGACTCCTGTAAAGCTATAGTGGAAAAGACGATGGAGAAGAAGAAGAAGAGGCAGTCAGCAGTATGCATAGTCTTCTGTCACTCTGACACTCTTCAGTCTCCTTGCAGTGGGGGCTATGATTTATGGACGAGTCTCCATGTTGTAAGAACCTGAGCAGGATCACTCACTTCTCCAAGAAGAGAGATGGGAGAGAGCAGTCTCCTCTGTCCCTGGTGCTCCTTTTACACACCTATCTTAGCTCTTCTTATTTCAGTTTCTGTTTATAGTTTTGATGGATTATAAAAAAGCAATGCCAATACCTCTTCTTTTTTCTTCTTCTTCTGTTCTCTTCCCTTTTTTCAAAGTGAGTGATTGTTAAACAGTTTATGTATTCTCTTTCTGCCTGTATGTTTATTGGAGGTAGTGAATTAGGTTTGAAACCATCACCGGAGGTTGTTTGAGAAACTTGAAAGGAAGCCCCCATAGCACAGTCCCCCTCCCTCTTTTCTCATCCCCCACCTTCACTCGCTCTCTCTTTCTCTTTCTTTTTCTGCCTCTCACTCTCTAGCACACAACCTCACACTCTCAGCACAGTTGTCACACAGTGGCGCCGCTATCTGCACATTATTAGTTATTACTTTATCGGCTCCCAAAGCTGTCAGAAGACACCCTCCTGGAATATACAGCAGGCATAAGCCATCAGTCCTCATTACGCTAGACCCGTGTGCAATTTACACCCAGCTGCCTCTCACACACCCATGTCAACATGCTAATGTGTATGTGTTTTGTGTGTGTGTGTGTGTGTGTGCACTTCTATGCAGATGACAGGGCTGCACACATATGATATGAGCACACCTTTGAGGGAATGCACTCACATGTACGAATGGAGCAAAGCTAATGTGCAACATGATAAAAGCATCCGCCGAGGCCTTTAAGTACGCGTTTGAAGAGAGCTCGGGCTTATGTTTTTTCAAGTTTAGTGCTGCTTCTTAAAACCACAAGGAGGCAGGGACAACATTGAAAAGTGCCGCTCAGGACAGCTCAAGCCCTGTTGAACACGCAGGTGTGCGGTAAAACCCCTGGAGGCACCTGGGACAGAACAGGGCCCAGCAAGTCAGACTGGGTGAGTTACTGCATTCCCAAGCAATACGCTGGAAACTAACACAAACGTCATATCACCTGAATAAAGAATCACTTGTGTGTGTGTGTGTGTGTGTGTGTGTGTGTGTGTGTGTGTGTGTGTGTGTGTGTGTGTGTGTGTGTGTGTGTGTGTGTAGAAGGTCGAGTTGGGGGGGGGGGTTGTTAAGATAAAAACACATCATATCAACATAATGAATTATGTTCTGATTCAGCCCTTGCATATTTTGCCTGAGGTGGCTGTCATGAACAGATGTACAAGTCAGTTTCTCATCATTACTGTTAGTGCTTGAGTATGAAGATTGTGCAAATCAGACCTCCTGCGCCGACATGCCATTGGATGCTTATTACACAGTCCTGTTGCCAGTGAATAATCTCTCTATCGTTTGATCTAGCAAAGTGCCCACATTAGCACTCACTAATTCCCTTGGCTGTGGGTTTGGAGACAGCACACGTTCCTGAGGCTTGCCGTCTCTCTGTAATTGTAAAGGTTGGGCCTCTGGATCCTTTTTTATTCCCACATTGTTTTCCAAAGAGGCATCATTTGGGCACACATACCTATCAGTATTTCAGTAGTCACTTTTATTCTGTTAAGATATGTGATGGGAGTAATGGAGTTGGTAGATATTGTGTAGTGACTGCTTAAGCAGTACTTTCCACAGCTGTCATCATGCGTGGTAGCCCAGCATCTTATTGAGACACTTTATGTTGGTCGTTCCTTAAACTTTATGTGCAAGAGAAAATTGATCTTATGTCCTATATCTCTGTTACGATTGTTTGTTTTAGCTTTTGGAAAGTATATATGGTGATGTAATTAATAAATAATGAATAGTTTTTTGTTTTTAAAAAAAATTAAGCTAGGCAATTTGGAGCGTGTTGGCTTGTATTTGGTTATTTGTGGATATACATATTTTGTATAGCCAGAGAATCTGTGTAGCATATTTATTTAGGAAACTTTTTGTGCATTTGTTATAAAAAAATTATAGAGGACGCACTTTTAAGAAGGGCATGAATAGTAATTTTGCAGCATGCAAGCCTTTGAAGCAACGCTTTCTCCAAATTGGATATTGTGAGAGAGAGACATGTCCCTATTTGTCTACTACTGCATTATCAAGAGAATACAGGAGTATGGATGGCCAGCAGCAACAGGAAGGATTTGCTAAGTTGCTTTTGGATAGCCGAGTCTCCATCCCACATAATGCTAAACACAATTATGCAAACAGTTTTTTCATTGAGAACAACGGAAAATAATGGCTTTAATATATGCCCTTACCTCCAGCGAGTGTTTTGTATGCAAATTAGGTGTGATTTCAGGGATGGAGAGGCGGAGTGTCTCTTGCATCCATCTTTTGTTGCCGGGTGGATTAAGGGAGATCTGTTATGGTTTGTTAACATGAGAGCTTTTGATTCGGATTGAAACGAAACCATGTGTAGAATTAGATTAAAGACAATGTGTGGTGAGCGGCGGCTCAGGCACGTACTGGACCTCACCCACCCGTACGCCAGCGCTCACCACTGTGGTCCCATTGTTTGGCCCGGCTTCTGTTGTGAAGTGGATTTTTGTCCTGTTTTTGTTCTGTAATGGGCTATAATAACTTATATAAATCACAGTGACTGAGCCGGAGCTCCTCGTTTTGGGCTTGGCATTGATGGAAGGTCTGGTTCTCCAGAGGACTAGTGAGCAGTAAGTCTTGTGTATGGTAAGGGAAAGTTTGAAAGTCAGCAGGCTTTAGGTTTGACAGTGTTGTTTTGTTGTGAAGGGAATCAACCTGAGGTTTTCTTCTGAGAAGGAAGGTCAAATAAAGAAAGAGGAAAGCTTTGATAGTGATCTACAAACAGTGTGTTAGACCAGGACAGGTGAAGATAAAATAAATATATATATATGTGTGTGTGTGTGTGTATATATATATATATATGTGTGTATATATATGTGTGTATATATATGTGTGTGTGTATATATATATATATATATATATATATATATATATATATATATATATATATATATATATATATATATATATATATATATATATATATATATATATATATATATATATATATATATATATATATATATATATATATATTAAAAGGAGTCGAATTTGTGTGAAATTCTTCCCTGTGTTTTGCCTCGCCTGAAGGGCTTTATTTTGACAGAATAGAGAAAAATATCGCTGCATTACAAAATCAGGCTGTTCTTATTAAAAAGAGTTCAGTAACATTATCAAAAGAAAAGAACATAAATTATATTGTTTTAAAAACTGTTCTCAAGTGGAAATGAGTGTGTTTTTTGTTGTTAACTGACCTTGGCGAAGGTGTGTGTTTGCGATAATGTGTAGAGATGATAAATGAAGGAATGGAGAATTAGTTAGATCCCTCAGTGTGTTCATTACTAGTCAGTGATGTTTTGTCAATAGGAGGACGCACATCGTCTTGTAAGCTTTGGGCGGTGCATTTACTTGCACTGCTGGGAATTGTCTGTAACCCTGTTTTACATTGAAAATAGCCCAGAGGAAAAGGGGTAAGAGGAGAGAGAGGGGGTGGATGCAAAGAGTAACCACTGATTAATTATGCACATCCCTGATTGTGACATGCTATCTGCTGCTATTAATGGCCAAGGATAATCACTCTGGATTGTAATTGCAGCCTTTGACTTCAGAACTGTACTGTGTCCAACATCAATCTTCATGTGAAACCCCACAATTTGGTGAAGAACTTCATTTGAGACTGCTGTTGGGTCTCCAACTTATTTTCAGGAAGAGAAGTGAAGTGTTAAGGAGAAGAGGGGGCAAAAGGGTGGAGGTTGCTTTAAACGGTGTCAGCCATAGACAGGCAAGTTAGAACAGGGCGCTGTGATATTACTGTACACTGCTTGAGGTTATGAAAAATAATTAGAGATCTGTGTGGTAGAAAAAAATGTGTTTTGAGGTATATGAAAGTTTTCACAGCCTTCATTGTTTGAACTTTTAATTCAGCTCTAAATGAGTGTCATTATTCTCTCTCACACATGGTATTATTGTGGAGGAAACTATATGAGAACTTGGGGGAAAGATATCACATTAAAATGTTAAATATGAGTTAATGAGAAAATACTACTCACCAAAGGATTTCGAGGCATCATCAGAACTGCCACAGAAGCGTTTTAGGTACAGTATTTGCTATGAAGTGTATATCTTTAAATGTAAATGACTGTTGTAAGTCATATTCGTAATAACTCTGCCTATTAGTGGGAAAACATAAGTAAGATAAATGGAGAGTTTATTCCCCATTTTATAGAATTTCAGCAGGTTTTTTTCATTACAGACTTAAATCTTGTAAAAAAATAACAAAGTGAAGTTGAGGCTATTTTTTTTCTGCCTTGTCCAAAAGCTTCTTTGGCAGTTTGTCTAAAAGCTGAAATGAAACATAGAATGTAATTAGAGGGAAGGGAAACTTTTAAGGGGAATTTCAGGATGCCGAGCAATCGGAGCCATAAAAGCAGATTTTGCTCCCCCATCATAGAGCCTCCTGTCCAGCCAGACAGTATCGGTACACAGTGTGTAATGGGCCTCTTTTCCACCGAAATACACGTTTTAGTTTATGTGTGTGTGTGTGCTTTGCTACTGTCACACCTCTGTTATACTAACCTCCTAGTGTGTGTTCCAGATCCAAGGAGAAACCACAATATACAGGCTTTCTTCTTCCAGAAAGACAGAAAAGAGAGCTTGGTGGTGAAGATTTTGCATGGTTTGTGTGCACAAAAATAACAGGTAGAAAAACAGATGGGGGGGAAGACCAGGTATGAGGATGAGGGAGAGTGGACGAGCGAAATGCATGAAAAATAGCATGAAAAAGTCTGTCCTTTGGTTCTTTCAGGCCCACTGGCGAGGCTAAACAAACAGCGAATGCTTTGGAGAGACACATTAACTGTAACTGCCCTTGATCTGGCAGTGTTTAGAGTGCTGTCGGCACGGCTAATAAACACTTCATTTAGTTTTAATGGTGCCGGCGCCTCTACGCAGCCTTCAAAAGTACCCTTTATTTGGGTCATTTACGGCTCTTCCTCGAGGAGCACCCAAGGGACGGCAGATCCAGTCCACATCACTGTCTACTGGAGCACTCCAGGCCTGGGGAAAATTAATAGGGCTATCTGGGAAAAATAAATAAGTGATGGGCTTTACCACTGCCAAACAGCCCAGAGAGCTTATTAAGGCAAAGTGAAGTGAGATCGGGCAGTAGAAGAAGAAATTTTAATATGAATTTTTCACCTTTTTATGTAGGGCAGAGCTAGTTGTTTTCTCAGTTTCATCCTTTCCCCCCTCTTTTATTCCATTTCCTTGTGCACTCTCTCTCCTGTCTTCTTCATGTCTCTGTGTTCTTCTTCGACAGTAATTGTAAACACAGCAATTATGGATTGTGCGAGACTTAATTATAGCTTGTGCAGAGCCCTGGGGGGGCTCTGGCGGAATGTTGCAGCTGATAAAAACGCCAGCTCATCAGCACCCCTCCAATGGTGGCAAGCCCCAGTGAGAGTGGACCAAAGGGAGCCGTTCCCCCAGGGCCCTCCCAGTCGAAGGACCAATTAGTATTAGGCGGGAATTAATCTTAACGGGACACAACCACTCAAACAGGTCCTCCCAAGGTGAGGAGGAATTAATGTGGTTGCCTTATTGGTTATTACTGCTGTTGTCGTTTAAGTCGTTCCCCACTCAGCGTATGAGCTTAGAAGTCTCGATAGACCAGATCGCCCTGTAGCAGACGTGTTCTTCTTCATGTGCCATACCAGGACACGAGTTGGAGGAAGCAGCTAGATTCAAAAACAAAGCAAATCAAATCAGAGGAGAAAATGTGTCATCTAATTTTTTGCTTTTCATCTTTGCTGCAGTTCCATTTATCTTTTTCTGGAAAGTCTTTTTGAGGATGGAAAATTTGACACATCAAAATTCTAGTAACTGCATCTTGTATTTAGACATCCAAAACTCAGCCCTGTTGTCAGAATTCATCAGGAGGGGGGCACGTATTGTGATCTATGCCCTGTTTCAGTATTGATTTCTGGGAAGCATGGCTCCATTAAGGTCCTGCCCGGGGGTGTGGAAGGGTCAGCAGGGGAAGTTGTGGGCTGCCGTGACCTCAGCTGTAGTTTACAATCGATTAACTCTGACTGGGAAGGGAGAAGGTCCTAGGGAAGTAAGCACAGGGCCCCACACGCGATTAGGCTACATTAGCCCTCTGGTCAGAGCTGTTCCAGAGGTTGCAGTAAGTTAATTAGCACTTTCTTATGATATCAATGATGACAGGGGTAGAGCAGCTAGCATTGATTTAGCTTTACTCTGTTTCAACCTTGGAGACTAAGCACCAAGGTACCGGATACTCCAGTCCTTCCTTTTTTTAATCCAACACAACTGGCCATGTCACTACCAGGAAGCCGTTTGTAAACAACAATCTCTTATAACCACTAATATACTACTAGTAAGGGATTTTGATAGTTTGATACTTATACATGCTAACTAAGAGGACTAGTAGGTTTTTCACCATAACACATAATGAATGCATGGAATTACATTTATGGTTTCGACAGTTTGCCAGGTTTTGCCGAGCAAGCAGGGAGTTACATTTTTTTTTTTTACAATAGCCATGCAATGACTGGACTGCATGTGACAAATAAATCTTGAGAAAGAGGTTTTCCACTTTCCACCCCCACACATCTTCCTCATAATGTGTGTGTTTTCATCTGTGACTCTTTATTGTCTGCCCCATCTTTGTCAAAAGAGAGCAAAAAGAGCCATCACTAATTTCTTGTTTTGTCAATTAAAGTGTAAAGGTGTCAGAAGATGATCGTCTTTGTCTCTCTCACTTACCACATAACAAACATCTCCCTGTCTCATCATGTCTCTCCAGTAATCCCTTTGTTGTTTGCCAGCCATTTTCTTTATTTGGCCTCCTACGTTGTTCTTGTCATTCTCTTTACCGCTCCATCATTCCTTCTTTCTTGCACTGCGTCTTTCACTCTCAGCTGCTGGTCTCACAGTACTCCCTTTGTTAAATGAAAGGTTTGCCAATAGATCAATCAAACTCTTTGTTCTTCCTCCTTTACAGTACACTACTCTCAATATTGTTTGTTTTACCAGCAGCTAAACTGCATTACACCTTCTTTTTCTCTTTGTCTGTAATGCTCCATCTCCGCCTGTCTGTTTTTGCTCGAGGCCCAGCCAGGCAAGTGAACAGCGACAGATGAAGAACCTTTTCTGTCAGCAGTGTTGGAGGGAATTAATCATGATTCAGTAAGTGCTCTGATGAGGATTCAAAAATCCTTGTTAGAGATAGAGCCATCAGGTGTGCCTGATCCGTCATATACTGACAGCAGCCTCAGGGGGGACAACGAGCCAAGTTTTAAACCCTATTTAGGACCCAATCCTGCATTCAAGTGCTAGTGGTCATGAGAACATGACTTAGAATGCACCAAAAGCCAACCCACCAAACATGGAAAATGTACATTTGGAATCTAGTTGCAATTTTCAGCATTAACCAGCACAGAGTACCAACCGTGCTCAGTCTGCTTCCGGTCAATGTTGTTTTATTTTTTTTATATGTGACTTTTCTAAAGCCTATGTTGGAAGATTGGCATTGCACAAAAATGCAGCCACGTGATTTGACTTTGACAGCTCAATTTATTGCTTAGTACACTTTGGGAATTTGCTCAACACGTTGTCTAAGCGTAATTAGAATAAGAAGGATTCCTCTATCTGCAGTAACAGCCTCTCCTTTGTTGATTTTACAGTATGTACTTTGCTACAGTCAGAAAAACTTGTCTGATAAATTTAAAAACCTTAAAGTGGCACTGTAATGCGCGCACACCTAAAAATGCACATTTACGTACATAAACCATTATTAAAGTTAATGTACAATGTCACTGAGAGACTGTCAGACGCTTAACAGTGGAATTCCCCTGCAGATTAACGACTGTACTATTTGTTCATGTCTTCATGTGTCAAGGAAGTGGTTCTTCTTCTTTGTGAATACATAGCAATGTTACAGCTTTGTGAAAAATCTCTGACATGACACACTAATTAGATATGTGCTTAACCCTGAGGCCACAAAAGGCCAATGCGACAATAGATCGTGCTGATATAAATAATAAATATGTTTGAAATGTTGCAAATTATAAGTGGTCTGTTATTGAGGGAGTGTAAGTGAGGTGCTCTTTTTGTATGCACTCAGTTGAAAATTCCTCAGGATGATTTACAGCACAGCTGCAAACAGCTTGTTTAATTTGGAAGTCCAAATGAAAGCGTTTGCGGCATATTGCCATATTTTTCTTGTTAAGCAATGTTTAAGGTAGAGATAGACATTGCAGTAATTGCAGGTTTGACTGAGGGTAGGAGTGGAGTTAGCAGACATCAACACTCCCCCTGCTCTGGGAAGAAAATGAGAATAAAAAGATAATGCTGCAGATAAAGCATGAGACTGGTATGCCATTCGGTTAACTATTTCACTGTTGGGGGATTCACATGGATCCAGCTGAAGATACAAAGTAGACTCAAAGTACAATGGGAAACATTTGAGCAGAAGATAAACAAGGACGCGAAAGAAAAAAAAAGTAACTGGGACAGAAATTAAGAATGAGGACACATCAGCTCGTAATAGCGGTAGCATAACAAACACAAGCCAAAATTAGTCTCCCACAATAAACTGACAGGGATATAAAAACAAGCCTGCGTACATGTTGTGAGATTATAATGAGGCATTGATTGTTTGTCCTCAATTTCCATTTCAGTTCCCTCTCAAATTGAAGGCAGACACTTGTAAACATCCATACCTATGTCTTTGTTGTTCTCATTATCTTTTCTTTTTACTTTTCCCAAACATGATTGAACTAGAAGATCTAGATTAGAGGGCCAGTGTGACTTCCTGTTTGCAAAAGTACTTCCTGTTTTTTTTGACCATGTTCTAGTCGTCTTTGCTCAGGCTGCTGTTTATCGCCTGTGTGTATGCAACCATCTGAATGTTGGAGCTGAGGTCTTCTGGGATGTTTGTTTGTGCTGTCTTTTATTATGCCATTTTTTTTAACTGCCATTGTGGCAAGACAGGAATGTGCCATTGCTTGTTGTAGGCTGCTAGAGGGAGAAGGCCCAATTACCTGGGGTCCCAGTGCCTGGCTGCAGTTGTAGTCGGGCTGTGTGCGTGTTGGGTTTGTTCTGGTGAGCAGCTGTCCCGGGCCCCACTGGCAGTGATGGCAGGGGATGGTTACGGCTACGGCAGTGACAGCGAGAAAAAGGAAAAAGCAGACAGGCTCGTGCGCTGCCTCCTTGGTACTACTCAGCGGCAAGCACTCCCTGTCTGGCTCCTCACCACTTTTAACGGCTGTCTGATGTTGTAAAATCTTGAATGTGATGCTGCGATTGAAGTAGAATGCATTTCTCCCAGTTTACACAGTATGTGTGGCCAATTAGAGCTGGGGTTATGAGGCTGATGTATGGATTATAGTCTATTATTTCTTCTTCCCTAATGTTGACCATTAACTGCTGTGTCATTAGTTACTTTACCAACTGTGGTGGCAGTCCAGGAAGGCACACAGTCTGTCACACATATTATAATATGGGTACATGGAATGGGATACAGGAATGTGCTTGCAAAATGGTGACAGTATTCTGAGGGATTTTGGAAAAACCAGAAACCACATTAAATGACTGAAAAGCATAATAGCTAGTGCATCGATTATGTGATTAAACTAACTACGGGTCTCTTAAAACCGTGCTTTGAATTTGTTGAGGATTGCAGAGACGCTCAGTTTAACCATGAAACAAATGTATGAATTGTGAGGTTTTCTTAGAGCAGCTGCAGCCTATACAATAGCACATCTTGTGTTGTTTCACTGTGACCAGTATTGTGTGTGACGCAGCACTGACTTGCTGTCTGTCTGTCTCATATCCAGTGTGGCGGGCATAGTGAGCAGTGTCTAATGGAGCCTCTGATGAATAATGAGTCCATACACTGGTAATGTTCTGTGCCGAGTAACGGCTGCATTGGTTTCTGTCCTGTTAACTCCACTGGTGTAAGATTGATTGTGCTGTGCTCTGCAGTCATACAAAGACACTTCATTGCTTGGCAATGAAAATAAAGCTTCTCCCACTGAAATGAAGAGCAATGGGACTAGGGCCACAGAGGCAGACCAGCACGAGGCCTAGAAACGACTACAGCCCCATGTCACTAGCATGAGTGAGTGACACACCATGAAATAGGCATCGCTCCAATAAGACTAATTTGTTTACACATTGCTTTCTGCTAATTGAGGTGTGGCAGAATTTATTTTTGCCTCAGTTGAAATGAACCTAAGTCACCCTGATTAGGCCACTCACTGTACTTAGAGATCCTCCACCAAGACTCTCCTTCAAATTACACTTGACACTGTGAAGAAACATCTAATAGAAGTGTGTAATGGGCTCTGATGACAAACTACACGGTTGGAAGACCATGTAATCTCCCCGCAATTAATTAAAGTGCGGCCTGTGTATGTGTGTGTTAGCAGTTTTCTTTTTTTTAATGCTCCCTTTCTCTCACACCCAACCTAACCAGATGCCACCAAATAACTAAAATAACACTGCCTGTCAACAGTAAAAAATGAAGACCCATACCCTAACAAAGAAAGGTACTTAGAGCTGGTAGGGAGAGGCAGATGCAGGGTTATTTGTGCTCCAGTGCTTCTCAGTGTCCCGGTAAGGGTCCTCCACAGCTCAACATCTGTACCTCCACCCGCCTAATTACCCACAGCACCCCTGCCCCACCGCTTTCTAGTCTGTCACAAACGCAAAGCTCACTGGAGAGAGAGAGGAAAAGCAGAAGATGAAAATAGTTGGTCTTGCTGGTCTCCAGTGTACATTTACATTGTACAATATTTCGTTTATTCTGTTTTTTTTAGCATTAAAGACAGTTGGCTATTATTTTTCACTTTGCTACTTTTTTTCCTTTAACAGCTGTATCCATTCTCTTACCTTTAACTGAGCTGTTATCTCATGCTAGTGACCGGAAAAGATTTTTCTCTCAAAGAAGAAATTTGTTCACTCATTCTTTGCTCTCACGTTTTACTTTTCTAATTTATCTTTTTCTTTATTTATTTCCCGCCACAGTATTGATTTAAAGGCAGAGAACAATTAGGTCCATTTTGGGGATAATTCCTCAGTCTTCACTTATTTTTATCAGTAAATGAGAAATTTGCCATGCTTTTTGTAAGTTTTGATGGGAGCTATCAGTTTGGAGTTACTTGTGCCATTGATTTGATTAAAGGCATTACGCATTGTCTAATGAGTTTTACACATGGCTGAGTGGTGAATAATCACCCAGTGATTTCTGACCCAGAACTCCTCTTCACACCTCCTCCTTCCCTCATTTTTCTCACTTTCTCTCTTTCTCACTCCCTTGGAGCAGAGGACCAGACACTTGGTAGTTCACAGAAGAGGTAACGGAAATCAATTGAGACCGTGATTTGAAGAGTTTTCTTTCTGTTTTTTCCTCTTTCCCCCTCCTCTCAAGTCAAATTGATTCCTTTGCTTGCTTGCTTTAATATTCATTTTAGCTAAGTGTTCAGTAAATGTGCAGAGAATATGAATATTAGGTGTCAAGACTTTTTGCATGAGATCAGTTTTGAAAACTATAAATTTCACCCAGCTGAAAATTGTCTGGCAATTAAAGTGTATTGTGTGTAATAAGCAGTGTCTCTATTGGGTGTTTAGCTTTATCGAGCCTGTCTAGAGATGGAACTCATACCTGCTGCTCTGTGAATTGCAGCACATAAAAGATGGACTGAATATGTTCCTGGGGAATATTGCCCTCTCCAAAAGACCAATCCGTCTTGCTTAGGGAGGCAATCTTAGGTGCGGTAGATAAACTAATATTTGTGTATAACCTCAGTCAGACAATACAAATGATCGGATGATTTTTCATCTCCTTATGCATACAGGGAAATATGAAAAATTGAGGTTTAGGAATATTTGCAGGGTCTGTGAGGCGGCTGACTGGGCCGCTGAGTGCCCTGGGCCACGCTCCTCACCAACAACTGCAGAGTGAAGAGTGATGAGAATATTATGCCCGTCTGTTTCCCGTCACTCCCCATCCTCCCCTCCCACCTTCTTCATTCTCTCCTCTCACCACACTAATTCACATGGCCACAAGATGGAGAGAGAGGGAGCGAGCAAAGCAAAATGAGAGATAAGGCAATAGGCTGGCCGCCCCTCTGGCTCGCCGTCTTCGACTTTTGCTGTCTGTCCATCATTCATGATTGACAGTCATACTGACATAGCTCTCTTGGTCCTCTTGCTCTTCTTTATTGTCCCCCCACCCTAAACCAACCTCCCAGCACCACTGCCAGCTCAACCATAGAAACCGTTTCTTCATTTTCTGGGCCTCAGCTCTCTTGCTGCTACAAACACTTCTTATTGGGTTAATTTGCGGATGTTACTGGGCCAAGAATTCATTATTTTGGGGAGCTGGTGTGCAGATAGGGGCAGAGAAGCATTCCTGGTGTTGACGTTTCGTCGTAAAAAAAAAAAGGTCATGTTTGAGGTTGAGGGAAGATGCAGGGTCTTTATCTGTGGTAGAGATGTTCTTAAGTCATTAACCATTCAAAAATCCTCCAAACTAAACTTTAATTTATATTAGATTTATTAAATGCATACATTGAACAAGTACATGCAACAACCAGCTTCCTTTTATACACGTTTGTTTTTATAATGAGCAGCCGTTGAGAGCAGAGCAAAAGATGTTTTACCAGTGTCAGTCAAGAAAAGGGCATGTTTTGCTAAGAGACAGGGTGCATTTGGATCCCTTCAAATATAACATCCCAGTGTCTCTCTCTCTGTACTTTCCCTGCCTTGAAAAATATGCTGAATCCCTAAGAATCCACATGTCAAGTGCAATTCCCCTCACCACCACTCCCTGACATGGAGATGGTGACATTTACCCCAACGCTTCCCTCTCCTCCTCTTCAGGTTTTGAGAGTTTTTATTTTTAGTTTATTGCGTTGCCTCACGCCAAAGCCTCCATGTTTTCCCTTGAAAACCTTTCTGTTTGCTCTCTATATTTCTGCATTATTTGCCTGTGCCCTCTGCTTTTCAATATGTCTTTTCTTTTCTCCCCCTTTTTATTTCATTTTCTCCCACCCTCCCACTTTATCCTCTTCCATCCTCCTTCCCTCTATTTTAGCTTTACTGTGGTGAGGAACTTATACCCTCCCCTGTTCATGATAAATCAGGGGTGTGAGCGGCGGTGCTCAGTTGGAGGCATCAGTCGCGAGGCTGATGAGATAAGCGGTGCTCATCTCGTGGCCCTGTATGGAGATTTATTGGGTTGGGATAAGCAACAAGCTAGCCATCACTCTCAGCCAAATAGACTCCCCGCCTGCATGTGTTTATTCTTATTGCACTGCCACGACCACTGCCACTGTCAGGGGTGGAGTAGCCCCCGGAGGCCTGCTCTGTGGTAAAGGAAGCCTAGCTCTGCTCTCTGGATCATTACCTTCTATTAGATCACAAAAACAAGGCTCCACACTGGGACTCTGAGTGACACTGATGGCCCAATTTTTCTCTATCGCCAAAGACCACATACAGTAGGCATATATAAAATAAGGTTATAGTCTATATTGGCTCATCATATCTGAGTGCTAATGGTGTTGTCATCTTTTTCTTTTGGATTTCTAAGCTCTTCTTTTGATGCGCTTAAGAATTCCTAATGAGGCAATTCCATCTGCCTCAGACAAAAATATATATTAGGTGCTGGGGCAGTTGTCAAGGGGTTGTCAAAGCTTGATGGATGCACACGTTCTCTTTTCACCAACAATTGTGTTATCTTTAAATTTTTGGGACAGTTTACTAAACTCACTGGCTTTATATGGGCCACTTGTCCACTTTATGCTAAGTCTAATGCATACCTGTGTACGTATAACCAAACTATTTGACCTTTGCACCGAAGAAACCATATAATATTCCTTTTTCCAAAAAGATTTTCAGTTTATAACCAAACAAATCCATCCATATGGAAATAACACTATTAGCATTCTTATCGTTAGAACCTTACTTGGCTGTCATGGTATTAGTGTTGCTCATGGTAACAAATGCTATCTAACATTAGTAAAAATTGGCTGGATGCCTCCTTATTCCTACATTTTTGCTATTTTCACACACAGCATTTTCTACACATTATCTGTATGTAAGAGTCAAAGAAACCTAGTGCAGGTTTAACCTAGATGTTAAACAGTAGTCTTTAACAGTGACACCCACTGAAAGTCTGTGTGATGTGCCATTTCTCCTGAAAACAACATCTCATATTACAAATCACAACTTAGATGGAAAAACAAACAGTAAAAAGGCCCGCTGTGACACCGTACTGACTTCAGAGCAGTGGATTCAAGAGAATACTGAAAGCCATTAATCTGTAGTTGCCACACGTGGCCACAGTACCACTGTGTAGCTTAATCACCATCATCTCACTTTAACTCCAGCTGCTGATGACAGCATTAATTTCAGTGGGCGAGAAATCTAACACAACCGTTGCCTAGCTGGTGTCAGGGAGCCTCAGGCCAGAAGGTGCACATCAAGCATCTTCTTCCTCTCTCCACTTCCCCCTCCCTGCCACAAAAACATACACTCCACTCACCCAACAAGTTCTCCACAAATTGCTTTTACCCTCCTCACCCCACAAGTGTACACATGAACACACAAATACACGCACAAACTTAGGCCTGGGCAGGGTAGTGGGGGTTAGTTTTCCAGCACTCAGGTTATATTTAATCATGGCTGGCGGATGATGAGGCTTTTCTCTTTATGAAAGGTATTAGAGCAGCACTGTGTTTTCACTCAGCTTTACACTCTGCCCCCATGCTTTTCTTCCCCTGACCTGTGTTACCATGTGCCAGGGAAGAATTTGATAAAGTGACACCAGGCTCCCACTATCTCTACCTTTCTCTCCATCTCCCATCTCTGTCTCACATTCTAATAGTTCGTCTGGCAGGTCTGGACTGTCTCTCATCTCATCAGTGGGGTCACACCTCTGGGCTGCCCTTTTCCCTCTTCACCAGCACTTGCCTTGTCATTTATTTTGCTGCTGAAATGGCCAGCAAACCGGCAGGTCTGATTCAATCTCTTACATCCTCAGGCTGATGTACCGGACAGAGTGCGATAGTGCTCGCAGAAATGAAGAGGGGCAGGGTTTAACAGTAGGAACATCAGGCTGTGGTGTCCTGCAACTTTCTGCACTCTGCTCATCCTTTGCTCTTTCCTCACTAACAACAACCTTCAGGGAGTGTTTTCTTGCACCATTCATTGTTAAAACACACACTCCTTGGCCAGGGAATTGCACTCTGACAGAATACTCTAGTATTCAACTTTCCCTTCGCATCCTTGCGTATGTGACTTTCCTCAACCCTAGTTGATCTGTACTACTTCTATTTAAGGGTCCTATTCTCTTTGATCGAACTAAAGTTACAGAGAAAAGTGAGAAGCATTGGGGAAGCTCCAGCAGGAGGGTTTACATACCCTTTCAACACTTTGAGAAGAGGGGATGCTCTACATTCTGCTTCATGTTGCACCCAGAGACTCTCCCCACTTCACTAGCATGCATCAGCAGACACTTGGTCATTAGGTAGATTGACAGTGATTGTCTGGCCTGCAGAGCTGAGGCAGCCTCTGCTCGGCTCAGATGCCTTCTTTGAAATGCACACATATAGATTTTGTGTGAGTGAACAGAATTAACAGAAAATGTTACAAGCTCAGGTAATCGATAAAGTGTGAAAGATGCGGCGGACAGTGTGGAAATCACATTTTGGACAGGTTACTACTTCATAATTGATTTGGCTTTAAGCAGCTACCTTTTTTACTTTAAAGCTGGTGGTTAGTGTCTCAGTGCTCCTTTTTCCCTGCACTAAAACGGCAAAAGGTGAAAGGTATGCTGTAGGATGTGATTTTTATGCCCAAAGAGAGGCGTGATCAGAGTGTGGTGTTCTGTCTTACAGAACTTTGCCAATTGCTCTTTTCTTTTCAGTTTCTTAGATAGGGTGCAGAGACTAGTTTCCTCCTTTGCGTTCTGTGAGAGTTGGGCACGTCAAACTAAACGCTCTAGCATCTTATATCTGTCCTGTTGGATTAAGCTGTTTAGTAGCTGTTTTGGCAACTGAGCTTGAACTCAGATTGATTTCTATTTTTCCATTAGTTTATCCCTTTTCCATATCAGTTTTCATGTGAGTTTCTTTCTGTTTGCACATTCAGAAACAAATCTTCAGGAGGTTGGGACTGTCCTCTATTATTCATCGGTGGTAATGATGGAGAGGAGCTGGCAGGATCTGTGGGCTTATTGATCCTGTCCTCTGGTTTCGTGCCTTACCTCCTGTGGGGGTGGAGGAAAGGAGGTGAGCTCAGCCCAGATGCACATCTCTTCTCAGGAGCTGAGATCTGGCCAGCCCTATGTTTCTCTTCCCAGGCACTGAGACCTTGGTGCGTCATTTTTGTCTTGAGAGCCCTGTGTTGCTGTGATTTAGAGATACTGAAGTTTTGTCATGTTATCTGTTATTTCGAAAGATCTGCTTTCTGTTGCTGTTGTTAATGGATTATTAAACATAAAGCGATTCCCTTTTTTCTAGTTGTAAAATATTACGCTTTGATTATGACCCCATAACCCCACAGATAACAGTCATTCAGAAACTGTACAGTTTTTAATGCTCTCATGAATTGTGTGAGTTTGGGGTATTTTACTGTCTTAATGGGAATTCTTGAATGCATTATATTGGGGCCTTGCAGAGATTTTTGTGTCCTTGTATTCCGCTGTCCGTGTCTATGTATTTCTTCACTAAACCCACTTCCCCAGTATACAATGCAAGCAAGCTAAATTAGGCCAACCTCCTTTTAATACCGTGGAGAGGGGAGAAGCAGCCATTATGAATTATCCTTAATTACAGCCATTTCCTAAACTAATAAAGCTGCTGAATCTTTACTGCAAAGGTTAGTTTACCCAGCATGCATAAAAACCACTTCGTGTGTGTGGGTTCATGTCTGTGTGTGCGCGTATGGGTGCGGGAGAGCTGGATGGCTGGCTGGCAGCACCCATAGTCCCATTAATTTCACGTGGGTTCCCTATCACCAGCCACAGATGCCTATAGACACGTAAATGAGTCTCCAGCGAGTGGCGGGCTGCCTCCGCCAGCCAGCTCGGGCCTAATGGTCTGGAAAGCCAGCTTATGTGACGGAAGGAGATGAGGGCCTTATTTACACTGGCACACATTAGTGGATGGATGCTGATTCACTGATTAACACGTCAGCCTTTCCCACATCCCCCCCTCTCATGCCTCCCTCAGTTCACCTCTTTCCTCTGTACCTTCAAACCTTTATGCTCATAGTTACACACAATAATCTGACTATACAAAAAAATGACTTGCATAGCCTTTTTTTCTTTTTGTTTTTCTTCTTCTTGAAATTTACTACACCATTCACAAGCTTATACCGGTGGGCATCTAGTACATAGGCTAAAATACACACACACACACACAACCTTGCCGCTCTTGGAAATGCATGGTGGCAGGCTGCTGAGAACAGGGAAGCCATCTGTGAATGATAGCTCCTATGGAAAGATAATGTTTCCCATGCAGCACCGAGTGAGGCGCTGATGGAAGAAGATGACTTTTTGAATGGTTAAGTGGGTAAACGTTAGATCATGGCCACAGTGCTCCCATTTGCCTCACTCACCATCAATCCCTCCCTCTCCCCCTTGCTCTGCCTTTCTCTCTTTTTTCCCGTCTACTAGATTGTTTATTGAAAAAGCACGAGGAGGCCGCCGATAAGAGAGGCAAGGCTAATGCCGTGATTTGTGTCAGTCACGCCGTACAATTTGTTACAATCGCAACACTTATCACAATATAATATGTTTATTCTGGTCAATTAAGTGGCACAGGAAGGCTCCTGCATTTGAAGTGTCACATGCAAGATGGGACGGGGTGAGGGCGATCAAAGGAAATGGAACTAATCTAATTGTACAGCATCTCAAGCTGCTGCCACCTCCGTAGCCCTTGCCATCGCTGTTCGGCTTATAAACTGATGCATTTTGAAGAAAAGAAGGAGACACAACTACAGGTTTACAGAAACAGAGGTGGCTAGGTGCTGATCTGTATCTAACGTGTTTGTTGAACAGATAAAGGCAGGTGCTGCACATGTATACAATCAAACAAAGCAATCTGTTTTGTTTTGGGGAGGTTTTATATCAATTTTTGGCTTCACATATATGCACTTGCTTAGGTGTCATCAAACGTATTTAGACATTCAGTTCAGCACATACAGAGAGACAATGCTTGAAAAGCAAGATTGTAGTGTTTACCATACATATGCTCCGTAAACACAAGAAAGTGCTTGAACTTAGAGCATTTGCATTCAAACACAATCGTACACATCCCTCAGCAAAGAATAGGACATAGATGACATAAATGCAAAGAGTAAAAGTGCAATAAATACCCAAATAATTGTGCTATTACAAAGGTTTACATTTGCAAACAAATATACATATATATATACAAGTACTGTTAATTTAAAATGCAAATACACTCAAAGAATAAATGGTTTATCAGAAGACTTTTTTTCCAGTTATACAACATCATGCACGCACGGTCACACACACAAACACACACACACACCTGGACATGTTTTGGCCTAGTCCAACATGGATCCCAAAAGAGTCACAGTATACATAAAAACAGGCCAGGCAGTGAAGGCGGACTGTGTAGCAGACCAGTGCTTCCATCGATCTGAGAGGGTTCATTAGGTAAGTGCTGACATCACAGATTGATGTCTCTTTAAACCAGTGCCTGCTGAGGAGCTGACAAGGAAAATCACCACTATTGACTCCCTTAGTGGTATTTGTGTGTGTGTGTGTATGCGTGTGCCTTCAACGTATTGTGTGATATGTACACGTGCCAGTAAAATGACCATGTGCGTACTAACATTTGGCACACAGCTGTATCTGTTTGTGCCTGTGTGTGAGTGCACAAGTGTGTTTTCCTAGAAGCCACATTACATATCCTTGTCTTTAATGGGCTCCTTGGGTCTAGGTGTTCACCAGTGTTGCCAGTTATACAACCAGCCATGCAGCTAAGGAGCCTGTCAGCCTGTTTCTGCTTTTACGCCACCGTGCATCCATTTGCTATCAGAGTAGGAAAGAGATGGAGTGGAAAATGGAGATAAAGAGGAAAGGAAAGAACGTTGCGTGGAGGAGTCATAGAGGGACTGAACAGAATCTCTCCCCATCTATATTTCATCAGCACGTTTAGAAACTCTGTTTGGTAATTATGTTGTGCAAGTTTCTGACTAATTTGCAATCCAGTGAAAACCCTGACATGGGGCAGCTTATATTCCATATGAGAGCTAAATGCTGTTTAGTTCAAATTTAGGAGTTTGGTTTTTAAATTCTTGTCGAGGAACCAAAAAGTTATCTCTATATGTGACCCCAGTTCCCCGAGCCTCTACTTGTCGATTGATTTGAGATGTCGTTTGTATCTGATGCTTTTCTCTAATTAAGATCAGGCTAGAATCGGTGGCATTGAGCGTCTCCACAAACCTATTGATTGGAATGGGGAAGGAGTCGGTGTTTGTGAGGACACAAGTGACAGGAGTGAAACTGCTGGAAACAGCCAGAGCATTAGACACACCAGATTGAGGAGACTGATGGTCCACAGTTTCCCCACTGCTGGTCTTTTTTAGATCACCTCTAGTTCAACTTAAAGTTGAAGTTTTCAAGAAATGTCTGGTGACATGCTGAAGAAGCACAGACAGTAGAATTTTGGTTATGCAACCACAATAGTGAACTTCTACTAATGGAATCATTTTTGACAGCATCAGGCTGATCATCATTTTCAAATTTAATGTTGCATTTACAACACAGAATGATCTGTTAAGTGACTTCTTTTAAGTATCGATCTGCATCTGTTGTGGTACATCAATACTTTGTGGTGAAATGTTAAAGTGGCATTGATGCCTGGATCTCAGTGTCACCTACTCAGCAGTCTTAAGCTCTGATGACGATACAATAAGCATTACCTCCAATAAACACCACGGTACCACATCTTGTAGCTTTAAATGAGCAATTGATTAGTTCCTTTGAAGAATGATGTAATCTCAGTGTTCTCATGTCCATTTAAAATGTGTTTAAGTGATATATAGTTGAGGAGAAACAAAAGAAAGTCACTTTATCTGGCATTAATAGTATCAATACACAACACGATGTCTTGAAGGAAGCAAGAAAAAGTGAAACAACTAGAAAAGTTTTCTTGTACTTTATTTTATCATGAGCTGAGCATAATGCAAAGTGTTAGGATTGAAAAATGTGCAGAACTGAAGGCAAGATTCCCTTCTAGGCCATCACCACCAGAGGCACATTGCTATTGGCTGCCTCCAGGAGATTAAAGAGAATAATTGCCAGCTGATTGGCTGTTTAATATTTCATGGACCTTTGATGCACTGGGTGTTTGTATTACCTTTATCAGCAGGCATAATAATAGGATAGGCTTTGACTCACTTAAGTAAAACAGGCTTTTTCACAGTACAGGAATTGCTACTCTTCTTTTGAGCAAAAATGAACACAATAGACTGTCAGTATATTTTTATGGGCTATACAATATGACATATGATCATTTGAACTGATCAATACTATTGGTATCACAGAAAGATGTATATATCTGTCGGCGCATAGGTGTGTGTTTCATATAATTTGTTGATTACACTTTCTAATAAGTACTGAAGATGCAGTGATGGATTTCATCTTACATTGTAACTGCGTATAATATTTATATTTTTCAGTGCTGAATACATAATAAACTGAATAATAATAACCGAATAAAAAATAAACCTCCAGTGTAATTTATGCACAATATATAACGTCTATAACTACTACAACTATAGCAGTTGTGGTACTGCAGTTGAGAGCACACAAGCTGCAACAACAGTAGAACATTTATAGTACTACTACTGTTTATTTCAGGATTGTTCATATTTTCAACAATTTAAAATTTTGGAAATCCTTCTGTCTTAACTCTATACAATAAAACTAATGTGTTTTACCGACACTTGCATGAGTATGAGCATATATGAGAGAGTATATGAGCTAGATGTGCTAGCTCCACCCAGATCAGGGACAGCTGCCATTGACGGTCCCATGTTCGTACCTCTGCCTGATGACACTAATCTCTTTCTGTAGGTGACCTACCTCCTCTTTCCAAATCTGTCGGCGCATAGGTGTGTGTGTATGTGTGTGTTTGTGTTGTGTGATGGTTGCCGCGGATGTCTCCTCTGTGGTTCCGCTTCGGAGGTCCAGGAATGGTGAGCTTCTCATGGTTGTCACTTTGAGGTGTGAGAGCAATCATTTCCTTGGACAACAGTCCCATCCTCATCCCTGCTTCCCGCCTGCTCGGATTAGTTCCTCTAGCTAAGAAAATTTGCATCCAGAATATTTTCTCCTAATTTATTTTTTCACTATATTTCCAGTTTTCTTTTCTTTCTTTCTTTTTTTTCTTCCATCTGTGTCTCTTTCACTGCCCTTCTCTGTTTCCTTTCTCCTTGTTTTCCCCTGGACGCTGTAGAGCATTTTATTACAGTTGTCAGAAGGAGTAACAATTCTATTGTGGGGTGATTACAACAGGGTGTTTTACCCACAGATCACCAGAGCAATTAAAATCTGTAAATAAGGCTACCCATGATGCCTCAGTCCAAACAATGGGGTCCCATAGGAAGTGTTTGTTTGAAGGAGAACAGTGGAAGTGAGTTTCTCTTCCTTTTACTCTCACTCTCTCTCTCTCTCTGTTTCTCTCCCTCATTAATTAGGATATGCTCCTTCAACCCAACATGACTGTGTCGATGGGCAGCTCTGCACAATCAGTGTGACACATATTTCAGACACAAGATGAAGTTGTTTACTTTTGTGTCAGACCATGCATTGCGCCACTACACTTTTGTTTTGCAGAATGGAAGAGACAATGCAGGCCTAATTGTGCCAGTTACAGCTGTTAGGGAGAGGAAAGAGAAAGACTTGTGCCAGCTACTGTGAAAAGGAAAGTAGGGACTCTCTTGTGCATCTGTGTCTGACACCCGTGCAAACAACACTTACGATAAGGATGTTTTAATGATAACTCTCACAAATTTTTGTTGTATGTTGGTTTTGAGCGCTATTTAAGTAATCTGAGAAAATACCAATTGGCAAAAAAAGAATCAGTCTGACTATGACTCTTAAGTTGAAAGTCCCTTAACTCCTGTCATGTCATTTGGCCTGTATTTCTTCCAATCACTTGGCAGTGTATCACAATTGTGCCCTGCCATAGTCAAAGGACAGTTCTGCCAGGTAATGTCACATTATTTCAGTGAACAGTTGCATTAGGAATCAAGCTATCCATCAGCACAGAGGGATACTGTAATTCCAGTTTAGCCTTTAAACCTGGGTTGTTGTTAACTACCTGGTTCACAGCAGTGCATAAAGTGATGCAAGCACTCTAAATTACTTCTTAATGTTTCTTTTCTTTGTAGAGACAAAAGAGCTCTTTGTAGTTTTGTGGGAAGACATGTGGAACATGTCATGTATTTCGTGTCAGGATGTGTGTGTATCGCTTCCGCAACCGCCCCCACCCCACTTCATAAATTACTCACAATTGGAGTTTGGGCAGGTTGGTAAAGGAACCAGATAGATAGAAAGAGGACGACCGTGGGAGTATTGCAGCTCAACACAGCACCATGATGATGCCAGACTCCAGAGGCCTAACCAGAGGCTATATGCCTTATCAAGATCCTGTTTACAGTCAGCCAAAGAAGCTACCAGCCACCCATTTCCATAATGCTGCCTGCGGTCCTCCGCGGAAACTAATTTATCTGTGCCGGAGATGCACCATGATGTTGCCTGTTCTGCACCTCTCTCACTTTGTATTCTGTATGTTGTGTTTCTTTCTTTTGTTTCTATCTGGGTTTTTTTCCCTTTCTCATCTTATCCTCGCTCCTTATTTACGGTTTCTTTTTTTTCTAACTCTTGATGAACTACTTTTTTTCTTGCCTTTCTTCCAGCCATAACCCCTTAATTCTGTCTTTTTCTATCTATTTGAATCACTTATTGCTACCCAACACAGTATATATAACACATCAGCTTAATTTTTGATAAGGATGGGCGAAGAATTAAAAGCAAAATCAATAAATAAAAAGAGAGTTGCTGCTTAGAGAGATCCAAGAGTCAGTAATTAAACCCATACAAAATTTAACTGAATGGAACTAAATATATGGCACTGCCCGCTTGTGTATTTGTGATCTTGTTTTTACACTCTTGTTATACCCATCTCTGTGTGAGTCTGCCATCTTCAGCTTTCCTCCTTGTACTTTTTTTATCATATGTTTGTGCCGATTTTTTTCAGCTTGAGCCACTTGTGTAGTTGCCATGTTCCTGTGCCTGTACATCAGTGAGCATCTGCTCTTTCAACAAGGTCCCTATGGCCTCAAATGTCAGACCAAGCAGCTGCCAGACAAGTGCATTGTGCAGCAGGCTTGTGTTTTGCCTCCTCCCATCCCTCCACTTCATGTTCTGTGATGTTAACTGTGATTGAAAGTAAGTAGGCAGCAGCAACTGGAGGAGGAATGATGAGAAAGGTCTCTGTTTTTAAAGAATTCTGTTCTTGCAGTACTGGACGGCTGTTCTCCGGGGCTTTTGGCCAGGTGGGAGTAGGCGTTATGTTGTGCATTAGGAACAGCTTCCTCTGCCCCCTTGTGTGAAAGACCACTGCAATGGAAAGCCATTTGTAGTTCATCAATGCTGAGGTCCATGTACTATAGATTATCAGGGGACAAACAGCATGTGCACTTGAATCTCATGTGTGCACATGTTTGAATATGGTTCTGTATGCTCTTGTACACAGATTGTTGATTCCCTGCTGTTTATCATAGTATGGCTAGTGCAATAATATGTCACTGGATGCCCGTTTCAGAGTATACATTGTTTTGTGTATTTCTTTGTGTGATCAAGTAGTCACAGGGTGTGAGCACTGATGCGGAAGAGATGGAGGGTGAAGAGACAAGCAGGTACCCCCCTGGAGGGACCTTGGGGGCATCAGGCCAGGGGTAGCCCCTCTAGCTCCCTCACAGCACACTCTGGTTTGCTCTCAGACACTGCTATTGATTTGTCCACTAGATAAGACCACAGGTTAGCTGCTCTACTAAGTATTGCTCTTTTCACCTCCCTTTGGCTGCAAACAAATCCTGGAGACTGGTTCCATTTGATGTTAGCTGATGTTCCTTTAGACTTTTTTTTTCTACCAACACTACTTAACCATGGCATAAAGCAGGTATAAGCCATCACAGGGCACTGTGAGACTCACTCTTGCCCCATAAATGACCCAACCCTAAACTAGCATACTTCTCTATTGTCTTATCCTGAAGCTGTAGGAAGCCATGAGTTCAATTCTGTGGCAGGTCTACAAGCTGTGAGAAAAGGGACTTTAGCTGTCAATCAATCCGCCTTCATTTCAGGATGCCAGAAAGTACAAATTCTGTGTTAATTCAAGCCTAAAGTAGATTAGTCCAAACCGTAAGTTGAAATTGTGCCTGTACTTTGGTATATGTGATCAACATGTGCAGCAAAGTGTAAGGTTTGAACCTGACAGATTTAGATGGGAGCCAAGGCAACTCTTGATCAGCCTAAGACAGTTCATCTCATTGCCAAGTTCTTATGTGATCGGAAGTCAGTCGGCAGCACCTCAGTGCTCACTGACAGATGGATGAATCAAGTCTTCAAAAGGCTTCATCGATGACACATTAACATGAGCCGAGCTTCCTAGAGGACTCTGAATTCTGAGCTGTCACAGGTGGCAGATGAGATAAAGCTACTATGCCGCTCTGCTTGTTTCGTAACATAACCTAACTCATGTTGAGAAAAAAAAGTTGGCACCTGCTTGACATCAATTAAAAAGCAGTTTGAGATGTGAGGGATGGCTGTTGTAGCATGTCTTGTATTTTTAATTAAAACAACCTCCTCTGAGTCATCATCAGCTTTTCATGTGTCCGAAGTCAGAACAGGTGTGAAGGTAAAACAAAGAACAGTGAAGAAAAGGAATACCACAAGGGTGTGGGTGTAACATAACTTCCCACGCATCGTAAGCCAGTATGTCCTTACAAGACATTGCAACATGCTTTATCATTGTTAATCAGAAAACTACAGTGTAGGACAGCAAAATACCAGCTTGTCATATTGTTTGTTTTTCTTTTGCTCTTAGTTACGTGTCATTTATCATGGCAGAGAGCCAGAACTGTTAGTGTGTGGTAAACTGGTTCTCTCTTGGATGAGAAATTGAGGCTGTTACCAGCAATGTCAGTAGCTGAGGGTTGCATGCAAAATTTAACTGAATGGAACAGGCATCATGAAGGATATCAATAATTTTGAATGGTAAATTTTTAGACTACGAGATATTTTCTGGTGCAGTGGCATAGTTAGAAATGTACTGCCTTTTTCTCTCCGATGCATTGCAGCAATTTGTCAAGACATAACAAAAGCTGCCAAAAGTAACAGCTCAGATGCTGTAGTTTGAACACAATTAAAATAATAAAATAATAATGTGACCAGTAGAACCATAAAGCATTTTACTAACCTTTGATCCAATTTTTACTGGACTCTTATTAAATCAGAATCAGAATACTTTATTCATCCCTGAGGAAATTATGTAACAACTGAAACAGAATGCATGCCGATTGACTCATGCGCACAACAAAAGATAATGGAGAAGCACCGAAACTCATAATAGTTTGAATCAAAACTGGAAGCATTTTACACATGACAACCCAGGGGCGATCGTGGCTCAAGAGTTGGGAGTTCGCCTTGTAATCGGAAGGTTGACGGTTCGAGCCCCGGCTTGGACAGTCTCGGTCGTTGTGTCCTTGGGCAAGACGCTTCACCTGTTGCCTACTGGTGGTGGTCAGAGGGCCCGGTGGCGCCAGTGTCCGGCAGCCTCGCCTCTGTCAGTGCGCCCCAGGGTGGCTGTGGCTACAATGTAGCTTGCCATCACCAGTGTGTGAATGTGTGTGTGAATGGGTGGATGACAGGTTGTGCAAAGCGCTTTGGGGTCCTTAGGGACTAGAAAAGCGCTATATAAATACAGGCCATTTACCATTTAACCCAAAGTGTCCAAAATTCCAGTACGTCTTAAAAAGCAGCAAAAACAAAACAGAAAACATGGAAGGTATTAAAAAGAAAGAATTACATCAGTCACTGATACTAACACTACCTAAAATGTGTAATTAATATGATAATTAAATGCAGTCAAAGGATCATGGCAAGTACTGCTGCTAAAAATCATGCCACCCTGCTCGACCCTTTTGTTTAAAGTGTTATCATATCTACCATCTGCATAGAAATTGATTGATATATTAATCTTCTGTAAAACTGTAGAGATGCTACTTATTGAAATATGGAGAATGCTTTTGACCTGCACTCAAAAAACTCTGTTTTAACATTCCACTTTATATGAGACTCTTAGCTACTCATAGCTGCAACTTTTTATCTACTTATCAATAGCACTTACCTGCAACATGAATGGGGAGGACAGGGACTAATTGCAGGGACAAATGTTCCTGACTGTGGGGTTTGTAGTTGTCTGGGCCTAGTCCAGGCCCTGTTTATCTCAACCTCTGTTGGCAGTCATACACACACCACACGCACTATGCTCTGATTTAACCAGAGGCAAAGCCCTCGCAAACCCTCACTCTTTCTCATCAAAGATTCATAAAGGCAAGGTTCTCAATGATTTTCTGTCTCTTCCCGTATTCACAGCTTGTTGTCCTCACCCTCCCTGTCTCCTGCCAGTCAGACAGCGGAAGTCAGACGGAATTACAGCTGAAGTGGCCGCTGGCTCTGTGTGCGTGTGTATGTGTCTATACGTGAATGTTGGTTTCTGTGGGTTTATGGCATGTGTGCTTGCACTGGTAGGCGTTAGGTGCAGAAACGGGGTAGCACATGGTCACAAAGGCAAGGACACGGATGGACAGTGCCATGTTGATGTTGTACTAAAAATGTTAGTAGCCCCCATGTGGGGAAAAGAGTTAGTCCCCACCCTCTCTTCTCTTCCCCTCATTCACTCCTTCCGCTGTTCTTTGTCTTCCTTTCCAACCCCTGAGCCCTGTGTGCTGTGGCAGCTTCCACACTGGATCTAAAACTAGCTCAATCAGAGCCCCACTCACCATGCCCAGGGCACACCATCTGTAGCCCTCTGAGTCCTTCCGTGTGTGTGTGTGTGTGTGTGTGTGTGACTATGTCAGTGTGTATTTACCTCCCTATTTATGTGTGTGTCCATTTGTGCGCAAGCTTAGAAGCATGAGTGTGAGTATGTGTGTCTGCAAACCCAAAGCACCGTGCCTCAGCCTGTTAGTCTTGGTACTTACCAGGCTTAGCCAGATGAGGGCCACTCAGCCTGGATCTAATTCCTTCGACTCTGGCAGCACTTCACTCCTGGCTCTTTTTGCCTCTCAAGTGTGCATCTGTGACCTTGGCTGACATCAGCGAGGGTTAAACTGTGGACTTGGAGATGTGGCCACAGTGATTGAGCTGTAAGCTAGTTTCTGGATCAGAGCTTCCGAACAGCCATCTGGGTGTCTGTGGGGCTCAGAAAGAGGTTATCCCTCTCTTACACCCCACAGCTGACCCTGGATCAGCTGTGACAGCAGAGAATTTAGTATGAAGCATCCTCGCTGGGATAGGTGGTACACAGTGGGGATGTTTGTGGAGTGAAAAAAATCATTAAGAGGGGAAACTAATAAAGTTGATCTCTGTTACCATGTTAGCCGTAATCCCTGTGCTTTTATTATGAAGAAGTCTGCTCATCACCTTTGATGTCTTTGTGGCAGATAGCCCAACCTGTATTGGCTTCAGCTCTTATTTTTTCTTTGTAACTGCTTGAACAATGAACATCACATGCATATTTCTTTTTTCACACACCAATAAAACTATGACTAAGGGTTAGGTTCTATGAAACACAGTCCTCAGTTTTGCCAGTGTGGTAGTTATTACACTGTGTACCGATATTGTCAATACAAACAGAATATAATTAAGTACCTGTTAGACCACAAAGCACTTCTTTTTCAACACCCAGAACACATTTCAATGAGTGATTCACATCATCATGCATCAACTTATCTACATAGACAGGTACTTGAATAGTGCCACCCAAACACATGCACCCCATTGTATTGCACTGTGTGAACCTTTTGCATCCTGTTCTGTGCAGTGCCTCAGGGCCTAGCCTGGCTGGTCTTCCAAACAAATTGCTGGCTGTTCACAACGTTTTAAATGCTGAGTCCCTCTAATTACACTATTTACTTAATAGGGTGAAACAAAACTCGTGTTCACGCAGCAGGAGTACCAGGTGATGCAGAAGTTCAAACACCTGGCGAAAAGCACTCCTCTGGCACGGATGCACAGTATACACATGTGCATGCATGAATGCACACACACACTCACATACTGTGATGCAAATACTAGAGGTTTCTTTCATGGTTGGATTAGACACTTTACCAACTTTTGGAATTTTTTTTTGTTCATACTTTCTTGTTTACTGTGGGAAAAGGCATCTGGAAAAGTGTAGCTCATTAGTTACTGTATACCCAGTCTGACATTTTTGGAATTAGTTCTTCCTCTACTGTAAACAGAGTGAGTAATGCCCATATGGGAATGTGTGCATCATCTCCTACTTTGTGCTACTCCTTTGTTTGTTCATTTTAAAGGTTACACAAAAATGGCAGATATGTTTACCAAATATAAAAAAAAATCCTGCTTTTAATGCTGTATGCATACAGCATTAAAAACAAGCACTTTGCTGTTTGTTTTTGTAGGAACGTTTCAATGATTGTCACATTATAGCCTATTCCTGGACTAGACTAGTTTATGAGTTTGAAGATTTATGACTGTTTCAGTGGGGCGTGTTTACGATCACTGGTTTGCTGTGCCTATTATGTGATCTCATTATGACAAGCTGTGTCAACATTGATGTGACAGTTTAAATGCAGTTTTAACAAAATGTAATATTTATCCAAATATGTTTCCTGCGCTTGAAAAGTTGCTCGTTTGTTCCCATGCTTTGTTTAAAGAGGATAGCAAAGTCACTTTCTTTCTTTAAAGAACTGGAATATACCCATTTATGAAACCCAATATCTGTTGTGCAACTGTTTGAAAACTTCTATCTCACAGTTGTGCTTTAAACAAAGACTCCAAAACTTAACAACACATCCCCTAGAGAAAGAAGGATGACTTGTATCTAGGCAATTTAGGTTACAATACACTATAATTAGCTTTGCTAAGTTGACCCTGCCATTGTCACCTGAAGACAGGTGGGAATTGTGCCTAGGCTGAAACAAACTTATCATATGACTGGGGTCAGGTATTGTCCAGTGGCTCAGTTGTATTGCTTTTGAGGCAAGCCTCATTCATCATCAGCTTTATTGCACCATTCAGATGATGCCCACAAGGCACTAACACTTGGCCAAGAGGGAGGGAGCATACAGTGCAGGGTAGGGAGGGATAAGGGTTAAAAATGATTGTTTTACAAGATCACTTTCCGCACAACAAGTTTTCACAGCAATGGTATGCCATTTCTCTGAAAAGCTAAGAGTTACCGCTCCCAATGCCACATTAACCATCTTCCGTATTCCATGACAGCAGATTTATAGCCTTCCAACGGCGAGCTGCGAAAAAGTGCAATTGCTCGCAGGCTTGTAACCTCTTTACCCTCGTCATCAAGTCCCCTTGTTGCTCCATTTTCTCTCCTGGGCTTCATAAATAAACAGCATCATCAAGAAAAACTTTTAGTGTCTTTTCACAACCATCTCTAATTGGTTTTGCATGTATACATAGAAATGTTTCAACCTGGTATTTAGCCACGTGTAACTGATTTTGGTCCATGTGTTCAGCTAGGCCAGCATTCCTGCATAGTGTTAGCTTTGTGGTTTTACTAAAAGTGATCAGAATGAACTTTTTTTTCTTTGATTTGCTTTGTATTTTTTACTTTTCTTCCTGTTGAACAATTTTGTATCCTGGTACAAGTAGGCCACAGCTCCTCTCATTCCTCTCTGGACAACCAGTCAACGTGGAGCATGCAAAACAGATATATAACCTTTATTTTCCTGTTGCTGTTTCTCTAGCTCTCTAGCTCTCTCTCTCTCTCCCTCACACACACACGCACGCACGCACGCACGCACGCACGCACACACACACACACACACACACACACACACACACACACAATTTCTCTCTGTGAAGTTCTCTCACAGACATTGACACACAAATGCACACAGCCTTAAGCGGTGATCTGTCTCTTCAACCCTTGCCGGAAAAGAAACGGCCAGGAGGATCCTCTCTGTTTGTCCTAAAACTCCCTCTTTTTTTTTTTTTTTTTATTGGAACCTGTTTGCATTTGAACAATAGTTGTCTCCTCATAAATTTTGCGCCTGTGTTGACATTAGACCACATTCCATCCCATTGCCTGAGGAGGAGAAAGAGCAGGCCAGGGTGTTTGGTAATTTGTTACACTGTTAAGCACCTAATGGACATCCACCTGGTTTTTGAGAGTAGTAGCTGTAGTTCAGGGGCTTGCCTCTGTTGTACCTCAAGACTGCAATAGTATTTTATTGCTGCCAATTATGAAGTCTGTTTAGAGGCTACCTAACTCTGTGTGTGTTTTTGTGTTACATCTGGTTCTCCCTGCTCTAAATGGGGCAGCCAGCCAAACCGCATCAAACAATTAGGGTGTGAAGCAGGTACAGACTGTGCAGGTATAACAAAACTTCCCTGTTTCTGTTGTTGACTTCAAGTAACTCTACTAAAAGTACATGGGCCGATGAAAGCTCACGGTCCTGTGTTTCCAACTGGCTGGGGATACCAGTAATGAGCCTTATTTGTTTCATGTGGTTTAATGAACAGTCCAGACTGCAGCTGGCAAGAGGGAGACCTCACAGAGTTTGAGGAAGGTACCCGTGTTCCCTGGCAGAATCATTGTTCCCAGCACCAGCAGAGCCATTGTGGCACGTGAGTGGGTGGGTGTGTTGAAAGGGCCACGCGGCACCCACTTTATCTTTTGCCCCTCCTTCTTGCTCATGCAATTTTGCGTGGTTTCTGCAACCATTAATTAAAGGGGAAAAGAGTGCATCAGATGTTAGTTTTATTAGCCTAGGCTCCTTAGAGGGAATCAAAATGAAAGGAACATATGTCATGCATTTGATGATGCCCCTCCCTCTCCATTTCTCTCCCCACAATTGCCCACCTCACACATTCACAAAGTGTACAGTCAGCAGCTGTCTGCAGACACAATAGCATTTGATTGATCCTGAGGAAACGGTTAAGACGCTGCCCTACCCACGCTTTCTTTCTGGCTGGCTGGCTCACATTTTGCACCACTTTACATTTAACGCTGAATGTGGCAGTGATTGGGATAATAGGATGGTGGTTAGGGATCTAAGGCACTGTTCACGCTCTAATGAGGACAGTCCTCAGAGCACCCAGGACCTTGGAGTCCTGGGTGGTGTATGTTGAGATCTAAAGCCTGACACTTAACAGGTTGGACGTTGTTCTGAAAATTATGCCCCTGTTATACTGGCCTCTACACAACATCATTAACAGAAAATTTCCAAGAAAAAGTTTGTGCACCCTTTGCATTTTCCAGTTAATTACTTGTAACCTTAATCTGATCTTAATCTAAGCAATCTTAATCTAAGCAATCTTAATGTAATATGTAAACCACTGTGCCAGTAACTTTTCAAGGATTTAAGAATCTTTTTGACATGGATTAGTTTACCAACAGTGTTCCACAATTACATCACAAAAATAAGGTTTTTGTAATATTTTACTAATTTGCTAAAATGAGAGGCTGAAATATCCCATTTCCATTATTAGTACTTGAATAAAGTACCTTTGGTGGTAGCAGCCTCGAGTCTCCTTGCACATTAAGCTGCAAGCTTAGCAAACCTTTTGTTGGAGGTTTCCACCTATTTTCTTGAAAGAATTTCTGTAACCAAATTTGATAACATGTTGATTCACAGCCATTCTCAGGTCTCCTCAGAAATATTCCTTTGAGTTCAAGTCCAGTGTTTGGCTTAGACGCCCCAAGACTACTGCAATGCTTTGTTTATGGAAGACAGTCTTTAGATTTCAACAAGGTTATTCCTGTGGAATAATCTTGTTGTTCATTTTTTCATCCTTGTCTCATTAATAGGTTTACTTAAATCTTGCCAGGATAAGATTCATACCAAAAAAAAGATTGATGTCAGTGGAAAGACAGCAGTGAAAGAAACCACAAAAGAAAGAAACCACAAAAAAGGTTAGAACCACTGCAACACAGCTCAGGTTTGTGCAAGATTGCCTTGATCTTCTAGGGAAATGTGCTGACTGCAGATGAAAAAAAAATGATGGATTTTTTTTTCTTTTTTGTTAGAAAAATGCAGGTACATTCAGATTTTCATTTACCTTTAACAGCCTGTTCCATAACCGATTGCTCAATATGTTTAATAGAAACATGAAAGGTACAACAGCGTGTTATTAGTTTAGTCAGATCTTCTATAATTAGGATTTGGAAGATCACATCACTGCTGATGAGAAATTCTCTTAATTCCAAAGATATACCAAACTGTCTGTTGCCCTTGCAGCTTGCAAAACACAGCACATGAATAAATACTGTCTGCCCATATCTCTTAGCCATTGTACCGTATCAAATCACATACAAAGACAGATGTGCTTAATCACTCATTTCTTACACAATATTGTATATATAGAATGTAGATGGATAATATACTTCTTTCTTCTCACTCCTTGGGACTTGATTGCATGCCTTACCTTCAGGGGCAGGCTGATTTATGAGACACATGCCTGTTTTTTCATGACTTGTTTGATTGCATTCTCAGCTATCGGGCACATAGGCTGCCAAAACCATAAAAATTCACACCTGCACAGAACTCCTAGTCAGATGAACATCAGGCAAAGCATGGGGAAGCAGGTGATCTGAGGTATGCTGTTTCCCTTGATCATAATCGCAATGACATGATTGATTGATGTTCATTGTATCTTTACAAAAGCCTTCTTTTTAGGTCCAGTTTGAACGTTGCGTAGGGCTTGGCACACGCTTTGGTCGTGAATCTCGGTACACCACCCATTCTAATACTGTTCTCTAAGCTTGTGTTTTTCTTTTAGTTGCTAACGATACAAATATGAAAAGTAGGAAAAATATAACTTCAAGTTCTCACAAGTTTTAAAAAGATATCTGCCATTGCCTAATCATGTCCTGAATGTACCGAATCAAACAGCCCAAGCTGTCTATTCCCATGTCATTACAAATGACCTTCTGTAGAAATAATGCAATAAGTGTTGTCTCCTATCTACATTCTCTGGGTACTTTTTCACTTGCCCTGACACAATTGTGCATTTATCAGTGTAATTGCATGAGTCGGAAGCACTGATGTTGTCTATTAGGCGGATTTCCATCCTGTTAAGAGCAGAGGGCCTTTTAATGTATGGCCCTGGTTGAGTGTACTGCTACACAATTACACACTGGCCAGAGATTGAGTGGGCTGATGATGCTGTTGATTGGGATGGTGCTGATGGCAGTGATGATATTGGACCACCCTGCACTCTTCTAACAAGCCTTTCAGAGAGCATCTAAGAGGGAAACAACAAAGTGAAACTGAGGTTAATCATTTTATTTACTCCCTTTTTCTCTCCCTCTCGTTCCCCTACCTCTCCTTCTGCCTTTCCTTTCTTTAACCAAGTGATGGAGCTCGGACCATGGAGCGGGGGGGAGGAAATCGATAGGGAGCGCATTACAGTAAAACGTATTGATTAGGAGACCTGCGAGCAGTGTGTTGGTCGCAGAGATGGTGGAATGATGCAATGCTTAAAGGAATTTATCCTTTGACTTTTACATTAACCTTTTATTGACTGCTTTGCCTGTCCATAATTAACACTCACTTTAGCTAAAGTGGTTAGTTTGAGCGCAAAGGGGGCTCCAGCCCTTATTGCAGCAAGGGCCGTGGCGCTCCCACCCCAGCCGCAGTTCAAGTGCACTGTACTGCAAGAAGGGAAAGGCCTCTGAAGAATTGAGGCGATAGAATGCTAGATACCTTTCACATTAGCATACCATTTTAGCGGGGGCCTGCTAGGCTATAAGGTTTCAGGGCAAATTGAAATGAGTGATTGTATTGCCAATCTCTCTTGACCGAGCGCCAGATGGGATAGTTAGGCCCATATCTGTCTGGGGTTAATCCATTGGAACAGCCTGGACTCACAAACACAACCTCTCCCTCCTCCACCCACACCCTCACACGCACATACACACCTCTTTGTCTTTGACCTTAACTTTAAGGTGGACTGTTCTGCCATGGGAAAGTCTTTTGGTGAGCCTTGTTTGTACGCCACTGTGGCTTAGACAGAATTTCTAGCAAGAGCCCACGAGAGCTTAAAGCACCTCGCTTGATATTGACTTTTTGTTTGGTTCCATTTTAGCAGTCAGGGGACGGTACTCTGTGAACAGTGATAGACTGTGTAAAAGTGCGTGCTGAATTACCTACACTATATTATCTTTGATAGTCTTCCAGTCTCGATATCTTTTATATCTCTGGTAAACCTGGCACCTTCTATTTGCAAGCTAATGCTGCAAGATCTGTTGTCAAATAAATGCAGTATCTCTGTTGAAGTGAGCTACTCAGTTTTTTTTTTATTGTATGTAGCCTTTCATTATGAGTCAGGGAAGTAGAGAAGAAGCAAGTGTTTTCTCTCATAGCTCTGGAGTTTGAATACTTAATCACACCAAATCAAAAGCCTGGGTTCCCTTGGTCTATGGTGTCCTCAAGCTGATGTCAGCAGAACCACAGTTTGTGTGTGTGTGTGCATGCTGTCTGGGTCAGTTTGCACTTGCACACTCTGTAGATACGTATGCCAGCCATGTCCCCCTCCTCCTCCTCCTCCTCCTTCTCTGAAGTGGTGCTTCCTTTAATTCGCACCCTAAATAAATGATGAGAACATTTAAACACACGGCTCGTCGCAAAGCCCCAAGGTCGCCTAATCGTATTATTTATGAAGTGATGTGCTACATAATGGTACTTAGTGCATGTTAACAGATGCTATTATCAGGCCCTGATCCAGAGCACAGAAGATATATTGGACAGTGGATGTTAATGCTGCTCCTCACCACCATAATGCAGGAGATCCTTAAAGGGCTAACCGCACCAAAATGCAGCACTTAGGCAGAGGGCCAGTTAAACATTAAGTGGCTCATGTGAATATATATAACCACAAATTGTGGCAGCCCTCGGTTGTCCCCTAACACTTGAACATTCCCTCATCCCATCCACAACCGATCCTCATATCCTGCTGTTCAGCTCTCTGTGGCCCCTCCTTCAGTCACTAACCACAAGGTGGTGGTGACTGTGTGCATTTGTCTGTGTTATGGGTTTGTTCGGGGGGTTTTAGGGTGTGCATAGGGTAAAGAGATATGACAAGACAGACCCTGGCATAATGATTGAATGGAAAATATAACTGACCCCGTTTCTGTAGATAGGAAATCTTAGGTCACTATTCACAAGCACACAAGGACACACTACACACGCAACATACAAATGCCATCCTCCAGCTCTCCCTCTTGCACCTCCAGGTCAGAGGTCACCCTCATCTGTCAAGAAGCAGAGGGAGGGTAGATTTACAATGACAGCAGAGAGCAACACAGAGTCACAGCAGTAAATATTTACACAGGTCTAACAAAAGATGTGGCTAAGGTCTGTAGGGGTTCCAAGCATGGTGGAAATTACAACTAACCTCAGATTGTTAATCATACAAAAATCACGCAGTGACATGAAGAGGCAGGATTTCTCACTGCTCTGTCATTATTGCAACAAGAGAGAGTGATGTTCTTGTGAAAGCATCCTGCAGTGTGTGCCTGTATGTTTGTAAGATGAATGGGGCATTAATCATGATACATGATATCATGGTTTCCCATCACCTTAATGCTGTTGCAACACTTCACTGATGTGTCACATCTCTGTTTTTCTCATCTCCATTCAGTTCAAGTTTTACTGGCTTGGGAGTTTCCAAGTATTTCAGTAGTTTCAAACCAAATTGCATGCAGACACATCATTTAAATGCCCTCAACAATATCTAGTGAAGAGAAAAACATTTCTTTGTTTATTTGTAATAAAACTGCATGCTGTTTCTTTTGTGGATCATACAGAGACAAACTTACTCTCCTGTCCTGCTGGTTCTACCTGGACAAAGTATTACTGTGAGTCATGAAAACAAAAGGAGGCAGAAAACTGTTAAAAAACTTGCTTCTGGTCAAACTCACAATAGAGATTTTGGCTTTAAAAACAAGTTTAAACACACACATGCTCACACACAGACATCATTGCCTAAACAACTTGACTTTTTTTGGAAATTACGCCCTTAAATTGCTCTTCATTGACTAGATAAAAACACGATAGAAAGATCTCTGTTTATCTTTGTCTACTAGAGTTCCACCATCATTGACAAGTATTAGTTAGTGTTAGTATTTACTTGTAAACACATCTCATAAAACTTTCAGGTGAAAGCCTGGCTTTGGCAAGCTGTAGTAGGATGCAAATATAAATATAAAAAATAAAAACATGAAGAAAGTTTTGTGAGTGGGATGAGACGTGGCCTTTTGGTGATGAGTCTCTACCTACTTGTGCTTTAACGGGAGGGAGGAGTAAATGGGATTTTTTTTGTTTCCTGTGTTCTGTCGCCTCAGGTGCCACTCAAGTCTGGCCCAGACATTGCCCCCTGAGGAGGCCCCAGTGGACCGGCCCTTCTGGGGTGTGGATGACCCCAGCATGCCTCTGCCCTTTGATCTGGCTGACATCATTAACAGAGTGGAGTCACTGCTCTGGAGGTGAGTGTAAGATTTGACATGTTGAAATGTGTTTATGTACACACTGAATACATGTATCTATCTCATGCAGCATAGATCTAGTCGCAGAGGATTCACTTATTCATTCATTACCCAGCTGTGGTCATCTGTGAACAATGCTGTTGTTTAATGTTATGTAATATTAGTTAAATTGTCCAAATGATTAAGTAAACCAAATGACGTTAAAATAAATAAATAATTCTAATTGGCGTTGACAGACACTGGTATTTTGGTTTCAGTTTTAAGCTTTGGAATCTCATGCTTTTAAAATGGTATGGATTTGTCACTTCATGCACAACTAGACACCTTACATGTTGTCATACTTTAAATATGCGCACCTGCTCCGCAAGTCGTGTCATAGACCCTTGTAAAAATTGTGAGGAATTTCTTGGAGTTGCTATTTGCATTGGCAAATACATGACATTGGGTGTAATTGGTCTTCCTGTTGGCATGAATCCTAGGTCCTGCTGATTTTGCATGGAGACATCTATAGTCTTTCGTTGACCTGCATCTAAAACACAAGTTAACTTCACATGAGAACTTACACGATATCTGATCAAATTTGACCTCTGTCCATTTCTTCTCTTTCTCTGACAGGATGTAAATATGGATAGAGGAAACAAGGAAGCAAGAAAAAAATGACCCACCAGCTTTTCTGAATGATCCCCACATTAGCTGAGGGGACAGACAAGATTGATTTCCTTTTGATTAGGCCATCTACATCACCCCCGACTCCACCCTCCACTACCCCAGCTGACCCCAGCATCTCAGTCACCTCAACTTGGATTGGCTGGAAGGAAACCAACACAAGAATAGTGCTTCAGTAACATGCTAACAAACGCAATGCTTAGTACCAAGCCACTAGTGTCACAACGGTCTAACAAAACATATATGGAACCCGCATTTCAGTGTTAACATACAACATTGTGTTACTATTTATTATTTCAGTGTACTTTGTTACCTAATCTCATGTAACCCAGACATGCTTTTGTCAGTGGATTGTTCTCATTCTCAGTAGTCATAGTACAGTACATACATATATGCTTTCTACTTGTCACACAGTGTTATAATACAGTATAGAATGGTAAGAAAACTCACTTTGCTCACAGGCTATTGCATTCTTCACTTGTGTATAGTGTAACCCTTTTATTGTGTTAAGAAGTGAAATGAGCCAGAAAAGACCAAAGAACGATTATAAGAGGATGGTTATGAATGTCATCCAATGGAGTACATGAAGAATGTGTTGTTAAGTGTTTATGGTGCAGTGGTGTGCTTGTGCCATATTAATGTGTGTGTGTGTGTGTGTGTGTGTGTGTGTGTGTGTGTGTGTGTGTGTGTGCGTGCGTGCATAAGAGCCTTCACTCTCCCAAATGTCTACATGAAGGCGTGTGTGTACGAATGTGATAGTGTGTGAGCCTGTAGGCAGCCTGCCAGTTGTTTGTTCTTGAAGATGTGCATATGGAGAAACAGAGACTAGCAGCAGGGCCCCTCTGCTACTGCTCTGATGAAAGGCAGCATTGATAGAATGACCCGGAACACAACCGCCGTTTCTCATAATTACAGCTGTTCAATCGCTTTTAATTACTCTTAAAGTGTGTAGAGCACCACATTCCCCTGTAATGCTGCAGGCCATCTAGAGAGTGAGAGAAAGATCCGGCACTTCTGACAAAATCCACATTCAAAAAAGCTAAAAAGGGTGGAAAAGGGGGCCGACGTCAAAGCAGTGTAGCAGCCCTCCTCGTTTGATTTCTTTCTCTATCTAGTTCATGATGAAGTAGAGATGCTGTTTACTATTAAAAATGCAGAATGCACTCCTTTTTTTACTTCTGAAGTTTTTTCCAAGATGTTAATGGTTGCCAAACGCTGTTCTTCTTGCTTCTTCTTTTGCTGCGCCTTTGTTGTTTGTTGTTGTCAGAGAGATTTGTTTGTAGATTGGCAGTAGCTTTGACTTGTTTGAATCACTCTGTGCTCCCTGCGCCACAGCTTGTCTGTCTGAAGCAATAGGAATGGCAGTAAATAAAAAAAACTGTGTTTTATCCAATGATCTCCATTCTTCTCATTTTTTCTAAATTGCAAATGGACAACAAATATGGTGCACATGTTTCTTCATTCGTGTGTGTGAGGTTCAAATGTCGATCGACTGTAGTTTTACTAATATTTTTGACCTTTAAACCAATCCAATCCATGCAGGCATGTGTGTCAATGCCTTCCCACTGGGTTGAAGGTGAGTTACTGAGCTTTGAAGCAGCCACTTTCTAAATACTCAGGATTCCACAAGACAAATAAGGCAGCAATGAGAGAGATCCATAGTGTAATGGTGAAGCTCACTGACAGGAGCATGCACGTTATATGCACAGTTGTCCTACCAGTATTTCCTGATAAGTAAGAAGTTAAAAAATCATATTGAAGATGCTTAGAGTGTGAAAAAAGTCCCATTTAGTTTCAGCACAGCACTGTATCCAGAACCTTAAATATAATAAAAACATTTGAATAACAAGATAATAAGCCCAATAATTCTCTATAGACAAAAAAAGGAAGCATTTGTGTCGGGTATTTTTATCTGTTTTCCTCTGACTCAGACCTCAAAGGAAACGGTTTGAGTAGCAGTGCAAACATCTTCTACAACAGATTGATTGATGGATTAACTTGATTGATTGAGTGATGTCATTCCCTGCAACGAAGTGATGGCTAATATTCTGTATTCCACTCTGAAACCTCAACTCCACACCTTTTACAAGCCGCCATCCCAAAGGTTGCTTATGTTAACTACTTCCTGTAGTGGCTGAGTGACTGAGTGATGGATGAGTGTGGAGCGTTCTCCCCTCAGGGGTCGACTGAAAAAGGTCACCACTTGAAGAGACAATTACACAGCACTGGTAAGAGCCACAGGTATGCATTGTTCTGACCGGGGTCAGCCGCCAGCCAAGCAGCCAAGCCACCGTCAATTAGGCCAACAATAGGCGCAGGGAAAGATAAAATAACCAGGTGTGTGGTTGGGAAAGGTATCAGTTTGGGGTCATATCTCAGTCAAATGTTTCAGTGTGTGGCTTGAACGGCTGGGACTGATTGTGGTGTAGTTGAATGATATAAGGGAATGGGTTCAAATTTAAAGATGTCTCTATATCCAATTATATAGACATATAGACACACACATATATTTCTATATGTGTATAAGTGAGAAATTATTCTACCAATGTCTGCGAAGGACTATTTCTATTAAGAACTAAGGAAATCTGACCTTAACCATGATCTGTTTAGATTACCCTCCGAACAAGTCACAGTCTGTTTGGATGAGGCTTTGTGCATTATCAGTACATGTGCAATGCATGCTAAAAATGTATGTTCAAGAATGAATACATGCATATAAATGACTGAACGTGAGCCTGTACAAAGAAATAGATGTGTGTAATGTATCTGACCCAGTGTGTTTGTGTGTGTGTGTCCAAGGTTCCAGGGTGCTGGTTGTGGTTGGAAGCCCTGAGGCCAGAGAAGCAGTAGTAATTGTAGAAGCAGGCTGAAGAGCTGAAGATAGTATCGCAGCTCTGGGGCGGCTGTCAGCAGTGGGAAGGGCCATGCTCATTTGTCACCAACACAGACAAACACCACTCAACACCGACAAAACACTGACTTGATTGACTACATGTGAAGCAACACAAGCCCTAATGTTTTGCAACTGTTAATTGCACTAAAGGTCATAAAAAAGGCAGGCTGGAGAAGATTCACATCAGCATAAATACAAGGCAGCACATGAAAAGACTGTCACTGTAAATTATGACTTTGACTTTATCACCCTCCATTATTTTCCTGATTATATCCATCTTATTTAGATTTATCAATGGAATTTATATGTTACATGTTACAAAATGTTACTCAATAAGGTCAAGATAAAATACTAGTGTAAAGTCCCTACTGATGTTCAATTTATATAGCTGGGTCTGTGAAAGAGTGAAAGTACTAAAGTGTAAATGTATGAATTTTTAAAGTCTCCTTTCCTTTCTTCTCTCTCCTTTCAGGTCGTGACCAGACCAAACCCAGGCAAAGTGGAGCTGCTAAAATCCGAAGCATCTGATCCTGCAAAGCACCTGTCCTCTCTTTTAGAAGTCTCATCACCACTGACGTCTTCCCAGGCCACAGTTCACTTAGTGTTAGAATGAGAGTGAAGTGATGGGTATGCCATGATGCTGATGTTGATGTAGTCGGGGGCCTGGCAACTGAGCAGCTCTGATGAACAGAGGGTATGTCATGATGAATGTGTGTGTATTTATCTGTGTGTAGATGAAAAGTGCAGAGGCAGTCTTGAGGGAGAGAGAGAGGCCTCGCAGATCAAACAGCAGTCTGATCTAATGTAGAGCATGTTTGTGGGTCGTTGCTGTGGCCCTGGCTCTAGTGACCAGCAGCCCCCCAAATCATCTGTCCTGCAGGACCACAATCTCTTTAGTTCTTCCACTCTCATTTTCAATCTGAAGTGGATGACCCATTTTTTCCTTTCATGCCTCATCTTTACCCGAGTCTTCCTGTACACCTCTGGTTAAGTTTTTCACTCACTGTTCAAAGTTATAGTATCACTCAAGAAGCAAGAAGATCAAAAGTATTTATAGACTAAAGTGCCTGTTCCGCTATGCGATGCATTTATTTGAAATCACCTGGATTCTTTTAGGGCACCAGTCCAGAGCTGTTTTGGTTGTCAGTGCTCAGCTTTATCTCCTGAATGGTAGTATCATTTCAGCTTCACCTTTAGCTAACTTAAGTTCTTGTTAGTGGTTATTGCGGACAGAACCTAGTGACAAATATTATGTTTGGTATAAACGAAAATATTGCACGTAGCATCACTGCAGGCACATCATCCCCCTCCTCACTGTCTCACCGTAGCACGCACTGAGGCCTGTTTCTCCAGAGTGGTACCAAAGCGTCTCCACTCATACCTGTCTCCCTCTCTTGTCGTTGTGAGCCCTGTTAGCACCATGCCATTCATATCAGTGGGATTAAATAGATCGTTTTCCAGCGTTAGCAGCTTCTCCGCCAAGTGGTCTTGATGTCAGGCCAAGTATAATTGAGTCATCTGCATCTCATCTAAAATGGATGAAAGGACTTTTTGATATCGCACTCCCTCTCCCACTCATACACACACATGCAAACACACACACGAACACATACGCGTTTTTTTTTCTTTCTTTTTTTTCTGGGGTTTAGAGCAAGCAGCAAGCAGCTCCTGTGCACCATCATTTTATAACTATTAATTTTCACAACGTCCTTTGAGTCACTGTACTCTGTATTACAAAGAACCTTGTAATACACAGCTTTGGCCCGAACTACTAATATAGATTGTTTGAAGCTGTTTGCGCAAATGACCAGTGATAGTGTTTTTCTAGAGAGGGTAGTTTCATTTACATGAAAACACAAGATGAAAAGAACCACAGCTGGCAATAAATACCTTACAAGAGATGCATTATACTTCGAGGCAGTTGAGGACAAACATGTCATATTGACAATTTTTAAGTTAATTCAGTCTATTTTCAAATACTGCCATGTATTGCAGCTTTTGTCATATTTAAGATATAGACCATAACAAAACAACAAGCAAATGTCAGACAAATATGTAGATTTTAAAAAAAGATGAAAGAAAAATCTTGATGATGATGAAGAAGAGAATATTCAAAGTCAATAATAGCAGGCAGAAATATTTGGGTTAAAAAAAATAGAAGTAGGAGCACACTGGCCTTCGAACTTAATTTTTCTATTTCAATTCTGTCATTCTGATTAATGTTTCTCGAGGAGGCAGACAAGACAAAACTGCAAATATTAGGTCATTAGATGTACAAGAGGTGAGAGATTGGAATAAGGAGGGACGAGGAATAGTTAAAAAGGGTAGTAAAGGAAGCAGGAAGGTGTGATGTATTTGACAGGAGAGATGCTCACCTTATCTGTTCCAACCTTGAGAATGAATTGCTGGCCAGCTTCTTTAAACACACACTCAAACACTCGGTGGCACACACACATACACACACACACATATCCCCAACGCCAACATTGCTGCCCCTTGATTGACAGCCCTTCAAATGAGTGTCTGAGTAGCACTATGCTCTGGCCTTCCAAGTAAGTGGGCCGTCAAATTACATCCAGGGGACTGGCTGGCCCCCTCTCCCGTGGCAGAGGAGATCTATTTATTTGTGTGTTTATTTGCTTGGTTTAAATATTTGGTGGGGGAAAAATATTGAATTTTTGTCCCCCGGTCAAAGTCTCCTCATATTTAGTTAATAAAGAGCAGAGGAGGTTGTTTGCCCAGAAAAGTGCAGGATGGGGGACTTTATTTAAGGCAGTCCTCAGAGAGAGCTGGTGACCTTCTTCTCTTGGAGGAGAGGGCTGTGTACACTGTGCTGAGATTCACTCTCTCTGCCTCCACCAGCCATTCTCCACACTCTAAAAAATATTCGTTGTGTTTGTCGGTAGAACTTAACAAAAAAGCATTTTTCTGCTAAAAAAAGTAAGTTGCCTACATGTACAACGTTTTAGTGAGTTGAATAATCAATGTTAGAAGTCAGTGCAACACAAAAATTAAAAAACAGCTCCTTAACTTAAATGTTTGAGTATATTGAATAAAATACTTTTGTCATCAATCAACAACAGAAAATATTAAGTTTGTGTAACATGTAAAAATGAGTTTCAACATCCTTCCTGTTTGAATTGAGACCATTCAGACAGACAAGGGCAACCCCGTAGCATATGTTCGTATCGTGCGCAACAGTTTCTGGATTCTTGTGGCTTCGTGGGAGAAGAGGTGTGTTTGCCCTCGACTGTGTTCGGTGAGTTAAGTAAGTACTGAATTCTAAATAGATGAATTACAAGTTATATTTGTACACTCTAAAATGTCATATTTAAAAAAAACTGAAATTTGATGGTTTTAATCGTAATTTAGCAGAGTATAGTTGTTGTTGTTTTTTTAAGTTTAGCTAGCCGTTTCTTTTAGCTAGCAAACGTTCCTCACAAATAAAAGAGTACAGATACAATTAAAACATGTCACTTGTCAGGGTACATTTGGTTAGCTGATAGACTATGCCGACAGCAGAGCATGTTCAATTTGAACCCGTATATGTTCAAATTAACCGGTCAGTAGCTGCCTGCATTTTTATCATGGTGTCAGAGTAAATTCGTGTTTCCACAAGATGGTCTCGGGTGAGGTAACTAATTACTGACAGAGTAAAATGTGGTGAATTTATCCCTGACTAAAAGTATTTCTATCAATTGTGTTGATGTTCTAAGCTCGACTGGGAATTCTGCCTGAGATTAAAGTTGGTTGACCTAGCAAAAAAAACCCAAAAAACAATATTTATTGTGTGTGTGTGTGTGTGTGTGTGTGTGTGCATACAACTTGCATTTGCTTTCTGTAATTGTAAGCATAATGTAAAGTGTGGGATTGTGGCATGTCCACAGTGGTATTTAAATAGTTTAAAAGAAATTTCTCTTGCACATTTGGATTTGACACCTTATTACAAGTTTAAACTGCAGTCTGTAGATGTCAATTTTAAAATTCAATTTTGTTCAGTCTTTATGATTAATCTTTTTCAGTGTTGCATTGTAGTGTTTTAGAGAAGGTTTTATACTTAAAATAGCTTGTTAACTCAAAAGCTTCAATAATTCTTTGCATTACAAAAGGTTGCAGTAAATTTCAAAATGCATTGGACTTGCAAAATTTGCAAGTTTGAAACATCAAGAAGGAATGAGCTCTTAAAGCATTACAGGCTTAAACATAGCCATGGTGGACTGTTTATGCCTTGCCTGTACTGGGATTGTAACTGCTCATTTGAACATATGCTTCTCATAGGAACCGAAAACACACTCCTCACTCATTGGATGACTTCAAGTCTGAGCTGATACAGCGGTGTGTCAGTCGTTTGAATGCAGGAGATGATCCTCTTGAGGAACATAATGAAAATCCATTGTGTGAAGATGTAGCAAATGAAGAGGATGAAGAAATTGGGGAATTGCCTAATTTAATTGAGAAACATTTAGCCCACCTACTACTAAAACTGGAAAGTATATATAATGTACCTCGCAGGTGTATTGATGAATTAGTTGTTACAGTTACAGTTATAGTTCATGTCATTCTCTGATTCAGGTCCTATTCATCAAAAGCACAATTGTGCTGTTGATGAAATTTAGGTTACATTTACTTTTAGTCACTTTATCCTATTGCTAGCAAAGTGGGCATTTAAAGCAGGCCAGTGTGTAACAGTTTAAATTGGGGCAGGGATAGCTCAGTAGGTAAAGTGGTCGCCCCATGATCGGAAGGTCGGCGGTTCGAATCCACTTAACGGCTACCCTGAGGTACCCCTGAGCAAGGTACCGTCCCTACACACTGCTCCCCGGGCGCCTGCTTAGTGGGCTGCCCACTGCTTCACTGAGTGAATGGGTCAAATGCAGAGAAAAACAAGTAATTTCCCCATGGGGATCAATAAAGTATCCATTATTATTATTATTAAATTGAAGTTACAAAGATTAAATCTTTATTTCTTTTAAAAACATATTTAAAATCAATATTTGGCACAATGCAAGTCACATAAATGTAATAGTTTTGACTTTTCACCTAATAAACTGTAAGTTTAAGTTTTGTTTTGCTTTTTTTATTCTCCAGAGTTCGGTGGAAATGAAGAGAGAGGTCGCAATCCGTTGCCTGAAGGTGTATCTGAAAGAGAAGGAAGAGGATCTCTTCAGAGAACAGCTGGTAGGTGAATCTCGCATTCTTTTGTGTTTTATTTTTAAATGGCACATAAAATGCTGACATGTTTCCATTTAAACTACCTACTTGCCAGGATGGTGAACAACAGTTCCCAGAAGAAGTGGTAAAGATTGTAGTCACCAGACGTGCAGCAGTGTCTCTCAAAGCTGTCGCTAAAATTGTGATTGAAGGAACAGCAGTCCTGGAAGACCTTGATGTGCCCAGAGTGTGTGCCTTAATGATGGGGCTTATATACACTCTCAATCTGAGCTACCCAAAACAAGTAAAGAACACTCTAGAGGTATTTCTGGAACTTGATGGGCTTAAACCAGTCCACGGGTAATGTCTGTTAAGTGCAAACTTCTGTCATGAAACGAATGTGAATTGGACTGTAGTATTCCGATGTGCCTCTTACGTTTTTGTATGCAGTCCCAGATGAGTGTAGTTTTGAGAAAAGTTTGTAATACATATAATCTTAGCTTTGGATTGTTCTGTTGTTGAACATTAAAATCTTTTGTCATTTCCTTGATTCTGCGACAAGTTGAACAAGTTGATACCAATTTATGTTAATGTTAATGTACATGAAGTACTTTTTTTTTTTTAGTCATTTATAATTAAAGGGCTGCTGTAATGTTTCATTTATGTTGTATTGACACAGAAGTGTATTACTTTGAAAATGTTTTGTAATAAAATAATCAATTGGAATAAGTGAAATGGCTTTGTGTGATTTTTAGAAAAGCTACTATAGAAACCTAAACTAATTGGCATGGATAATTGTGAGTAGGATATATGTAAAAAAGTTCGTTGGTGTAACTCAACTAATGTAATTTCTCAACTTAATTTTACCAGAAATTTTAAATTAATATTAGGTTGAATAAACTTAATTATGCTTGTGGGGGTCAAGGTAAATCATGTTGGTTTGTTAAACAAGTTGAGTTAGCCAAACCTAAAAATTACTTGCTGAATTTACTTAATAATATGCAAAATTTGTAACTTAAAAAGCTGAGTGGAAATTGTTACCTTACTTTTTTAAGTTGAGGCAACAAAATATTTTTTAGAGTGCAGTCTAGCTGTGTACTCAGACATGTTTTCTTCCCTTACTTTTACCTGCTCTCTGTCAATTTCCATCCATTCCTTCCCTTCTCGCAGGATCTTTGTCTTCTATTTCTCACACATCCTTACCTCACTTTTCCCTCTGCCTGCCTGTCTTTCTGTGGAGTCTTGCTCTATTCGAGTGGAGTCTCTCTCTGGATTCCCCAGGCTGCATCCAGGTTAAACTCTTAATTGCCTCGGCAGTAGGTGGTTTAAGGCGCTGGCTCACTACAGCTCAGCCAGTCCCTGTGCAGGGGGCTGCGGGGTGACTGGGGAGGGGTGAGTTGTTCTGTGTTCAATTGTGGTTGGTGTGTGCTGGCAGACAGTGCAGGTAGATGATAAAGACTTATTAATATAGATGATGGAGAGATGATGGAGATGACCTCTGACAGGAGTTCTACAGAGAGCTTTAGCTTCATGTCAGACATAAGACTATCTATCTATCTATCTATCTATCTATCTATCTATCTATCTATCTATCTATCTATCTATCTATCTATCTATCTATCTATCTATCTATCTATCTATCTATCTATCTATCTATCTATCTATCTATCTATCTATCTATCTATCTATCTATCTATCTATCTATCTATCTATCTATCTATCTATCCATCCATCCATCCATCCATCCATCCATCCATCCATCCATCCATCCATCCATCCATCCATCCATCCATCCATCCATCCATCCATCCATCCATCCATCCATCCATCCATCCATCCATCCATCCATCCATCCATCCATCCATCCATCCATCCATCCATCCATCCATCCATCCATCCATCCATCCATCCATCCATCCATCTATTCATCCCTAAGGTGCTAATGCTTTTTTGTCATTAAAATAAAATCTGCTACATACATGCTCAGCTCAATGCTGCATATCCACTTATACATATGTTGACAGCAGTCAGTTCACAAATAAAGATGACTTTTTGCTATTACAAACACAGGACTCGGTATACTGTTCTGTCTGAGGGCTTCGTAGAGTGAGAAAGCCTCTGAAGTCAGGCCTGGCTCATTTCATAAGGCTATATTAGCGAGTTAATGCCCCCTATCTCAGGGCTCCACCCCTGCCATTGATTCCTGTTTAAAAGGCTATGGGTAGTCAATACCACCTCCTCATCACCATCTGTCTCTATTTACTAATAAATAAAGTGGAGAGCATTGAGTGTTTTGGCCAGGCCTGTAAAAGCATGCATGCTAATGAGCGCTGGGCCTCTGCGACCAAAAGAGGAGGGAGAAGGTGGGGATACTCTGCCTCTCCGCTAACTCTGTCTTCCTGTCTTTGTCTTGATGGCTTTCACAAGGCACAGCACTCCAATCATGGTAATTGCCCGCCGGTCCAGTTGTTGTTTAACATCGCTCATCAGACGAAATGCTGTTTCACTTCAGCTGCATAGATTTTTCTCCTAGGCTTGCTTGTATGTTCATTCGTGGCTCCCCCCCCTCTCCAAGTAGTGTGTAGGTCAGCTCTTAAGGTCGTGTCTAGTCATTTGTCAGATGTGGCCAATGAGCACTGCCACACCACACTCTGTCAAACTGATCAATTGCAAATGATACAGATTGGCTAGTTTGGTTGGCCCCCTGTGACTGATTTATACTAAAAGGCGCTCAGTCTTTTCTATCCATCTTCTCCTTCTTAGTCCTCTACTTTTTGTAATGTCTACATAGGGAAATGTAATGTTTTGTTAATAAAGAAATGTGAAGGAGGGAAACAATCAATATTTGGAATGAAAGAAATTCCTCATGCTAAGACAGGGCTAGCTCAATATACTTCAGTGACTCACACTGCCACATAAAAAAAACAACATTTTAACAGCAATTTTAATAATTTTAATATATTAATATACTACTATTGCTCCTACCACTGTTGCTGCTTCTGATACTGCTACTACTACCACTGTTTACGTTATTAATATTTTTAGAAGAAGAAAAACAAGTCATACAAGCATACACATTTACACAAACAGCTTTACAATCCATTTGGTTTGACACAGATTTCCTGAGTGAAGGAGCGGTGCTGATGTGTGGAGGCTCTCATAGCTCAGCATAACACAGTACTGCTGTGTCAACTGTGACCCCAGTGACCCTGCAGGGGCCAGAGAATGGGTTGCAGTGTCACTCCGCGACACAGGTGAAATGAGGGGTCAAATGTCAGCTGTCCAGTGTGTCAAGCTTGCTGATCAGGAAGTGTAGCCTCTCGCTTCAGGGAGTACACAGGGAGTGTCATGTTTTGGACACATACTCGCACTCTGACATAAATCTTCCATGCTTACATGCCATGAAACTCACTGTTAAATGAATGTGCAGAAGAAAAATGGTAGGAAATGCCAGAATCTTTGTTTCCTAGCTGCACAAAGTAACCGTACGAAAGCTGATTAATAGCACTCGGTTAAAGGTTTGAATGAATGTCATTAATGCAAATTAAAAATGTACCAATGCGACCCTGTAAAATGCTTCAAATTAAACAAATTAAATTTATTTAAAGGTTGCTTTCATAAACAACTGGCTAAAGTAATCTTGCGCAATCTACTAGTGTTACTGATTTGATAAAAGTGTTGTATATTTGGAGTAAATTATCATAACATAGAAAATATTGCGCATTTTTATGAAGCAAAACTTTTGCTTTCTTCCGCTCCAATCAGTTTCATCTAATTGTAGTTCTCACTTCAAAAATATTTCATTGGAACTTAAAAGCACTTATACTTAAAGTATTCCAATACTTTTCCTCTCACCTGTGGGGCTATCAAACAGAGTCAAAGAGTGCAAAGGTTCATGTTTGTTTGTCCCAACCTTTGCTCTCTATCTGCAGCTCCCTCCCGTTGTAGACACATCCAAATGGGCCCCCTACCTCCGCAGCACTGAGGCAGTTCTTCCTTCCATCCTTAACCCAAAGTCTTGGGTTAGAGAGCTCACTGTTGTTCTGAGCCACCCCAGCATCCTGGTATTGCTATGAAGGGAAAACAGCAACGCCACAGTGGAGTTTCCTCCCCTTGTCTCATCTGAAGCAGGCTCTGTTGGCTGTCCGGATCAAACTGGCCCACAGTGTGGTGCCGAATCCTCTCTGCAAACAAGAGGAGGCCCCTGCATTAAAGACTCGCCACGGGAGCACCCATCCTAGAAGTTTTACTTTTCAAACACCTCAGAGAGGGTAAAATTACAAGGAGAGTTTGTGTGTTCAAATGTGTGTTCACGTATGGTTCAGGCTCTGTTATTTCCTTTACAAAATATATTTAGATTTAGATTTTTTGTATTAGATATCTGACAAATTTTATACTCTTTATCTGCTGAAGACGCAATAAATATAATTTATTCTGCAAAACTGTTTTGATTTGACTTTTTTGTCACGTGTCATTTAAAAGAAAAAGGAATGTCACCCTTGCATTTTATTTTGGATTTGTCGTCTTAACTTTGATATTACACAATAATGCAACAATATTCATCTTTAAGTGTGGAAGTCTCAGGTGATCCTCGCTCACTGATGTTCACCCCTGCTTTTGACAAAAAACAAGACAGACACTTTTCACTCTTCCATTTCTTTCTTCTTGCTCTTTACCCCTCTCCGCTCTTTACCTTCTCCAACCACTAACTCTGTCCAGGGAGTCATTATTGCTTTGGTAAATATTTCATAGGCCCCAATACCTTTGCACACATCAACCACCTGCCAGCCGCTTTTCTACTCACACACAAACTATGGATAGACAGACCAAAATGAAAGGCAAGGCAAGTTTATTTATATAGCACAATTCAACAGCAAGGTGATTCAAAGTGCTTTACAGATACATTAAAAAAACAAAACAAATAAAAAGCAAAAGAAAGTGAAGTGAACGCAGATGAGGCAGAGCTAGAATGAGAGAAAAGGAGGATTGTGCTCTTTTTTTCCTGGCTTGTGTGCATTTACATTTTGAGTGAGCTGAGATATCTGCTCTGTATCCTGGCTTCATAACAGACTGAGTCCTGTCAGAAGATAGAAAGATTCCCTGGATGTTGTCAAATCTATGCCCAACAACGTTTTGTTTTCTGAGGTCCTATTTTTTGCCCTAAGCATTATTTTTCACTTGGCACACCAAAAAGTTTATTTTTTATTTTTTATCTGAGATGCTTGTGCTAGAAAAGGAGGAAGATAGAGAAAAGGCAAGAAACAAAAGAATGTGCTGGTGCACACCCAAGAAAAGACAGAGAGAGAGAGAGAATACTAAGCTTCTCCTTCTGCTGACCTTGAGGAGGCCTGTAAGCTGCACTCATACTCCCTCCCATCTCTCCCTCCTCCTCTCACTTTTCCAGCCCCACCTGTTTACCTTGACTGGGTTAGATAGGGGTCTTGCATCACCTGCAGTGTCCTCTCTTTTCTTTTCTTCTCTTGCCTGTCCTGTGTTGTTCTCCTCACTTTTATGTAAAAAAAAAGGCTCAAAAGAAGTAGAGATTCAGATATGAAATATTCAGCTTGGATATAAGCACTTTAAGTTGTTTCAGAGTGGATACCTTGTTGCCACAGAGCTTTGACTTCATAAATAAATGGTCAACAGTGGCTTCTAAGACTGCCCTGTCTCCTGTATATATATGGCTGACTTGTTCGTGCGCCCGGGGCTAAGCCCTGCCAGCGAGTTCCAGACCTTAAATATGGATAAGCTATGAAACGCCTCTGGACACACACCTATGTAGTCAGTATACTACTGAATAAAGTTCAGCAGTACACGTGGCAAGAGAACTGGAACAGAAAATGCAGAATCTTCGTTCCATCCTGGGAAAAGCAAGGCTGCTAGTTGTATGGTGGCTGTGCGGAGAATTAAAACTTTCGGTGTGCTTTACATTCAGATTGTATATTTATATACAGTATAGTTCCAACAGGAAGATTTAACGTCTATTCTAATTTCTGCACAGATGGTTGTTGATGGATACGCTGACTCATCAAGTGAATAGATCAAGAAAATTCTGGGCCTTCCTTTGTCACTCCAATTTTGTTAAGTGACCGTGCTTTCTGCAAAAGCTCCAAAGCTGATCTTGTTTCTGTTAAGGAAAAAAGCTTGACTCTTGGTTCTCTTTGAGCTTTCCTATGTAAAAGCTTGTTCTCACATTTGCCTTGCAGTGTTGGATGCGTCTACCAGGAAATGAAATGAGTCCGTAACAAATATTTTGGCTTCTGTTTAACTCTTTGGCAAACAGCAGCTTGCCAACTGCAGCAGTGTTTTTGCTTTCCCAGAAGCCCCCTGGGATGGTGACTCCCAGAGCTTCCGGATAAAGGGTGAACAGTTTGTCTTTCTGATTTAACAAAAAGAAAAGAAAAGAAAAGAAAAAGTATTAAAGAAATGTTTTACAGAGTAGCATAGGTATTAGGATAAGAGGGGCTGAAATAAAGATTTTTCCTTTGTAGATATATATAAGTCCATTCGTATTTCATTTGTGTGACTAGAGATATGGTCTCTGTCTAGCCAGACCATTTAGTCTTGCACCCTAATCTGCAGGTGAAAAGGGGTCTTTTAGCACGATAAAGACGCCCTTGAAGACAAATTTGGCCTCTGGTGAAGCAAGTTGAGCTCAGGTCATGAACAATTTGTGCCTCATTGATTTTGTGTGTGCCGAAGTGTGTGCGTGTGCACATGTCTGAGAGAATATGCAGTGTGCTAACACCCATGAGCCTTGTAACCATAAATCAGCAATAGGAAGTAGTGTGACACAGGCTGCAGGGCCTTGCTGATATGGACTGGAGCTATAATGGACCCCGTTTCAGGTGGAGGAAGACATCAGCTGCACTGATCTTTACTTTCCTGCAGAGCTCTGGAGATTATTACTGTACAAGTAGAAACACTATTCAGGTCACTCAGATGGCAAAAACTTTTCCGTTGGCATTTTCCCCGTACACACACGTCTCTGTACAGTATGCTTGGGCTTGACAGTACTGTACCACTGCATGAATGATGAACTGTATTCATGGTTTGTTCAATGTGTGCAAACAGACAACGGTGCTTGTTATTCTGTCTGTTTGTTGCAGATAGAGCCAGGCTCTTGTTAGCTGTCAGGCCAAGCATCCACAAAGCTGTTCTCTCACTTATTGATGGGGATCCACTAAATTACAGGCTTGAAAAAGGGAGGCAGCATGAAAAAAAAAAGTTTCCTACAAGCCCCTTATATTTCAGCATTGTGTGTTTGTAAACAAAGAAAAAAGAGAATGAATGTCAAGAAGATCCCAAATGCATTTTTCTTTATTTCACTTTCTTTTTTCTTCTGGCTGTCATTCTTTGGTCAGGCCCTGTCTGGTCTTGCTATTATCCCGAGGCGTTATCACTGTGTAGCTGCCTCTTCAGATCAGGCTTGTGATAAGGGCTAAATAAATGGAATGCTTGGCTAGTGGACATAGGTCAAGCCTTGTTTCGCCCCCTTTTTTTCATGTGTTGTTGTGTTTGTCTGCAGGGGAAGTTGAGGGTGCAGCATGAACGGGCTCTGCAGTCTAATGAACTTATTGATTTCAATTTCAGGGCTGTTCTCTCCCTGCCTGATGTTTTCAAGCTTTCATCCTTTGCTGGACATAAATTAGTAACTCTGTCTCTTGTTTTTTTTGTTCTTTTTTTTTCCGTTTGCTTAGGCTCAGAGGCAGGTTGCTATCTTAGAAATGCTGTTTTTAAACGTGTTAAAAGCTTCTGTGGTTAGATGGATGCTGTCTCTGTGTGGGTGTTTTCTGTGTGGCTTAGCATACACCTGTTTCTGACAGCGATGGAGCTAAGGAAATGACATAGCTGTGTGCGTGAGTGTCGGTTATTGGGGGTTATTGAAGACGTTGAGTGACTTCTTCCCAGGGGGATCAGGGAGCAGCTGACTACGTCTCTGTGTACGGCATCTACTTGTGTACGTATGTGTGTCCATGTATACATATGAATCTACTAATCCATATCATGTATCACATGCACAACATGTTTTCCTATGAATTTGTGCACACCTCCAAAGACAGAAGTCCATGCCAACATAAGTGAGCGCAGTACATTCCCAAAAAGAAGCCCCGCTCATGGAAAATGAGAGGCCACCAGTGCTGATACAGGAAGCCTTCTCGACCCAGCAGTAACAAGCACTGTGGGATCCTCCACTCTGGACTCAGTACATCCGATATCCCCCATGATGTCCAAAGGCTAAACAGTTAAAAGGTCCGGTTGCTATATGTAGATGCTCAACACCCTCCACCCCCCACCCCCTGTTCTGAATCTGATACTCTGGGAATCACAATAACAAGGCTGTGAGCTCTGGTCAGTTTTCCAGCGCTACCAATTGGCCTTCTAATAACAGGCGCTAGCTGTGGAGACCCAGAGTGAGACAGATAGAGAGCGTGTGAAAGCGAATTGATGCTGAGTAGCACAGGTTTTAATAGGGCTGTCAGAGTCATATTGTTTATGTCGTGTTCCAGATTAATCCATTCTTCCTTTATGAGCCACTGCAGCCACCATAAATTGCAAGCACGAAGCCGGTCCACTGTTGAGTTACGCCTCGGGGATCAGTGCCACACATGGGCGGAAAATAAATCATTTCCCCTGGATTTAACGCCGGGCAATACCTGGGTCCTTTGTAAATAAAACCATAGATGTTTTTACACCCCCCTGTTTTCTCTCTCCTGCCTCCAGGGCTCTTATTGAATCTCAAAAGGAGAGGGAGGGTGAGACAGAGAGAGAAACATGAGAGAATAAGAGAGAGCAGAGTTGAAGGGGAACCGGGGGAGAAAAAAGGAGGCAAGAGAGAGGGAGTAAAGCAGAGGGGAAAGTCAGGAAAGAGATTCCAAGTGGGGAAGGATGAAGAGACACAAATCCAGATAGCTCCACAAAACAGACAAGCAGAGAGAGAGAGGATGTAGCTCTTGGCTGGGGGTGATATATGCGTATAGCGCTGATTCCCCGGGTTCTTGGGGTGTGCAGGTTGAGATCTGTCAGACTGTCTAAACACAAGGCCGACTGTAATGCACTGCTCTGGAGCAACGGGCACAGAGCAGACAGCCAGCTTCACCAGCACAACCAGCAGGGTGACCCAGCTCAGTTCCAGCACTGGACATGGGTGTAGCCCATGCTGCCTGTCTTCTTATAGCCTGCTGATATCCTCATACCCACCAGCCCAGGAGAACAGTGCCAAAACCTGGAGAGACAGGAAGAAGAGAAAGACAGACAGAAAGAAAGACGGAGCAACTTGTTCACCCTGGCCTGTGCAGTCTGCCAGTCGGAGGCAGCCAATGAGAATGGGGAATGTGTGCACTGCTCTGTCAGGGCTTCATGAGTTATACATGATGCGCTATGTGAAAATGCTTCCTGTGTACTGTGTGCATCTCTCTTTATCTTTTCTTTTTGCTTTTTTCTTCTTTAACTCCCTTCTTTCCTCATTCACACCATCTTTCTCTACTGTGCTTTCAAGACCTCAAAGTTTGCTTTTCTTTTCAGTGACAAAGTATTCCCTGGTTGTTAAATGTTAATCAATGGCAGGCAGCAGGCTGACATGAGAGGTTCCAGCTTTTGGTGGGGATACTTTGGGACAGCTTGATATCACCTGGGGTAATCCTAAGATCCTCTAGATGTACATGGACCACAGTATGATCAGACCTTCACTGGATCTTAATATGATATTGTCTTTGTTTCCTTTGATAGCATCAGAATCAGATAATTGCATAAATACAGCCATGGAACAGACCCTATACTAATTCATTCTTAACACAAGCATTTAACCTATCCATTATTCATATCTCCAACAACGCCAGAGGGCAAAAATCAGTGCTCCCATGTATATGCCCAGCTAGAGAAAGGTTGATGCATTATTCAGGGTGTGCCAGGCTAAAGACTGTTCTTCCTGTTCTCAACTGCTGGAAGCAACAGTCTTCCTACTAGGACACTGTTCTCTGTCTGTAACTCTGTCCTCTCCTTTGCCTATCTCCATCTTGGTAATATTTTATCCTTGGTGTTTATCATCCACATTCCCTGTGGAATTGCTTTCTTCATTGCGCTGCCCTACACAGAACATGGAGTACATGTTCCTTGGGCCTGTTGTCTTCTCGCTCTCTGTTCTGACTTTTAAAACAAATTAAAATCTCAGCAGAGAAAGAAGATGAAGAGCCAGGACCAGCCCGGGGGTCCCAGTGAGCTGCTGCACATTGTCCTGGAAAATAGGACTTGGACTAATAAGTTATGAAGACTTTAGAGTGCTTGTTTCGGCTAGAGCAAAACTGCTTTTCCAGGAAAATAAGTTATACCTAGTTCTTCTTGGTGTGCTTTTGAATGCAGCTAGGTACATCTAACAAAGAAATACAAGAAAAAAGAAACAGTCCATACTTGCTTTCAACTCAGATCCACAGTAGTCAAGATCAAATGCTAACTTCTGACTTAAAATTAAAGAGTTTAGGTCACTTTGCACAAACTATGAGATTTTGATTCTCTGTAAAATGAGCATGCTGACTTTTTTCAGAAACCCAAAGAGACAAAGTATAAATCAAAATAAAGCAGTTACTTTGTGGGTAAAGGGACAAGGTTGGTCTCATTTCTTATTTAAAATCTGCTCTATAATTTCATCTTTGTAAAACTTAAGTTGCTGCAGGTGTTAGGCAGGAGGAATGATAGCCTTAGGGCTTGGAGCTACCGTGAGGCCCCGCTGAGATTTTCCATCATCCCTACAGTCTGGCAGCAGCTTTTCAAACAGCGCCCCTTCTGAAGTTGCCCTTGGTTCTACATGTGTAGCAGTAATTATGAATGAGGGGGACTAAGATCTGTACAAAACCATCAAACATTTTACAGCTTGCTGCTATTGTAATAAAGATCAATAGACACAGTATCAGTCCTGGTTTTGAAGGAGAGGTGGTGCTGTACATTTTTCCTCACATACTTCCTCTCTTTCTTTCTTTCTGTCTCTCTCACTCCCCTCCCCTCCAATTTCTCTTTTCTTTCTCTCTCTTCTCTCTCTCCCCATGCAGAGTTAGTGTTGCACATCCGTTTTAATTGCCGTTTGTATGGTTCTGTGATGTGAGCTGCTAAAAGACACACGTCCTGCAAAAGAGCAGGAGATGGAGTTGAAAAGAGGAAGTTAAACATATTCAGTTCACTGCTGGCTGCTTGTATAACAAAGGCCACGGCCAAACTTCAAACTTTAACCACAGCATCTCTCTCTCTCTCTCTCTCTCGTTCACCTGCCTATTCATCTATCCATCAATCCATTTGTGTGTATGCCAGCATATATGTAACCCAATTGCAATACACGGATAACATAACATAATTAATAAAAGGAAATCATGTGTATATGGAGAGATTTGTTCCCATGCGTGTATATATTATATTGTAAATTTAAACCATACACTCTAAGCAAGAAAACTTACACACTTTCAGCAAACCTGGAAGTCGTAGGACAGTAAAAGCAGATTCTATGAGTTGGCTAAGGTTATTTGACCAGAGACAGAAGACATGGAGAAGCTGCAGATCAAACAGTATTCTGTCTGACAGGAGGAGATAAAGAGACTGTCAGCCGTGCCTCAGATCAAAACAACCCCTCACCTCCCTGGCCCACAGCAGCTTCCTGACATCCAGTGATGCAATTGTAAATCAAAAAGTGGGCAAACTAAGATGAACGTTAAAAGACAAACACAATACCAACACACACCAATATAAAAAATGCATAGTTACTCATTGGGTTTTGTTTGTCTGTGCTGTATATGCTTTTATATATATATATGCTTTTATAGCATAAAACTGTTTTTGAAAAATAGCAGTGATGATAATCCAATTCAATTCAATTCATACAGCGCAAAATCACAACATCAGTCACCTCAAGGCGCTTTATATTGTAAGGTAGACCCTACAATCACATGGCCCCCTATGAGCAAGCACTTTGGCGACAGTGGGAAGGCAAAAATCCCTTTTAACAGGAAGAAACCTCCGGCAGAACCAGGCTGAGGGAGGGGCGGCCATCTGCCACGACCAGTCTGGGCGAGAGAAGGAAAACAGGATAAAAGACATGCTGTATGCATGATGACGACGATGAGGATTATTATTTTCTGAATATTATTTATGCACGTGTGTCTAAATGTCTTTTTCATTCTCCATGCACATGAGTAAATGTTGGAAATCAGTGCAAGCTTTTGCTGGCGCTGCAAGGTCATCAAGTATATGTTTGGATCAGGGCTGTTTAAAATTCAGTGTTCTTTCTCAAAGGTAAAGTACATTACAAATAAAGCGGATGTTTATTTTAGGTCAGGGGAATGTGGACCAGGAGCTTCAAACCCAGGACTCTTAGAAGGCAGGAGACTTCCTTGATTACTTTGAGGCTCATCCTATAGTGATTTGAACAGAGAATTTAAAGTTATATATTTCCATCATGAAGTACCAGAAAGGGAAATGTTTTTTGGAATGGTCTAAAAAATAGTACCAATCCACCAGTCCGCAAATGAGATTGTATTAAAACATGGTTGTATTGTACTGGAACCCATTTCTTAAGGCAAAGTAATGAACATATTTTTGACACATTTGTGAGGAGTGATACTGGTTAGGGTTAGGCACAGTGATATCTAATCAAAGGTTTGCTCAGCTGGGGTAAAATCACATCATCTCCAAACACTATAGGTAATAGCTTCCCTGTAACTCCTGTGTTTACTTGTTTTCCTCTAGTCCCAGCTGATGGTCACTCTGAACTTGCATGACTGAGCATGGTCATGGTCCAGTACAACTTCTGTCAATTGCCAAAATGAAAGCGCATTGCGCCTTGTTGATCTCTAGAACACATTACAGAGGCTGCTCATGTATTGAGACTTTGTGTGATGCTTTTCAGCTGTGATCGGCTGTCGCACAGCACTAGTCTGACTGATGAGACTTTATCTATGATGCCTCTTTTAGTGTGGAGTTACATTTGCTGCCTTGTCAGTAAGTGATTAATGGATTTAAAAAGACATGATGGCTGGGATATCAAACTGTGTACTGTACAGAGAATATAGATTTTCTGCTGAGCCTGAATGTGTCTGTTTTTGTTGATAAAGACTAAAACATAATCTGCCTCTTATTATAAGGATATTTCACTTCCTTTGAAGGGAGCTAAGGATGATTGCTTTGCAGTTTCACTCATTCAAATAATCCTCTACAATTATTGTCCTTGATACTGCACAGCTTTGAGCCACCAGTGCATGGAACAAAGGGAATAACAAAAGCAACATACACACAAATATCAAGTTTGTCAGTCAACAAAAACTACATACCATCTAGAATAAATGCACTTTCCAGAATTCTTTTTTAAATTTAGCATGGGGAATAAGTTGGGAGCATCTGTGGCAATCAATAAGGTATGGCATTAAACTGTAAACTTTAAAACACCCATAATCTGGCAGCATTGTTTTTAATGGCAACATAAACTACTTTCGAGGATAATCATTTTATCTGATAAATTAGGATTTCAAACACTCTTATCAGCTGTGCACTTGCAGTTGTTTTTTAATCCTTCCATTCTGTCTCATTCTTTTTAATTGATTCTGCAGCACAGAGGCTTTCTTGCGGAGATAATGCACTTATGAGAACAGGTCATGATCCTTAAATGAAGGAATTTCGCTCCTGTGTATTTGCCACGGCGTATTTGCCATCCTTTGCAAGCATCTCCAAACTGCTGGAAAGTACAGATTGACTTTGTTTTTCTACACTTCCACAGCTACATTTCTCACTGTGTGTTTTCAGAGATGTCATGCATGCTCCCATGCGAATGGCCTCAGCGAAGAGCTAGTGGCAATGATGCTTATTTGGAAATGCTTCCATGTATATTCCACCTCAAGGCTTGAACCAAATCTTGTGAATTAGGATCAAAACAGTGTCTACTCCTTTCCCTGTGTCTTTACATAATTTTGTAATGTGAGCTCAGCCAAGCATTGAAAGTGGACCATTCCGATTATCCAGCAATGTTGCAACAGAAGATGTAAAAAAAATAAAGTAAAAACAAGAAGGGTTCCAGTTTCTGGGCTGTGTTGCACTGTGATAACAGCTCATCCAATAAGACCTCCACTCACCTTTTCCTGAGCTTCACAAATACACCACCAGTTCAGCTCTAGGGCCCTCAGAGGAAAGCTGTTTATTCCACATGCTGCTTAAGTAGAGGTCTTGGGGTTGGGGTGGCTATGTAGCGCATGGTGAAGACAAACTATTTAGTCTGGTGGGGAAAACCATGGTAAACAGCATAGAATGGAAACAGCTGGTGATTTTTTTATGGCTTCTCTCTTTGAAAGAGTCCTGTTTGTACACCATCAGTTTAATCATGTAACAGATTTTTGGTTAACAACTTATGCACAACACAGGCTCTTTTCATTCTGGTCATGGAGGATATTACAATCAAGGCATTTTTTTCAGACTTCTGTCTGTACACACAGTTGTGTACAGTAACTACCATAATATATAGTGACAGAACAGCTGTTTGTGCTCGAGCTATACCTTGTGTAAACTCTGGATGCAGAAATACACAAAAATGGTTCCAGCTGGGTTGCAATCATGATCACATGACCAATATGTTTAGGATCAATAAATTTAGTTTTCAGTAGACATCGATGTATTGTTTACACATGTTTTATTAGTCATACTGGCCAGAAATGTTGCTTGTAAATTATGTTCCAGACAAGAACAAAGCTGACTTATATAAAAGCCCTAAACAAAGTTAAGTTGTTGATGAATGATACCAAAGAATGATATTAATGTGCCTTGAGGTGGCTGCTGTTGTGATTTGGTGCTCTATAATAAAACTGAATCGAAATTTAATTGAAACACTATCTTGGTCCTTGTGTTTAGCGCATATATTAAAGAGCACAACAACCTGTAAAGTTAAATACATATTCAAAAGTTTTAAATAGAGTTTTAATAGCTGTAAACAATGAAATATTCAAAGAGAAATTTGTATCAAATTCAAAAAGCTGATACTTACAAAAAAAAAAGTTTTGGTAATTCCCATACATGCATTTGGACTATGCACATGCTTTCATGTGTCATTACAAAGTGGAAATTCCTCTGGAGTGGTATGGGGAATCTCTGTCAGCCATTAGGCCCTTGAATCCCACTTGGTATGGTGACATGAACTCTCTCCTATCCTTCCCACAGGCACCTGTCTAGAGGTCAGGGGTCATCCTGTTAGGGGTAATCCCCACAGTAACCTGACCACGCCAGTGGGTAATGGCAACCAAACATGTAATAGTGGACCAGACTGCCCTCCTAATACTCCCACTAATCACATTTTAATTGAATTCCAGTGAACATGTAAAAACCTGGTTCAGTTTTGTTTTTTCATTTTCCTAACAGATGTCCCTGTGATCCCTGTAAAGTGATCTGTGGTGGTGACGTCTTCTGTTTGGTAACACATGAATTGGCTGATCTGGAACGGAGAAAACAGAACCATGTGCTTCTCCTTAGGATGGATCCCATTAGGACTGAGGAGTGGGTGTGTGATTCATGCAGAGCAGAGTTGTGAGAGTTATGATATGTGGAATTTCATTGGAATCCCACATATCTTTTGTCACTTATTATGATTCCAAAAGCCTCAAAGTATCATTATCAAATGAGTTTTTTCCTACTGGAAATATATGTTTTCAGCCTTACATTAAACTGGGTACAATCTCAACATGATCTTTCAGCATGTGCCCACAGCATTTTTTGATCGAGTTTAAACTGTTTGCAGCTACTGATTGATGCATGCACTTGTTTTTGTACATGTAGGAATTTGCCTTGCACTTTGAGTTTCCATTGTGGAGACCAGCAGACCATGAGGCAAACCATAAAGTCAATGTAAATTTTGGCATCACTATGAATTCCTTTAAACAATGCCAGTCATTTAGAGTCATTTACATAAAACTAAAATCAAGACTTTTGCTGCCCCACTCTAGAAAATGCTTTTCTGACTTACAAATCTAATTACAGGATTCCAGTGATTAAAACTACTAGTCATATAAAGCCAAAGCCAGTCAACAAAAAGGAGTTCTTTGGAGCAATGTCTGCATGTTATCTATTGTTACAGGAGTCTTTGTGGATGTGCACATAAGTGGGCAAGGTCTGGTTTTACAGCCCCGCAGAGCTCTATGGTTGACTTTACCATAGAAGTCACCCATACAAACTTTCCAGCATATGTGCACTACTTGCATATGCGGCTCCTTGTCTGCTATATAGACTTTGGTCACAGCATTTCAAAATCAGGAGGGGAACTGATGGTGAGGTCTTGAGAAAATGTCAATAGACTATGTGCACGTTAGCATATGCTTCTTCCGGTGCGGAAACTCCTGTGGGGAACTTTGTTTCCGGTGTCCTATTCGCGCCCTGTTTACGGTCCAAAACAAGTTAAGCAAATGAATGAATCAAGCGGCGATTTACATTTCTATAGATGTCTTGGGCATTTACCCAATATATCTGTAAATGACGTTCATCGACTTGTCGATATTCCCCCCGCCTCAGAGCAAAAGAGAAAAGGGATTCAAATGTTATATTTCTCAGTATCTGTAAACAGCTGCCCCTCGTTTATCACGGGTGTTATGTTCTAAAAATAACCAGCGATAGGTGAAATCAAGTAGCCAACTACTTATATATATATTTTTTTTGACGGTGCAAAACATTTCGTGGACATACAGCACTGCACTTCAGAGTCACACTGCTAGCGATCGATGCAGCGATTCTGTACCGTACAGGACAATGTGACATAAAAAAAAGCATGCAAACTTGCACTAAAAATCTGCGAAACAGCGAGGTGAAAGGTGAACCGCGTTATAGCGAGGGACCACTGTAATTTTGAAGGTAAGTCACAACATACCTTTCGTAAATACTAATGTATAGAAACCCTTACCAGCAATCATTCATTTTTTGTGTGGCTTTTTTTTCGTGGTTTGTTAACATGCTGTGTAGGTGTGTACTTGACTAGCTGATATCGACATAACGGGGAAACATCTGGTTTGACTATTCTTCACCTGTAGTTTGAATGCTGAGCATTTTCCTGTTTAAATCATAATAACTGTCACTATACAGAGATGTGCTTCTGAATGTGGACGACGTGTCTTCCTATTCTGTAATGCAGTTCTGCTTGTGTTGAGTGATGTAAACAACTGATCGATCTAAACTCTTTAAACGTCAAAACTGATCATTAGATTTTTTATGATACAACAGTGGTGAGTGTTCCCACCTTCTGCTCTTTTTTTGCACATGTCGAGGAGCGTGTCAGGCTACATTTCACTGTGTGTTATACTTGTATAACTATGCATGTGACAAATAAAGAACCTTGAACCCTTTGAACCCTTGTAACTTAACGCGATCTTTCCGTTTTCGAGTTTTGGACATGATTTTGGAGTATATCTTCGCAGTAGCGATTGACCACAAAGTAAAGCTACCGGAAATGTACAACCCCACATCTGGTCTCAAACCAGGAAGTTAGCATTTTCTCGTGCACAGGGTCTATTGAAGAAGATCCATTATTCCATCATATTGTGGGCACAGGAAATTTATTTTAAATCATAGTGCCAATAGGTAATCTGAATTTTCAGATCTAGCTATTATCAAAGCACCAAATGTAGAAGCAGGCAATGATTTCATTCTAACACAGCAATTTTGCCAAAGCTTTGAGGCATCTTTCTAACTTTTGTCTTCTTTGCACTTCTATGCAAGAAGCACCCTGGGTAGCTGCAATGTGCTCTGTGAATTTGTCAGCCACGTGCATACAACCCCACTGCATTTTTCATATGTAATCAAAAATGATTACATATCATCAGTTTTGTGATAACCACTTCTTTTTTTTTTTTTCAATTCACAAGTGAGAGCTATTCAAGTGTTCTATTTTGGTTTACAAAGCATACTGTAAAAGTGGACATTTTCAGGGATCAAAATGCTTTTTCTATTAGCTTCTACCCACATCACAAAACCAGCAGCCTCATGCTAAAAAAGGGGGATCCACCAACAGCTCCAGCTCTGATTAACTACCACAACCAGAATAAGTTTTATGTCTGCAGCCCACTTGTCTGTTACTGAGAGCTAAATCGAAAGCCTGCTCTGTTATTAGAGCCAATGTGCTTTTGAGGAAAACAAAATCTGACTGTGAGCTTAAAAAGAGGTTGTCTCATTTGATCATTTATTACACATTTTAAGTGGTTTGGAAATAACCGAGGCCAGCATGGTCTACATCTCTAATTGGTGCTCTTTTTCTCCCATTAGTACATCCAGACTTGTGATCCCACTAAAACAGGCAAGAGAAGAAAAAAAATCGTTTCCCCAAACAAAGCGTTTGTCATCAGTTTGCAGTTGCTCTGTTTGCAAGCATGGTTCAGATTTGCTTCTATGTGCAGCTGTCACTGAGCCTGTTGGATGTCCTGGACCCCAAACACACAAACCAGAAGAGATTAGTGTGCCATGTCAACCCACTGCTTCTGCAGATGGCACGGATGCTTTTAGCCTACTCCCTGTAGACAGCCACTCATTGATCTTTCATACTAAACTCCCCACAGCAGGACTCTTGATACTGTTTTATTTATCATTCTGGCATTTACTATCAGGGCCAATAAAGTTTGACATGTGTGGATTTTAACAGTAGGGGGCACTGCGGTTTCTGTACAACATGCTGGGTGTGTGTGTGTGTGTGTGTGGGGGGGGGGGGGGGGGGGGTAGATTTATAGCCTGGTAGCCAAACCTGTCACCTACAGTAATACCTCCCATGTCTGTCTTTCTTTCCGTCTGCCTCTAGACCCAATTCCCCAGGTCCAAATCTAACCTATAATTCACTAGTGTTGTCTCTCACCTTGACGTACACCTAGTAAACTTGTAAAACATTCCAGTGGGATTTGCTCCAATTTTAATAACTGAACATTTCAGGCCATGTGGGGGGGAAAGGAGATATCAGTTACTGGTTTTTTAAGGGCCCTGGCACAGGCTCCAGGAACCCTTAAGCTCCAGCCAAGAGACCTCATCCAAAACCAACACAAGGGACAAGAAGGCAATTCTGAAAATGCAGTTTTCAGTTTCTGCACATATTTTCCACGGGTGACACAGTGAAGCTGACCATGATGAAATTTGGTCCTGGCTCCACTCCAGGACATTACCTGCGTGAGTGTCAGGTGATAGCCTCCCTAATTACGCTGGAAGGGAAACAAGAGAATCCTTTTCGTTGAGATTTCACAGAGCCCCCAGCACTAGTAAATGCGTTGCTCCTGTGGTAAAATGTGATCTTTCGGCTAATGAAGGACACGCTTCATTTCCTTAACGGAATCACCTTCTAGTTCTGGCCTCTAGGGGGAGCTTAGCCACTTTTTCTTGTTTTTACTGCATCGGGCACTGGCAAGAGTTTAGGCGAACCTTTGTGAGCAAGTACTGATTTATGGCCCAGGCTTGAGGTGTGCATCTCTCTAGGGGTAATCAGCCTGCCCGGACAGAAGTTTGTGTGAACAGTGGCTCTAAGACATCACTGACACTCTGTCCAACCACTGGACCAAGAACCACTGATTGGAGTCTGCGGTCTGTGGTGTGTGAGTCTCATAGACACACCACAGCAGACTAAAGCTCTTAATCACTGGGTCTTGGTCCAGTCCATGCCCCCATGTTCCAGAGTTGAGTGACGCGCTGCCTGCAGAGCACTCATTAGAATCTATGTTTCACAAGCAGAGCAGGGATAGTAAATCGTTCAGGCCTCAATGTTGTTATAGCTGGCCCTAACAAGCCACTCTCTGTCTACTTTATTTGAGTTAAAAAGTGGATTTCATGTAGGCTTTGGCAACTTTGAGAAATTATGACAAACAATGGAAACTATTGCTGTAAGGGACAAGACCACAACATGATGAAAACTTGTTCAAAATATCAAAGATGCCCTTTATGTTTTCGAGCCCTGTCCTACTTAGAGACTGACAGAAACATCATTTGACAACAAAAACATCCCATTTATGTTTTCAATAACATCAGAAAGAGGAAGTGCACTGTGGGAATACTTTGTACTTTTGGGAGGGTGACATGTGATCACTCATCACATGGTCAAGGGCCCTACTCCAGTACTGGGTTAACTGAATTCTCCCTATGGCCCTGCTCTTAAATCAGATCTGCTTTAAGAAAATGCTACATCTAAGGGACTTTATCCCATGTCTAACTACCTGGTCTTTTGTTTGCTCATGTTTTCCTTTTCCTCTGTGGTATGGCTGGCTCTGACCGTGTAATAGAGTGCATATTGGCCAAGTGAGGCAGCCTGCTGTGACCAGATCAGATGTGTGCTCCTGATTATGAAACTCCCTTTTAGGCACTGACAGACATGGTAATAAATGTGTCCATAAATTGAATTTGGGGCTTTCGAAAAGGGGCAGGAATATCTAAGGAGCATTTCAGCTGATTGTCTCCAGCCGACATGGCAGCGCTTCAGTGGGATTCTGGGGGGAAAACTGATCCTGCTGTGGTGCAGTTGGAGGGCTGGGTGTGTGGGGGTGGCGCAAGGGGGTGCGGGATGGATGTCCAGCCAAGCAAAATAAAGACTGCTTTATTGCTATTCAGAAAATCATTTGATTGAGTTTGCACAGAGAGGAAGACGCAGAAGGGTCTGCAGGAGTGTATATGTATTTTTAAGGTTGTGTGTGTTTCAGTGTTATTGTATTCATGTGTGTGTGTTTGTAGTTCCTTTCCTTCTGAACAAGTTTCCAAGTTATTCCACAAGCTTTAAAGGGATGTATGGCAAACCTAATGTTTCTTAAATGCTACTGTTTACAAAAAAAAACTAGTGACACTGAGTGAAGTGGTGTTGACAGGAGAAGTAGGTTAGGGTTCGAACAGAGTCTTTTAAATTTCATTCCTTTCCATCAGTATCCACATCAGTATCTAGCATTCTGCCAAGAACAGTGCAAGCTTGTGGGTCAAAAATGAATGGATCCAGTGAGGGAGAAAGTTACCTAACAACATAATACAATGTATACATAGGTTTTATACAGCATTTATGTTTCTCATTAAAAAAGCATGGCAATTAAAATCGATGCAAGGAAGCTGAAAGAGAATCAGTAGGCTTTTGATGCAAGTGCAAACTGTTCTGTTAGATATTGAGGAGGCTCCTTTCGATGTGGAGGAACAGTGGCTCTACTCTGAGCCCCTCCCAGATGACTAAACTTCTCACCCTATCTCTAAGGAAGAGGCCAGGGACCCTTTGGAGGAAGCTAATTTCTGCCCCAAGAGCACCAGCAAATCTGAAACAGAATGGCTAAAAAAAAAGAAGAAGAAAATAATCAAGGTTTTCCAATGGTCAAGTCAAAGTCCAGACCTCAAGCCAGTTGAAATCCTGTGGCAGGACCCTAAAAGAGTTGTATATAAACCTACAAACCTCAAAGATCTTAAGTAACATTGTAAAGAAGAGTAGACCAAAATTCCCCCACAAAGATATGGAGCCTAAAGTCATAGTAAAAAAAAGATTACTTTAAGTTCTTGAAGTTTTTGCATCTGGTTCTGTAAGCTACTGAATCATAGCGTGTACTTATTTTTTTCACTTACTGCTTTTGCATTTTGGCTTGTTTTTTGTTAAATAAATAATGACTAAATAATGTATTTACCTAATTTTGAGACCCGGTGAGAATAAGGCACTGTGTCAGTGGCTGCTGAAATGCATATATTTAGCCTGGACAGTCATGAGGGAGGGACGCAACTTCTCAGAGTAGTGTGACACACGTAACTCAGCCACCAAGAGTCACACATCCCTATGTGTTTGCCAGGCCTATCCTTTTGGGCTTGATTTTCAGGGAGATGTGAAGTTACGGGTCTGAAAGGTTCTCTTGGGGCAGAGGGCACCTAAGTCCTAGCCAGAGAACACATAGAAGAAGTCAGAGCCCCATGTTAGTTTGCCAGTCCACTGGCAGTCTAACATGTTGTTGTGAAACTGTTATCCTTCATTATTTATTCACTATAGACATCTGTATTGGTAAAGGAAAGGAGATTCAGGGTGTGATTTTTATCTCAGCCCTCTCACCTTCCCTTTGCTTCTCACTCTACTTCTTTCCCCCCTGACTGTCTAATTTTCCTTTATCTATCTGTCAGTCACTTAGTCTGTCCCATTTCGTCTTGTTCCATCTCTTTCATTCTTCCTCCATCTGTCTATCCTGCCTTTCTTTGAAATGTTATGATTCACTGGCTGTGATCTCTGTGAGCTGTCTCCTTGAAGTCTGCGTGTCTCCTGAGTGCAACCACAGAATGGTACATCACTTATATTCCATGTAATTTCCTGGGTTTTATAAGGTACATTTACTTACCCTACAATGGTGAGGACTGTTCTTTTCTACAGAGTTCAGAGTGTCTGTCTCTTACACCAAGGCCTTGTTCATGGAAACCATTATCTGGTATGGAAATGTGCCAAGATTAGGCTACAAAGTTTGTCTCTTGGCAACGTTTTTAAACTTGGATTAATACAAAGAAAAAAAATCACAGAGTTTGAATTATAACATGTCACGATAAAGCAAACGTATCATACTTACTTTTTCCAGAAGATAAACTCCAGCATGGTAGTAGCACAAAGGTACAGAGAAATAAACTGATATTTTCTTGTAATGAAAAACACATATTTTAAAGATGCTTTAATAAAAGTATCACATCCAAGCTAATAACTTTACTAAAGAAATCAAGGAATGTGCACTGATAAGCTGCAGGAAATCCTGTTAGGCAACAAAAGTTGTTTATTTTTTTCCATAATTCTCCATTGAAACCTAAACCCATTAAAATACCTCCACCTATGTTACCTTTGCTCTTTGCAACATTGCAGATGGGCTCAATTACACTGTTATTCTTACTTATGCTTCTCTCTCATTCTCTCGCAAGCCCCCTCAATAAAAAGAGGCCAATAAATCACTTAGCTGTCTCTGTGGGTTTGGGGTATTGGTGTTGGAGTGAGCTGTCCTACCAGTCCAGCTGAACAGACATGACTCTCAAAGCACCAAAAACCCCTTCCCCACTCCCCTTGCTCAAAAAAACCAACATGGTGAAAATTACATTTTGGTCGAAGTGTCTAATAAATCTTGGCCGAACGGGGCTGCAGAAGTGGAAAAAGGCCTTCCATGGCGGCTACCCTCTCAGTGATGTGGATCCTGTGCTGAGGGAAAGGGGAAGCCACATAAGAGGAGGTTTGTGTTAGCACAGGGTAGATGAGGTGCAAAGGGAGTCAGTGGGAGGATACAAGGCCTAAAGGTTCTTCTTGTGGATTATAGGGAGTGATAACTCTAATGTTGAATGTGTGCGTGTAAGGCGAGCAGCTCTTGAGATTTGTGTTCAGATAACAGAGGCCTATTATGATCTGTAATTTCAAAGGCAATGTGGATGTGTTACTTTCAGAGAAGACGAGAGTCCCAAATTGTTTCTCATGAAGAAAGTATGATGATTTAATCTTGTAACTTAAGAAAACAATTAAGAAGTTTTCCTTTTAAATCAACAGTCTTATGAACTTGCTCGTATTCTTAAGAACCACATATTGTTTTGAGGGTAACCTTTAAGAGTGACCCCATTAACAACATCTTTAGGCAGCTGCTCTGGTGTACATCGTTCATATAGTTGCTGGGTATTGCCATTACCTTGCGGCTTATTTCAAATTACTGCGGCAAGCACACATGGTTGATCTCTGCTGGTTTTCCATTTCTGGGGCCTGTTTGATGGGAACAACTTCTGTAATGCCATCAGCAGCCTGTCAAGGCTAATTAAAACACACATCTACAAATCTGCCAGCAATTACTACACTCAGAAACATTTGGTGCCAGTCACAAATTTTAGGTAGAAAAGACTGTGTTTACCATGATAGCTTTTCATTTCACAGAGCATTCCCACAAAAACAAACACTGGTTAGAGCTTTGTTTGATACAGCAGTGTTCATATTTATTTTGCCATTTAAATGTTATAAAAATGTAGGCATTGGGAGACATGATAATGGAATCCAGGTTCTGGCTTTATTTAATTTGTAGCTCTGCTGAGAGTCATCTTATTTTAGATTATAGCCCTGTGTAAACTGTGCTGCTTGTGTTTCTCTGAGTTATATTGTGTAAGAGTGTTGTGTCCCTGTCATCTGGATGTGCTTTGCTGTCCTCAACAGAGCATACTCCTTATCTGAATCACTCCCAACCCACAATCTCATGATCATGCGGTTCATCTACTTTGCCCAATGACAAAAACAGCAAACTGGGTCATTAGTATGCAAATGTAGATATGTAATTTGAAGTTCCCTGTCTTTTGCATACTGTTGATAGCACAGGTGGAAGTGCATCCATGCAAAACTATTTCATATTTCAGATTCATCAGTTGTCATTTAAACTGTGATCACAATAGGCTCTCGTAGGCAGGATTCACTGTATTATTATGGTGAAAGTGTGCTGAGTATTGCTGTACATCGCGGCCAACAAGCACAGACCCACAAGCAAATAAATGTAAATATATGGACACTACCAATAGTTATAACTGACAATTTTGATTTCCTTGATTAGCTTTGCACATTGCAACAAAAGGTTATCACCAAAATGTTTCACTGGTGAATTTTAAGTGTTACTCCTCATGCTTTTTGGTGAAAAATGCATTTTACTGCTGAAAATTCTAGATGCCCAGGCTGGCTTATACTAATTTATACAATTTTTCCATGCTTGTGCCTTAACTTACTTTTGTGATACAAGAGGGACATTTGAGTTTCTTTTTCTAGACATTCCAAATTCCAGGCACTTTTAGATAAAACACTTCCAGCTTATAAATGATGTCCCAACATATTTGCATTTTCCATTCCTTTAAAATATTCACTTATTTCTCTACATCACAGTAGTAGGTATTCACTGCCATTGATGGCTAAAGTAGGTACTTTTGTTATTGGTCACATACTGCGTTACATTTTAGCAGTCTTTTTTGTGCATTTTCCAGCATGATTAGTTCTAAGTAAGTCCCCAGTCCCAGGTGATGGCTGGTTACCAGCCATTAGCTCATCAGGTAGCTCACATGGTCACTTGGTTCCACAAGAGATCTTTAGCATGCAGCTAGCATTCTTGCCATTCTAGATGGTTACAAACCAGCCGTGCTCAGTTCCATACCGTAATGTCAGTTATTCTTACTCTCTGAGGTGGAAAGTGTAGTTACCTCACAGTAGTTACCTCCTATAAAACTTAGTTAGTAAGGAGTTATAGGAATTTGTTGATAATTACTGCATTTATTTACTGATTTATCTAAATCCATGTATCTAGTTGAAGAAATTTTGATTTGTGTAGTGTGGGGATGAACAAAAGTATTTTACCAGCATAATATAATCTGCAGTATGATCATTGCTTTAACAATGTAACAGATAGTTTTAAGATGGCCTTAAGATGTTCATGCATACTGTTATCATATTAACCTTGTATTTCAGATGCAGTTACAATTATTTTATACACATTGCATATCTGTGCTTATTTTGATTTGGTGTTCGGTTCATTAAGGGTCTTAAGCTTCACTGGCGTGACTGTCCAGGTGATACATGCTGAGGGAAACTAGAACATAGAAGAAAGTGCAATACATGCTTACAAAACACTTATATCAGGTTATTTCTATTATCTTTTATATGTTTATGTTCTTGGATTGAGTTTTAAGTAGTACTAGTTGGTTGAAAGCATTTATTCAGTTTATATTCTATCTTTAGTTTGAGTACATTGTGACACATTTGGCAGGGGCCTCTGTTTGTCTGTGAGCGTTAGTAGGTGAGAGGTTAGTCATGTCTGGTTGTAACTGCGAAATTGTCTCTGTAAAAGAGGAACCGTTCCCTGTTGTCTCTGAGAATAAGGAACGAGGTCTTGCAGGATGAGTGGCTGAACGAGAAGTCAAAAGGTTGACCGGAGGAATCGGCCATGAAAATAGAAGATGATGTCCTTTCGAACTGTGTTAAAAGTCATTGTGGTTTTGATCTGATCTATGTATAAAATGTATCTGTGACGTATGAGGGGGCGTCATTAATCAAACCCTGATGCTATAAAATAATTGTTTGTGCTTTGATTAAGCTGAAGATCAATTATTAATATTAAAATCATCATTTGACTTCACTCGGCCAGATCAGTGTGGTTATTCTTCGATCACCTCTTGTACCCTTCCTCAATATTGAACCCTTAACAGTAGGTACTGGCTGGTCTTTCAAAATGAGCAGTTGTAGATTAGTCATAAATAAATTATTTGACAATGGTATATATATTAAATGGCTGCCTTATTTCAAGATGTATTTTTTCCTTTTTTGATTTGGTGAAATATAATATTATCTGTCAGCTATCTTCACCGATTAAAATATTTTAAAGTATGGGGGCCTAACTCATTTTGAATTTGAAATATAGCCCAATGAACCCCATAAATTACAAGAATAAATTTAAGGCATATGTGATATTTTAACAGTCTCAATACCTCTACATTACAAAATTTCATCCCAGATCAGTGTGGGTGCATAATTGTGTTGTTAGTGTAATAAAACAGAATTGTATTAGTTTAAGACATAATTCATATGTATATTGATCAAATGGTAATTATTTTAAATTCATAAATATAACTCACTTGATAATTCCTCATTCTGAAACTGGACAGAAAGGCCAGTTGCTATTTTTAGGGAACAGTGGAAGCCTGAAGATTATCTCTGGCTGCCACAGGGCAGAGAGGGAGGAACTGGATTATTCTGGCTGTTGAGGAACACCTGTCTGTCACTGGTGGATCTCCTCCTACTAAACCTCAGATGGGTTTTGGGCATAGAAGGCCTTTGTCATTCTCTCCATTAAGTCTAATGCTTTTTTTTTTCTATCTTAACCATTTCCCCCCCTATTCCCTTACCCTGCATGTCTGGCATTCTTTAGGGGTGGCTGGGTGGTGCTGGAGTGGGAGGGTTCAGAAGGGGAAAAGGTACTCAAACAGTTTAGTTGGATGGCCAGCTGTGTACCAGCTGTGTGCCAGTGGAACACTGAGCAGCGTGGAGAAAGGCCTATTATCTCCCACACGCACACACTCTCTCTCGCCTTTCACATCCTCAAACCGAGGCCCACCGAAATCAGGCAGACAGATTCTGCTAAAACCATCACTCATCCTTATATATGCATGTGGTCTCCTCCTGCACACACCCACTCAAACCCATTTATTCCAAGTAATGTGCACAGAGTTATTTTTCCTTGTCTTTCACTGTTTTTAAACACACACACACACACACACACACACACACACACACACACACACACACACACACACACACACACACACACACACACACACACACACACACAAAGAAGACCCAAGAGCTTCTGTGCCATGTGTCACTGCTTCAGGACTAAACAAGTCATTAGACCATGGGTCGAATCATCCGTACACATGGTCTTATCTGTCGGCTCTCAGTCTATTGCACAGCGGCTGGACGCCTCTCACTGCTGGTAGGATATGAGCAATTAGCAAGAAAGACCTTTTAGTTCTGCCAGCTGATTTGTGGCCAGCTTTTGCATATGCCTGTAATTCACTCTGACATTTCATCTCCTCACTTGTCACAGTCTTTATTGTGTATAACCACAATATAAACAATAATGATGAAGTAATAATCAAATCGGAGGCAATATAATCATTTTGTTTTCCCCTGCGCCAATGTCCACTGGTTGAACCTGTGGGAGACAGCTGATAAGTGAACGTTCTTGAGGGGAGTGGAGGTCTCAGGAGAGCAAGTAGAGGCAGTCGGGGGAGTCTTCCCAAGTCAGCCCAGGGGAAATGGATGACAGTTACACTACCCTCTGGCCAATTAACTGTCATTCTAGCTGTTGGTTTAACTTGCTGACCTTACCTCTTCTCTTCTGTTTGTCTTATCATTTCCGGAAAAAAGGGCCTCATCTGTGTATGTAAAGTGGACTGGTGACCTTCAGGGAAGGGGAACAAAGGTCACAGTTCATCCACTGTATATTTCTTTCAAGTGAATGCAAATATGCTGAGAAGTCTTCTGGGAAATTGGGGGTGTAGGAAGAAAAAAGTCCTTTGGGACTGAAAGAGCGCTATCTGTTATTACTTCCAATTACTTCCCAATCTCCTGCTCTATCTACCTGTAAAATGACATTAGATATGCCTGTTCTCATGGTCTTTTTACAGATGAAGTCTGTGCTTCTCAGTGATGAGACTCATGGGAACTCAAGGTCCATATTAGTTGCCCTTAAAGTCATCAGCTGGCTGAACATATTCACAGATCTCAGGAACCAGAGTTAATTTCCTCAAGAATTGCATGGGTTTTGTCTTTCAGAGGAAGTGTTGACATTAGTAGGAGAAAACTGAATGCGGCTACCACGTTTGTCTCTGAGTGAGCGTGGGTTTGAGTCTGATGTATGAATAGGGGTACAGTTCCAGTGAGCGCTGCTGTCTTAGCATGACAACAGAAGGAGGCGGGTCATGCTGGGCCTTCTAGAAGGGAAGACAGTGACAAGGTGCCCACCCCTCTCTATTTGTGAGAGCGCCCCTTCATTGTGTCCAGTTCCAGCCAAGGGACAAAACTTAAGAATCTACACAGCTGGGGGTGGCATGGAGCATTCATACTTCACTGAATACTTGACTTGTTCAGACACTTTTCTACCCTGTATCTCACAAGAACCTGCTTCCTACTTCCCATTCTAACTCTAAAAAGAGGGTAAAATTAGGTAGACATTTTTAGTTTTTATTTCCTAAATTAGGTCTTTAAAGGATTGCTGGAGGAACTCATGTAATTCTTAATACAGCAAGAAATATTCCTCATCACATGTTCATTGGTTGGCTGTAATTATGTGATGTATTTTGTGACTCTAAATGCACAGTTCAGTATCTATATGATGTTTAGCACTGCCTCTAAACACTGTGTGTAAAGTCATTTTGTCTTGTGAAGGCGTGACTCCATAATCTAAATTATTTCAGTAACAGGAGGAAATCTTAGTTATTATTCTACTTGGCAATTTAGGCGACTCTGGTTGTGACAAACCATCATTTTTAATTTGTCTCTATGATATCTTAAGGCAACTTGTTTTAAATACATGAGGGAGATTTCTCAGAACTACACGAGAGAGCTGACTGAAAACAGAATTTGGCTCAAGAATCCTCCTTCAATATGCATTTCGTTACTGTGTCAAAAACAAGGCACCAATCTGTCCACATGGCACAACTGAATCACTCTTTCGTTTGCTAATAAATGCTAACGAAACAGCTGCAAACAGGAAGGCACACAAACACACATGTGCATGTGTGCATGCATGCATGCATGCACATGCACACACACATGTCGTAGCATAGTTCTTCCCACTGCTAATTTGCATGGTAGTGCCATTATCTGGCTGTGAGGTGTCACGCTGGACTGGCTGACAATGCACATAACAACAAGTTTATCTAAGCACAAAGAAAGTTGAGAAGAATAGAGTACTTTCTCTGTCTCTTCTTTTCCTCTGCCTTTAGCACATATATTTCAAACTCCCTATGGAGTACGAGGAAGCATGTCACACAGCCTTAAACTGCATGATAGACTGGCAAATCCATTATTTATACCCCTACTAAAACCCACTGTAAACACTCTCTATAAACATATATATATATATTTACTGTTTTAGCACTGTGCTTTTCTTAGTCTGTCTCTCGTGTCTCTCATTCTCTGCCTTGTTCACTGACTTTCTGTTTTCATTTTTTCTTAATATAAAATGTGTTTATTTTTACTAAATTTGTTCTAAATTACTGTAACCAAATGTACGACTGCGGTCTTGGCCAGGTCTTCCTTGGAAACAAGATCTGCGCTCTCAGTGGGACTTACTTGGTTAAGTCAAAATAAAATACAAAGGTTGAGCTGCTTGTCAGAATTCATTAATAGTAACGGATATTGGATTCTATGCAGACACATTACTGCAGACTTTCAAGCGTGGTAGATTGTGGAGCGTATCGGTTGAGCTGAAGAGAATCAATACCGGGGTTTACAACTTAGACACTGGTAGGCATCATCATTACACAGTGAAGCCCTCTCACCTGCTATTATCGACCTCCCTCTCAGGTTTACATGGCTTGTCTGGTGATGTCATATATGACTGTATAGGTGTGTCTGGTTTGTAGCAGCAAAGCAAACAGAATCTGTCTGGGTCATGCAGTAATGTGCTGGGATGTGAATAGGCCTATCTGTGATATCCGTGCTTGGATAAATCACTTGTGGTGGGATATTGCAAAATACGGCATGGTGATAAGTTGGAGCAGTCGTGTCCAGTGCTGGTAAAGTCTCTCTTGTTCCTGTGTTGTGCTGATAAGTGGGCTCAGCTCTCGGTAGTTAAATAATTTCCTGTACACCCTTTACCCCCTTCCCTAACACCTAACAGTAGTTCTCCAGAGCAATGATTAACCAGCAAGCTGTTTGATACACATACCTACCACATGCAAGCTTAGACTTACCCAAACACACGTTTATGTAGTAGTTTCTTTATATTGAATATTTTGTGTGTTTTTTATTCATTATGTCTATTAAAAGTACAGGAAAGGCAAGGCACAAGATGGTCAGGTATCGTGGTACCTTGGTTTCAGAGTGATCATGCAAGTCACCCTGGTGAGAAAAAAAGGAGAGAACAATTTCTTCTTTTTATTATTATTATACAGAGAAAATTACAAATTTCTATCATAATACGCACACAAACTGCTATAGTGTGTCATATCGCATAAACTAGGTGCAGAATAAAGCAGTCATCACTTAATTTCTGATACACAGTCTGTTAAAGATCTTCCATGAATAATCAGTCAATTTCATTTAGCCGTAAACTGTTAGCAGGAATCCAAATCAATCCAGCTTCTCATATTACCCAGGAGAGATGTATTAAAGAGGCTCATATTGGCAGGCACAAAAGTGAAAACAGTATATAAAAAGAAGCTCATATCTGCAGTGTGGGGCTCTGATACGGAGGTGATGGATATATTCAGTTTGAGGTTGTGAAAATGAACTCAAACTAAAGGGGATGTGGATCAAAGAGAGGGACAGCACCAGTGATCATCGTTAGACTTCCTGCACACCCCCGCCCCCTCCTCGCCTTCCTTTACATTACCATTATTAAAAAGGAGAGGACTCTCTTAATAAAGTCTATTAATCACACCAGGGGAGTCGGTTCATCGGTTCACCCTCTCGCGAGGGTCTCTAATCAATCAAGCTTGCTGGTAATGTATTCATGGGAGATGTAAGAAAGGACTTGTTTGACAGTGTTCCAAGGAGGAAGAATTTATTAAGTTCCCTTCAGCAGTCAACCAATCCTAAGGACTCATGAATACACCCCTACCTTACCCCACCCTTGTCTTCTTCGCCTGGTACTGTGAATAAAAGAGCCTTCATAATGTATGAAGTCTGTACAAATATTGGAAACGTCCAAAATATGTCCTCTCATTAACAGTGATGAGTGAAAGCTGGAGTATTGGCATTTGTCAGATACCCTCAGAGTGTAAAGGCACTGTTGTACAAGGCCTCTGCTGTGTCGGGTGATGTAGAGACATCACTCTTATGCGATCCTCTCAAAAGCTGGAGAAAATGTGTCTTATTAGTTCACATGAGGTGGTGAAATTCTGTGCTACACCGCTGACTAATGTACAAAGCTAGGAAAGGACAGGGCTGATGGTTTGCTGGGCCTCTGTTAGTGACGTGTGAGTGGAGAAGGTGTGGAGTGGGGACATCAGGCTGGTAAAATTGTGCAGCTGTTGGAAGCAGCTTTGAGGCCCAGCCTTTTTTTTTTTCAAGCCCACCCCTTTGCTTATCTCCTTGGCCAAGGCTTTACTGGCAGATTAACAGAGTGAAGAAATGTTGGAGTACACATTTTCCCCAGAAACTTAAAATAAATTCCTTTAATAATTCAGTAAAAACACTGCTCCTGCAATTTCTTTTTACACAGTTATATAAAGAGTATTCACAAATGTTGGCACATACTACGTTTTTTGTGACACTGAAAAAAAAAGGTTAGGAATATGTACTTACTCGGGCTGAAACATGATTTATAGAAGAGGGGGCATAAAAAAGCCCTTGCTGCTTTTGCTTTGTCCTGAGGAAGAAGTGCAGGAAGGCTATGCTTGGCTTCAAAGCTGCATTTCCATAATTGCCCTGTAACTCGGGCCTGTATGAGGATCTGAAAGGGGCTGAGAAAAGCACAATCTTTCAGCTGGGTGAACGGCAAAAGCCCCGTCGCCTCTCCCTCTGGCCAGTCGCCCTGTTACCCCCTTCCCCACTTGTTGCCTTTCGGATTCAGTGAAAGAATTCCTCTCTCTAACCTCGATCAACAAAAGGCATGAAATCAGTGCCCTCCCTCTCTCCCGCTTCAGGCCTAGAGAATGTCACTCCGTCTGGGCCTTTTGTCCTTTGCACAACCAAGGGAAACACAACAACCCCTCTCTCCCTGCTCCCTGGCTATTCTTTAACATGTTGCTGTGCACTTTCACTTAGATTCTCAATAATGAATGTGCCATAAAACATGCAGGAGACACAGAAGTAGCATATCATTGAAAGGGCTAAAACTGAGCTCTCACGTTCTCTCCTCTCAGCTCTAGAGTGCAATTTCTTTTACAAGTTGCTATGGTGTGTTGTGGACTGTAGGCTTGTATGTGAAGGCATGTGGTGTGTGGAACATGTGTTCCTGAGAGCAGATCACCGCTCCTCCTGCAGTCAGCTCAGCGTTTGCAAAAGGGCAGCCCCTCTCATAGACTGGGCAAGCACTGGGTGTGGGCGCGGTCGACAGTGGCTCATAAAAGGATTAGGCCGCCACACAAAGATAGTGGGCTGCTTCTAACCCTGACTAGGTCTACAAAGGAGGTGACATTTGTATGTCTCTGTGGCAGGAGGGGGTGTGGCAGAATGGTCCAGGCTGGGGCGTGAAGGAGGAGGAGGTGGCACTGGTGGTGGAGTTACAATGACAGAAGGGTTGGATGAGGTGAAAACACAAGAGTGACCCTCTTTATTCGCAGCGGCCTCTTCTTTCACATGGCACCTCTGGTCCCCTCCAATGGGTTGCTCTAGTGTTTATTTACTCCATGGTTTCTCCCTATTCACACGTGGCCCTCTGATGGCTCCATTGGCCAGACCCTTTCAGCGTGCACCTTTCCCCAGATCAATGAATGCTTCGAAAGACAGATTAGATTTCCTTTTAATGATTCCATCTTTCTCAGATTTTTTTCCCCACTCTAAATGGCTGTCCGAGAGTGCATTACTTGTTTCCTCATGTATGTAGTCCTGTCTTAGCATATCGAGGGCAAAAGCGAGCAGCACTCAGCAGCGAACAATGTAAGCAATTAGATGGGAAATGAAATACAATTTATTTTCACTGTGTCAAAAGCATATGTGTTTCCCCGTCTTTATAATATTTATCAGTTAGTGTATGATTACAAGACAGAGAGCATAATTAAGACAATATTGCCTTATAATATGGGAAATCTCAAATCAGGTTAAGTATTTTTTTTATCTATATGCAGCCTAATTACACAAATTTGCCTAAAGAGATCATTTATAATACAAGTTTCTTTAGACCCCTGATTTTGAAAAAAAAAAAAATGATGTCATATTTGCTTCTAATTTTTCTTTTTCAATTATAACTTCTTGGCTTTTCTTACAGCCTTTTGTTGAGTAGATTAGCCTGCGTTTTGTTGGGGAGTTCAGTACTGCAGAGCTACAGTGTGCCTCACACCCTCTGAGCATTTAACACAGCATGGACCTTAGAAATAAGAAGAGGAGTCAGTGTTGATTATTGCTCATTAGCCAAGAGAACATCCACTTAATGTGCAAGGAAACGAGTGACACACCATGCCCCACTGGAAATGGTCCCTGTGTAGCTCTGCACAAAATGTTAGCTAATGCATTCCATTTGCTCTTTGTTACCAGGAGCAGGTTGGACACCTTTGGTGACATAAGCAGGCATGATTACTTTGTTTCTGCATAGGCATTTTAATCCCTAATTTCATGCACTGATCAGAGGAGAGGCCCTGAGCTCTAGACATGATCACTGGCCCTTCAGTAGCATTTCAGCTGAATTCTCATGATCAAGAGGAGTCTAGTCACGGGCCCTTAGGAGGAAACATCCTGTGAACTGTGAGGAAATAAGCATCGTTTTTTTATGATAAGGTTCAATGCGTTTACATGGAGCTAGCTGTCTTTGCAGGAAGCCATTTATTTGTGTACTCTTTTTTAAATATATAAACTGATGCAGATCTTCAACAATCGTTTAATTAAATGTATTTTATTCATGGACATTCATTGTCAGGCTTTTTAAAGGTTTAGTTTGTTTTTCATTGTAATATCTTGGAGCATTTAAAAAAAACCAAAGTTATCCTAGTATTATATAATCATGAACTTTCAGTCTGAGTGCGATGACGATTTCTTTAATTAAAAAACGAGAAATAAGTTGTTTTTTTTAAAGAGATTGCATCAATGAGCTGGCTGATGCCTCTTATGAATATGCATCGCGTGGTTAGATGTGGCTCTCAAGAAAGATAATTGATTACACAGGAAGGCAACATGGTGAGAAGAGTTCCAGAGCTGCTAAAGGCTCCGGAGCCTTTCTCTTGGCTAAGTTGTGGTTTGTTTAAAGCACATCCCAAACCTAGAGAGGATACGGCTCGAGCGAATCAGCGCTTTTCGTCTGCTTTTCCTGCCCTGAATGGAATTGAAAGGGTGCACTAAACGGTTAGACTCTGACTGGCCAGCTGAATCTGCTATGTGTTAAAAAATCTATAAAAATATAAACGCAATAATAAATGAAATCCCTTTTAAATGTCAGCATTGGTATTATTTTATTATTAACTGGGATAGTGTGACAGTCTACGCCGATCTCATAAAATAAACTTTAAAAAATTAGTTTGAAATAAATAATGCAAAATCTTCCTTCCTTAGACTTTCAGAACTTAACAACAATTTGGAGGAAATTGAATAGGTTAATAAAATATATTTTCATTAGCGTGTGTGTTTTCTTTCTTCATATTTAACTAAAAAAAATCTGTTTACATTTAAAATCAACATCGTAACAAACTAAAACAAACAACGGAAAAACAAGCAAAAAAATAAATAACTACAAACAAACAGACAACAAAAAAACCAAATGGAATTTGTTATAAACCGCATCTCACATATCGCGAAATACTTAAATTGAGGCTATGGCAGTCGTAAAAGGTTAAAAAAACAAACAAACAATCAAAATCAAATTAAAAAAAGGAAGAATTTGATCTATATACCATCCGTAACTGTTTTCTTTATTGCACTTTAAATATATGGCTCGTGCACGAAAAGGTGCTGTTTGCCACCTCAAATGGAAATGCCCCTTTTTGTTTCATTAAATAATTTGGAACGTTTAGGGCAAAAATAGAATTTTTACATAAAAGGTCACACACGCACGTTAAAATATTAAAAACAAATGCAGCGCACTCTGAGGAACTGCTGCAAATGGACGTTCTAAAAATAATACAAAGACTTCAAAACGGGTCTGAAAGGTATTTTCTTGTGACAGGATTATAACTGAAAAATGTTGCTATCGAATTTTAAATCGAACTGATGGATTAATTAGAAATTGATATAAAAAAAAAAGGTTAGCAGTTTAGCTGAATGAGTGTCAGTGCATCAGAACACTGGCGACTGCAAGTGACTGTAGAGGGAGCTCCAACACTAAGTTTACATAAACTTCCTCTGATAAGGGCTCACACATGCAAATGATCTCATCACGGGCAAACAAAATAAATGATGTTATTATTAGTCATACGGCCACGATATATTACAATTATACCATAGAGCAGCATAAGCTGTGGAAAATGTATGATATATGTGAAGAGCAAAATCATTACAAATTGAGCATGATGAGATCTGGGAGTTGCACTGCCAAGCCAAAATCCACCTTCAGGATCAATTGAGCCATTATGACCAAGTACCAGCGATGCTTTAACAGTCGTTCATTACTTAAAGTCTCTCGATAGACGATAATTTCTGGTGAAAATGAATGAAAGAATTATTCGAAATATTAATGCGCCCGCTACAGCTCTATAGGGATAATCTCACAACATTAATATCCAAATCTATGCCGCAATACTGGCTAATTAGCCTTAAGTCCCGCCACTATATAAAGTGTGATAAATCCCTCTCGAATATATACTTATCACAGCCACGGAGGATGAAGTCTGTACCCCGGGCTGTCCAGTAACACACATACAAAAAACCAAAGCAATGCATTTCAACATGCAATGCACAGTAACAGCCACCATCAAAAGCAGCTGTCAAAATACCTCGGCCAAGAAAAAAAAACAATCTTATTGTTTGGTTTTTTTGTTGTTGTTTTTTTTAAGTTGCAGCAGTTCATTTATTAGCCAAAATATAGACTTTCTTGTACAATTTGGTTCACAAGTATGTACATATTCTTAACTTTATATACAAAACATTTCAACATCAAATCCTCACAGAACTTACAAAAAGAAAGAAAGAAAAAAACTCACAGACTACAGGTTCATAGATTATTACATTAGCAGTTTTACACAGGACATGCTTACAATGTAAGTATACAGAGATGTATTATTCTTATATTACATTCCATATTCAAATTAAAATTAAAGAAGAAAGAGGGTGGGTGAGGGTTTATGGAAAGAGCCAAAAGAACCGTGGCTGGTTCTGAGGTCTAGTTGGTTCTGAGGCCTGAAATACACAGGGGTACAACAAAATGTAACAAAAAATGTAGAAGAAAAACAACAACACTAATAATAGTCTCACGAAGAGTGAAAACATAAAGTGATATAAAAGTGACAATTGCCTTTCAAAAACGAACCTGGAGTGAATTTGCATTGAGCTCATTTGCATGACTGAACAAGTTAGTGTAACATAGGCCTTGAAGAAATAACCCAAGCGCACACAGACGCATGAAAAAAATGAAACAAAGCTAATTTGGGTAAATGTGGCATTTTAAACTAAAATGTGATATTGCATTAAATGAAAATTCCCAAATGTCATTAACTGACAGCCTCGTTATCTTTGAACTGCGTGGAAAGCTGTTAAAAACAGCTTTTTCTCTGCATCCAAGGCACTAGATCTCTCTGAAGCTGCAGCAAAGAAAATCAAAATGCGTTAATTGAACTTCCTTTGATCAGAGCTCATCCTGGGTTTATGGGAATATAATGTTAAAACGACGTGATTTAATGGGTTGAGGACTTAATGTAAACCATAATACAGGCGCATGGACCTCAAAATAAAGTAGACGACGTAACAGCAACTCAAGAAATAAAGGGGGCATCTTAAGAAGAGTTTTCGCCAATTTCAATGTTTTTTTTTCCTTAAACACTTCCTGATGAGGTTTTTTCTTAACCCTCCCGGACAAGCTGTTACACACACACAGGCACACATCGCACACACTGTATTCTGCTGTAACATTAACACTGGTTATCTGCGTGGCCTAGGCAGAAAAAATATCCATGAACAGGCAAAGAAGGCAAAAGAAGGTCTAAAATAAAATAAATGAAATTAACTAGTGTCTTTGTTTTGTAGTTATTTATACATGCGCGTCTCAGTGACGAGGACATGTACCTGTGACTGAAGTCTCTGAACTATGACTCTTGTCCTCCGTTTGCCTGCTGCTGTAGAGGGCCAGGCCGGTGGCAGTGGCCTGGTTCGCCAGTCCCAGATAATGATTTGAGTTCAGTAAAGCCAGCTGGTGGGCCGAAAAGGCTCGGTTCGTCCAGTTCTGGATTTTCCCAACCGGACAAGAAGAGATAAGTCTGTGAGGAGCGATTATGGTCTGAGCGGCCGGCCCTGCGGAGTTGCTGCCGTTCATTTGCGGTGATTTACGTGGATTGTCTGGGGCCGTAGCTGTCTCTGCCAAAGACCAGATTTTTGGTTTTTGGGCTGGGACGGGGTTGTTTTCTGAGGGCGGTGAGCTCACGGATACAGAGTTCAGTTTGAGCTGTTCCCCGTTTGGCTGGGACGTTTTCATGTCCAAAGAGTGGTGACGGTGATTGTGGAAATGCTCTGCTCCTCTCTGTACGTCTTTGCCCTCCTTCCCCACAGCCTTTAGAAACCTCTGGTCGGGCCCTTGTAAATCCTCATAGCCGTCAGAAATCTCAGAGTCACTCCTCCCGTCGAGTTTAATATCTGAATGCAGGTCGTCCTGGTCGTCCAAGTCGTCCTTGTTCTCAATATTTTCCGTGTCGATGTTCTCCAAGTCGATCTCCTCCTCATCCTCTCTCTTGTCCCCCTCCCCCCCTTCGTGATCGCTGGTGTAAACATTTCCTTCTTCGTCCGTGCGGTTCCGGGGGGTCCAGGTCATCTTGTTCTCCTTCTTTAGCCTCCTCCGGGCGTTGGCAAACCAGGTGGACACCTGGGTGAGGGTCATTTTGGTGATAATGGCCAGCATGATCTTCTCACCCTTGGTTGGGTAGGGGTTCTTGCGGTGCTCACTCAGCCAGGCCTTCAGGGTGCTGGTGCTCTCCCTGGTGGCGTTTTTGGGTCTGGATGGGTCACCGAATTGATATTGGCCATATGGGTAAAAGGCAGGGTGATGGTGAGCAAACCCGGGGTGCTGGACACCGGGACTGTCTTTCAGTTCATACTGAGCACCCTGTAAAAACAAAGAATCGACGCGTAAGAGGGATTAGACATATTATATCAATACCATCAAGTAGTTTGTGTGGAAATGTTTACATTGCGCAAAATCCTCTCTAGCTATCAAGAAATAAAGACAAAAGTGGGATTCTTAATAAAGTGTAAACAAACTAAAAGATTCAAGTGTTTTGCAGTGGAATTAAATCACCAAGCGCAGATGAAAGGGGGAACAGTAATTTCTTAGTTTAACAAACACTTCCGAAGTGAAACATTTACTATTACACACTATTCTCCACCTTTACCTGTAACCTCCCACATTACATTGCATCATTTTTTTTTCGTTACTATCAGTTTCCGGAATTTATGTGCTAAATGCGCATAAAAGGCTTAAAGCGCACTGTTAATGTGTCACTTTGTATCCACTTTTAACCATATTTTACAAACTACTCAGTTACAAAGTTCAACGCGGCGTTCTAAAACTTTAAACTTAAAAGGAATAAAGTTATCCCAGTGTCATGTGTAGCTTACGTTTCGACAAAAAGTTTTTAGATAACTTAAGCGAAAGGAGAACAACTCACCAACTGATTGAAAATTGATATATCGTTTGTGTAGGGGAGAAACGCTCCATAGCCTTGCGCTGCTGCGGCGAAAGGAGATCCATACATAGTCGAGAGGACGTTGGAAAGTGCCCCGGACGGACTGAGCTCTGTCCCGGCTCGGGCATTGTTGGCGATCCCCTGGCGCTCCGGCGGGTATATCGGTCGGATGTACTGATATCCCAGCTGAGGGAAAGACATGGTGGTAGGAAAAGGGAAAAAGGTCTGCTGCAATCACACAAAGCAATGGAATTGCCTCGATATCCACTTTTACAGTGTGAGCATGTGAGCAACAAAAGGTGCAAGCAAGGGAAGTCTATATTTCCTCGGGAACAGCCAGTGTAAACGATCCGGTTGCGCCCCTTATTTCTTCCTCCTCTTCTTCTTTCCACCCTCACTTCCCTATTGATCTGGATGGACTAAGGTCAGGTCCTTACAGATTGCTTTAGATTATTGGGACTCCCTTTCTCAGATTGACATTTTTAGTCGTTTAGAAGCCCCTCCTATTTCTCAAATCTCACCCCACTCATACAAACCACACACCAAACACACTCTCTCTCTCCCTCCCTCCCTCTCTCCCTCTGTGTCTCTCTCCCTCTCTTTCGGATAAGTGCACTGACGTCGCGAGCTCTTATTTGAATGGGGTTTCAAATCTCATTTTATGGCTCGCCAATCTATTTCATTTGCTATTTGTTCGCGTCTGGCCTAAACCGCAATTTTTGTATTAATTCGCACAATTTGACCACGCGGATACACGTAAGCAGTTTGCTGATTAACTTTTTTTGGGCTACAATTTGCTTTTAATATAAAATCACAGAAGAAAGTTTTCTCTGGAGACTCAAACTTGGAGACTCAGCTACGAAAGGGTATCGGTTAAAACTCTAAAATCAGAACGTAAAATTAAGTTTATAACCACTTTTAAGTCGTTTTTTTTTTCATTTTTCTTTTTCCTTTTGAATTGCCACACACTAAAAATACAATAACCAATGCAAGGGAGCTAATAACAAGTAGAAAAAATAGTACTTATTAATAACAAATGCCTGTCGGACTAGGGTTCGAGCAATGTGTTTCCAATTACCGGCTTCAAATGCCCCCGGATCACAGGTTACGCACACTTTTTTATTTATCGCTTCATCGCTGCGTGCAAGCTGTGTTTTCTTACACCGATTTGAGGTGTTATGTTCTCTTGGTGGCATGAGACTCGGCGTAAAGTAATTCTTTAATCTGAGACATCAAACGAGTCGCATGAAACTACTTGACATCAAAAGAGACGCTGATGATGGGCGCATTATGCTGTTAATGAAGACTAAGTGTAAAGTAACAACAGTCATAACAAACATTAGAGTGGATTCGGCTGGAAAGATGTTTATTCTGGGACACGACACTACACGAGAGGGAAATAAATGAAATAAAAAAAAAAAAGAAGAAGCTAAAAACAAGACCGAATTATTAGAAAACAACAACAACAATAACAACAAACTAATAATATTAATAATCAAAATCAAAATAACAACAATAATAATAATTTTGAACATGATGAGATTGAGTGACTATTCAGTGGTTTTAAATAAACACTTTTAATCCACTAAAACGCAAAACGGTCATCCGGCCATACTGCACCTTAAAGTAATCCATTTGATAATTTTCATACGACCGGATGTTTCTTGTTACTCGTGCGGATTAAAACAAAACAAGAGAGTCAGAATTGAAATTCCATGAATCAATAAATAAAATGTGTAAGGGGCAACCCTAATCGCCTTTCAATCCGCCTTTGTAGCAGCATCTGTTTTGTTAATCATTTGCAAAACAACTACAAAAAGTTGAATTATTATTTCGAACACTTTATTTAAATATGGTATAAATCTTTATGTATTATTGACAGCGAGATAAAATCCCATCAATCTCTTCAGTTTTGATAATGCGATCCGGGTTTCCAAGAACTCTGAACTTGTATAAACCTTTAATCTTCTTTGGAAGCAGATAGTTATCATTGTCTGGGAGGGATAATAACAGCTATAATTTCTTATATAGAGCTACCCATAAGGATACGCCTTGTTTCTGTTAAACTCTGTCCTGAATCTGTGTGTGTTCTTCGCCGACATCCACCACAACCCGGATTATGGGGTTATTAATTACAACGGCTTTCTGGTGCCATCCGACTGGAATGGTAATCACTACATAGCAGTCAATAGCACGTTCACACTTAACACACACACTCGTGCGCGCAGACACACATCACATCGACCTGCAAACTGAGGGGTCTAGACAGTGAAGTGAGGGCAAAGATAAGTGGAAGGTATAAGGAATACTTTGACGCACAACGGTGTAACAGCACGAATAAGGTAAAGCTTAAAAATGAAAAGAAAAAAAAAAAGCAAGTTCAAACACCATATTGCAGAATGAAAACCATGTGTGTGCGCGGGCGTGTGTGTATGACTAAATGAGAGCGAGCGAGCGACAGAGGAAGGGAGAGAGAGAGCCAGCGAGAGAGAGAGAGAGTCGTAATAGCTGAACGTTAGAAGTGAGGATATAAATCCAGAAAGTCCAGCGAGGTGTCTGTCTCCTGCTGTCCGCTAAGCAGCACCCAGAGTCCGGATGGACACGTGTCTCATCCCCGGACTACTTTAACTCGAACCCCCCCTTCCCCCTCATCCCTCCACTCACGCCACACACACACACACACACACACACACACACACACACACACACACACACACACACACACACACACACACACACCCCTCTATACCCACACCGAGGGCTGTGATTTATTGCCTCAAATCAAACACCACGCACTAACTTAACACTTTCTCACCGACCTGGGAAACTGGCGTAGCCATAAAAGCATTAAGACGCTGCTCCCTTCTCTCCTAAAAAAACAGAGAGAGTCTTGCTAAACAGTAAACTAACCTCTGCTTGACTTCCGTCTAAACACAAGCAAACACGCGTACTAGGCCAAAGCACAGCGATATACCTGCAAAATCAGATAATTTTATGCATAATAATAATGTCAGTGTTAATAATAATAATAATAATAATAATAATAATAATAATAATAATAATAATAATAATTGTTTATTTTAAATGCTTTAATACTTGGGGAAAAATGCCGGGAACGCGCTAGAGCCAATTTAATTTGTAAGTGCTGTAAAAAGAGGGCAATCATACACAAGCGACTTGAGGGCTGTTTAGTAGAGAGCTCTTTGACGGTAATTATGCAGATGACACAATTTCACATTCTCATAAGCAAACATACACAGCCTATCGCTCAACAGTAGTTCCTCATGCAATACACAGAGTACCAGCGACACGTCGCAAATGACGAACCGAGGCTCTGCAAAACAGGCGAGATCAAAGGCTTCAAACAGAGGCACTTCAAATTACACATTTGGATCTTTTCCATAACGCCTGGTTGACAGAAAAAAACAGAAGAAGAAAACTCTTATTGCACATGGAATCAATTTTAAGGGACCCCTTGCTGATCATCGGTTAATTAGGGTGACGATTGACGATTTTAAAAGAAAATGTAATTAATGAATTAATGACCCTCGGATCATTGTGGAAGTTGAGGAGTGTGTGTGTGTGTGTATTGTGTTTGTTTGTGTGAGAGGCAGAGTTGAGATTTTTTCAGTTGCTTGACAAACCAGTTCCTATCTTGACAAGCATTTCTTGGGGTGTCAACTTCCTCTGGAGTTTCCAGAGTTTGTGAGGACTGACCGGAATTTCACATCTTTGCATGCACAAGTTTTTTTTTTTGTTTCTTTTTTTACTGAACCTGTATACTGTAAATGCAGTAAAGGATGCAGTGCAGTGGGGAGATTTATAGCTTTTCTAAAATCACCAATGAAAGCTACTGAGGATATATGCTTGCATATATGTGACATATATCAGAATTATGAAAATTAGTGGCAAATATAGGAAGTAAGTGTCAGTGTAACTCATAAAAGTGAGTGCTGCTATTATCCTACCTTATTACAAAGCAATTATTTTTAGCTGTTGGGAACATAGCGGTTGTTAATCGAAAATTTTCCTCAATGGATTCAGACCTAAATTTGTTGGTAACCTAAAAAATAACAGAGCAACACATTCAATCTCCAAATATACTCTTTCAAACTCATGTCCCATTAGGGTGAATAAAGGCCCAATAAATCTTACAGTGTTTAAAGAACAGTGAAGCTTAATCCAATAAATGAATTAGTTTCTAAAATTAATTGTTCTTAGCAGCAGAAGCAAGTGTACTTTGAAAATACATTTAAAGTTTAATTTTTTTTACTGTTAGGATAATTTAAATAGTAGGATTTTAATTACATTACACCAAGCAATCATGCATATTAAATAGATAGCCTAACTTTGATTTGCATTACTGGCAAAGTAAAGCATTTTGGAACCATTCCTTCTGCTCACACCATTTGGAAACAAATTAATAGTCAATGGAGTGCAACTTATTAAACTGGGTTATGACAATTAATGCATTACCTTGCAAATGTTTTACATCAACTTGTTAACTTTAGGTTGTAGACTACTGCTAAATTTAAACAGTCATTCAGTCTAAGCACCTGGATTGAGTGAGAGATCCATTTTAGATTCAGGCCCTGAACAGAGCTTTGGACAAGCAGCCAGCAGCTTATAGGGTTTATAAAATGCACAATGTACATAGTCGTATGAGCTTAAATATATAAGCTTGTGTAGGGTTCTGAGTACCACACAGACTGCTTGGATTATAGGCTGAGTGTAAATGTTTCAAAATACTGTATCAGTACTTGTCTTGGTGTTTTTATGGCACTTTTATATAAATAATGAATGTTTTTCCTACTAGTATATATATTGACTTTGATAATGAATCAGTAACACTATCTTCCACTTATTACATTTTTATTGTAATATTTTTAATAATAATTGAATATAGTTTATACTTTTCTTATGATGCACACATATCTCTCCAAATTCTCTTTCTGTCTTGTTGGTTTATTTGAGTAGAGACTCAAAATAAAGCAACATGAAGAAGGACAAAACTGTGAGCCTGGGACAAAACTTCATTTTTGTTTTATGTTGATTTGGCTGGACAGTTTAAATGAGCTTTACCTTTCTTTTTCTCTTCTCTTACTTAACTTTACTTCCATTGCTTTCCTATAGACATAGCCAGCTACATTGCAGGCTTTTAACTTTCAGCATTTAGGTAACAAATGCATCTCCACTTATTCCATAAATCTGGAAGGAACTCAGCATTTTTTTCCAACATTATTTGTGTCCAGAAAGCATTAACACTATGAAGTAATCCAATCTCAGAAAAAGGGCTACACTTTCCCATTGAAAATCCGGGCAGCGCATATGGCCCCTAATATAAAAAACCCAAAATGCTATCAGCTGAATATGGATATGCTATCACTCTTTATGTATCATTCCTATTATTACTCCCACATTGAACCTTAGCAGGGAATTTTGGCTTGAACTACTGTATCATAACACAATATTCACACAACAGAGATTCGATATGCTTTGAGCTCCTTTAACAATACTGCACTGAAGGTGAGTTGTAGCTTATTTTTTTTGTTTCCTCCTTGCCCACTCACTCTCACTCCATCTGCTGCAGTTTCCCCCTGTATCAGTAACACAAGGCATTGATTTTACGGTAAAGTCACTTTGTAAAAGGAATGAGTAACTCTGGGCCCCACTATCACTGTATTACACGGGTATGGCCCACGTAACAAGATGAACATTGATTCAGCATTACGGATGATCGATAATGAAATAAGTAACTTCAGGGCCAAATTAAAATGCAAGCTGGCTTGATGCTGCCAGACTCTGTGAGAGGTGACAGCAGGAGAGAGGAAAGTAGAGGGAGGGAGAGGGAAAGGCAGAGAGTCGGAGAGGGGAAAGAAAGACTACAAGCTTGTAGCAAATGAGAGTTCCCTGTATATTGTAATGATGATGTTTTAAAGATGTTAACAGTTATCAAGGCAATGACAATAACCTTGATGTGTACAGTAGCTAATGGCTATTACAAATAGACTTATCTGATAATACTTTTTTGTTTCTTTATTCACAATTATAAGAAAATTACATTTCAATTTTAACAACACACTCGCACCAAGACTGTATAATGTAATTTTTTTCTTTGGGTTTTGTTCAAAATCTAGAGCCTTAATTTAAACATCTCTTTATGGTTTTATTATTTATATTATTTATAAATTAATTCTAGCTTTACTTTACATTTCTGAAGTCGATGAACCAATCTGTGAATTTGTTCGCTTGTTAATTTGAAACACTGAAATATTTGAGAGCCTGTGGATATGTGGCTTAATATTGACCCTGGCATCAGAGAACACTGATGGATAAAATGATCTGTTGCATCTAGCTGATGGTGCTAATTTGAAGACATTCATTTTAATATTTCTTTAATTAGTGTATTTGTCAGACAGTGGCCATTTATTAAAAAAAGTGCCCTTGTCAGCCTGGAAAGTATCTTAATAAAAACACTTTTAGCTCATCATTCCAGCACTTTTCTTGATCCCTTGATTTTTATAATGCTTTCATAGGGGTCGTACAAAAGATGCATTTTCTCTAAGCTGAAAATTATACAATTTTCCAGAACAATGTTCTGCTTCTCTACTTTTGCAGATTTGGTCTCACGGTCTGTGGAGACAAACCATCATCCATTCATTCACAAAGTGTATATCAACACCAACTATTTACCAAGACTATCCGACAAAAGCACTTACGCAACCCATGCTCTGTCTGTTTCATGAAAGCATAACGTGGTTAGTCTTGATCCAGTGGTAGCCAATGATGCCCTTTTATGGCACCACAGCTCGACACTGTGGCTGGGCTAATATCAGTTTCTCAGCACTTTTGGCCTACTGAGCCAGACAAAGCCACAGTCTTTCCAGCTGTTGCTGCTGCCGGCTGGGGCTGGAGAAGAGGCAGCTGTACCAACATGGGTCAGAGGAGCCTCCTCATCATTGTGGTGGCCTGGACCTTGCAGGGGGTATATGATAGATAGTAGATGGCAAGGTGAAGGAACTAAAAGAGGATTTAAAATTCTGATATTACTGCCAAGTAACCGAATCTCATCATGATGCAGCAGTGACCGTGTCTAATCAAAGATGGATAGTTGTAGAAGACGCTGAAGTGCCTTTGTGATGATAATACAAGTCTGGAAAAGTTGACCAGCCAGTATCAACCATGCTGATATTGGTCTAATGCCAACATTCACATAAGTAAGCCATGATGAAAGACTAAAGTGTTCAAGGTTACATTACTAAAGTATTAGGAAGTTGTTGGTTTTTTTTGTCTTTTGCCTGTACCATGCACCTGATCATCTAAAGGTGCATGGTGCATCTAAAAATTACTTGTCACAGCATAGTAAAATTATGAATTACCATTCTGATTCAGTCATTCTATTTGGGAAATATCATTAAAGAGCCTTATTTATAATGGTGTTTGTCAATTAGCTAATTTGTCCGGAGGGTAAAACTTATTGACCCCTCGTATCAAAATTTACAAGCACTGAACACAAGAGAACCATAAGACTGTTGAGATAAATGGTCATGTTTGAGTTAACTGTATCATGATATTACCCCAGTGAAAACTTTCAACTCATTTGTCTTTGTTTTATAATTAGCAGTTCCTTATTAATTATTTACCAAGTGTAGCAGAATTTTCCATTTTGTTCTTTTTAAGATTCAAATAGGATTCAGTCACCAAGGGAGAACTACAAGGTTATGACAAATTCTTCATCCCATCTAGCAAAAAAAAAAAAAAAAGTTACTGTTGGGGTTCTAATTTAAGAAAGAAGCTGTTACTGGTGATGGAAAAATGACAAGGTTACCTGGAAAGGTTATTTTGTTACAAATGAGCAGCATAAACAGCATGAGAAAATACCTTGTGCTCTCCTTGGCATCTTGGTCCACCATTTAGCAATCCATTTTCCATGAAGTAACATTAGGATGTATGAGAACAAATACTGTAATGGTATGATGGTATGTTATGAAGGTTGGCGGGTGTGTAGACCTTTTATAATCTGTCCTATTGAGTGGCTCAACATGCCAAACGACTGAGGTCAAAGGAGACTTATCCTCAGCAGTCTAGCCCAGATAAAGATTCACAGACCTAAACCAAAGTACTTGTTCTGGGACTTTAAAAAGATATCATTGTGACCCACTGTGTTTAGAACACCAGCTAGGTCTAAGGGAGAACTTGATTTGCATTGTTCTGCTTTAATCAGTGTTGGGGAGTAACGGAATACATGTACCACCATTACATATTTAAAATATAAAATATAAGTAACAGTTACCATTTAAAAAGGTGGTATTCAGAATACAATTACTTTGTTGAAATGAATGGATTACATGGCGGTATTTTCCTGTTTCATAAGGCTATGCCCTCTTTATTTTTGGTTTCCACGCTGGTGGAAACCAAAAATACGAGTACGAGTGACAACTCATACAAGTACGAGTTGTCACCGAGCAGAAACGGGAGATGGAAGCATGTAAATATAATAATAACCACTGTAGCCAAGAAGAGTGCCTGATGAGCACAGTTGTAAGTAAGCTTAAGACTCGACTGTACACTGTGTTCGTGTTTTCTTCCGAAACAGTAAGTTCCTTTGGAGCAGCTTTTCAACACTTCTCTCTGTCTCTCGCTAGCAAAGTTGACCCAGACAACAAAGTAAAGCTAGTTTTGCTATGGCGAATAACCTTCAGTAAATGTAATAAATCACACAGCAATAGTACATTCATGTAGTTGTAAAAAGCATGATAATATATTAAGTAATCGTGAATGTATTCAGAATACGTTACTCTCATTGAGTAACAAAATACATTTTGGGGCATGTATTCTGTAATCTGTAGTGGAATACATTTTAAAAGTAACCTTCCCAACACTGGTTTTAATGCACAATCAAAACTGCTTATAGTTTTGTTAATTTCTAGTTTACAACTCAAAAAGATTAAAGACTGCCAATTGTATGTAGTATTTAAAATCTTTACAGACTGGTACACTTTAGCTCTGTACATTACCTCTAGTGGTGGCCCAGAGAAATATATTGAATTCTTTATGATATCCATTGAACACTGGTTAATTATAGTTCCCTCAGGATCAGAACTGGATATTGGTGCTCAAAGTATTTTTTAGCACTTTCATTTGGAGGTGCCTAACCCTGGCTGGTATCAAGTTACCCGCAAAGTTTTGCCAAAAACAAATGTTTGGATTTCCACTTCAATTTGCTGTTGATATTCACAGCATCAATAGGATCAATACATACATTTTGGATGATCCCTGATTTTTTAAATGTTTCTTTTTTCTTTCTTTTTTTTTCTTTTGCCAAAATGTCACCTGAAATTTTCATACAAGCTTATTCATGAAATTATGTAATCAAATTTCAAAGGAAATCCATGCCCATAAATTGTTTTGATTTTCAGCATCCCCTTTGCCTTGCCTTCACTACATTCTGGCCTACCACTGGCATGAAAACTCTAAAAATGTCTGTGTTGTCAGTATGTTGTTCACCAAGGCCAACAGTTTCATATTAAGGTGTAATGAACAGTATATTCTCCAAGGTATGCCCAACAAACAAGACCAACAATCCCAAACAAACATGTCTTTTACTCATATTTGGGTTTAGTATGTGTGTACATGGAACCCACACAGACATGCACTAACAGACGTGTGTATGTGTGTGCATGAAAGTGTGTTTGTCTGGTGCTATCTCTTGTACAACAAGCACTGGAGCAAGACTGGACCCAGCTGTCAGGTCACTGCTGTCACAACCAATAATGATTACCCTCTCCCTGCTCTTCAATTGCTGCTCCATAACCACCAACGCAGGGGAGATACGCCCCTTTTAAGAGAACAATGCATCCATGAGTGGGCCTCATCATTGCCCACGCCCACTCTTATCAACCCTCTGAGGGCCCACAGACCCCATCTCTGTATGTGTGTGGATATCTGCTAATCTTTGTGTATCTGTCAGATTTTTCCAATAGGCACCGGTGGCCTGACATTCTCTCTATAGACCCAGAATGATTCCAGCCCTTCTGGCACAGGCAGATTATTTACCAGTCAATATATACTGTCTGAAGATTTTTATTTCTTTTCTTTTTTTTAATGATAGTCTGTCACTGCTAAGCCATGAAGACACTTATGTTAAACTTTCATCTCTCTGTCTCTCTCTTACTCTGTTTAAATCCATGACTCAAAAGGACACCAAGTTCAGCATATGTCAAACCTCTACCCACTCTCCAAGCAAACATATTAGTAGACTTAAACGATATGTACATCGCTCATCAGCATCATTTGGTGGGATTGGGCTGCCATTAGACCATATATTAAAGAGGCCTCGTAGCCTGTCATCCTTGCCTGCCCATGTCTAATGAAACGAGTGCCCCAGAGCAGCAGTGGATTAGGAACACAGGCAAGTGAGTATATACTCATGTATATATATGTGTGATTATATATAGGAAAAGTGTCTGCATGCTATTCCCCAGGTCCCTTTAAGCTTCCTGACCAGCAAAGCATTCAAGCCCCGTGTGGCAAGGTGGAAGAGGAAAATCACTAATGCTCTTAGCATCAAACAATAAATCCTGAAGTTATTTGCCACCATGTTTAATTAAATATTTGGAGAAGAAAACCCTGTGATTGATTCCCTTTCTGCATTGATCCAACATTGATTGTGCTCTGTTTTGTTGCCCCAGCTGGGTTAATGCTAAATGGTGGCTGAGTTGCTGGAATAAATTGTTAGCAACCACCAGTGCAGAAACAAAAATGAACAGTGTGTTAAGTTGAACGAACATTGGTAGCGCTGGAATACTGTTTACATGTCACAAGGTGCTTGTACAGTGCTGCCCTGTGTTAGAAACCACCATTAATATTCAAATCCCTGTAAGTCATTTTAATGTGATATTTATCTAATAATAATAATAATAATAATAATAATAATAATAATAATAATAATAATAATAATAATAATAATAATAATAATAATAATAATAAAAATAGGTATTTTATAATTATGCCCAAATTGTAAAAAATGTTTGTGTTATGTGGTTGGTCTTGAAACACTTGAGAAAAACCAGTACAATCTCCTAATGAAGATAAAAGCATTTTCTCCTTTCATTCAATAAGA